>NC_143554.1:107639166-108282500 GCF_054136105.1 Typopeltis vanoorti
CTAAGTTGAACTTCATTCTTGTAGCTCTTATCATGAAATAAAGCCAATTGTTGTATGCTCTACTTTTTTGAATGTTGCCTATTATATCATTGAAGACAGATTTATGTCTGAGTGGTTGAGACAGTTGTAGGTGTCCTCCCACGAATCATCAACTACTACGAATCAACGCCATCTACTGCCCACCTCCTCCACCATAGATCCAATATTTTCAATAAAACATTTTTTCATGTGGACATGTGTTCATATCTTAGATCATACAGAGGAGATTTGAGGTTTAATAATCTCTGGCAATTAATATCAAATCTGACAAATGCACTATATATAATTCTTCCCATCTTAAGGAATCGCATAAAATATAGTTAGTTTAGTGAGCTGAACTGCAGTTGTAGTATGCTAGTTGAAATTCAGTAAGAACTAACACAACGTGAAAGCAAGTGGTGGTGGTGTACCATCAGTAATGTTCATGTTAAAGCCCCAGATGTTAGTGAAGTGAATGTGGGATTTCTCCCTCATATAGGATTTTGCTGTTTGTAGGAAATTTATTTATTTTTGTTGCATTTTTGATATATGCTCTGTTTTTTTGTTGATTTTTGTAGGAAAAAAATTTGTGAACCATTATGTTAAAATATTTTTGAACGACAGTATCACTATTATTTATCATCTTTCATGGTCGGTGATGTTAAAAACTTACAGAAGGGATATGTAATAGTAGAGTTAAACACTTGTGGATATATTCCCACACGACACAAGAAGTTAAAGAGGCAGTGAAGGAAAAGAAGAAAGCATATCAAAAGTTCCTGGCGAATAAGTCAGCTTGTGCTCTTAGAGAATACAAAGACAAATGTAAGAAAGCTAAACAGTGTATAAAACTAGCTAAACAAAAGCCATGGGAGGACTTTGGCAAGAACACAGAAAATAAATATCAAGAAGGTGGCAAAATATTTTGGAGGTTGTTGAAGAAGCTTAGGAATGGAGGAAAGAGTGCTGTAAAAAGAGTTAGAGATGATAAAGGTGACACAAAAATGGGAGAAAAAGATATCCTTGAAGTATGGAGTAAAATGAAACAAGCAGTGATGACAGCACAGTGATAAAAAAACACTGATCAGGCATGCAGTCAGAAATACATATTCATAGTTGAAGTAGAAAAAGCCATCAAAGGCTTGCAATGTGGAAAGGCAGCCAGAGTAGATGATATTCGACCAGAAATGCTGAAGTATGGTGGTATAAAAGTCTTACAGTGGCTGCACTGCAAAGTTCAGAATGCCTGGACAGAGGGACGAATTCCCGATGATTAGAGTAGAACTCTCATAGTACCCATATATAAAAAGGGAAATAAAACTGAATGCGAGAATTAGAGGTATCCCTACGGAGTGTTCCTGGTAAGATATATGGAAGTATACTTGAGAAACGGTTCAGAAGAATTGTGGAAGAAAAGCTTGGTGAAGAACAAGCTGGGTTCAAGTCAAATACAGGCTGTCAGGATCAGATCTTCACTTTACAACAAATAGTCGAGAAAACATGGGAATATAACAAACATCTGTATTTAAGTTTTGTCGATTTGGAAAAGGCATATGACAAGGTGTCAAGAGAGAAACTATTCAATACGCTACAGGTATATGGTGTCAATGGTACATTATATCAAGCAATACTTAGTCTTTATTTGAGTTGTAAGTCAGCAATTACAATTGAAGGAAGTACAGGAAGATGGTTTAATGTTAAATCTGGTGTGAGACAAGGATGTACATTATCCCCTCTGTTATTCATTATCTATATGGATCACATTATGAAGGAAAGTGATATTAAACATGATATCAAAATTGGAGATGTTAATGTCAGCTCTTTGCTTTATGCAGACGATGTTATACTTCTAAAGAAATCTGCTACAAGTCTGTAAGATTTTCTGAATAATTGAATAACTGTTGTATTAGATATGGTATGAAGGTCAGCAATAAAAAGACAATGAAAATATGCAGAATCATTTAAAATGTCAACTGTGTTGTGAATGGAGAACCTGTGGAACAAGTAAAACATTTCAGCTACTTAGGGACGATTTTTAGTGAAGATGGTAAATTAAATATAGAAATAGACAACAGTATCAACAAAGCTGGTATGGTACGAAGTCAACTGAATAAATTCGTATGAAATAAGAGAGAAAATAGTCAGAACACTAAATTAGCTGTATACAAGACAGGGTTCAAACCAGTTTTAACTTATGGATCTGAGAGCTGGGTCAGAAGTAAAACACTTGACCAAGACTAGAGACTGCAGATATGAGAGTCCTGAGAAAGATTATAGGTGTGAACAGATGGCATCAATGGCAATATCATATTAAAAATGAGGATATTAGGAAAGAACTTGACATTGTCAGCATCCATAAATGCATTAGAAGAGCTAATCCCAGGATGGTATGGTCACTTGAACAGAATGGGCAAGGAAAGATTAGCAAAATTAAGTGTTCTCTGCCAGGTTGGTAGGAAAATGACTCAGAGGAAGACCAAGAATATAGGTGGATTGATACAGTACAAAGTGCCTTAGACGATAGAAATATAAGATCTGATAATGTTGGAGTCTTGACAAGTAACAGACTGATTTGGAGGAAAATTGTAGATAGGAAGTTAGTAATGATGTAAATTTTTCATGTAATACTATCATATCCTGTACACCCCTTGAGGGTACATGGCAGGAAATTGATGATGATGGTTGGAAAGTCTCCTATGAACCTCTGATATAGGTTAGTAACACTTTCCTCTCCCCACAGTCAAAATAATGTAACCCTCTTTTGGAATCAGTGAATTCTTTTGCTACCTGGATGCTGCTAAGTGCATAAAACATGTTCTTTATAAGTTGCTTCTTGTAATACTATGCACATCGTGAAATTCCTTGGCGAAAGGAATATATGAATACGAACCTGTGTTCTCTTTTTACAACTTCTTATGAGGCTGTTTGACCTTTTAAATAACGTTAAATATCAATAAATAACATTTTAAATATCAAAACACTGCTGTTTCTCCACTTCTGACAGTAATTTGATAAATCTTTGTAAGGAATACTGCAATTACTAGTTTTTGAGTAATTCGGTACTTTTTTAAAATAAATTAGTGATGAAATCTTGGTACAAATGGATCTTTTGTGCATACCTTAATTATTGATGTTTTGTAGATTCAAAAATGTATTTGGAATGGGTAACAGCAAGCTTTTTTTTTTTTCCAAACTTGCATGGATAAATTAGTTTTTATTTTGCTCAGTACTGGCCAATATAAAATGAAGAATTTTATGGAATTATACTTTGGCATTTCAAAAATATATTTTGCATATTCCCAACTGGAAAATCAAATTATGAATGGATTTGCTTTATTATTACCACTTAATTAAATGGTTTTCCTCACATTTTCTAATCATTATATGTTAAGTAGTAAAGATGTGAAATGAATAAAAAATAGATGTAAGGTACTGGGAGATGACATGTTCGTGAAATTTCACTACTAGAAAATAAATTTGGCAAACACTGGGACCACCTCTCACAACAGTACAAATTACAACCCTCTTTAGGGCCTGTTGATTGATGTTGAATGGCTCTTTTTATGTTTATTTCATGCTCTTCTCCCAATTTCTCTGAAAATTGTTTATTTTCACAATAGCATTAGAAAAACAAGTAATATAGAAGTTCTTGTTCTTCTAATACTATTCATAGAAAGCTTCTCTTAAATGGGTATCAGTGAATATTATTTTCCAGAAATAGAAAGAAGAGAATAACATCTTTGCAGCTTTGATTTTTTCTTCATTACGTGAAAAATACTGTTCTGAATGCCAAGAAAGTTATAGTGTAGTATAATTTTGTCAAGAAAGACAAGTACAGTGGAATCTCGGTTGTCGAACGCCTCTGTTCTCGAACAATTCGGTTCCTGAACATAATTTCTGAACAAAAAACGCCCCAGTTTCCGAACAGAATTTCGGTTCCCAAACAGGCAAATGGCAACCATGTGCTGAGCTGTAAGGCAGAAAAGTGTCAGTTACGCAGCAGCAGCCTTCGTTCAGTGCTGGCACCTGCTCAAATTTGCAGTGAGTTTTCTTGATTTTCTTTGTTTTTTTCATAAATTATTATTAAGCCACCATGGGAGAGCAGCAAAGCGAAAAGAAAAGTTGTTCAAACCATGATACAGATGAGAAAAGAAATCATATCCAAACATGAAGTGGCGTTTGTGTCTCGGATCTTGCTATGCAGTTCGGTATGGCAAAATGAACGATCTGTACAATACTCAAGAATAAAGAGGCGATCGATTTTCGACTATATTTTATCTATTTATTGTGTTTATTCATTTCATGTAAGATTTTATGCATTTTCATTATGTTTGTATACGATCTTATGCATGAAGTACTGTTGTAAAAGTTTAAATAAAGAATCATCTGGGGTTCGGGAACGGATCAATCCATTTTACATAAATTCTTATGGGAAAATGGTTTCGGTTTCCGAACAGCCTTAGGGAACGAATTAAGTTCGACAACCGAGGTTCCACTGTATTCCAGACAGTGCTTTAGTCCAGAGATCTAGGTATTAAGAATAGCTAACAATGTTGTGAAAAATTTAAAACATGTGATTATTTTGCTATGCCTGAATTAATAGATTTCATTTCTAGAATTTGATTGTGTATGCAAATTTGTTCAAAATAGACTATCACTGATAAAACTGGATAAGATTTCCAGTTAATGAGAAGAAAAAGTGTAAATGAAATACAGATCCTTGAGATACTCTAGCTTAATTCAGATTGTCAGAGAATTAAAAATTCACTGATCATCAGTTTCTAATAAAATATTTACGATGACGATCTGAAAAGTTCTCGGCCTAACAATGAAAAAACGAATTTATAATTTCAAAATTATTTTTATTTTTCAAAATAATCTCCCTTAAGACTAATACATTTATTCCAGCGATGCTCCAGCACCATTATCTGGTCCCTGTAGTTGTTCTAAGTAAGATATGCAAATAATCCCTCAACAGCTGCAATCACCTCTTGATTCAAAGAAAAATGCTGACCAGCAAGGAATAGTTTTGGGAAGAGATAGAAGTCAGAGGGAGCCAAATCTGGGGAATGGGTGGATGTTCCAACAATTCATAGTGCAGATCCCTTAATTTTCCCATTGCCAAAACACCTTTGTTGCCAGGTACATTGTCCTGATGAAAGATGATTTTTTGCTTCTGCAAATCGTGTCTTTTCTCAGGAATTTATTCGTCTAGTATGATTAAAAGATCGGAAAATGATATTCCCCAGTTATTGTTTTACCCTTTTCAAGATAATTAATAAACAAAATGCCTTTAGCATTCCACAACACCAATGCCATGACCTTTCCTGCTGATGGAACAGACTTTGGTGCTGAACAACCGGTTTCTGACTGCTGTTTGGATTCTGGTGTGTAGTGGTGAATCCAAGTCTCATCCATAGTAATAAATCGACGCACAAAATCACTTTTATTCTTGTTAAAATGCTCAGCACCCATCTTACACAAAGCTTTTTGATTTGCAATTCTTCATGCAAAAAAAATATCCTACACGTTCTTTTGAAATGTCTATAGTCTCAGCAATTTCACGTACTTTGACTCGCCGGTCATCCAATACCATATTGTGCATTTGATCAATCTGGTGTTGTTACACTTTTTGGACGTCCTTCACATGGATCATCTTCAAGGCTCGTATGGCCACATTTAAACTCGGCAGCCCATTTCTTAATTGTCGAAAACGAAGGAGAAGAGTGCCCATAAACTTTTATGAATTTTGAATGAATTTCTTTTGCCGTTAAACCTTCTTTTACAAAGAATTTTATAATCACATGATACTCAGCTTTATCCATTTCAAGGGATACAGACAACAATTTTGCTTCAGACAGCTGTATAAAACAAACTACTTGATAGAATGACTTGCAATTTCACATGGATGCTTACGACAGATGTACCAACTTTTTCTAAGTTGGTACATCTGTCATAAGCATCCACATGGATTTAACCTTGGAAACACTATTGGCAAAATCTTGCAGATAGTGTAGCCATCTATGGTCGAGGCCGAGAACTTTTCAGACCATCCTTATAGTTGACTCAAATTTTATAGTTGTAATAAGTCTATAATATTACAGTTGGAAGACTATGAGAGTCAATTTATATCACTGGAATAATGTTTACTGACTAATGAAATTAAATACAAGAAATACAGAGAAACTTGAGATGCTTTAATTCACTCTTTTCAATACAGTCTCATAAAAATTAAGGTTTCTTTTATTTCTATTGTGAAAAATTTCATGTAAATTTCATCACACAGAATTATCAAAGCATATAAAAATTTTACAGTTCACAAACGTATGCACACCTAAAAATATAACTGCTGCTTGCCAGAATAATTTCACACATTGATTTTTCTGTGAACATCAACACCAAATTTTCTTCCTTTCAAATAGCATTATTAAGCACTATATACACTTTCCACACAAGAACCAATATTTTAAATGCAAATATTTTTCAAACCAAATGGAATGTTACTATCTCAACCTAACTGAAGTTATCTGTTCACCTATTCATAGGGTTTGAAACAGATAAATACACATGTTCATCTATTTCACTCTAATCAGGAGATGGCAACAGTCCAACAAAAAGCTGGGTACAAGAATGTTGAATACAATTCACAATTTTTTAGTAGCATTTTATTGCCACACTTGTTGTTTACAAATGTGGCAGGTGTGGATGGGAATGTGCATATGTGCATGAAATGTAGGCAGTGGGAAGAGCTGGAAGACACAAGTATCTTGATTTCAGGATTGCGGCAGTGGAGATAATACTTTGGAAACAAGTGAAATTCAGTTTATGGATTTGAGAGTGGGGAGAATGTTAAAGATGTATGCATGGATTATTATTTTAATGCCACACTTCTTGATTACAAATGTGGGCAATGTATCAGACAGATGGTTTGTCTGATAGGCATGTAAATCGAAAGCAGGATGAGTGGATTGAAGGAATGACAAATGAGTTGAGGAGGGTGAATGAAGATATTAGGAGGATGGAAAAGTTGGCTAGTGTGAGAAGAACGAGAGTAGGTGTAAGAGAACAGCATCAGGGAGAAAGGAAGGCGAGAGAATGAGAGACAGGAGAAAGAGTGGAAATTGCAGAAAGTTGAGAGAAAGTGGAAGTAAGGAGAAGAGAGAGATGAGAGTAGGGGGGGAGAGAGAGAGATTGGAAACTGTAAGAGTTGGGAATGCCAGTGAGAGAAGGATGAATGTTCGGAGCATCATATATGGATATTCGATGATTTGGGGTGTGCAGAGAAGTGCTTGCCTGGTTGAACAATAGAAAGTTTGACACTGACAGTGAAGAGAAGTGAAAATGTGGAGGAGATGATACTAATGGTTGGGATGAATGACCTGAGAGGTAGTATGAGATTTGAGGTTGATATTAGAGATAATGTAGCAGAAATGTGTCTGTGGAAAGATAGTGTGTGTGTGTGTGTGTTGCCCTGGTATGATAATGTGGAGTGGAGAAGAGTGGTAAAAACAAATGAAATGATAGCAAGAATGTGTAGGAAAAGAGGTCTGGAATATACAGATGCATGGAGTATATTTGAGGATAGAAGAGTTATATGCAAGAGATGAATTACATTTGAATGTAGAAAGACAAGTATTTGGAGAAACTGCTGTTTTCTGAGCAAGTGAGTGTATAGGGGTAGAGATACTAGAATTTCACAGGTGGAATATAGTAGGGATGGCCTCATGTGGGAATAGTGACTTGAGAAATTAGAGGGTGTACATTATATTATACAGACAGGTGCAGTATAAGTGGAATAATAATGGCTATAAGAATACTAGCAATGCACTGGTTTTTCTGTATATAAATGCTAGGAGCATTAGAAATAAAGGGAATGAGTTTGTGGCATTAATTCATTCAACCTCTTCAAAGGTTATTGGTAGAAATGGAAAAAAAGATAGAAATCATAGGATATAGCATATTTCAGAGGATAAGGAAGATAAATGTGGTGGTGGAGTATTACTCACGATAAGAGATGAATTGTGCCCTCTCAGCGTGAAGAATTACAGTGGAGATAACACATAATGGCTTTGATGAGATAGATGTTGATACAACAAGATATTTAGTGGGATGCTGCTATAGACAAGGGAATATAACTGGTGATGAGCAGAAAATGTTTAGGCAAATTAGTTTGGCAAGCAAAGTGAGTGATCATTATGGGGACTTCAACTATAGTGATACAAACTGGACAAAGGAGACAGGATACAGCAATAAGGGAATTGGATTTCTTGAGGGACAACTGGCTTAGGCAGCATATAATGGAGGGAACACAAGGATCAAGAGTTTTGGATTTGGTCATAACATCACAGGATATGATTATGACCGAGATGTCATACTTGCCCTCTGTTAGTGAGATTGATCATGTAGTCCTGACTTGGAGGATGAATAGTCATGTGGAGGTATCAAAACAAGGAAGTTATGTGGAATTATTATTAAGAGAGCGTCCAGGGAGTCAGGAACTCATCGAGGAAGGCCATACTATTCGCACCAGCTGTCATACCTGTTCTTGAATTCATTCATGCTACTTGCACACACACAACATCCAAATCATGCACTACTGCGTGATTGGAATGGATTGCATTAGCCCCAACCCCCCTTTCTTGACAGACAGCATTCATTCTCAACTTCTATGGATGCCTTCACATCCTTTCCTCACCCTCCATAAAATGAAAAATTCCATCTACTGAAATTCTGTATAACCCTTTCAGAAGTTTCTGTAAGTCACAATCATATCATCCCTATTTCTGTTTGCTAGTGTCTGCAGCCTACAAATTGTCAATCTGTCTTCATAATCAGTATCACACAATCCTGATATCGTTTTTGACACTCTCTCTCCACTATCAGAATCACCATGGAAACCAGGAGACCAGACCTGCATGCAATAGTCCAAGTGAGGTCGTATCAAGAGGCAAAATGACTTCCTTGTCTTTACATATCAAGGTTCATTTCAACACTGCCATTATTCTCTGAGTTATATTTACAATTTTTGCTTTATGACCCATGAACTTCATCTTCCTATCTACTAAAACTCCACGATCCCTAGCCTTATCAGTTTTTTCAAGCATAATCCTACCAATATAGTGCAACATTGGATATCTAATCACACCAAAGTGTGATTAGATATCCAATGACCTTACATTTATTAAAACTGAACTGCCAGCCATTTTCACATGCCCATAATTCCAGCCTATTCAAATCATTCTGCAAGTACTGCACATCAGCAGCACTCCTGATTACCCTAACTCTTTGCATTATCAGCACATAGCTGTATGTCACATGTCAAATCCTTCCCAATGTCATTAATGTACAGATTGAATAACAGTGGATCATGCACTGATCCTTGTAGTACACCACTTGTTGCCTTAAATCTTGCAGACTTACATTCCCTATATACCACTTTTTGATATCTGTCAGTCAGTCATCTTCTTATCCATGCTAATATTCTATGACCTAAACCCATATTCTCCACTTTATGCAACAGTCTTTCATGCTGTATTCTGTGAAAAGCCTTAGCAAAATCCAAAACTATCATAGTGTATTATTCAACCTTGTCTAACTCAGTGGTAACATTATTATAGAATGTGAGCAAGTTAACTAAAACATGACCTTCCTTTAGTAAACCCCATGCTGTTCGTTGCAAAGTGGAGATTCTCTGTCAACCCATTTCTGAATATGATCCCTAACCAACTTTTCCAAAATCTTCACCGCCACTCCTGTTGATTGGTCGATAGTTGCATACATCGGTCCTTGCATCACCCTTGTGCAATGGAATTCCGTATATTCTTTCCACTCTTGTGGAATCTTCCTTGTTGTGAGACTTAAATTATATAGCCTGGTCAAGGGAATAGGCAGTTCAGGTGAACACTCTTTTAGCATCGGTACCGATATCCCATCACTTCCTATTGCATAATTCTTATTCAGTTTATGCAACAGCTCTAGTACTTCCTCCTCATCCACATGAGTTTCCTCATACAGTGAAGAGGTAGTGCTGAGTTCATTGTTGCATATACCAGTTTGATAGCTTTTAGCAAAATGGCTACTCATTAGTTGAACAATCACTTATGCGTCAGTCACCTGCATTCAGTAGAGTTATTCTTTCAAATTCATTTTTTCTTTAATTTGCAGCATGATAGAATTCTTTTGAGTTTTGTTTAACTTGCTGAGCCAGTCTCTTTTGATACTTGGACTTAGCTTTCCGTACAACACTTGTGACTCTTCTGGCCTGCTGCTTATAATTATCCTAACTGACATCATTATGTACACCATCTTTTTCTTACAAATCTCTTGCCAGCCTGGTTGGCTGAGCAGTTAGTGTATTTGTTCTCCAGCCAAAAGGCTGCGGGTTCTAATCCTGCCACTGGCATAGTTGCAGTTCATTGTAGTTGGTGGATTGAGTGGTAGAGACAGAGAGCTGTAGAGTAGGTTCCCTCCCTCGATGAGTCTTTGGACTTCCTGAAGGTGTCACGTAATAATAATAATTAATTAGATTACACATCCATTTCACTCCTACTCTATTTATTCTTCAAACTCTAAGGATACATTGTGATATTACATTATTTAAGTATTTTTAAACACTTCCTACACACTGCTGATATCCTTCCCATCTAATAACTGATACCATGATATAGCACCCAGCATATCCCTCAGGTGGTCATTATAAGGCAGTATACTATTGTAGATTTAGAAACCAGCTTGCAGCAGTGCAATGGATGAAAGAATATGAAGGAGGAGCAGGTCATTAGTGCATGGGAGATACTTAAGAATCCAAGGAGAATCCCAAGGTTTTTTTGCTATGTGGCAAGTAGGAGGAAAAATGATAGTGGACTGATATTATTTGTACTCCTACTCTCCAGGAACTTGTCCCATTACATAATTGAGCTATCACTTTATTAGTGGTTTCATCCTAGTATAGCAAACTTCATTCCTAGAAGGATAATGAATGATGAAGTGAAAGAAGAGGATGTATTCTAAATACTGAATACACTAAATGTTAATAAGGCAGTAATGCCTTATATGGAATGGGATTTCATCAAGTGCTTTACAGGAATGTGCCATGAAACTGACTGTGTAATTAGCTTTGTTATTAATGAAAGTCTTGCAATGGAACAAGTTCCTGGAGAGTAGAAGTAGTGCAAAATAGTACCATTGCATAAGGGCGACAGTAGAATGGAGGTATTAAACTATAGCCTGTTTGTATTTCTTCTGTAGTTATTAAGATTTTGGAGAAATTGGTAAGAGCTTGTATACAAAATTCGGTAGATGAGGGCAATATTATTTATGCAGTTCTGCATGGATTTGTTAAAGGGCATTCTTGTTTTACTAGTCTGGTAACTTTTTACAATAGACTAACAAGGTAAGGAAGGTAAGACATACACTGTTATTTTTATTTTTCAAAGGCATTTGACACGGTGTTATGTGACCGGTTGATTTTTAAGTTGCAAACCTGTGGGTTTTGATATCAGGTTAGTGGACTGGATTGGTGTTTGGGTCTGGTAGATATCAAAGAGTTGTCTATGGGGAGCAGTATCAGGGAGTACAAAGGTTAAAAGTGGAGTTTTACAGGGTTCAGTACTGGGACTATTGCTGTTCAATCTCTATATCTATGATATTGTCACAGGACTACAGAGAGATGTTATCACATTATGTTTAGATTGGCAGGGTTATTAGTAATAGTGCTGATGTTTTGACTCTTCAAGAGGAATTGAATAAGCTGGAGAGGTGTACAAATGAATGGGGGATGTTAGTTTAATGCAACTAAATGGAAAGGTTTAAATTTGGGATCAAAAAATGGGATACTTCATACTCGCTTGGTGGGATTATACTGGAAGAAGTGGACGAAGCAAGGGATTTTGAGGTGATTGTGGATAGAGATTTGAAGTTCTGAAAATATCTCAGAGAATTGATGCAATGTTGAGGAGGACATTGACCACAAGCGATAAAAGTGTGGTGGTCCCATTGTATACAGCTTTGATCAGACCACATCTAGATTTCTGTGCTCAGACGTGGTCACTGGGATTTGAAGAGAATGAAGTAATTTTGAAGAGGGTGCAGAGAGGATAGAAGATGGGGAGTGGGGGGATATGATCAAGATATTTAAGCTATTGAAGTATTATCATGTTAACACAGAGAAGATTTTTCATATGATAAAACGAGGGGAAAAGAGCAAGGACAAGAAGGCCATCCCTGGAAGTTGCAAAAGAGAGTGGTGAGTAAAAAAATAAGAAGAAAGTTTATTGCATATATCATATATAGTTATTGACATCTTTCACTTTTTGTTTTCACCAATATAGTACAGTAATCTGAACTCTATTCCAGTGAATATTTGCAACAATCACTATGTAATATTCCAGAACAACATTTAAACACCTGAACAATAGCCATAATCAGAAAAATAACAAAACTTTTCAGGCATACTGAATATGGTAAATATTCCATTTCTCCTTCCTCTTCCTCAATTCAGGTATCAGTAAAATAAGAATTTAAAAAAAAAAAAAAAAAAAAAAACAGTCTACTGATAGTATATTTTGGAAATATAAACCTGTGCATCAAGAAACATATCATATAAACAATTTCATGAATGTTTTGTGTCATGAGATTTCATTTGTCATTAAAATCTATAAAATTGCAATAAGCACGTCATAAATAACTATTATGAATTATAATTTTGAAATATAGTATAACATCTCACTATGCTGAAAATAAACTTTGCACATGCATGTGATGAATCATCACATATAATGCTTAACAAATTTTGATTGTTCCTTAAAGCTATCCATACATTTTAGTTCAAGATTAAATTTAATTATGGGATAACTCAACTGAATTTAAACAGAAACCAAGATGGATCTGCAAAACATGTAAGAACTTGTTAGTCGCAAGGCCAACAATTATTAATCATAACAGTTGAATATAATGCAAAAAAATTACATTTAGCCATATACAAATAATGTTTATAAATGGTCCGTTATAAAGATAAGCAACTATCACCATATATTAACTTGTACCTTCCTGAGACTGTGGTATAAACTGTTTGAAACTCTTGCGTACACCTGCACGAAATGGTGTATGCTGACCAATTCCTATGGATTCCAACCTTCCTCTGCACAGCTGTGTATTGTGTGGACGTGGAGCATCACTGCTTGGATTAGGATCAGCCACAATGTGATTAGAGGGTAATTGAAATACCTCAGCCATTACTTTAGTCATGCTGTATTTAGTCAAAGGCTCAGACCCACACCACTGATAAATTCCATTCATTCCTGGATCCTACAGGAAAAGTATACACAAAAAAAATTTTTTATACTTTACTGCTTGAAATTTGTGACAGCTATAGAACAAGAAAAAAAACAAACATAGTTTTAACTTTTGAAGAATATTTCTGATATTCCTTGAATCCAAGCCAAGTACAAGGGGTAAATATTGAACTGCATAATAAAAACAGATTTCTATTTGTTTTTACACTTTTAAACAAGTGGTAGCAGAATAATGACTTCTTTATATCTTTAATTTTTGAAAATGTAACTCTAAATATCTTACTTTCAAACTACTCTAATATAAATGATTTAAAGTGTAATCTAATAACATTTGTAAACAAAAGCAACTGGTGTATTTATTGTAATTCCTGCTCTGTCTTTTTTCCTTACTTAATCCATCTTGGTTTTACATGACATCGCTCACCAATATACTCTGACAAAGTATTTATTAAATATACTTGCCTGGTTGAGTCAGGTGTATGGCAATGCCAAACATTTAATGCTTCCCAATGTGTAGACTGGATTCATATCCCACTGACAAGAATATTCATGTCTTTAGGTGGTAGATAAATTTCAATGCCCAGCATGAGACAATTACCTTATTTATTAGAAGTCTATAGAGTCTTTTTAAAAAATGCCATGTTTGATCTCTAGAAAAGAGATCTCTTGCCGGCATGGTTGGCCGAGTGGTCAGCATATCAGCTCTCCACCCAAATGGCTGCAGGTTCGAATTCCATCTTGGGCATGGGTGTCTGTGATTGTCTGTGAAAATACTAGTGATGATGATGGGAGGTAGATGATGGTAGTTGGTGGATCGAGCAGTGGAGACAGGGTTGTAGAATGCCCTCCCTCGATGAGTCGTTGGACTCCCTGGAGGTGTTGCATAATAATAGTAAAAGGTTTTTGAAATTACTAACCATTAGTTCACTAACGGTACTAATGTGCTATAGGTTTACAGCCTTTTGTGTGTGTGTGTGATTCTCATTGCAAAAAAAATTAATATCCATTTTATCTTCTGTGTTGGTCATCTTGCCATCAATGAGAATAATTGCGGTCATCTTCCTTTCATCATCTTCTGGCCATACAACAAAAAAACTACCAAAGATTTTGCTTAATTTGGTTGACTAGTCACCTCTTATATGCTGTGTTTTTCTTTACTTGTGTTTCATAATCCTCATGTTCACTTTCTATGTTTTCCATGAAGCTTTCTTAACCATTCACTATTTTTTTCAACTACAGTAGATGTAGTTCACTACCCTACTGCTTTGGCCCTAATATCATTAGGGCCAAAGCCAGTAGATAATAGATGTAAGTTAAGAGTTGACTGTACTTGAGTTCTCTACTGGTTGCCTTGGTATTGTACATTGTACTGTAAAAATTACCCTTCTAAAATATTTTTGCTCTTAAATATTATATAAATATTCATATGTACTACAACTTATTATATTATATATATATATTATGTATCATATCATCAAGTAGGGACTAATAAATTTTGGTGAGATTCACTGCAAGCAGCAAGACAAATATAGTACACAACTACAACACAAACAGGTTAAATGCCATAATACATTACATAATGTAATATAAACATATTACATCATGTAATATGTTTACATGATGTAAACTGATTATGCTTAGATGACTAAGCATAATCAGCAGAAAGAGCGACATTATCTATATTTCCTGGTTATGTCTCTCACCCAACAAACAAAATACAGTTAAAAAATATGACATTTTGCTGAAAAGTTACAGCAATCTGCAAATAGATATTATCTGTGAACAGGGCTGGTTCTAATAGGTATGGAGGGCATGCATGCACGCAGGCAGCCAAATCTCAGGGCAGCCGATGGAATAAATTCGATATAGCCTATAGTTAATTTTTAAATATTGGCGATGAAATGGGAACGTAACATTGTTAAAACTTATAGCGGTGCTAACTTCGAAATATCTTCTTTGGGTTTCATTCTCTATCTCTTTAAAAACCTCACTCAACAAGGAATGTTCATTCAAATGAACCATAGTTTTGGCCTAGTTTTTTGCTACTAAAAATACATAATTGGGGGAAAATGGAATTACAATTTTTGTTTTTTTTCTAGCACCTGTTATAAAATATACCGCCGTCTTTCAGATAGACCTGACAGACGGACAGATCGGAGTTTTTTCGGAATCTGTACAGAAAGGCTCAAGTCAGTTTGGGTCATTACAACATTTATTTATTCATTCAAAAAGAGAAAAAATAATTTGTGCTTATTATTAATGTTTTTTATTATATGTTTAGATATGTCGGATAGGAAAACTAAATGTCTGGTGCTTTTTATCGCGAAAGAAAGAATGAAAGAGATAAGGAAAAGGAAAAATTACGAGGAGCCATACTGAAATATGTAAAGTTAGACGAAGATAACTCAACAACATCAATCACTTCAGAACCTTTTCCAGACAGTGAGGGCGAAATCAAAGTGGAATGTGAAAAATCAAATGAAAAGTCTGAATTTCGTTCAGAACTGTGCCAGGAGGAAGAGTCAATGCTGAAATCAAGATGTGGGGATAATTTACAAAGTAGCCTTCTCGTAATTGTGCTGAATTCACGACAGAATGTGATTTAGGGGATCCTTGTACCTGGCCATCTATTGTTAATAATCGGTTATTAGAACTCATAATTCACAAGGGACCTGTAATACCTCGAAATATAAACTTTATTAAAGATAACAATGGTAGATCATTTTCCACGTCACAGTTTGTAAGACTCTTACCTAATGGTGAAAAAGTTCAAAGAACTTGGTTAATCTATTCTGAAGAATCCAATAGTGTATTTTGCTTTTGTTGTAAGCTGTTTGCTTTAAAGAAAAAAAAATTAACAGATAGTCAGGGGTTTTCAGATTGGCAACATTTGGCCACTAATTTATCACGACATGAAACAAGTGTAGAACATATGCAAAACTGTAAAAAGTGGTATGAATTAAAAACACGCCTTGACAACAATTGTACAATTGATAAAGAACAGCAACGGTATTTTGAATCTGAAAAAAGAAAAAAAGAAAAGTTTTTTTTTTCTGAACATGTACAGCAGTGAATAGAACATATGCACAAGAATGGTGATGCTCTGTACAAATTTTTTCCATCAATGTGGCTATCACCATTCTTGCATATGTTCTATTCACTGCTGTACATGTTCGAAAAAAAACACTAGTGTAACCTTACCCTCAAGGGCAGCCAATTATCTCTAGCAAGCAGGCCAAGTATCTCTAGGTGTCTAACAGTCTAAAACCGGCCCTGTCTGCAACCCACTGAATATAAATTTTTTTGTGATTGCCCTCCCCTCCCCCCTCTCTTGCCTCATCACAGAGAAATAAACCTGAATGACATGAACACACACACACGGCTACAGTCATAAATAATCATGGCAAGGAAGGAAATGGGAAACCACCTTGCATCGTTATCTCCCTAGTAATCAACTGCAACCCTCTCAAAGAGAGGAAGCCACAGGATTAGGATTAGAATAGCCATTATTAGATAGTGTTCTTCACTCAGCTACACACACACTAAATGCTGCATAATGTATGAATATATTAAGTGCAGCATTTAGTGTGTGTGTGTAGCTGAGTGAAGAACACTATCTAATAATGGCTATTCTAATCCTAATCCTGTGGCTTCCAGTGATGACGAACCTATGACCTTCTGACAAACCTCCTAGACCAGTGATGATGAACCTATGACACATGTGTCAATGGTGACATGCCACGACATTTTTGGTGACAGCCACTGTTTGCCAACACCCAATAACAACTATTCATCCCATTTGAGTTCAGTTCAGCTTTTGCATTTATGTGAACAAGAAGTGGCGCATTGAATTATTTTGTGCCAGTTCAACATTTTTTATTTGTTGTGATATTCGTAATTCATAATACAAAGTTTTTATTTCTTTAATATTCTAGCCCTGTTATAGAGGAACCTCAAATTAAAAATCCCTATTGAGTGATAAAGAAAGTGATCGAAGCTTTCAAGATGCATGGACTGAGAAATATGTCATCATTGTGCCATGAAACAGTAGTAAGCAAAATGTTAAAAGACATTTCGAAAAAAATCAGTGGCCCTTGGAAAAAAGTGAGGAAGAAAGGAAGGAATACATTTCTCAGCTGCAAAGAGTGTCAATCAGATAACTTCCTTAAATTCTTAAGAGGCCCTATGAATTTAACATCAGCAAGTTTCAACATTACTCACTCCATAGTTCAGCATGGAAAGGCCCTCAAGCGAAGGAGAATTTATTAAAAAAACTCTTCTGAAATGTGCATCTTTTTTTGTTTCAAATATCCAAAATAAAGATGCTATTATTAAGTCTATTTCTGATTTACCAGTCAGCAGAAATACCATTAAAGACAGAGTGATGACAATGATCTCTGACATACAACATCAATTAAAAGGAGACTTAAGTAATTGTAAATATTTTTCAATTTGTCTTGACAAAATTACTAATGTCACCTCATCAGTTCGATTGGCCATCATTGCTAGATTTTCTGATGGTCAGACAGTGAGAGAAGAGCTAGTAAAGCTAGAAATAGTGCCAATAAGTATATCAGGGAATGAAATATGCAACATTGTTCTAAAAATGCTCCATGACCTAAGCATTGATATGTCTAAAGTTGTGTCTGTTATGACAGATGGAGCATCCAATATGGTGGGAAAAAAAGTCGGATTTGTGAAGCTGTTTATGGAAGCCATTTCATTGCATTATCCACCAGGAGGTGTTGTGTTATTTATTTCGTATCCAAACACAAGTGGTACAGTAGTAAATAATTGGTACAACATTATTTACAACAAATTAGGATACATTACAAATGAGAACAGATTAAATTTAGTAGATAAATTATATAGGGAATAATAAGTAAAATATGAAGGAAACTATACATAAGTCACATACAATAAATATGGTCAATGAGGCCAGTGAGGTAGCCCCATCTGATGAGATTTTGTTTGCAGCATCCTGTCGTTTGTAATCTATTGAGGCTTTTCCAAGTATTCCAAGTAATTACTTTTCCAAGTAATCCAGTCCAAGTGGGCACCATGTGGAAGATATTTGGCTGTTGGAATACTAGTATTATTCTCAGGATATAGTGCCAACCATTGTTGCTGTTGTTGTTGAAGTCTTGTCTCTGGAGGGTTTATAGGTGGTTCAACGGTTGCTAGGAAGCCATGTTGAGATCTTAGACTTTGGGACACCGTAGTCTGGCCAAATAACGGGTGGCACTCATCATTCATTTGTCTGCTTGTGTGCCAAGGAAGGATTCACAGAACATGATGTAATGACAGTTGTAACAAAAATAGTGAATTTAATAGCTTCTCGGACCCCTTTCACAAGTGAGAATTTTCTGTACTATTGCACAACAATGTGAGGTGGTTGAGCCTCACATTTGAAAGATTTATGGAGTGCTATGAAGAAATTAAGTTATATGTTGAGAATAAAAATTTGGAACAGTTTCCTCAGCTCAGTGATTGTACATGGGTCAGCACACTGATGTTTTTACAGACTTCTCAGTTCATATGGATGAATGAACTTAAAGTTACAAGGTTTTGGCAAAAGTATTGACGTTATGTTTGGATACATAAATGCCTTTGAAACTAAACTTCAAATTTTCAAACGAGATGTAGGGACTAAAACTTATAGGTATTTTCCTCGACTAAAAAAACGTTTCGAAGAGGTCAACTTGGATGGGCAAAATGAAATGGAACCTTTGCATATAAAGTACCAGCACATTTTAAACTCAATAAATGATCAATTTGGTGGATGATTTAATCAACTTAGAAATGTAGAACGGACAATTAAAATAATTAAGTATCTGGATGTAATAGTATACACTACTATGGAATTAAATGATTTCTAATAACTACAAATTAAAGGATTAGAGCTGCAGTTAGCAGAGTTCAAGGTCAGCATCTGGACTCAAGTGTTTGTCGACCTGTGGTCTCAACTTCAGGATCTGGAAAGAATTCGGTTTCACAAAAGAAACCGAATGACAGATGATGTTAGTGCTACTTGCTTGGGCTTGAAGTGCACAAAGTACCTACCTTCAATTTCAGACTTATCCATTAAGACTTAGCAAGAAAAAAGTCATTAATTGATGTTAATCAAATCAAATGTGTTCCATATTTTTTTTTCAGTTCAATTCAAAATTACTATTAAAAGTAGGATAATTTTTAGTGTACTACTTTAAGCCCAATCAGTGTGCATATCGTTTTCTCTATTGTAAATCACCGATTTTTCTTTTCTATGAAACTGTTTTTAATAATGAATCTGTTTTTTCATTATTTTACATGTGTCTGAGTTTGTTTTACTCGTACTTCATTTTTGTAATTATTAGACGTTTCAATATATAAAATATATTGAAAAAAAAAAATATATATATACTGTTTCTCTTTTGGGGGGGGGGGGGGACACGCCAGCAGGGTCATGTTAGGCATTTTCCAAATTTTTGATATGCCGAGCCTAAAAGGTTGCCATCACTGTTCTAGACCACCTCTCAACAACCAACATCCCAACATAAAATTTACTTAAGAACTAGAGTCTGATGGTATGCTTCTTTTTTTGATTTAAACTAATTGAAGGGCCTGTAAACCTAGATAACCACCCTAGCATAAATATGCACCTACATATTAGGAGATGAAACTACTCAATAAATAAATTATTTGTGTTTATTGGTTGTGGTCCTATGAGCATTTCTAAACAAACTAAGATTTTATTTTGGATGATTGGAAATGCATTATTATTTGCAAACACTTACTAGAATTTTTTTTTCTGCCATCTGATAACAAATCGCAGCAATATCATCTGTATGAGATGGAAACCGGATTTCATAATCAGAAACTTTTTTGGTAACAGATGTGTTCAGCAGGCCTTCCAAAAGAATAGATATAGCACTTTCACCTAAGTACTCTTCATCACCATATAAAACTGGAATCCTCAATATACAACTGTCTGAAAGAATGTAATAAAACCTTTTAATAAAAAATAAACAGGTAAAAGTACTAATTATAAGAGGATCGAATATCATCTCTACAGCAAATTCAGGAAAGGATTTTAAGAAAATGATCAATACTATTCTGTTATTCTTTCACTAACATCTAACTCTATAGCAATGTTTTTGAAATTGTGGGTCATCAAAATTATGAAATCAAACACAGCTAGAATAGAATAGAAAATATCAGAGTGGATCTCTTAGATTTCGTAGCTTTAAAACAATTTGAACTGATTACAAGCATTCAAATCTAAGTATAAAACACAAATGAAAATCATGCTCACTAAAATTGTCCGACAGCCAATCAGCTATCCAACTTACTAGTCTGTTATCTATTCCCATCTGTTCCAATTTAGCTACTAGCTTGTCATGTTGTTGTCTATTAAAGGCTTTTGAAAAATCCAAGTACACAACTTTATATGCATCTCCTTTATCAAGTGAATTTGTCATCTTGTTGTAATACATAAGCAGATTGTTGAAACATGACCCTTCCCCCAACAAATTCATGCTGACCATCATAAAGAATACTTCTATTATCCATCCACTTCTGAATCCTAGTCCTCACCAATTTCTCTAACATCTCAACAACCACTCCAGACACACAAATTGGCCTATAATTTGTAGCCTCAGTGTTATACCCTCCCCTTTGTGAAGCAGAACAATTTTTTCCACTTATTTGTTAAATTTTTTCCACAATTTTTGGCACACTTATTTGTTAAATACGTGTGCCAAAGGTGCAT
Organism: Typopeltis vanoorti; assembly: GCF_054136105.1. Taxonomy (NCBI): domain Eukaryota; kingdom Metazoa; phylum Arthropoda; class Arachnida; order Uropygi; family Thelyphonidae; genus Typopeltis; species Typopeltis vanoorti. Next base: position 107,660,227 of record NC_143554.1, read on the forward strand.
TAATTCCATAGAGCATTCCCTCAAGACACATAGCAATATATTGTTAAGCCCTATTGCCTTATTAACATCAAGTTTACTTAATTCCTCGTATACTTCCTGCTCATTCACCATCAATGCTCCCTCACTATACCCTCTATGAAGGTGGTCTGAAAAGTTCTCAGCCTTGACCATAGATGGCAACACTATTGGCAAGATTTTTTTTTTCTAAGTTGGTACATCAAAAGCCTTTGAAAAATCCAAGTACACCACTGTATAAGCATCCATGTGAAATTGCAAGTCATTCTATCAAGTAGTTTGTTTTATACAGCTGTCTGAAGCAAAAGTGTTGTCTATATCCCTTGAAATGGATAAAATTGAGTATCATGTGGTTATAAAATTCTTTGTAAAAGAAGGTTTAACGCCAAAAGAAATTCATTTGAAGTTCATATAAGTTTATGGGCACTCTTCTTCTTCATTTTTGATAATTAAGAAATGGGCTGAACAGTTTAAACATACCCGTGCCAGCCTTGAAAATGATCCATGTGAAGGTAGTCCAAAAAGTGTAACAACACCAGAAATCATTGATCAAGTGCACAATATGGTATTGGATGACTGGCGAGTCAAAGCACGTGAAATTACTGAGACTATAGGCATTTCAAAAGAACGTGTAATATTTTGCATGAAGAATTACAAATTAAAAAGCTTTGCACAAGATGGGTGCTTTGCTTGTTCACAGCAGATCAAAAATGTACTCGCATGAAAAGCTTTTTGTGAAGTAAAATGGTGCTTCAAATTAACACAATTTCGGATTACCTTGTTATCCTGGCAGCGTTTTAGGAAGGTCAGATGATTTAGTTGTCTCGATATCTTCAACCTCATTTTGCTGTATTGGCAGGCCTTTCGTGCGATGGAATCTCCGTGGATGATCATAATTCTTGTAGCAAGGCTTATACGTTGGCCATACATAACTGGTAATTAGCTTAAGGAATTAACAATGCATATAACAGAAGCACTGTTTTACTTCACAGAAAGCTCTCATATTTATAACTGCACTAGTTTCGCCTTATTAAGAGAACAAGTCACCGCGATGCGTGTTCTCCTTGCTGACGAAAACAAAACCTTACGGGTGCTAGAAGAAGAGCTTTCAGATACTCTTGGCCATGATCTTTGGATGATTCCTTATGACATCTCATGCGCTTCAGCAACAAAAGAATTCGAAAAAATACATAGTCGGCACTTGAAAAAAAAAAAAATGAGAACTTGATAAAGAATTCTACTTCCTTACCACAGCCACCACTCAACACGGTTGTCAACCTCTCTTCTGCAGTTTTAAAGCCTGAAGCACTCACCGCACTTTCACGCGGCCACAATTTTGCCCTAGCTCCTAAAAGAATACCTGCCAAGGAAATCATGATCCAAATAGAACGTGGGATTTGCAACCTTCCTAACCATATCGCCAACAAAAAACCCACCCATACAGGCAGATACATTCACCAGCAATCCCCTCCCCCACAACAATATGGGATTATAAAAACACTATTCAAGAGGGCAAAATTAATCTGCTCAGATCACAATGCCTTAACTACTGAACTAAAGCACATCCTCAAAACTTTCTTAGCCAATGGCTACAACCTCAAAACAATCAAAAATATACTAAAACCAGTAAACCACAATCCCCCTCCCTCCCCTCCACAATAAAGATTACACTAAATCTATTGCCATCCCCTACATCCGGAGCACCTCTGAGAAAATAACCAATATCATCAAAAAATATTACCTGACTTCATGTTATAGACCATATAAAAAGTTGGCATCCCTTACCTGCTCTAACAAAGACCAACCACTCCCCTACACCTACCTGGTGTATACCAGGTCCCTTGCAGCTGTAAATTGTCCTACTTTGGCCAAACAGGCAGGACAGCAAATATCAGGATTTCAGAACACAAAGACTACATCCGGTTTCACCAGTACAGCCACTCTGGGCTAGCAGAGCATGCCTTAGATACCTGCCATAGAATTCGTTGGAAGAAAACTAAAATAATACACCGCAGCAAGTTCAAGTATGAAAGATTAATCATCAGCAGCTTTAAAAAACGTTCCAAACCTCAACAAATTTGGATGCATGAAACTACCCCAAATTTGGGAAGCCTACGTTATGAGAACTTCAGCCCAACGGCCAAGACAACCTAATTAGCCCACTAGGGGGCACCATTAGGACTTTAAGAACAATATTAGTTTCTTGCCTTCTTCCTCATTTGCTTTTGTTAGTGCCTGAGTGCACATACCATATTTGTATGTTCCTGAAGATGGCAACATGGCGTTGCCGAAATATTGAAGGTATTCATTAAAGTTTGCTTTAATTAATATCCGTTATATGCATTGTTAATTCCTTAAGCTAATTATCAGTTATGTATGACCAACGTATAAGCCTTGCTACAAGAATTACAAAAACAATAAGAGTAATTTTTCAAAGGCACAAGCGACATTGATTTTTACAGCTTCCAGCTGTCTCATAATCATCTTTCCATAATCATTAGCCTTGTAGTTCTACATATATCCCTTCTTTATAGAAGTTCTCAAGTAACTGGCAGCAATCCAGGTGATCACCTCATAGTCACTCTCACCAACTGGGGGGGGGGGGGGGGGGGGTATACCCCCCCCCCCAAACTCAACCCCATGTATTCCTGGCCATTCCATTTCTATGCTGACCATCAATATACATGTATTCATTACCACTTTCAGAATCCAGTCTCCTTACATCATGTCTCCCTGGCCCATCCCAATTCCCTGTCCAATTGCATTCCTGTTCCCATATTCTCTTCTCAGTTCACAACCACATCAGTCTCACCTAATCCACTCTCCTGCTCATTCACTTCATCTTTCTTTAACTGTCACTGATACCCTGTTTGCATCACTCATTACACTTCTTTCTAGCAGCAGTCTCTCCAAATGATTCACACCAAAACCATTCAAATGCAGTCCATCACTCTTAAATTCAATTCATCCTTCACAAACTACATTCCTTTCTCTTCACATATTTCTGCTAACATTCCATTCAAGATCTTTGTTATCTGCCACAATTTGTCACTGTCATATCTGGGCAACACACAAATTACACTTCCTACCACAATGCTGTCTTTCATCCTCCTGAATAATCTCCCAATATCGAATCTCACATTTTCCCTATGCCCAACCAAATCATACTTTCTAACTGCAACCACTAACCCCCTCGCATGCTTGCTTGCTTCTCATATCCAGCACCTCAATCACCCTGTTCATTCTCCCTCCTGGAAAACATACCTTGTGCACCCTCTCGTCCACCTCACCTTTTTTATGACAGAATCTGCATACAGTGCTATTCTTGAGTCATTCACTACTTCTTTCTCTTCACTATCTTTCATTTTATTCTTTCTCACTCTTCCATTTACATCCACCATACATCTAATTTCATTCCTCATCTTAATCATTTCATTCTTTAACTTTTACATTCCAGCAATCATTCTTGTTATGCTTCATCAGTCAGACTTTCTTCCATTTCCACAGTCATTCAGCTCTTGTTATGTCAATCAGGAACACTTCCATTTCATGATTACATTGGTTTTCCTTTTTTAATCATTCCCATATTCACAATCACATTCTACACACTCATATTCTCGTGCTTGCTCTTCAGGCTATCATTCTTAGTCTTACATCATCACTTCCTTTTGCCTGGCATTCTTCACTTCTAGTTCCCAACTTTCATTCAAATCACTGCAATCCATTAACATATCACACTTTCTACAGACCCTCACTCTCTTACTTCTCTTGTTTAATTTCTCAACAAACATGTCTACCACATTCATCCACGCACACATATTACATTCCAGACAATGAACATCTTGGTAAAATCCACACCACTTAACACACTTAATTTCATGCTGTACATCTAGATGACCTTGTTCTTACTGCCATTTTTACTTCTGTTAACTGTTATTCTGAGAAAGTGCTTCAAACTAATTAACTTCCAAACATGCTGTGCATCTAGATGACCTTGTTCTTACTGCCATTTTTACTTCTGTTAACTGTTATTCTGAGAAAGTGCTTCAAACTAATTAACTTCCAAACACGTCCCACTCAATCACAACCAAACCTGACTAAAATTACACTAAATAGTATATCACTATATAATATATTGTCAATAATTAATATCTAAACTTACCTTTTTTTCTGCAGACCATACATCGCAAGAAACTAAACTGTTTGTCCTTGTTGATCTGAAAGTTGGGTTGAAAAAAAAAATAGCTCCTGTACACTGCTAATTTAGTGTTTGGCTAATGTCTCTCCACAGTTATGAGACTTCTTAAAAAAATTAGGAGGATATCAACACATGGCATGAATGGCAGAATCATTTGAAAAATCTGGATATTATAAGAAATGTGATACTGTTAGCATTCAAGCATGTATAAATAGAGGTAATCTAAAAAGTGATATGGACATTTATAGAAGAGGAAAGTTAGCAATACATGTTTGATGCACGATGGCAGGAAAAAGACCCAGAGAAAGACCAAAATCTGGGTAGATTAAAGGAGTTAATATCTTTTCCATGTAGTACTATCATATCCTGTACACCTCTTGAGAGTACAAGTCAGGAATTGGATGATGATGATGATAACATCTTGGACTGAAAAGTTGGGGGAAAAAACTGTAAAAACAGTAATAATGTAAATTTAACTTTGTAGTATCACAGTACAGTATGGCTGCAGTTTATACATATTTGAAATAGTGGAATATTAAAAAATATTGTCTCACTCTAAGCACAAAATTTGAGATAATGTGAATTTCAAAAAAAGCTGGCAAGAATCTTATGTCTTTTAAGTTGGTGGGCTGAGTGTGTTTATGATGTTATCGCATCAAGGTGTCATGTCATATAAACAATAGCATGTACACCATGCCGTTGTTTTACAGTCGGCAAAATCTCTTACAGAATTTCAGCAAGGGCTTTTGTTGACTATTGTACTTTATGTGAACATTCACTGTTATTATAAATTAAAATATTTTTTACATCTCATATTAAAATAACAGCACAATGTCACCAAAGCATTTGTTAAGTGGTGAGAGATGAAAAACATACCTCAAAATCAATAACTTTTGAACAGTCTGATGTGATAAGATGCTATGAAGAAGGCTAAAAAACTGTTGTGAATTGATGTGCTCTTCATGAGAAAGCACTGCAAAATATTAGAAATAATGCTGAGAAAATAAAAAGCCTTACAGCAGGCACCTTTAAGTTTGTAAAAATTGTCATATAATCAGATGATGATAAAAGAAAAATGCTGGCAACATGGCTACAAGATCAATGACAAAATATAATGTGTCCATATGCCAGGCTATCATCTGTGCTAAGGCACAAAGCCTTGTGGCACAGTGCTAAGGTCACTACAGTTTAATCTGTACATAAATGATATAGGATATAATTTGAAGGAAAATATTCAGTTATCTGCTTATGATGAAAAATTGGGTAGGGTAACAGAAAATACATATATTATAATTAATTAAAGCAATGCTTTAATTAATTATAATATATGTATTTTTAATTATATATATATATATATATATATATATATATATATATATATATATATATATATATATATATATATATATATATATATTCCTTATCTGAGAACACGGTATTAACAATCTTCACACTTTTTTAAATCACTTAAACAACTTCCACCAAGACATCAAATTAACCATGGAGATTGAAGAAAATGGATCTCTACCTTTTCTGGACATAAAACTTACTAAGACATCTGACTCCATAAAAATCTCCATCTTTAAAAAACCTACGTACACAGACAGATACCTGCATGCGTCCTCACATCATTATCCGGCACAGAAGATGGGTATCATCTCAACTCTAGTGCATCGTGCCAGATCTGTACTGTCAGATGAAGAAGAACTAAAAAATGAACTACAACACATTGTTTTTGAAGGACCTTCAAAAACAATGGCTACTCTTCAAAAACTATCAATAAACAACTATCCCGCATCAACGAAACAATGTAGAAACACAGGACGACCCCAAAGGTTATATCTCCTTGCCATACATCAGCACGCTCTCCAAGAAACTAAGAATTTTGGGAAAGTTTAACATAAAAATGTGCTTCTCTACTCTTCCCAAACTAAGATCAAGTTTAAGCAAATACAAACAAGCTCACAACCATCTACAATTCCCAGGTGTGTACGAAATCACATGTGACTGCGGAAAACCATACTATGGCCAAACGGAAAAATCCATCCTCCTACGTCTCGAAAAACACCGAAGAGACAATGCTTACAAAAGAACCAGAGCTAGTGCCCTCTCAAGTCATGTCCTGTTTTCAGTAAACACAAATAATGAAGGCCTCCAACATGAAAACTGAACAACAACTTCAAACCTTCACATATGCCATGACGAGGTAGAAAGCCGCATAGTCGAGTCTAAAGAAATTGTCATGGACCCTCTACATATAAACAGTAACCTCAGCTACAGTTTACCAGACTCATTCAGCTCTGCTGTCAGATATTGGCACACTCGTGAAGCCACACGCACACAGGTGTCTAACAATAGAACTTTAACATGGACTGTAGCTCCAGTTCAAAGTTAACTGTGGTTTATAGTTGAATTGATAGTTTTATAGTGACTCATTGTTTCTTTATAGTGTTTTTTATTAGCTTTCTATGTTCTCTCATGCCTGAAGAAGCCGGCCACTCCGATGAAACATGTTGCATATTTAATAAATTTAATTGTTTGTTCTATTTCTCGGATCTCAGTCAGTATATAAAAGTATGAACATATCCCATTCCAAGTTAATACAACAAATCATCACACACATATATATATATATATATATATATATATATATATATATATATATATATATATATATATATATATATATATATATATATATATATACACTGACACCTTTAATTTTGCTAATATTTACTTTCACTCACCACCAGCAACTGCTGCAAAATAGGCTCTCACTCAAACACTACTAATGGGTTAGGAGGAGACTGTATAATCACCATACACTATAAGAAATAATAGTGTATGTATGTGTGTGTGTGTGTGAGAGAGAGAGAGAGAGAGAAATTTAACAATTACCTGGATAAGCTTCTAAAACAGCCTGTTCAGCTTCTGCCTTGGTTTGTCCATATTTATTTACAGGATTGGGCTTATCTGTCTCCTTGTATGGAGGATTTGATCCATCAAAAACATAATCTGTACTTATAAAAAAGAAAGCTATTCCTTTTGCTTCTGTAAGAATAAATAAGTTCAGATTATGAACAGGGGTTTCAACAAAAGAATGCTGGTATTTTAAATGCAGATTTTTTTTAACCAATTTGTTGACAGTTACCTAAGAAGTTGTTTATTTCAAAGTTTTATACACATGTGTACTGCCCATTCTGTTCTAGTTAATGGTTTTGAGATGGGAATAATTTGATAAAAAAAAAACTTGGTATGTGTGATGGCATACTCAAATCTGAGTTAGTTACTTACCAAGAGAATTGAGCCAATCTACTGACTAATATGCTTGGTAAATGTATCGAGCATGGTATAATCAATTTAAAGAAACTGACAATGTTGAATAGAAAGTTCTCAGTATGTCTGAGCACTTTCTACACAATAACTCTATCTGGGAAGAGTCATTTCTACGCAATGACTCTTCCCAGATAGAAAGATGGACTGTGACCACTTCATTCTATAATTTATTCATTCTTCATTCTATTTTATTATATATTATTACTTAAAGAATAAAGCATATACATCAAGTAACTTCACTACAAAGGTAAAAAGATAAATTAGAGATGCTGTAGCTACAGTCACTCCTGAAATTTTGTGACAAAAATGGCAAGTGTTGAGTTGCAAGCTGGATGTATGCCAAATTACACACAAAGATCACAGTCTACTTGTTCATCCCAAATAAAAAAAATAACTTTACGTTGCAAGCTATCCATAATACAGCTGTTTCTTAATTTTTTTTCAATAAATATTTACATTTAAAATACTGGTATTCTTTTGCATGAGAATAACCCTATATATAAATAATTACTCTCACATATTCAGAAGATTTTCATAAAAGTGATTTACTAACAATACAGAATGCAGCAACCATTACAGAAATATATGCCGTATGTCATCATCAATTACTGGATTGAAAAAATCAGAGTATATTATATATAATTTCCAAATTCTAAAATGTTATCAGATTGAAACTTTATTATTATTATTATTATTATTATTTTACAGAAAACTTGTTTTGCATTACAATTTTCATACATATATACTTACTGCAATATAGTCTGCTGTTTCAATATTTGTTCATCTTTGAAGGCTTCAATTAAGAGACATCATTAGTAAAGATGCACATATGCATGTGTTCTGAGTCTAAATGTAAAAGGCTGAACTTGGGAGTGGTATTACCTGTATACAGTTCCATTACCTGTCCACACAAGCATATGTGCATCTTTGCTAATGATGTCTACTTAATTCCTTTGCCAAATAAAGGTTCATCATAGACTTAAAAGGAATTTGATGACATGCTTTTCAATATAGCCAAGATTGCAAAGTCTAGGGCAAAATCCTCAGAAGTCAAAAATGCCAAGGAACTGATAATGTGTTTGGAATAATCCACACAATTCCAAAGTTTGTTTGGAATTGTGTGAATTATTCCAAATTTTGGTGAAGTCCTGTCAATTTGGAGCAATCACATCCTCTACCTACACATTCACATTTGGTGGGTGTTTTACTAGCCCTATATATGTCCCCAGCAAAAAGACATTAACCCATCAGACTGGAGGAAACTCTCTAGGCGTAAACTATTTTGATTCCATACACAGAACAGTAATTAGGGTGCGGTGTCTACACCCCTCAGAGAAAAGGCCAGACCTCTGTTGTACTTAGCTGGCAGATGTGCTTCATTACCCAGTGTAATATAATGACATTGCATATCAGAATTCTGAAGTGGACATAAACCATCTTTAGATACCAGAGGATTTTATTTTTCCCCCATTTCTCCCAGCATGCAATAAGATTAATGTTTTTCATTACATCAAAGATGGTAAGACCAGATTTCTTCAGCATTTCTTATTTTCGTGGCTACAGCTTTAAAATGGTTATTCTACAGACCAGCCATGTTGGAAGTTTTTTCCCACTTGGTTAGACTATAATAAATTTAGTTTAATTCTTTATCCAAGTGTAAGCAAACAAAGTTTGCACCTGAAGAATCTTCAGGACTGAGGCAACTTGTGGTAAAGGTGGACCAAGCTCTCATCACTTGTCTTAGTATCTCCCATAATGCAAAACACATTTCCTTGCAGACATGTATAATGCTATGCATTAAGGGAAGGGCTACTACCCAGACCGGTTTTGATCTTTATTGAGGTCTTGTCAGTGGGAGCCAGACCCAGAGGTAGTGATACTACGGTGGAACAAATGGAGAAGTCATATTTACCTATGTTAGTTGCCAAAAGATGTCTCACCTTATTATTAAATTATTCTGGATTAGAGAGAAAGATGTTGGAAGTTTTTTTTTTCCACCACTTGGTTAGACTATAATACATGTAGTTTAATCCTTTATCCAAGTGTAAGCAAACATGACTTCTCCATTACTTCCACCTTAGTATCACCACCTCTGGGTCTGGCTCCCACTGACGAGACCTCAATAAAGGTCGAAACCAGTCTGGGTAGTTGCCCTTCCCTTAATGCATAGCATTATACATGTCTGCAAGGAGATGTGCTTTGCATTATGGAAGATACTAAGACAAGTGATGAGAGCTTGGTCCACCACGAGTTGCCTCAGTCTTGAAGATGCTTCAGGTGCAAACTTTGTTTGCTCACACTTGAATAAAGGATTAAACTAAATTTATTACAGACCAGCCACTAAATAGCATACTGGACCAACCCAAATGTTAATGCATTCAATCCTTCCAGGAAAGCTAGCAAATGGGCTATTAACGAGCTAAGTGATGAACACAATGCTTCACCCAACCAAGTCAATCCAAGTAAATCCTTCGCCCAACCAAGTCAATCTAAGTAAATCCAACCAAGTCAAGTCATTTGTGGAAATGACTTGACTTGGTTGGATTTACTTGGATAAACAGGCCATCCCACAAGAATTGTGGGATGGCCTGTTTCCACAAATGGGGCTTTGGTGAGGAGTGTGATGCTGTGTTAAATGCATACCTTCCCTAGCAGGAGGAAACACCAACTAGACCTCTAGGTGACAGATGCCAGCTAGGTAGGCTGGGTGGCTAGCATATCTGTATCCTAACTCATGGCCATACTGGCCAGTTCAGTGTGAGACTATCCTGCTCACTGGAAGCTGAAGTGGCATGAAAAAAGTTCATGTTTGATCTCTAGCAGGGTTTCTAGATTATGCAAAAATAAATAAAATACACATAAATAAAAAAATATAAAATTAATAAAAATATAGAAAAAATATCCTTGATCAGGCCACCCATTGTACTAATATACTATATATTCATAGAAACCGTATCACTTTATATAAATATAGTTTTTAGTAGTTAAATGGTCATTTTCATTGGTTTATCATTAGATATTTTGTTGTATTGCATCATCTATCATTCCCATGGATTTCTGTACAAAGTGATAGTTGCTGCTATTGCATCAGAACTTTTTATGCTATAAACAGACAGCAAGAGCTAGTTTTTGCATTTTCGTGCTGAGATCGCTATGGCTAGTTATGTGCAGTTAACACCTTGCAGAAAAAGCATTATTCAAGCTTTGAATAGAGAAGGCTATTCCTCTCATGAATTGGCTAAAAGGGTGTCCTGTAGTCAATCTACTGTGGTATGGCTGCTGTCAAAAGTGAAGGAAACTGGATCTGCTGAAAGGAAGGAGGAGACAGGAAGAAAGCCACTGTCTACACCATGCCAAGACCAAGCTCTAAAGCAGCTCTGCCTCAAAAATCACCATGCGTCATCCAGAGAACTGAAACGGGACTAGGAAGTACAAATGGGAGTTGTGGAAAGCTCTGTGACTGTCAGGAGAAGACTCATTCGAAAGGGACTGATAGCCAGCACCCTAAAAAGAAGCCCTTGTTAACAAAAAAACGAGACTGGCTCAGTTAAACTGTGCAAAGAGTATGCCAAATGGACAACACCTATGTCACTCATATCTGGACAAATAAGTATTTGTCCAGATATCAAGAGCAAAACACTCTCAAGTGTTTGCCCTTGAAATCTCCAAGGCTTGTGACTGGGTCTGGCACTAAGATCTATTAAGTAAACTTCCATAATTTAATCTGCCCCTGACTTCTGCAGTTAGAATGTGCTTTCTGACTGGATGCTCACTTCGGGTGATGGTGGATGGTTCCTTATCTTCTAAGTATACAACCAATGCAGGGGTCCCACAAGGCTCTTCTTTCATTCACCCTATTCCTTCTATATATATATATATATATATATATATATATATATATATATATATATATATATATATATATATATATATATATATATAAATGATCTACTCCAGCAGACTACCAATACACAGTTTTGCTGATGACAGCATATTACATTCCTCCTTTTCATTTGACAAACCTGGCAATGCACAAATCACCACAATCTCCAGAGCCTTAACTGCTACCGACTTAAATACAGTGAGACCATAATTAAAGAGTTGGTGTTCAGAGCCCTTGGACGAATTCCAAACTTGGTGTACTTTTGGTTGACGATACCCAAATTTCAAGACAGTCTGACATCTCTCTTTTCTGGAATTACCCTCACATGAAACCTCTCCTGGCATAAACACATCTCATAACAACTATTGCATCCTCAGCTTCAAAAAAACTAGAATTTCTCTTTCACTCAAGACATTACTTCAACCCCTGAACAGCTGTTAACATTATACAAATCACAAAGCTGCCCAGCTATTGAATACTGCTCCCACATATGGAATGGGGGCCCCTAAAAGCTCTCTCAAAATGCTCAACTCAATACAAAAGAGAACAATTAGACTTATTAATGACCCATCTCTTACCAACTCTCTCTCTCCCCCACTTTCGCACAAACATTTGGTTTCTGCAGTATGTATATTCTACAAATATATGGGAAATGCTCATCTGAAATAACATCAATAATTCCTCCACTCAGTACTAAGCTCGTTGAAACGTGTAGCTGCTGCTGAACATTCCTTCGCAGTACACCTAGAAAGAAACAGAACAAGTTTCTTTTCCTCCTCCATCCCTGCAACTACTGCACTGTGGAAGTCTCCCATCTGCTGTGTTTCCCAAGGAATACAATTTACAGTCATTTAAATCAAATGTAAACAAGTTCCTCCTTTCCCAACCCACTACCCATACATGGTACTAATGTACTATAGGTTGATCAACCAACCTCTTGTATATGGGCACAACATAAAAAAAAAAAAAGCACACTCTTGGAATATGGGGGTATTGATTTACAGAAAATAAAAAAGGTACAAAATTCTGCCATTAGTGGACAATTGGCACTAGAATTGCATAATATTTGAATAATCTCACTGTTTCTACTTGACAAGTTAGTGGATATAAGGAAGACTGAAACGGATTCACGTCATTCTGATAAGACTGAAGTGCTATGGATCTCACCTACTGAAACACACATTGCTAGTCAAGCTTTACTATCAACAACACACTAACGCTAATGCCACACTTTGAGAATTCCAGCATTTGAAGGATAGTAGAAAAGGTCCATGGCAATAACAAATCTTAGAAAAATTATTTTACGATTTTAAAATAGTGGATCTTTAGCAGTGAGGCCAGGACAAGGGCACAAATGGATTATTCCTCAACAAGTTGAAGAAGTTGCAACTTCCATCATGGAACACAGAATGAATAACACACAAGAGACTAGCAGTGCTTAGACAATAACAAGGCAACTGGACATACCATACGCAACTGTGTGGAGAATTCTGTGTCAAATGCTGAGGTTTTCCCCTACAAGATCTCCCATACACAAGCTTTGCTTCATGGTGATGCAGAAACTCGACTACAGTTTGTGTTGACGTTCTTGGCTTGAATAGAGGTGGATGATGCATTCCTGTGGAAGATCTGGAGTGATGAGGCACTTTTTATCTGAATGCTAGTGTTAACTCACACAATTGTCACATTTGGGCTGCGAATAACCCTCATATGTTCCATCAGACCCCTTTACACTCACTGAAAGTCACAGTATAGTGTGGTTTCACTGCATCGTTTATTATCAGTCCATACGTTTTCAAAGAACTTTGCCCAATAGGACCAGTGACTCGTACAGTTTCTGCTGTTAGGTATCGTGACATGCTGCGCAACATTGTTGTTCCATAACTGCAGCAGCAAAGATGCCTCGACTCTATTCATGCAGGATGGAGAATTACCTCACATTGGATTGCCTATGCCTTATTCTCCAATTTCAGCACATCACTATTTGAAACCGACTCACATTCAAGAAGTATCTTCATGTTTGGTGTTGAATACTATAACCATTCTCTCTTTTCTGATCAATCATTCAAGAAATCTTATTATTTAGAAGAACCTGACCTGTTTTAACATTCTTAGTCTTAGTAACACTAATTATGTCAGCATGGCATTTCTGTAATGATTCTGTAGCTTCTTGCCCACTGATGCTTCTATGTTGATAGAGCCTTTATTGAAGTCTGTTAATGTTATTTCACTCTTTGTTCCAGTTCCCTGACTAGCCAGATGATGCCCAGCTAGCATAATATGTGATTATAATGTATCATTGTAGCATGTGTTTAGTTTCAGTACAGAATGCAATTTGCTCAACTAAGTATACCTAACTGCAGCCTCATTCTCATTGTTTGCAGCATTCTAGCAGATGCCTAGTAATGGAGATTGGACATAGGTCTGAATCTCAGTTGATTCTCTACATAACTTTCAGATTATAGAGTGGTTCCTCAGTTATCTGGTTTCAAACCATAAGTGAAAGCTTGAAAGCATGTATGAAACTGAGTGAAACACCAACTGCTAACAGATTACTTGAAATAAAGTCAACTCTATCATCAAATATGTTATATAACATTAAAACAATTAAAAAAACAATAAATCACATTTTTATCCATAGAAATCTCTTGAGAATATCTAAAATTAAAAATTTCACATCAGATGTTGAAAAAACCTACACTACTGCAAGAAATGATATAATAAATAGTTTCTTACCAGCCAATTTACTCAATATTCGTGAGCATTCAACGTTCAGTTTATAGCTTTCATCATAATTATTCTCGACTTTATCTGGAAACCTTTGTGCTGCACAATGCACAATAAAAGTAGGCTAGCAAAAAGCGAAATTGTATATATACATAAATTACATTTAATAATATATGTTCAATAGCAGTAAAGCATTGTTTTAATGAAATTTAAGTAGTACTTCAATAAATTTTAGAGTGAAGTATGGAATTAACAAAATGACTTTAGAGAATGCAGATGCAAACATAACCATAGAAGTACTTAATTATCTTATTGAATAACCATTTTATCAGTGAATATCATCAATGGAAACGAGCCTCCACAGCTCAGTGGGTATAGACAAAGTTCTTTGGTTGGAAAGACCTGGGTTCGATTCCCATTCATGATGTGAGGAACCTTTACCTGGCCTCTTTTGACTAAAGGCAAGTTAGCCAGTCTCATACAGAGGTAGAGGATTTTTTCACCCAGAAACTCATGTTTTTCGTCCCTCAGAACAGGTAAACCAGCCCTGTAAATATACACACACACTACAGTAATAAAAATACATACTTAATTCTTCATTAGGAGGGCTCAACCCATCTTAAGGGACTGGAGGGGAGGGGAGATTCCATACAAAATAAATAAATCAATGGAAACAATATAATAGCTGATAACATAAAGAATGGAAGTAGCAGTGTTAACTTTAGATACTGCAAAATCTTAATGTAAACAGCAATGAAAGTGGTAGGAATATGAGATCATGTGCTAAGGGAATACGCTAGGAACTGGCTGTATCTTTAACATGGCTGTTTAGTCTGAGTATTAAATCAGTCAACTGAAATGAGTAGAAAAGAAGGTACGGATTCTGCAGGGACGCCGCAGAAAATGAAGGCAGTGAATTACAGGTTGGAAAGTATTTCTGGAATTCTGCTTAAAGTCTTGGAAATGTTTGTTAGAGTTTGAATTCAGGAGTTAATAATGCCTCAATATAACACTTATGAGGAATATCATGGCTTTATTAAGGAGGCCTTGCCTTATCTTATTAAAATGTGACTTCAGATGGATAAGGGCAGTGTCTACACTATGAGATATTATCATAGCTTGCAAAGCCTTTCATAAGGATATGACATAAATTAGGATGGTCACTGATAGATACTAAGAACTAAAAACAAAAGAAAGTGCAATCAAAAAAGATTGAAGTTGATCAGTAGGAGGACATCACATAGCTCTATTTTGCTGTTTAATCTGTATGTTAAACACTATTATGAACAACTTTGAAGGATGATATATGCAGTTGTTTGCTGGTTATGTTATTTTGAATTTACGGCAAAAACACCTCAGGCTATGAGGCCCATATATTATCTGTTAACTGCATGTGGTCAGTTTGTTTTGTAGGATGAAAAATCCAAGCTTCCAGGAGAAAAAATCCTGCCACTTCCATATGAGACCGGCTAATTCACCTTCAGTTCAGTTGAAAATCCATAATAAAGGTTCTTTGCATCCTAGACAGGTCTTTCCAACCAAAGAGCATCATCGAAACTGACTGAGCTACAGAAGCTTGTTGTTTGCTGATAGTGCAAAGCTGAGTCGAGACCTCCATGGAGTCTCGACTCCTGGAGGTCTGTTGATAATAATAATAATAAATAATAATAACACCTTAGAGACTGGCTAATAAAATCTGAAAAAAAAAATTGACTGACTCAGCCATGGAAATATATAATGAAGTTGTCTGCAAGGATAGAAAAATCAGAACACCAAGAGGACTCAAGAAGTTAAAGAGTCAATCCAGTAAACAAGAAATCATATGGAAAGTTTCTATCAAGTAAATCAGTGTGTACCCTTGGAGAATATGAAAAAAATATTAGAGAATTATGTTCAAAAACCAAATTATTTTATTTTATGACACCCTGATGGAATCCAAGGATTCATCACTGAAGGAATTCTACACCACCTGCACACGACATAATCCACCATTCACATTATGCTATCTACTGTCTTATAATACACTACATAATCCGCTGTCATACATTATGCCATCTACTGTATACACTAATAGTATTTCTGTCTGTTAATTATGGTATGCTCTCTGGCCGATTTGTCTGTATGAAGGTTGAAAAACCTTAGTTTCTAGAAGATAAAGTCCTGCTACCTATGTATGAGGGTGACCAAATTGCCTTCAATTAAAAATGTCCATATAAAGTTTCTTCTCATTGGGTCCTATCCATTTGAAGCGCACACTGTTCTATAATCCTTCCAATTGCTACGAAGGTGATTAAAAAAAAGATAAAAGATATTTTCATGATCTTTATAAAAATGTAAATATCATGAAATAAAGTATTAAAAAAAAGCTCAGAAATAGTGAATGTTTATCACAAACTGAATTTGAAATAATCAAGATGACAAATAATAAATAAATAAAAATATCTAGGTAATTACTTGGGGTGCTTAAGGGTCAAAGCTATATAACTGAGAGGAGACCTCCACATAGCCTTCAAAGGAATGTGGAGAACCGACAGGGCTTCTGACCTAATGTCCAGTCCTCACCTTCTCGTGGTGCACCCTGTTAGGTATCTACCTGGATGCTGAACAAACGAGGATGGACTGGCAATTTGGGATTTAGCTGACCAAATTGTATTCTTATTGGCTTAAACAAAAATTTCATATGATGGTACAACATGACAGAATTTCATGCCGGCTGGGGCATCACCCAGTTAAACAAGGCCCCCCCATTGTTTTCACCAGGGAACCAGGGAAAACAGCGAAAAGTCAGCTACTAGAACAAATTCTAAAACCCACCCCCAACTCAGCATCACCAGAGTTCAAGTTTGGTACTATCAACATAAGAAGCCTGAATGACAAAGAAATGGAACTAGCTGAGGAATTGGATAAGTACCAGATCGACATAATAGGGATGACTGAAACAAAAAAAGGCAAAACCTGGTGAGATCTTTATGAGCAATAAATACAAAATGTTATATTTAGGGCAATAACAATCAAGGAAAATAAGGAGTAGCCATAGTATTCAAAACTAAATATGAGGCTAATCTTCTTGAATAGCAAGCAGTCTCAAGTAGAGTGATGTGGTCAAATATGAGAATGGGGAACTGAACGATGAGACTTATTTGCGCCTATGGTCCTATGGGACCATAGGCACATAGGACCAAGTGGAAGAAAAAATTCCTCCACTTCTTAAGATGGAAGTGGAGGAATTTTTTGAGGCTTTAGAGAAAGCAACTGACACAATGAAAAGGGAAAAGTTGGTCCTTGTTGGGGATCTAAATAACAGAGTAGGAAATGATTGTCAGACATACAAAAATATTTTGGAAAATTTGGGAGAAAAGAGCCAAGCTAATAATAATGGCATTTGTGAACACCATGTTCCAACATAAAAATGTGCACAAATTCACATGGAGAGAAGAAGCAAGGAATAAGAAAAGTCTCATTGACTATGTTATTGTTGACAGTAATGTTTTCCCACTAGTGTGTACAGAGGATTTGAAATTGGAAGTGATCACTATTTAGTCTTGAGCAGGATAAAATTGAATTTCATATTGAAAAGAATAACATGTAAGAAAGTTTTAAAGCAAATAAAAGTTGAGCAGCTCTTAGATGTGAATTGCAGACTAAAATACACAAAGATTATTCAAGAAAAAATGAAAGAGTTTGAGAACAAGAATCAAACCTTGGAGATTCAGTGGCAAGCCCTGAAGAAAACACTGATTGATTCAGTCAGAGAGGCATGTGGTGATGTTGTCTGCAAGGATAGAAAAATCAGAACTCCATGGTTGACACAGGAAGTTAAAGAGGCAGTGAAGGAAAAGAAGAAAACATATCAAAAGCTCCTGGCAAATAAGTCAGCTTGTGCAAATAAGTCAGTTTGTCTCTGTATTCTCTAAGAGAATATAGAGACAAATGTAAGAAAGCTAAACACTGTGTAAAACTAAACAAAAGTCATGGGAGGAGACTTTGGCAAGAACATAGAAAATAAATAGAAGCTCAGAAATGGAGGAAAGAGTGCTGTAAAAGGAATTAGAGATGATAAAGGTGACATGAAAACAGGACAAAAAGATATCCTTGAAGTACCCAGTGATGACAGCACAGTGGTAAAAAACACTGACCAGGCATGCAGTCAGGAATACATATCCATACTTGAAGTAGAAAAAGCCATCAAAAGCCTGAAATGTGGAAAGGCAGCAGGAGTAGATGATGAATTTCAACCAGAAATGGAGGTATAAAAGGATCACAGTGGTGCACTGCATAGTTCAGAAGGCTCGAACAGAGGGGTGAATTCCAGATGATTGGAGTAGAGCTCATAGTACCTATATATAAAAAGGGAAATAAAACTGAATGGGGGAATTACTGAGGTATTTCCTTACCGAGTGTTCCTGGTAAGATATATGTAAGTATACTTGAGAAACGGTTGAGAAGGATTGTGGAAGAGAAGCTTGGTGAAGAACAAGCTGGATTCAGGCCAAATAGAGGCTGTCAGGATCAGATTTTCACTTTATGACAGAGAGCTGAGAAATCATGGGAATATAACAAAGATCTGTATTTAAGTTTTGTAGATCTGGAAAAGGCATATGACAAAGTGCCAAGAGAGAAGCTATTCAAAATGTTACAGTTATATGATGTTAATTGGGCATTATATCAAACAATACTTAGTCTTTATTTGAGTTGTAAATCAGCAGTTAGAATTGAAGAAAGTACAGGAAGATGGTTTAATGTTAAATCTGGTGTCAGACAAGGATGTACATTATCCCCTCTCTTATTCATTATCTATATGGATCACATTATGAAGGAAAGTGATATGAAACCTGATATCAAAATTGTTAATCTCAGCTCTTTGCTTTGTGCAGATGATGTATACTTCTAAATAAATCTGTACAAGTCTGCAAGATTCCCTGACTAAATTGAATAACCGTTGTAATAAATATGGTATTAAAATCAGCAATAACAAGATGAAGACAATGAAAACACACAGAAAAATTGGAAATATCAACTGCATTGTGAATGGAAAACCTATAGAACAAGGAAAACATTTCAGCTACTTAGGCACGATTTTTAGTGAAGATGATAAATTAAATATGGAAATAGACAACAGAATCAACAAAGTTGGTATGGTGGGAAGTCAATTGAATAAATTCATATTGAATAAGAGAGAAATTAGTCGGAACACTAAATTAGCTGTATACAAGACAGTGTTCAAACCAGTTTTAACTTATGGATCTGAGAGCTGGGTCAGAAGTAAAACACTTGACCAAAGACTAGAGACCGCAGATATGAGAGTCCTGAGAAAGATTAGAGGCATGAACAGATGGCATCAATGGCAATATCATATTAAAAATGAGGATATTAGGAATGAACTTGACATTGTCAGCATCCAGGAATGCGTTAGCAGAGCTAATCTCAGGTGGTATGGTGACTTAAACAGAATGGTTGAAGATAGATTAGCAAAACAAGTGTTTTCTGCCAGGTTGGCAAGAAAAAAAAATCTAGAGGAAGACCAAGATATAAGTGGATTGATACAGTA
Organism: Typopeltis vanoorti; assembly: GCF_054136105.1. Lineage (NCBI taxonomy): Eukaryota > Metazoa > Arthropoda > Arachnida > Uropygi > Thelyphonidae > Typopeltis > Typopeltis vanoorti. Next base: position 107,679,934 of record NC_143554.1, read on the forward strand.
AAAAGTGCCTTAGTAGACAGAAATATAAGACCTGATAATATTGGAGTCTTTACAAAGACTTATTTGGAGGAAAATTGTAGATAGGAAGTTAGTAATGATGTAAATTTTTCATGTAGTACTATCATATCCTGTACACCCCTTGAGGGTATATATATAAGGAATTTGATGATGATGATGATGATGAGGTAATTACTTTGAAAATTAAATGAGATAAACAGTGACAAAAAAAGATATCTGGAAAAATGCAGTTGTGAACAGATTTCAGTACAGAAGATAGATAAAACCTATTAGAAAATCTCAAATGCAGAAAGGCAGCTAGAGTTCATCTACTCATATAAAAATTTTAAATGGTGGCTACACCACATAATTCAGAAGACTAGTGGTGTAGAGCTCTTATTATACTATCTATAAAGGGATATAAAACTTTTTACATTTTTATGTTTTATTTATTTATTTTTAACATGTCTCCTGCCCATGAAAGGTTATAAACCTATAGTACATTAGTACCATGGTTGGGCTATGGAATTTTTTATCATTGTATTTCTTTATTCATAATGTTTATTTATATATTTTATAGTTCCAAAATACCTGCTCAAAGACCAAACATGGAACTTTTCAAGCCATTTCCATCACTGTCTCCAATAAAAGAGGCAGTGGTCTACCAAGTGATGAAATTTAAAAATTTGTTGATGAATTCATGCCACACAGGATTCAAAACAACCTGCTGTTTGAAGAGTGGGTACATTAACTACATGGCCAACCAGACCAGCAGGTTTGGTTGGTGATGTCACAATTAACCAGAGTCTGTAATCCACATACTCGCAATCTGTCCTCATAATCTAAATCCCATAATTCAGATATAATCTTTGTAACTCTTCTTTGCACCCTTTCCACAGCTTCTTTATCCCCTTGGAACCTGGGAAACCAAATCTGTGCACAGTAATCCAAGTGTGGTCTTATCAAAGCCGTATAAAGAGGCAAAATTACTTCCTTATCCTTACATATCAAGGTGCACTTCAACATAGCAATTATCCTCTGAGTTGTATTTGCAACTTTTGCTATGTGATCTTTGAACTTTAAATTCTTATCCACCAAGATCCCTTGCCTCTTCAGTTTCTTGTAGCATAACCCCGCTAACATAATATGCCACTGGAACTCTAATCATGCCAAAGTGCATAACTTTACTAACATTAAACTGACAGCCATTTTTGTTTGCCCAGATTTCCAGTCTATTCAAATCATTTTGTAATTGCTGAATATCAGTAGCATCCCTGATTGCCCTGCCTATCTTTGCATCATCAGCAAACAATTGCAAATCTAATGATAGACCCTGCTTGATGTCATTAATGTATAGATTGAACAATAATGGCCCAAGGACTGAACCCTGAGGTACACCACTGGTTACCTTAAATCTGGCAGATTCACACCCACTGTATACCACTTTTTGATATCTGTCTGTCAACCATCCCCTGATACAAGTCAATAGATTATGTTCCAATCCCATATTCTCCAGTTTACACAACAGCCTATCATGTGGTATCCTATCAAATGCCTTAGAAAAATCCAACATTATCATAGTGTATCCATTGCCTTTATCCAACTCGGTCATAATATTGTTATAAAATATGAGCAAATTGCTAAAACATGACCTTCCTTTAGTAAACCCATGCTGCTCCCTGCAGAGTATAGAATGCTTGTCTACCAATTTCTGTATGCAAGTTCTTACCAACTTCTCTAAAATCTTCACTACCACATCAGAGATACTAATAGGTGAGTAGTTAGACATATCAGTTTTTGCACCAGCCTTGTGCAATGGAACTATCATACATTCCTTCCATTCCACAAGAATGGAAGGAATGTATCATTTGTATAAGGAAGGACTTGTATTCCTGAGCTGAGACTCAAGTTATACAAATGTGTGAAAGGCCTAGCCAATTCAGCTGAACATTCCTTTAACAAACGGACAGATATTCCATCTGTCCCTATTAACAAATTCTTATCCAGGTTATGCAAGAGCTCTTCAACCTCATTTTCATGAACCTCTAACTCTTCATTCAACGTAGCAGTAGCACCATGCTACACACACCTGGTTGATATATCTTAGCAAAGTGAGCACTCATTAGCTGAACAATCTCCTTAGCTTCCAACACTCATGTACCATCTACATTCAATAAAGTTATTCTTCCACATTCATTCTTTCTTTTGCTTGCGACATAATGACAAAATTCTTTTGGATTGCTTTTAGCTTGCATGGCCAATTTCTTTTCATACTCCGTTTTAGCTTTTCTCATAATACTCATTATTTTTCTAGCCTGAGCTTTATATATTTCATAACTCCTCTCACTCTTATTCTCACGATATATTCAGATACAGCCTCATTTAAGCACTTTTTCAAAGATTCCCATGCATTGCTGACATTTTTTCCATTCAGTAACTGATACCATGGGACCAAAGATAGATCAACTCTTCTAAGTTGATCATAATTTCCAGCTTTGTAATTCAGCATGTAGCCTGATTTAATCAGAGCTTCAATACAAGTAAATACTTCCCAAGAAAAAACAGCATGATCACTGTCACCAATTGGTGGTAAAATAGTCATATTCTTGACAGAGATCCCTTCTGATGCTATGAGCAAATCCAACACTCTTTGACCTCGAGTTCCTTCTTTCACATGCTGCTTGAGAAAGTTATCTCGCAACAATTCAATAAATTCTTGGTTTAATTATATTCTTGGACTGGACTACTTGCGTATAGAGGCTAATGACTTCACATCGACTGCCTTAGTATCTCATAATACAAAGTACACATTCTAAAGAATGTGTATAATGCTATGCATTATGAGAAAGGCCATTTATTACCCAGACTGGATTAGATCTTTATTGAGGTCTCATCAGTGGGAGACAGACCCAGAAGAGATACCAAGGTTAAAGTAATGCAGAAGTCATATATTTCCCACATACAACATATCTATATATCTTTAATTTATAGTATAACCAAGTGAAAAAACTTTCAACATCTCTTTCTCTAATCTAGAGTATTTTAATAACAAGGTGTTACACCCCTTGAGGGTACATGGCAGGAATTTGATGATGATGATGATGATGATGACCTTTTGATTACTTGTATATGGGAAATACTGTATATGACTTCTGCATTACTTCAACCTTGGTATCTCTTCTAAGTCTAGCTCCCACTAATAGTAACTTGCATCCCAGGGAGTGGAGAGGTTCTGCTCAGTGGCTGGTTTTTGATTGTCATTGAGTGGAGCCATTCAGGTTAGGAATGATGGGTTTAGTAGTGATCCTTTAGGGTCACTCAATGAAATATAGATTGATCTTGCAGATCACTCAGAAGTTTTGAAGAGGTATCCCTGCACTTTAACATACAGTATCTCAAAAAAGGTTGAAACCAGTCTGGGTAGTGGCCTTTCCCATAATGCATAGCATTATGCACACCCTAAATGATATGTGCTTTGCATTATGGATACTAAGGCAATTGATATGAAGTCATTAACCTCTATAAACAAATAGTCTAGTTGTGAAGATACTTCACGTGCAAACATTGTTTGCTTACACTTGGATAAAGGATTAAATCAAGAATATAATTACTTCACATCTTTAATTTGTATATGAATACAGCCAGTACAAGTGTTCAGGATCAAAACTGAATGATAGCTATGAAAATTGTTCAGGATCAGAACTGAATGATTGCTATGAAAATTTAACAAATTTTCTTTGAAAATCAGCAACAAAAAGATAAATACTATGAAAATATGCATGAATATGGAAAACATCAACTACATTCTCAATGGAGAACCTATAAAAAAAGTAAAATATTTCAGTTGTTTAGGCACAACTTTCAGTGAAAATGACAAACTGAATATGCAAACAGAACACAGAATAAGCAAAAAATATTAATTGTGGGCAGAGAGTTTAATTAATGATATGGAATAATTAGCTGTAACACTAAACTAGCAATATACAAGATAGTGTTCAAAGCAATTTTAACTTATGAATCAAAGCGCTTGATTAGAAAAAAAAACAGTTGATCAAAGACTAAAGGGTACAGATGTGGAGTTCTGAGAGAAAATTGTGAAGAGAGCAACATTGGCAGAATCATATGAAAATGAGGATATCACAAAGGAACTCTATTCATACATTTCCTAACAATGTCAAATTGTTAGGAAATGTATGAATAGAGTTAATCTGAGGTAGTATGATCACTTAAACAGAATGGAAGAGGAAGGGCTAGTAAAACAGGTATTTGATGTCAGGATGGTGAGTAAAAGGTCCAGAGGAAGACGAGAATCTAGGTTGATTGATGAGTAAGCAGTGCCATAGAAGATCAAAATGCCAGGTTTTCCAGTACTGGAGAGCTGTGATTAGGAAAAAGAATTGTTCATGGGAAGCTAGAAATAATGAAAACTTAACTGCATTGGACAATCATAGTATACTGGTACTCCCCTTTATGATGTGTATTATTATTATTATTATTGTTGTTGTTGCATCAGAACCTTCACGGAGTCCAAAGATTCAGTGTAGGGAGACCTATACAATCCATATTATAATTCTCTTGAGCTTATTGTCTGACAAAGCTCACAAAAGACTCTGGTAACCCATTCTACTCAATTTAACACTCTCCAAGTGAAAAATCTAGTCCTTACATCCTTGCTAACTACACTCAATTTCTGGGATGACTCCTTGTTCTGTCACAATTAGCCAAGTAATGAAACGATATTAAATGATATTGAGGAAATAATGATGATATATAATACCATGTATGCTATATGAAGTAGGAGAAGAAAGAATAGAAAACATTTTTAAAGAAAACGATTTAAAGGGATAAATGGAATATAAATAGATTTTTAATATTCTAAAAGACTGTCAAGAACTAAGGATTCATCTGTAAAAACTAACAAAATAATAGATATTGAACAAAAAACAGACTAGCTTAATAAAACTCACCTGAAATTCTTCAATTATATTTTGTACTTCTTCAATATTGTTGAGATCAACTTTAACTAAATCATCTTTAGCTCTAGAAAATGCCAAGCCAAGTGTGTCCCATGATGCTTCTTTAAAATGATTTAGGATTACCCTTCCAAGCAAACCTGATGCACCTGTGATAAGAACCTTAGAAACAGTTGTCATTATATCCCCAGTCCAAACTCTATAAATAAGGAGGTAAAAAACAGAACAGATACTTGAATAGAATTTTTATTAATAGAATTATTAATTTTTATTAATAAAATTTAAAAAATGATGTTTTCCTCTTTCTTAACTTATAAATTAAAACATTCTATATTGAACTACAACTACAAACAATATTTTATTCCTCATTTTTCAGTTTTGATATCAGTGATCAATACCAGAAAATGCCAAAATACAGCTAGGCCTCATTTTATATTTCCTTTATTTACAGAGATTCGAATTAACAATTGTTTCAAAATCGACAGCAAAAAATCAAAAACATAAACAACAAAACAAAAGACAAAAACAAAACCATAATACAGCATGTCAGGAGCATTATCTTTTGTTTTTCTTTTATGACACTGTGGATAGATACACTTAAAGAAATTTTAACACAATTAAAAATGTTATCTAAATGAAGAGCCCATTCGACATCTTCCTCAGCTAAAAAAAAAGCAGAAAAATTATTTACCATTGAGGCAAAAATGGAAGGCATGCTACTTACGCATGCTACCTAGGCTTTTCCTCTGTATCGAGCCTTGATAAGACCCGATCTCGACTACCATGCTCAGATTTGGTCACCTAGGTTTCTTCTTGATGGGGAGGAGGTTGAGAAGGATCCAGAGGCAAGTGACCAAGATGATAGCAGGTCTGTGGAATGAACCTTATGAGAACAGGTTGAGGATTTGTGGGGTTGCAGAAATTGGTTAATAGGCAGAGGAGGGGAGATATGATTGAGACATTCAAATTACTGAAGGGTTTCTATAAAATTAATTCAGAAGATATTTTTGAGAACAGGGCTGGTTGTGGGAGGACTAGGGGACATCCATGGAAGCTGGGCAAGAGTGTGGTTAGTAAGGATGTCAGAGCTGGGTTCTTTACTTTTAGAGTAGTGAATGAGTGGAAATGGGCTGCCAGAGTTGTGGTGGGTGCTGTGACAGTGAATGAGTTTAAGGCAAGGTATGATAGATACTGTGTGAATGTCGAATAGTTGTGATGAACATGATTTGGGGCCTCCCTCGATGAGTCTAAGGACTCCCTGGAGTTGCCTGTAATAATAATAATAATAACCTTCAGAGGGATTATCGAGACAAAGAATCAGATGCCTGTAGTGCAGGCATCTGATTCTTTGTCTGAGAGAGAGACTACTGGAAGTACTTGAATATCCTTAAAAGAATAACAAACATTGCAACAGCCTAGAAAGAAGTGGCAGAGTAATACGTGAATAGTGTCGGCTGAAAATTGTGGCCTGACATAATTCCTGATTCTAGAATGGCCAAGAATGTTGACATTGATGATGTCAGTGAGTTGATAGACAGTCATGGAGCCACTTTTGAAGGAAGATTTAGGAGAGTTGGCAGCACGACTTGCTAAAGAGGACAAGGAAGTGAAAGAAATGGTACAACTCAGGGCCCTCACCACAGAGACACTTAAAGAAGTTTTAACACAATACAAACCACCTACAAATCTCTTTGTGATGAATCCTGATGAGAATGCAACTCTTCCATCTGAAGAACTGTAACAAATGCTCTGATACCAAGGTTGAAGTAATGTAGAAATCAATGACTTCTATATCACTTCACATGTATATAGAGGCTAATGACTTCACATCATTAGTCTCTATGTACAAGTAGCCCAGTCGTGAAGACATTTCATGTGCAAACTTTATTTGCTTATACTGATATAAAGGATTAAAGCAAGAATATAATTTCTGGACATTTATAGCTTAACCAAGTGGAAAAAAAAAAACTTTAAACATCTATCTCTGATCCAGAGTAATTTAATAAAAAAGTGATACACCTTTTCACTACTTATATATGGGAAATATATCACTTCTACATTACTTCAACCTTGCACTTACCGAACAGACAGATGCTTTGCTAGAGGTGGAGGCACTGCCATCTTTGTGAAAAGTAACATAAAACATAATTCAATAGCAGAACCCCAAACAGAACACATGGAAACTACAGGAATAGAAATACATATGGAAAATACAAGCAGCATTACGATATATGCAGCCTACAACCCCCCAAATAAAAAACTCCTTGAATCTGACTTAGAGGTGATACTAAATACAGGCAGAGCAGTGATTATAGCCGGAGATCTTAATGCCAAACACTCAGTCTGGAATAGCAGAAACTCAAATATTAATGGAAGAATACTCAACTCTTACACCACTTCAAGAAATATAACAGTAATAGGACCCACTGAACCCACACATTATGGAGCTACCGGTCGTCCTGATGTACTAGATATAGCTATATTAAAAAACATAGCGCACAGCTATCAGATACAAGCAATCAACGACTTAAGTTCTGATCATAACCCCATCATATTACAACTAGGCACCATACAAGATATAACAGAAAACACCACCGCATTTATAAATTGGAAACAACTTCCCTCAGCCTTCCAGGAAAACCTTGGTCCAATACCGCATATAACATCTGCTGAAGATGTAGAAAAAGCAGTGAAGACTCTTGAAAAACAACTGCTGACAGCTATAACGCAGGTAACAAATATAACCAAATGTACACCATCAAATAAACTTCCACAGGATATAAAACGTCTTATCCAAGAGAAAAACAGATTAAGAAGACAATATCAGAGAACAATGGACCCAGCGGATAAACAAGCAGTCAATAGAGCAACAAACCAGGTTCGATATGCCCTAAAGGACCACCGTAACCAACTCTGGAATAACAAAATTCTCCAATTAAACACAGAGGATCAATCAATATGGAAAATGATGAAATCACTCCGTTCAAAGCGTTTTACATTTCCTCCAATCCAAGGTGAATCTAATGTTGTCTACAACGACGAGGAAAAAGCTGAAGCATTTGCTGACAGTTTAGAAAAACAATGCAGCCCCAATTATATCAATACAGATATAAATTTCATAAGTAAAATTCACACCCAAGTGCGTAAAATAACTCAAAATGCCTCATTCCAATCCAATAACAAATCCGTATCACCAACAGAAGTATATGAGATTTTAAGAAAACTAAATAACAAAAAGGCTCCAGGTCCAGATGGAATAACAAATAAGGTACTCAAGTTACTTCCTCGCAAAGGGGTTATGCATCTAGTAGCCATCATTAATGCCATCTTCCGGCTAAATTATTTCCCACAACGATGGAAAATTGCCGACGTTTTCCTAATTCCCAAACCTGGGAAAAATACACAGTTCCCTGTAAATTACAGACCAATCAGCCTTCTTTCATGCATAGGTAAGATAGCCGAACGTGCTATTCTCACACGGCTTCAAGAGGCAACAGATATCAACCATATAATTCAAGATGAACAATTCGGCTTTAGGAAATATCACTCCACAACGCTACAAATTTATAGAGTTATCGAACATATAACCCAAGGGTATGAATGGCACCAACACACTGGCGCAGTTTTTCTAGACATCACTCAAGCATTTGATAGAGTATGGCATCATGGACTAATTTTTAAACTACACGAAGTTGGTATTCCATTGCCACTAGTGCTACTTATCAAATCATATCTACACAACAGAAAATTTAAAATAAAACTCAACGGTATCAGATCCACGGAGAGGAGAATCACGGCCGGAGTGCCTCAAGGCTCTCTACTATCTCCCCTACTCTTCTCCATATACATGGCAGATCTCCCCAAACTGTCTCCAGCTATCACCGCTCTGTATGCCGACGATACAATCATTATAGCCAGATCTCTCCGTCCACACCTGGCCACAATCAAGCTGCAGAGAGCAGTCAATGAATTGGAGGATTGGTATACCAAGTGGCGTATCGCAATTAATCCAAACAAAAGCTCTGCAGTACTTTTCACCAGACGTAAGGCAGAACCGAATACAAGCATACAAATGTTTGGTAAAATCATCCCTTGGCGCAATTCTACCAAATATCTGGGAATTCATCTTGATAGACGTCTAAACTTCAAGTCACATATGGATAGTGTTACCACTAAGGCAAGTCAGACTATAGCACAGCTATATCCACTTTTGAACAGGAACAGCTTCCTAAGCATAAGCAACAAAATCTTACTTTTCAAATCGGTAATCAGACCGCAACTAACTTATGCCTCTCCAACCTGGGGTCACACGACTAAAAGCAACATCAACAGACTTCAGATAATACAGAATAAATGCCTAAGAATGGCATTTAATGCCCCATGGTTCATCAGAAACATCCAGTTACATCAAGAAGCCAATCTTCCAGATATTAAGACCTACATGACAAACATTGCAGAGAAATTCTTCACAATCACGGATAATCACCCAAATCAGTTAGTTCGACAGGCAGCGGACTACAAGCCCTCAGATCGTTTCAAACATAAAAAACCGAAATCCTCCATCGCAAGAGAAAGCTGATACAGCCTCAATGCTCACAATGAGCGGGTAAATTACCCACAATAATATCATCACCCACAATATAAAATCCAGATGAAGGGATAAAGAGTCAAGGACTCAGTCCATCAACCAATTAAGTTCAAGTTCAACCTTGATATGGATTTGTGGTTGTGAAGAAGAAAAAGTCCTTTTTAGGACCTCCAGGGTAACAAATGGCAATGCTGTAGCCAATGAAGTTTTAACTGAGGCTTGGCTATTGCCGTTACCCAGCCATGACTAGAGCTTTTTAGCTCAATAAAACCCAATCCACACAGATTTTCTTCATGCAGATGACGGGATAAAGAGTCAAGGACTCAGTCCATCGCCCAGTTCTTATAAGAACCTTGATATCTCCTCTTCTGGGTCTGGCTCCTACTGATGATATTTATTAATCTTCATCACTGGCTTTGCTTATGTCCTAGGAGGGGGGGGGGAATAGAGAGGTGTTACTCTGTGGCAGGTTTTTGCCTGTCACTTGGTGGAACCACTGCTGAGTTTCCTGTTGTAGGGTGATTCAGGTCACGATTAGTCAATTTAGTAGTGATTCTTTAAAGTCACAGAATTTTTAGAGTGATCTTGTAGATCACTCAGTTTTAAGAAAGGTATTATCCACACACTTTAATATACCTCAATGTCTTGTAGATCACTCAGTTTTAAGAAAGGTATTATCCACACACTTTAATATACCTCAATGTCTTGTAGATCACTCAGTTTTAAGAAAGGTATTATCCACACACTTTAATATACCTTAATAAAGGTTGAAACCGGTCTGGGTGGTGGCACTTCCCTTAATGCATAGCATTATACATGTCCAAAAGGGGACTGTGCTTTGCATTATAGGAACTAAGGAAATGGATGTGAAGTCATTAGCTTCTATACATAAATAGCCCAGTCGTAAGATACTTCATGTGCAAACTTTGCTCACACTTGGATAAAGGATTAAACCAAGAATATAATTTCTTGACCTCTATAATTTATAGCATAACCAAGTGAAAAAACTTTCAATACACTAAGTAATAATCTTAAAAAAAAAGTCATTTCCTCTGTAAACATGTACATCTTTCAAATTAGTTTCTGAGCAGTAATGATATAATCAATTATAGAATCATGTTTCTCTGCCATTCCCAGTACAGGAAAACCTTGCTTAATATGATTAATTAATCCATCAATTAATGCACGCTAAGCAGAATCGTGTTAAGCAAATACAATAAACAATAAGAATAATTATAATTCATTCATCAGTTAGCGCAAATTTGAAAACAAAATTACAGTATAAGCTATATTAGAGAATAAAAATCATCAAACTTAATAAAAATCAATTGCTTAATTTCTTCTAGTTAAAGGAGATCACTAACTTAACTCGCTTAACTGTTCTGAATGGGAATGGAGCAAGTTTCTCACATCTTCATTATCCAATACATTAAATCCAAGTTCTTTTCCAATTGTGTTGATTTCTTCAACAATCTTAAATCTTAGATTTTGTACACTATAAACTAACACAGGCTTGAGTTTAAAGTTGTCCTCTGCATTGCCTCCTAATAAAGGCACAAGGCGATCTTTAGACACTTTGTATCCTGGTTGAGATACTTTCGTTTTAGCTAGGAACATTTTTGTTGGCATATGCTTCCAAAAGAAACCAACTTTGTTGATGTTGAATATTTGCAGTCGTCATAATCACGCTCCTGAATTATCCTTTGCAATTCTTCAGGAAACTTGCCACAGAATCTTTATAAGCACTAGTAGATTCCCCAGTTATTCTTACGTTATCCAGTCCAGCTCGATTTTTAAAGCGGTCAAACCATCCAGTAAAACTTTCACATTCCTCTTGAAATTTGATCTCTTTCAATGAGGTAAAAATACTGAGAGCTTTTTCCTGAATATTCCCTGTACTAAGAGGTATTCTTATAATCCTCAATCCAGAGTAATAGAAGACATTCCATCTCGATCATTAAATGGCTTCTATTTCGGGTGATTCTGCATGAACAATAATAAAGAAGCAGTAGCAAATTTTCCTTGTTCTTTGTATTCTTTGCTCTTATTTAATATAGTCCGAACTGTAGACTAACTGTATCCCAGGTCTAGAAGAATCATTGTATTACTAGTGCCACTTTCATGTCTCTTAATGATTCCAGCTTTTCCTCTAACATAATTATTTTAACATATTTAAATTAAACATATTTGGCCATTTGAAAATTAAACATACAAACATTGTTTTAATACTGACCATATTGTAATGCATACAAACATCTTACATTCTTTGCCTACCAGTTTCGCTAGCAAACTGTCTAGCTTTTTCAAGGCATTGACGGAAAAGCATAAAAAACTAGTAAATGCAAATTGAAAAAAAAAAAAAAAACATTGTAAACTATCTAGTAGCTAAGATTACATGTTCGTGTGACAGAGAGGACTTATTGTTCTTATTCATTATCATGCATGTGTGTTTGTTGTAAATGCGTTAATGTGATTACTGACTAGCTGTAATTCAGATGGATTTAGAGAGAGGATCAGGTTTTTCCACGAACTGTTCAGAATAGTGCCTTGATTTCTGTTGAGGTTTCCGCCGGTTATTAACACTATTATGTCTTCTTTGAATAAACGATGTCTGTAGTCTTCATCCAAATATGACATGAAGCTGTTTTGTCACTCTATCGTGTGGTTAGACATACAGAAATGATGTGCCTAAGCCAGAAGAAATGCTTCTGTTGCAGTTTACATCACCAACATGTTCTTTTTGTCTGATCTCTAAACTCCATGAAGTTTGTCCAATGTAGGCAAGACCACAGGAGCAAGGAATGTAATATACTCCTGGATATTTGTAGAATGGCACCTTATCTTTTGAGGATCCTGAAACCTGTCTGAGGCTGCTGGTTTGTTTGAAGACCACTCTGATGTTGTAGGCTCTTAGTATTCTGGCTATTTGATAAGAAAATCGACCCGATGAAAGGGATCACTACAGTAGAAATGTGCTGGGAGCTTGATTCTTCATGTCTGGAGGTTGTCACTGTATAGATATTTTTTGATGATGTTTGGAGGATATCCATTTTGTGATAATGTGTTGGCTATTAGTGAGAGTTCAGTGTATCCTCCTCTTCTGATATAAACTTTCGGGCTCTATTTTTCAACATGTGGATAATTCTTAGTTTGTGTGTCCTGTGATGGTTTGAAGTATAATGAAGATATCTTCCAGTGTCTGTAGGCTTTCTGTAAATAGATAATTTGACACTATTTGATTGTCTCTTTATCAAGATGTCTAAAAAATGCAGTTGGCTGTTGTTTTCCACTTCCAGGGTGAATTTTATCTTGTTATGCATTGAGTTGATTTTATTCACAAACGATTTTAGGTTTTCTAAGCTGTCTTGCCATATAATGAAAATATCATCTACATATCTCTGCCATATAGATGGTCTAGGGGAGATTGTGGAGAGAATTCCTTTTTCAAGTTTTTCCATAAAAAGGTCTGCACAAGATGGTGATATAATAATAAACTCCAAGCCATTAAGATTGCACCAACAGACATGCTAGCCAGTCTAGATGTTGTATCCTTCTTCACCAATGTACCAGTAGAAGAGATAATAAACATCATTCAAGACCTCTTTCCTTGTCCTTTCCTCTTTGTCAAGGCTAACAACACTATATACCAACAATTAGAAGGCCTAGCAATGGGAAGCCCGCTATCACCACCTTGTGCAGACATTTTTATGGAAAAACTTGAAAAAGAAATTCTCTCCACAATCTCCCCTAGACCATCTATATGGCGGAGATATGTAGATGATATTTTCATTATATGGCAAGACAGCTTAGAAAACCTAAAATCGTTTGTGAATAAAATCAACTCAATGCATAACAAGATAAAATTCATTCTGGAAGTGGAAAACAACAGCCAACTGCATTTTTTAGACATCTTGATAAAGAGACAATCAAATAGTGTCAAATTATCTATTTACAGAAAGCCTACAGACACTGGAGAAGATATCTTCATTATACTTCAAACCATCACAGGACACACAAACTAAGAATTATCCACATGTTGAAAAATAGAGCCCGAAAGTTTATATCAGAAGAGGAGGATACACTGAAATCTCATTAATAGCCAACACATTATCACAAAATGGATATCCTCCAAACATCATCAAAAAATATCTATACAGTGACAACCTCCAGACAAGATGAATCAAGCTCCCAGCACATTTCTACTGTAGTGATCCCTTTCATCAGGTCGATTTCTTCAAATAGCAAGAATACTAAGAGCCTAAAACATCAGAGTGGTCTTCAAACCAACCAGCAGCATCAGACAGGTTTCAGGATCCCCAAAAGATAAGGTGCCATTCTACAAATATCCAGGAGTATATTACACTCCTGTGGTCTTGCCTACATTGGACAAACTTCACAGAGTTTAGAGATGAGACAAAAAGAACATGTTGGTGATGTAAACCACAACAGAAGTATTTCTTCTGGCTTAGCACATCATTTCTATACATCTAACCTCACGATAGAGTGGCAAAACAGCTCCATGCCATATTTGGATGACGACTACAGACATCGTTTATTCAAAGAATTCACAGTACTTTCGAGTATTTTGTTTAATCTGAGTCTCGGGTCTGGGTTAGTCCTGAGGGGGGGGGTGCAAAGAGGGGAAAATAGTTCCACTGCATAAAAGAGGTTCCAAGACTACTGTTGTAAATTACCGACCGATTAGCATATCAGGAAACGTTGTCAAGATCTTGGAGAAACTAGTCAAGAGAAGAATACTGGATTGGATAGATGAAAATGGGATACTGTATGGGGGGGGGCAACATGGTTTTGTGAAGGGTAGATCATGCCTCAGTAACATGCTCACGTTTTATAACACAGTGACGGCTGAACTGGATAAGGGTAATGGGTTTACAGTGATTCTACTGAACCTTGCCAAGGCCTTTGACAGGATACCACATGGAACTCTAATCAGTAAACTGGAGCAAAAAAGGATGGATATAGGGTTGGTGAGAGGGATAGGAGGGTGGTTGATGGAGAGATACCAGAGAGTGGTTTATTCAGGAGTGGAGTCCAAAAGACAGCTTGTGACTAGTGGTGTGCCGCAGGGTTCTGTTCTTGGACCCCTACTTTTCAATTTGTTCATTAAACGAATATAGGAAAGGATCTGAGAGGAAGTATTCACTTGTTTGCTGATGATGCAAAGTTGGGTAGAGCAATTGTGAGTGCACAGGATGTCAAAATTTTGCAGGATGATTTGGATAGTTTGGAGGACTGGGCTAGGGAAAATGGATGTCAATTTAATGTGGCAAAGTGTAAGGTTATGCATTTTGGAGTGAAAAGATTAGTAGCAGTATATCGCATTGGTGGAATCATGCTCCAGGAGATTGATGAGGTCAGGGATTTGGGAGTGCTTGTGGATAGAGAGTTGAAGTTTAGGGGGCACATTGCAAAAGTGGCTAAATCAGCTCATCAAACAACTTGGTTACTAAAAAATACTTTAACCAGCAGAGACAAACACGTTATTGTTCCTCTATATCGAGCCCAGATATGGGTGCCCAGATGTGGGAATAATAATTTTTCTTCTTGATGGGGAGGAGATGGAGAGGATCCAGAGACGAGTGACCAAGATGGTGGCAGGTCTGTGGAATGAGCCTTATGAGAACAGATTGAAGATTTGGGGGTTGCAAAAATTGGTTGATAGGCAGAAAAGGGGTGATATGATTAAGACATTCAAATTACTGAAGGGTTTCTATAAGATCAATCCAGAAGAATTTTTGAGAATAGGACTGGGGGACTAGGGGTCATACATGGAAGCTGGGCAAGAATGTGGTTAACAGGGGTGTTAGAGGTAGGTTTTTTACTTGGAGAGTGGTAAATGAGTGGAATAAGCTGCCAGAGTCTGTTGTGGGTGCTATGACTGTGAATGAGTTCAAGGCGAGGTATGATAGATACTGTGTGAATGTCGAATAGTTGTTCTTGACATGATGTTCGGGCCTCCCTTGATGAGTCTGTTGACTCCTTGGAGTTGCCCGAAATAATAATAATAATAATAATAACAATAGTGTTAATAACCGGGGGAAACCTCAACAGAAATCAGGGTACTATTCTGAACAGCTCGTGGAAAAACCTGATCCTCTCTCTAAATCCATCTGAACTACAGCTAGCCAGTAATCACATTATGCATTTACAACAAACACGCATGCGTGTTTAAAAAAAAAAAAAAAAAAACGCATGTGTAATAATGGATAAGAACAGTAAGTCCTCTTAGTCTCTGTCACGCAAACGTGTAACCTTAGCTACTAAATTGTTTGCAACGTTTTTTTGTTTCTTTCAATTTGCATTTACTAGTTTTTTATGCTTTTCTGTCAATGCCTTGAAAAAGCTAGACAGTTTGCTAGCGAAACTGGTAGGCAAAGAACATAAGATGTTTGTATGCATTACAATATGGTCAGTATTAAAACAATAAGTTTGTATGTTTACTTTTAACATAATTATTCCATTTTTGTGACCACATGTTTATTAAAGAAAACTGTTTTAAAAACAGTTTTCTTTAATTTAATTTTCACAACAACAACAAATGAACTAATTTTCATAATTTCTAGTAATTTGTGCTTTAAACTTTTAGTTCTCTTTACCCCTGAAGATGTTAGTCTGACAACTAACAAAACTTGTCAGGTGTTGTTTTTAGCACTTGTTTAGTTTTAAAAACAGTTTTCTTTAATAAACATGTGGTCACAAAACCGGAATAATTATAGTGAAATTCTTAACCACAGAAACCTCCACAGGAATATAATTACTTTTCTTCTCTTTTTATTACTGTCGCTTTCTTTATCAGTCTTTCTCTTTTCCATATCAGGGGTTAAGTATAATAAAGCCTTATAGGTATCTAAATTAAAGCAAAATGAAGGAAAAGTGATTGAGCAAGAGAACAGAGTTTGCACGTGTACTTGCGATGATAACTTTGAGTCACGAAGTGATCACCTGGATTGTGATCACCTGCCAAGCATCGCTGGCCACAGAACTGCCACTACCCACTGGCTGCAACATTGACAAGTATGCCACTACTTGCTGCAGATTAGTGACAAAAAATTTTGCATAACTAGTAAAATTTCGCATAACATGAAAAAATTGCGTTAACCGATTAATCTTCAAGAAACTTAAGCGAGAAACATTTTCTTGCTTAAAGCAGGAAATGGTATAATTTCACTCAATCGCACTAACTGATTATCGTGCATATTGAATTTGCATTAAGCAAGGCTTTCCTGTATATTTATTTATATTCTTTTTTTGAAAAAAGTATTACTTATTTTAAAATTATTGAAAATACAGAAGTCTAGTAATTATTGATCATTTTTATTCATGCAATTTCTTCTTATTTTTCTAAGACATTTGGGAATGGATTATTTCCAACTCTAGTATTAAGATTTCCTGCTATTATGATTATAATAATAATAATTATTATTATTAACATCTGACTTCCATGGAATCAGAGACTCATCATGGGAAGTGCACACTATCACACACAAAGCTCCACATTCCAAGACCACTGACTACCTTTATGAATCTTCTCTGGACCCTTTTAACATATCCTCATTTATAAGGATGAAACATCCTTATAAATTGCTCAATAAATACCTCAACAATGTCTTCTGCAGCAGTTACCATTCTACCATTTTCATCCATTAACATCATCATTCTTCCTTCTACTTGCCATATATCTAAAAAAACCCTCTAGGATTTTTCTTTGCCTGATTTGCTAATTTCTGCTCATATTGCACTTTTGTTGTCCTTACTAACTGAGTCATGGCTTGTTCTTTATACTCATCATGTAACTGATTATTACCATTATTCATCTTGTACTGCCTCCACTTACTTTCAGATTTCATGCTTAATCTCCTCATTCATCCATTTTACACCTACCTTATTCAGCCTTTTGACCTTCAGAATACATTCACACAATGATGCTCTTATATATTTCTTTGTCAGTTCCCAAGCAGTATTTATTTCCTTACTGATTAACTTCTCACCATGCTGTAGCTCCAATCTCTCTCCTAAGCTTGTCATAATCACCAGCCTTGAACTTCCACATATATCCTTTCCTCACAGAAGTTGCATACAGCTGGCCACAATCCAGGTGATCACTTCGTGATCAATCTCATCCACTCAAATTATATCCTCTGATGAAATGATCAGATCCCAAACTCTCGATCCTCACTTGCCCTCCTTTACATGCTGCCTGAGATAGTTGTCTCTCAAGAAATTCGTTTTCCTTATTCCCAAATGCTATCTCTTCATTCCGATCTATACCACCATAATTAAAATCACCCATAATAATCACCCTTCCTTTGTTCACTAACCCAAGTTGTTTATACATTTCTTTATCACCACTCTCCACATTCTCTGGCCTATAGCAACATCCAACTAAATGTGTATTCCTGTCAACCTCCACCTCACACCACACTGCCTCATAACCATTGCCACTATTTCCCTTCTTTCATATCTAGCTTATGTGGACATACTCCACATTCTCTGGCCTATAGCAATATCCAACTAAATGTGTATTCCTGTCAACCTCCACTTCACACTCATAACCATTGCCACTATTTCCCCTCTTTCATATCTAGCTTATGTGGACATAATTCTCCTGCTATCATCAGCAGCACTCTCCCTTCCTTCTTGTCCTTTCTATCCTCGTGAAAAACAACGGTATCCTTCTATTTCTATTCCCATTAGGATATCCTCTTCATTCAACCATATTTAACTTATTCCAACAATTTTGGGGCAAATAAACTTAATCAATTAAACCATTTCATCTCTCTTATTTCTGATACTTCTGGCATTTGTAAATAAACACAGCAGTTTACTTTTAGGTCTATATCCAGCCCTACCCAAGCCATATTCATCCTTACATTCTCCTTATGTCCACTTAAACATTTGTCCCCACAACGACCACTTTCTCTTGCTCATTTTCTCCTCATGTCCAAAGCATGAATTATCTTGCTCATCTTGCTCCTGGTTAGCAGACCTTATTGACTCTCACATTAACCAATCCTCTAACAATGGAATCTCCAGACAGTGGTATTCGTGAATCCCTTGTCATCTCTTTTACATTTTTTTCTTTCATTCTATTCTTTTGCATACTTTCATTTGTTTCCACTAAATGTCTAATATTACTCAGCATATTCCTAATTTCATTTTGAACAACTGTTTCATCAAATCTTACATTCTGATAATTTCACTCTCTGTTACTCCCACAGTCTCATTACCTCTTGTTCAGCCACACCTTACTTATATTTCCTCATTTATAATTCCTTTCACTCCCTTATCACGCATACTTTTGCTTCTACATTCTAGCATTCTTTTACACCCTTGGCCACACTAGCTTTAGTTCCATTTCCATTTCTTTCATTAATGCTATCTTTCATTTCTTCAGTCTGTTTCACATTCATTAACTCATAGTCTAACAAAATGGCAGATCTCCTGCTATTAATATATAGACATTTTTATTACATTTATTTAACTGCTTTTGTAGCACATCATAAAACTGTTCAGACTTTTCTACCTTCTTCAGGAGCATATGATCATGTTCAAAGACTGTTAGATCTGATTATAATGTCAGAGGGGGTTTTCAGTTAAAGATGTAACTACTTTGCCTCCAGTTGACAACAGTGATCATGTGGTACTCACTTGGGAAGTGGGTACCACACAATCTCTCTTAATAATAATAATATACCTAAGATATTTAAGTACAAGCTTCTACTTGTTTTTAACTTATCCGTTATAATTTGATCATTTACAAAATTGCACTGTTGTATTCTGTTTTCCATTTATTATCAATTAAAATGGCTACTCCACTATATAACACAGTAGTGTAAAACCATCTATATCTTTTGTTCCTTTTCATTTCTTTTTTGTTTCTGTTATCACAGCTATATTAATATTTCAGTTTTTAGTTGATTTGCTAATTCCTCATTGGTTATGCTTCACACATCCACATAGCTACTTGGTTCATGAAATATCACTGGTAATTGGCTTTTGTAATTCATGTATAATACTTCCTCCTCCTCCCCCCCACTCATCCAAAAAAACATAAATAAAAAGGAAAGCTGGTTGTTTAAACAAGCCTAAAAACATGTAATTTGTCAGCAAAATTACACGTGTAATCAATCTGACTTATATAATTTAATTTTTTTTATTTAGTTATTTTTCAGTAAGGATTAAAATTTTTGCAGTGTGCACGATTTTCAGGCTCTTATTAGCACTTTTTGGAGAAGAGTAAGTTATACACTTTTGTGATAGTGTTTTTCTGTATACATTTGACATTTAACACTTGCAGAATTGGTTTCTAAAATTAATCACATACCTTAATAGTTTTTCTCTATAGTTCTGTATCTCCTACCCACCTTCAAGTGAAATGTCTGATTAGGCACCAAAACAGCAATAATCCAAAGAAAGATGAAAGCCCAGACCTATAAAATAAAAGTGTGCTGAACTGTCCTTTCCCTGGAT
The DNA here is from genome assembly GCF_054136105.1 of Typopeltis vanoorti. Classification (NCBI taxonomy): domain Eukaryota; kingdom Metazoa; phylum Arthropoda; class Arachnida; order Uropygi; family Thelyphonidae; genus Typopeltis; species Typopeltis vanoorti. The sequence goes on from NC_143554.1 coordinate 107,699,983, forward strand.
CACATATTTAAAAAAATTATTCCAGTTTTTAATTCTTTTTAATCCATAAAAAATTTACTTCCTGAAAAAATAATATACATAAAATGCTAATGCTGCTTCTTCAGTAATGAATTTGTACTCGGTTTTTGAAAGAGAGATGATAGTTGTGACCAACTAAACAAGTGAGAAGGGGGGGGGGTACATAATTTTGGGAGCAAGTAGAAGAGTTCTCTTCTATACTCATCTAAATTAAAAACCTTTATGGATATTGAATGGCAAAAAATAAGCATTACATAAATAAAGTGTTTATGCAAGAATTTGCAATCATGTCTATAACAAATTCTCAAAAATATTACCCTTGAGATACAATAGAATGATAGAAGAGACAACAAAAGAGTGACTGAGACTGTAGAATGAAGAGAGGAGGAAGTACAGAACTGACTATGCTGGTAAGAACAAATGATTTGTGAGGAAGTGTAAATGAGGTAGCATGGTATTTGCAAATGGTGCTAAAGACAGTGAAGAAAAAGAAGAAGAAGTATATTGCTGGCCTGGTTGCCCGAGTGATTAGCCTGTCTGCTCTCCAGCCAAAAGGCTGCAGGTTCGAATCTTGTCGTGGGCATGGATGTTTGTGATTGTCTGTGGAAATGCTAGTGGTGGGCAGTAGATGGCGTTGGTGTAGTTGATGGAGACAGTTGTAGAGTAGGTGCCCTCCCTTGATGAAGCTTTGGACTCCCTTGAGGTGTTACATGATGATGATGATAATAATAATAATGTTAAACGAGAATTTTGAGTGTGTTGCTAGGGTAATTATTAACATAATTAACAAGATCAGTAATAACAGAGGACTTCAACTAAATCCTAGCAAGACAAAGATTATGGTTGTCAAAGGAAATACAAACAGGGAAGCTCTTGAGAAACAAGTTTACCTTAATGGAAAAAGAATTGAGGAAGTCAGCAAGTGTGAGTACCTGGGATCCATTATTAATGTCAAGAATTGCTGTTCAGAAGACATCAGAAAGGTTAGGAATGGCTAAAACAACAGTCAGAGACTTGTCTAAAATCTGGAAGGATGGATCTATCTCCATGGGAACAAAGTTGAGGATTTTGGATGCAGTTTTTTTTCCAACAGTGACGTATGGATGTGAGACTTGGAACCTAAAGAAGTCAGATAAGAAACGGATATCTGCTTTTGAGATGTGGTGCTAAAGAAGGCTGTTGAGGATATCATATACTGAAAGGCATACAAATGAATTGGTGTTAGAAAAGATCAGTAGAACTTTAAGGCTCCTTAAGGATATTGACAAAAGAAAGTTAAAATATTTTGGACACAGTGAAAGGATAGAAGAAGGACTTCTCAGAACAGTAATAGAAGGTAAAGTTCCTGGAAAAAGAGGAAGGGGTACACCATCAATGAGATGGATGGATGGTGTGTGTGGAGCAACTAATCTTCAGAGAGTTAGAGTCTCCAGAAAGCAAACAACAGGACTACATGGCGAGGCCTGGTGTGGCACATCATCACTGAGCATCGGAGTGACCATATGGCATCTGTGGATGTCCAGTGAACATATAGATATCAAAGTAGGAGAGAAAGGGTTGGGAAGTGCTGATGCAGATGATCTACAAAAAGTGAGATTAGCAGTGTAAAGCTGAGTAAACTGTTGCAGAGGAGAAGAATATAATCAGTCATGAAAATAAAATTAAATAGAGGAACTGGGGGTGCAAGCTACCAGGATGGGTGTGGGATAAATAAGATGGCAATAAATAATAAATAATGAGAATGTAAGATAAATATGCAGGGATAGCCTTAATGGAAACAAAATCAAACGTCACACTGAATGATGGGGGTGAGGAATTGTGAAAAGGGAAGAGGACCATGGACAAGCTACCATGCCTATACACAAATGCAAACAATATTAGGAATAAAAGTGCCTCCACAGCACAACTGGAAGAACAATGGGACATAAGCCCTTTGATCGGAAAAGACCCACATTCAATTCTCATCATGATGAGAGAGGAATCATTATGTGAGCTTTTTCAACTGAAGATGAATTAGCCTGATCTCATATGGAGACAGTGAGCAGTAGATGCAGTATCATTGTGTATAATTTCAAGGATTAAGTAGTGAAGACGGTGAATTGTGCGTAGTGGAGAAGAGTACCCTCCCACAATGAATTGGACCCTATGGAGATGTCATATACTAATAGTAATAAAAACAATAATAAAATTAGTCAGTCTGCAAATCACTGGTGTCAGCGAGACATTTTTAACAAAGGATAAGGTGCTCATGAGAATAGAATATGATGATTATAGCATTTTTCGAAGGGAAAGAAAAGGTTAAAGAGGAGGTGGGGTATTTATTGATCTCAGAAGAGTTTTGTCCATTAGTTAATGTGGAACTTGAAAGCAATAACAATAATGGCTTGGAGGCCATTTGGTCCAAGGTTGAGGTGAGCATGAATTTTAAAATACTTATCTCTTCAGCAGAAACAGTTTTTTTCCTAGAAAATCTTGGCAATTGTAAAATTTCTATTTACTGTAACAGATATGAGAGTTCAGACTTGGATAATAAAATTCTCGATTTCGAATGCTCCTGCGTTCCTCCATTAAAAGGCCTTCAGAAAAGTTGCATAAAGTGTTCCTCCTGCCTACTTTCATGACAACTTTTATCTTCTTCCTATACAAAGTATTTCCAAAGAAAAATAATCAACCGCTTAAAACTCAACTTACTCTTCTATTCTCCGAAACAGCTGTTAAATCGTTCCTGTTCTAATGGAACATTTAATATCTTATAAGCATTTCTCTTCAATATATGCATTATTTCAGTGTTTACCTATGGAAGTGAGACATGGGAAACAACTAAAAAACAGAAAGACAGGTTGCATATGATCCAAAGAACTTTGGAGAAGAATGCTCCACATAACAAAAAGAGATAGAATAAGAAATACTAGAATTAGAGACGTCAAGTGTTGTATAGCATGTAAACAGAACTGGGCTGGCCATATTGATAGACTGAGCAATGAGTGGGCACCAAGAGAAGGAAAAGTTGCCAGAGAACAAGATAAAGGGATCATCTACAAAGGGTTGACATGAGACAGTGGTGTACATTGTCAAGGGTGTACATGAGACAGTGGTGTACATTTGCAAGTTCAAGGGAGACCTATATATAGCAGTGGATGGATAGTGGAAGTCGAAGAAGTATTTCTTCTTCACGAGAAGCTTCATTTAAGTTCCAAAGTTCCTTTAATTTTTTTACACAACTGTCATTCCAGTTACAATTATAGCATAAAAGCTAATAACTGTTAAAGCGTCTTTCTTTCTTCATGATAGACTAGTACTGATGGAACTTTCCTCTAACTTGTTCCAAAAATTCTTCCATATTTTTCCATATTGTACCACAGCTGCCTCAGCTATTTCTTGGTTACTGCATTCTTTTTACCCATGCATGCTCCAGCAAGCATTACACTTCTTGTTTCTGCCACAGTAATGAAGTGAGACAAGCTACTACTACTATTACGTGCAATTTTCATGGCACTTTGCTTGAAATTGGTAAAATTTCACACTTTCGGTGAACTTAAGTCTTTTTAACTTATGTATTTTACACAAATACCATTAAACACTACACGTAAACATGATATATTAACAATGCACAACTATATACATGAAAAATTGCAAATAATTTGTGCTTTTCTCACAATATAAATACTCTAATAACAAAAACTGGTAATTTGAAACAGAATATTTAAGTTTATTTACATTAATTTAATTTCATTTACATGAATTCAGATGTTCTATACTATAAAACATCTGTGTTCATATACTGATGGTCTACAATGGCCCACCCTAAGAATAAAATAACAAAAAAACTTCATTAGCAGCAAAGCTTACAAGTTTTGTTATAACTGGAACATTGGTTTAAATCATAATTACTCATAGTGGATCTATGTTGGTGTTCAATTTGAGTATTCTCATCAGGACCATTCTACAATGTAAAATGTAACCCACTAAGCAAAATTACTAGACAGAGTTCAGAGGGTATGGTTGGGAACCAGCAAAATTGTTTGCTGGTTCTCAACCATAAAATAAGACAACTTTATTATTATTATGTGACACCTCCAGGGAATCCAAGGACTCATCACAGGAGGACACTCTACTTCACTAAATACATCTCACCCTCTCCACTACTACTTAATTCTCCTACTACAACACTACTACCATCAACGTCATCTACCACCCATCATCACCAACAACAGCACTTTTTGTCTGTAAAATGTGTGCATTCTGAAGGCAGATTTGTCTGTAGGCAGGATGAAAAACTCCAAGTTTCCAGGAGAAAAAACCCTGCTACATCCGTATGAGATCGGCTAACTCGCCTTCAATTGAAAAAGCCCATATAAGAATTCCCCTTGTCATGACGAGAATCAAACCCAGATCATTTCCAGTCGAAGGGCACAATGTTCTGCTGTTCTTCCAATTGCACTATGGAGACACTTTACATATTTTCTTGAATTTAGAGGCATCAAAACAGTGATTGCCTAGAGACAGCATATTATTATTATTATTATACAGGTGTATAATAATTGGTAACATTTGTAACAGCAGACTGTGCTATATATAGTTATGGTATAGAATGTAGACAGTAGCATTAACTGTCATCATGATGAGTATTCTAACCATCGAGTCAGAAGACTCATCACGATGGTCCTGATTCTCATCATTCATATATCATTCAGATTAAATTCTTCCATTAAAGTTTGGTTTAAATCTACACAAGAATTAGATAGTTACATATACGAGGTGTGGTGTGGCTATTAAATAACGAGACTGGTTGCAAAAAAATGTGGTTTATTATTACAATTGTACAACTTAATTGTTATCCCCTTCAACATACTCCCCTCCTCTATCTATACACTGTTGCATATGAATTTTCTGTTGTTGGAAGCAGTGCTGCAAGTCATCAGGTGTTATCTGCTTCAGTAGCACTGCTGTTTTCTCCTTTACCTCATCCAGAGACTGACAATCGGTGCCCTTCAATGCGGATTTCAACTTTGGAAAAAGGTAAAAAGTCGCATGGAGCCGAGTCCGGTGAGTAAAGTGGATGGTACGACACACTGGAAAATTCCCACATCACTCAGAATGAAAAAAGCAAGTCAAAACTGAAGGGTTTTTTTTATTATTTTTTTTTTATATCAATGGCATGGTAACAGTTGAATGGATACCAAAAGATCAGACAGTTAACCAACATTATTACCTTGAGGCTCTGGCCAAGCTGAGAGAATGAGTGAGGAAGAAGAGACTCGATCTGTGGAAGAACAATGCTTGGATTCTCCATCAGGACACTCCAGCTCACAGAGAACTGTCTGTAAAGTAGTAGTATCTGGCTGATAAGAAGATCCCAGTGTTGGACCATCCACTTTACTCGCCGGACTTAGCTCCATGCAACTTTTATCTTTTTTTCTAAAGTTGAAATTTGCATTGAAGGGAATCCAATTTCAGTCAGTGGATGAGGTAAAGAAGAAAACGGCGATGCTACTGAAGCAGATAACATCTGATGACTTGCAGCACTGCTTCCAACAAGTGAAAATTCGTATGCAACAGTGTATAGATAGAGAAGAGGAGTATGTTGAAGGGGGGGTGATAACAATTAACTTGTACACTTGTAATAATAAACCACATTTTTGAAATCAGTCTCGTTATTTAATAGCCGCACTTCATATATCTGAAATGGAAAGTGCATCAATATCATTTCTGAAATCTTGACTTGGATATCCACAACAGAGAGTGGGCTAAAGTTATCTTCCATAATCTTTGGTAATTTCTGATCAAATAATTTGCTGTAATCTGATGAACAGTATCAAATTCAGAATTCTCTGATAAATTTTCATTACATACTTTATTAGAATGAGAATGGTTTACTTTCTTTTTAGAAGGGACAGGACCTTTATTTAAAATGGCATCAGAGACTGGTTTTCTCGAGTTAATTCCTGGCACTATTATAGCATTGTTATCAAAATAGTACTTTTTTTTTAATCTGTCACTGTGTGCTATAATAAATTTACTTAAGGTGTTTAACATCTACTATTTTTATGTCATGGGAGTTTTCTTCAATATCCTGTATAGATCAGAAACTAACTCCCAGATTATCCTTTTTACTTAAACTACCTTCCTCTTCTAAATATATTTATCCTGATTTGATTCTTTCTGAGGAAGATTCACTAGCTCTCTTAAAAGACCATGTAGTTTCAAATTTTTGTACTATACCAGATAAATATTCATTGACATCAACACAACCTGAACTGTACAGAATTAGAACACAGATCACTTGGAAAGATTGGGTCAAAACCAATGAATGCAAAAAATGGTTTTTCCTTAATACCAGAATGTACAGCAAAATGTTGAGAGTACTAGTTTTAATGTCTTATTCATTCACTCTCAAAGACTATAACATTGAGATCTATAGGCTGTCGTGAACGATTTCTTTTTATGCAACTGAGGTAAAATTTATTCCTCTGTCTGTCAACAGTGTCCATCAATAAGACATTTTGCCAAAGTTTCTGCCATTTGATCTTTAACAGGAAAAGCTTCTGGGTATCTAGAAAGCATATCAACCACCAAAAAAATATATTTATTTCCTCTCAGAGGTAGGGGTCCTAATATATCAGCTGAAATATTCTGAAAGAGCCTGACAGGCATCTGCACTATTTGCAAAGGAGCTTTATCCTGAAAAGCTTTCTCAGATGAAAAAATGGCAATAATGAACAAACTGTTTGACATCACTGTGAAGTCCTAACCAAAAGTAACATTCTTTAACTTGTAAGGTGTTATCATATCCTACATGGCCTGCTAAACTAGATAAATCATATTCATTCATTATCCATAGAATATTTTAGGAGCTACTACTCTGTAATTGGTTCTTACATTCTTATCTTTTATACAGAGTATTTTTTCTGAACTTATAAATAACCTACCTGGATCAAATTATAGAAAACCATCAGGAATCAATCTTTCTTGGGTTATCATGTATAAGACACCCAAAATATATCTTCCTCTTGAGCAATCCTTATAAAATTATTATCCTAAATTTCATTTTGTGGATTTCTTAGTCATTTCTTTTTTTTTGAAGAACTAAAAGTAGCCACTTTAACATTTGTGTAAAACCAATCTTTCATCGAAACTTGATGCTCTTGTTCTATGTAAAGCATTTACTTATCAGTTGATTACAAGTTTTGTAAGAGAGGGAGAGTGTACAATGTAAGGTATCTGTGCAATAGGTGCAACCCCATAGCACAACTGGAAGATTGTGCTACCTAGCACACTGTGCCCTTTGATTAGAAAAGATCCGAGTTCAATTCTCATTGTGGAAAGAGGAATCTTTATATGGGCTTTTTCAACTGAAGGTGATTTAGCCAATCTCATACAGAGGTAATGGCTTTTTTCTCCGAGAAACTGGTTTTTTTTCATCCCATGTACAGGCAAATTAACTCTAGTACACATGCAATTTACAGATGAAAAATACTATTGGTAACAGCAGACTGTGCTATATATAGTTATGGTATAGAATGTAGACAGTAGCATTATAAGTGGATACAGGTTAAGTAATGTAGATGTCAGGTGGCATAGAGTGGAGTGCCTTCCCACGATGAGTCTTTGGATTCGTTAGAGGTGTCACACAATAATAATAATCTTTAATCTAAGTCTTAGCTTGGGGTTTAGTCCCAAGGGAGTGGAAAGAGGGGTAAAATAATTCCATTGCATAAAGGAGGCTCCAAGACTGATGTAGCAAATTACTAACCAATCAGCATATCAGGAATCATAGTCAAGATACTGGAGAAGATGGTCAAAAGCAAAATACAGGAATGGATAGACAGAAATGGGATACTGGATGGGAGGCAGCATGGTTTTGTGAAGGGTAGGTCGCACATCATTATATTGCTCACATTTTATAATACAGTGACAGCTGATTTGGATAAAGGTAATGGGTTTACAGTGATACTGCTGAAGTTTACAAAGGTTTTTGACAGGATACCACATGGAATTCTAATCAATAAAGTGCAGCATATGGGGATGGATATAAAGTTGGCGAATTGACTGATGGAGAGATATCAGAGAGTAGTTTATTCGGAAATAGAATCCAGTAGAGGGTCTGCATAGTGACATACCATAGGGCTCCGTTTTTCAGCCACTACTATTTAATTTGTACATTAATAGTACAGAAAAGGATCTGAGACTAACTATTCAGCTGTTTGCCAATGATGCAAAACTGAGTAGAGCAATAGTTAATAAAGATTATGTTAAAATTTTGCAGAATGATTTGGCTGTTTGGGTAAAGTAGAATGGATGTTAGTTTAACATGGCAAAGTGTGAGGTTGTGCATTTTGTGGTGAAAAGATTAATTACCGGCTATGTACCACGTTGATGGAATTGTACTCCTGCTAGGGATTTGGATTTTAGTGGATAGCAAGTTAAAGTTTAAGGAGCATATTGCAAAAGTGGCTAAAGCAGCTTGTAAGATTACTTGGTTACTGAAGAATACCCTGACAAGCGACAAGCAGGTTATTATACCTCTGTATATAGCCTTGGTAAGATCCCATCTTGACTACTGCATGGAGATCTGGTCACCTTGGTTTCTTGGCAATGAAGAGGAGTTGGGGAGGATTTAGAGGTGAGTGACTAAGTTGGTCTCTGGAATGAACCTTATGAAGACAAGTTGAAGATTTGTAAATTACAGAAATTGGCTGACAGGCAAAAAAGGGGATACTGTGCAAATATTGGATAGTGCTTTACATGATGTTTAGGGCACCCCTTGATGAGCCTAATGACTCCATGATAATAATAATACTACCAAAAAAAAACATTCCTAGCATGTCCTCTTTCCAAAGAAACCTAAGCAAACAAAAAGGTAGTGTGTTTGGAAAAATGAATAAATTTATATAGAATAAGAGCTAAACACTAAACAAGCCTTAGAGAAAACAGTGTTTAACTAATTTCAAATTTTGGATCCTGGAAGGTGGATCAGAAATAAAACAATTGAGAAAAGACTAAAGAATACAGATATGAGAGTTCTGAGAAAAGTGGGGGGGAGGGAGGGAGGGCGAGACGAAGTGAATAGATAGCATCAATATCAATGGTAGAATCATGTGAAAACTGAGAATATCAGAAAGGAATCTGAGATTGTTAGCATTTTATAATATGTGGGCAGAGCTAATCTAAGAAGGTGGTCTGAGCACTTAAATAAAATGGGAGAGGAAAGGGTAGTATTAAAACAGATGCTCGACACCAAGATGATGCAAAAAGGACCCAAACGAAGATCAATATCATATATACTCATGAATACATGATATATCATAAATATCATGTACTCACTGAGCACACATATCAGATGCTGATCAAGTGAAGATGAAAATCAAAATATCTTAGTTTTTGTACAAAAGGAACTTAGATCAGTGTACCTTGTACACTGTTTGCTACAGAAGAGAACTACAAAACAATATGCATTACTTTCAATGTAACTGTGAAAGTTAAAACTATAAGTTATAAATATAACTTACAGTTTTAAAATTACTTAATGAAGAGGAAAGGAGAGGATTGCTGTAAAAATATTGCTAAGGTATAGGCATGCTGCTATAATGTTTGGAAAACACCATCTTAATGTATCATCATCTTTAAATGTACCAAAATATACTGCAATTTGGATTTATAACAACAGGCCTTCGTCTGTGCAGTTCGCAACCATATGCCTGGAGAAGGAGTGTCCTAGGTTCGATTCTCATCAGTGATGTGAGGAGCTAAAGGATCTTCCTCAGCCAGTCGGTCTTGGATGTGGATATTAGGGTTTTTCCCCAGTTTATCCTGGGGTTTTTCATCCTGCAAAGCAGGCAAACCGGCCTTGAGAACTCAACACTACAGACATAGGATACACCGGGGCGTAGGACAGACCACCCTATCCTGTGAATGGTTTGAGGTCCGATGATTAATAAATCTTCGACACCGCAAGGTAAAAGAGGGAAAGGAAGAAGTGATGAGATGAGATGAACAACAGGCTTTCTTTTTTTAGTATTTTCTGTGCTAGATCAATATATAATGCTCAACAGGTTCTGAACATTCTATACTTATTCTATATTTTGAGCACTCTTCTCCTGTTGAAAAAACTGTTTATCTAGCCTGATGATAAGTGTCTCATTTTCCAAAATATAGTGTTTGACATCTAATTAATGTCTGAAAAGATCTGGACATCCACAAAGATAAACAGATCATACCAATCGTTTAATAGCTTTTAAACTGCTACAGAAGTTTTAAACTATAAGAGAAAGTTTAAAATGTGCTGGAATTATACTTCCTTATTTTGCAATTCCCAGATTCCTATTTATTCTGTAGGAACTACAAAATATAGTAAGAGAATAAAAGAAAATAAAGGATGTCGTGAATATGCAGAGGAGGAAGCTGGTCATTACTTCTGCTTTGTAACAATGGCTAAGAATAATAATAAATAAATAAATAAACACAAAAAACATTGAACACAGTAATTTGAAATGCATATTTCTCGCCAACGTATTTGATTATAAAAAATCATTTGATGAATTTCATAAGCATGTGCTGAAGAAATAAAAAATGAACGAATTCGTTAAGTCATGAATTATTCTCCGATTACTCCATGATAGCACATGGGAAGTCATCCGTGACAGCGAAGTTAAGAATTAATGCTTCGAAATATGCTGACAATAAAAACTCAAGTGCTTTCTGAAATAGCCAACACATTTACGCCTTGTGTAAAATCTGTACACATTAAAATACTGATATGTTTCATCCACTTACGCGTGATTATGTTACTAAATTCACCAGTATTGAGATATTAAATACTCTGATTTAATCAGCATTTCACACTGAAAACTTTGCAAAACCATATCTCTAATAGCTTATGGAAATTGATTCAATGAGCAGTCTACTAACATGTGAGTTAAATGAGTTGAGAAAAATAGACACTTTATGTTAAAAAAAATTTTTTTTTTAATTAAAAAAAAAAACTGCTTGTGTATGTGTTTTCATTTCTTTGGGACATCAAGTAATGTTTCTTTAGGATAAATGACCCTATGGCATTTAAAAATAATTTCGAAAAATTATAAATAACACAGAATATAAGATTCGGTAGAGGAAAAAATCTCTAATTATCCGCAAAGCGCATATGGCACACTCTGACTTCTCCCAAGGAAAAGGGTTACCACTAACGCAGTCGTATAGGTTTATATCATGAAGGAAAATGAAAAATAACAACTACCGACCTCCTTCCTCCCGCCACCACAACCTCCAAGCACTTTGTAAAATTTCACCTAACCCTTCTAAACTCTGAGTGCTTCGAAAACCACACCGTGGGTAATACCGTATTAGCCTAACCAACGAAGATGAAATATTAACAGAAGTACTGTACATATTCTTCGTTTGGATTATCATAGAAATATAAATGGTGCATTAATTCATCATTTATTAATAACCCTTTCATTCTCATTAAATTGCATCTATAAATATATACAGAAAAAAAGTAAACACTTGAACCTTCTCTCAGTCTGCACGTGAATTTACCAGATTTTTTTTTAGCTAAAAAAAAAAAAGTAAACAGTTCTACAGGACTTCATTAAACTATGTATGAAAGGGAAAATGGGAGGAGGAACCCTTTTCACAGCCATCAGTTTGATGCCCCCTCCCCCTCTGAAACGGCAAATAAAGATCAGAAAGGTAATATGAAATAACTGTAAGTAGACAACCAGAAGTTTCTTCTGAAAACGATGGCCATAATATAGTTTATAGGGTATCAGGGTGAACATCCTGATACCCTGTAAACTGTTGCTGGAACAACCTGGGGGTTGAAGTCCTAAGGTCGCCTGCACTAGCCCTCGCATTCTCTGCAGCAGAATATTGTGCCCCTGTCTGGGAAAGAAGTGCAGAGGCGTAGCTAGGGAGGGGCGGTGGGGCAATCCGCCCCGGTGGCACTTTGAACCTTTTTGAACTTTCACAATTAATTCTAAAATACAGTCTCTAGAACTCATTCCCAAATATTGCAATACTACAGCGAATTTTCCTCACATTTGCTGTAAGTGTTCCTAATTGTGAGAGGGGGTTTTTCTAAATAAAATTGATTAAGAATTACCTACATTAGCATGAAATAGACTTCTCCAATATAATCGACGATTTGCTAACAGAAAAGCAAGAAAAATAACATTTTAGAATATTGAAATTAAAGTTTTACTTCAAAAATAAACATAGTGTTTTAATTTATTTCCCTATACGTTGTTTTGACTTCTTGTAGTATTTTGTATATTGAGAGGGGGCGGCAAACTCAGGGACAGCCCCGGGCGGCAAAAGCTCTAGCTACACCACTGAAGAAGTGCCCACACTAACATTATCGACACCCAGCTAAACTCTACTATGCGCACAATTAGTGGGAGACAGTGAGAAGCACCTCTCTCTTTCTCTCTCTCTTCTGGCTGCCTGTCCTATCCAACATTGCTCCACCAAGCATACGGAGAAGACAAGCCCTTCACCTAAAATCTAGAAAGCCTCTCTGGTCCATGGACGAACTCTCTTCAGGTGCCCTGCCATCAACAACTCACATGTGGAGAGAGAATACTGGTCCAACAAACGGCTTCCTGGTAGAAGATCCCTGTGCTCTGCTGCCTGGTTTTGCTCTTCCTAGGAAGATTTGGTCATCAATCAGCAGGATCAGAACTGACCAAGGCAGATTTGGCTACCTATTACATAAATGGGGGTTGTTGGACCACCATTATAGTGATTGTTCTCCCGTGGCTCAGACGATTACTCATATTGTGTACGACTGCCCAAGGCGCCAATTTCACGGTGGTGGCCTACAGGACATCCACATGATGACGGATGAGGCCTTGGATTGGCTTTCTAGCCTAGACATTGACCTGTAGTTGTAAATACTTTTGCTTTTTTTTTTTTTTTACAAAAGGAAGATTTGGAAAGCAATTTGTGTCTTTTACGTAATAAACTTTTACATGTTAAGTTTTTCATGTTTTTTTTTTTTTTTGTTTCTGGATATTGTGATTGTACATTTCACTTGCCAGTCTCACAAAGCCATATGTGTAAATAAATAAATAAGGGTGACATCCAGCTAAAATACTTTGTACCAACTTATGCAGGGAAAAAGGCACTGAATCTGAAAAAAAAAAGTACTACATTTTTATTTGCGTTTGTTTCACTCTGTTTAGGACATTTTACGACATTACTACCTTATTATCATAGATGAACTCAATGTAAAACCGCTAACATGTACAACAAATATGAAAAGAAAAAAAAAGTCGAAACTCACCTCACTGTAGTCATCTATGAGTCCAATAGCTGCAATTGTCAATCATCATAACAGAAGTCCCATGCAGCATTAGCTAAATTAATTAGCTCTTCAGAAATAGTAAAATCTGTAGCTGATGAATGTTTCGATTTTTTTTTTTTTTTTTTTTTTTTTGTCAAAAGGAGTCCATGAGGGAGGTACTGTACAGCTTTAACTAATGTTGTTAAATTAGGAAACATTTGTTCTCCTACAGCATTTTTCATTTCAAAACCTTTATTCCAAAAACCATGAATTCTTGACCTTTTTTTAATACTTCTACGTCTTTAATAGTTGCCATTCTCTATCAAGCTCTTCATAACTATTTACAGCCTGTGTAGCTCAGTGGATGTGGCGCTTGCACACCACGGCGCTTGGCCGCACGAAGGAAGACTTGGTTTCGAGTCAAGTCTGCGACTTGAGGAAATTTTTCTAAGCCTTCGACCGGTTCCCGAGTTAGTCGATCTCTGGCACGGGCAAGCGGGTTTTTCCTCCCGGAAACTCGGGTTTTTCGTCCCGTAAACTCAAGAAAATCGACCGTAGAACCCACATTATTTCAGACATTAAATATATTGTGTTAGGGCTAGGGACCACGAGATGGCGGTACATTTGAGCCGTCTCTCTTCACTCTGTACCGTTTAATTAGTGATAGCCTTGGGCCATCTACCTCTGATTGGTACCAGTGTAGATTGAACTGCCCACTCAGTCTCCAAAAGTTAGATGGGGCTAAATGGCCTCGCCTACTCCCCATATACGGGAATAAAAAGGCGTTAGCTGCTTTTTTTTTTTTTTTTTTTTTTTACATTTGGAAAATTTAAAGCAAGTGGCATTATACTTTAAAAACAGTCTGATTTGCACATTTCAGGATTCAGCATCATTAAACTGTTTAATGCAGGATATTTGAAATTTATTCGTTTGAAAACTCTTGGCTACAGAACTCAGCATAGAAGGACAAACATTTCACCTTAAAGCGTCATGTGTCTCCTACCGGAACTTCACGCTCATCTAAACTCATTAGAACGAATCAGTGGAGAAGAGAAGGTTAGCAAACAGTAAGAGTGGAGACAAAAAAGAAAAGTCCTGCTTGTGTCATTGAATGTGACATATGGAAAGGTGGAAGAAGAGAGAAATATTAAACTCATATGTTTAACTCTATTATTATTATTATTATTATTATTATTATTATTATTTGGAAGGAAGAAAGTACTAGATCTGTTTGTGAACGTACTAGAAAACTAAAAATTTATAAAAAGTACTAGATCTAGTACGAAAGTATTAGTGGTGGTCAAACTGCAGGGCATACAGGACCTAAGCAGTACAAAATCTACACGATTATCATTTAAACAGCGCAATACCAGTCAGCTAGTACCAAACATTTTGCATTGCTTAAGTTCTGTATATCCTGTAAACTATTATAGTGGCATCAAACTGATGGCTGTTGAAATGTCCTCGCCTCCTACTTTTCTTTTTATAGTTAAGTGAAAGTTTGTAACGAATTATTATTACTATTATTACGTGACATCCAAGGACTCATCGTGGAAGGGTACACCACCCCTCTACAACTTACTGCCTCCCTTAATTAATCCTTCATCCTTGCATTCTCGTGGCCGATTTTCCTGTATGCGGATAAAAAAAAAAAAAAAAAAAAAAAACCTGCTATCTCCGTATAAAATCGACTAACTCATTTTCAATTGCAAACGTCCATATACTTTTTGTTTGGTAAACAAATCGGGTTCATTCACGTTGTCCAAGCTGAGTGAAGGTTCAAGCGTTTACTTTTCTTCTGCGTATAATTGTAACTTCTATAATTATAAAGAAAACACTTCTTTCCGTATTGTTTTCGAACCTATCTCACTAAGAGTTTAGAACGCTGGTGAAATTTAACAAAGTGCCTGAAAGTTGGTGTGGTGAGCAGAAGGAGAAGGTCAAGAGCACTTTTTTACTATCCTGACGGCACTACATTAAAACACTAATAAGAGACAAAAACGAAATCCTGCTCGGAATCGTGTGTTTAACGTTGTACAATATCTAGACAATTCATGCCAAAGACAGCGACTAGCGAAACACTTCACAGAAATTTATAGACATAATATGTATAATCAGCTCATGACACCTGTTCTATAGTAAGTAAGCAACCAATCATGCCGAAACGCATTTACGCACTATAAAAATAGCATAATGGTGTCACTTACAGATTCGTTAGAAGCATTTCAAATGCCATATTATGATGAGCAGGACTCACTATGTTTAAATAGGTATGGAGAGGAGACAAAGATGTTTATATGCAATATTTCCCTCCCTCCTGGAAAATTGGTGACATTATTCTAGTTCACAAGCCGGGCAAAGTTCCTTATTTATCTCAAAATTATTCCCCATCATCCTGTTATCAAATCTAGGAAAAATTTCCTAAAAAATTATCCTCTGCAGACATCAAGAATCAGTAGACAGACTAAATATTTTACAATATGAACAATTCGTCTATCATTGAAATCATAGCACTACCCAAAAAATATTCACGTTTAATTGAGTATATTACTATGGGATACAACTGAAAGCAACACACCGATCCCATATTCCTTCACACTGCGAAGGCATTTGACAAAATCAGGCACTATGGTTTGCTTTATAAAGTTTATCACTTTATGCTGGGATATGAATATGATACGTTTATTCGAGTCATACCTTACCAACAGAAAAATGCAGGTCAAAATAAATGGAATAAGCTCTACCCTAGGTAGAATTTTGCCTGGAGTTTCACAAGGATCCTTACTGGCCCCGCTATTGTTTGCAATCTACATGATAGATAACCCACAGAATCCCATGGCATCTATCATGACTTTATATGCAGATGATACGGCAGTATTAGCTAGATCACTCCGTCCTCAACTTGTAACCAAAAAACTTCAAGATAGAATTTTAATGTTAGAAAAATGGTTCTCAGACTGGAGACTGCAACTAAATATCCCCAAAAAAAATCGTAGCCATACTCTTTGCCAGAAGAAATCAGTACATCGCAATAGCATCTCCCAAAGGGGCATTATTCTATTTTGTGCCAAAATCCCATGGCGAATAGAAACCAAATACCTGAAGTTACTACTAAACAAAAGATTGTGCTTCAGTAACCATATCAGACATATCTGTGTGAAATTATGCGAAACTACCACTCAACTCTATTCCTTGAATCGACACTGCAAACTAAACACAAGGAACAAACTATTACTCTATCAGATTGTTTCTACGCCAATGTCCCCCAACTTGGAGCCACACCTCTGAAGTTAAAATACTAAAATTGCGACGAGTGCAAAACAAATGATGGCGAAATGATGTTAAATGCTCCACAGTTTATCAGAAATGTACAGAATTATCTTGATATTAATATTCCATATATCTCCACTTTCCTTCACTCTCTGGCAGTAAAGTTCTTTTCAAAAAGAGGTTATGAACTAATCAACTGATACAACAAGCTGCAGACTCTCTACAAGCACAGATGACCTAACGCCATTCTACTTTCCAATGATATCGCTTAATCCCTCAGCCTATACAGGGCGAACTAAATGCTCATAAATTTTTTCTATCAATGTTTTCTTTGTGTCAAACAATGAGGAGTATAAAAAGGGCTTGCTTCACCCTTTGCAACAGTACCGTTATGCGTTATGATATATATAATATATGCATGTCTGCATATATTATATATTATTGCATGTCTGAGTATCTGGGAGGCACCAGTTTCCCAAATAATAGCGTAATGATATATAATAAGTTTCAGCGATGTATTAGGGCTCCATTACGATGTCATGCAATGTTCCCTCTAATTATTTGCCAACCTATGTACGAATGAAAAACATTTTGTGTGCAAGTTTACAGTCCCAGACTTGTTGTGGGCGGTAGCATGCGCTCACAATAACGAAAGTCACAAACCACAATCTCTAAATTTGACGGCAACGCTCGCGATGCCTTTTAACATAGTTGTCCAGTCACTGAAATTTATTATTATTATTATTATTATTATTATTATTATTATTATTATTATTATTATTATTATTATTATTATTATTCGTGACACCTCCAAGGAGTCCGAAGACTCATCGCGGGAGGACATCTACAACTGTCTCAACCACTACACCGAACCTCTACTACGAATCATCTCCATCAACGCCAAATTTAAACGAATTTGAAGTTCTTTTCCACTTTAACTGAGACAGTGACATTTTTTCTAATGTCACATTCATTTCTAACGCACTGAAAATGCTAATGTAATATTTCCCATATGAATGTTGTCCTTTTTTGTCTATAGCCTACAAAACTGCGAACACCTAATTAATTCACTTAAATCCGCATAGTTGCAATACAAAAAAGCTAACACCTTTACGTGAGTTGAAGTGCCTAGACTGTCTAAACAGTAGTACTCTAAACAAATATGCCTCTGTAACATACCGAGTGGCAATGGCGCAGACTAAAAGTAACTAATTATGATAGATTAAAGTTGAAAAGGGTTAGAGTAATATTGGAGTAAAGACATGGAGAAATTACTAAATATAACAAGTAATGTAAATTAACAAGCATTATTTATCATGTAATTCGTTTTGATAGGTGGCACTTTGCCTTATTTAGTGAGAGTTTTGGGCTAGCTGTTCTCTGATTGGTTACCGGTGGAGAATGACCTGCTGTCAGTCTCCAAATGTTAGATATGCTGATAAGGCTTCGCCTACTCGCTATAGGGAATAAAAGGCGGTAGCATTTATTTATTTCAGTTATATTTTTAGTACGTTCAAAATTATTGACTGCTATCAGTAAACGTCTTTTGTTCGCTTATAGATAGTAGGTGAGACCGTTTTAGCCCAATGTAACTTTTGGAGGACGTTTCAATCTCCACCGGTAGCCAATCACACGATGATGATGATTTATGGTATTTAATGGCGCAAGGGCCACATAGATCATGCTTCACCTTATCAAACAGAAGGTAACACAATCACAAACATCTATTACCGCAGTGAGATCCGAACCCATGACCTATTGGTTGGAGAGAGGTTACGCTAACTACTCGGCCAAAGCCAATCAAAGATAGCTGGGTCCAAGACTATCATTTATAATACATGACATCCGGCGAAGAGAGGCGGCTGAGAAGTGCCACCATCTCATGGTCTCTAATCCTAAAAGTATGTTTACTGTCTGAAAATAGTGTGGATTCTGCGGTCGATTTCCTTGATTTTACGGGAGGAAAAAACCCGAGTTTCCGAGAGAGAAAAAATCCGCTTGCGCGTGCCAGAGATCGACTAACACGGGAACCGGCCGATAAAAGGCTTAGTAAAAGTTCCTTTCTAGTCGCTGACTAGAACAAAACTTACGACGCTCTTTCCTCGGGCAGTCTAGTGCAATGGACGGCACAAGCCACTTCTACTTAGCTACACAACCGCTTTATTAGTGCAGCAGCTATCAGCTAACGCCTTTTTATTCCTCTATAGGGAATAGGTCAGGCCGCTTTAGTCCTATCTAACGTTTGGAAATGAGGGGACAGTTCAATTCTAAATTCTTGGCTATAAATTGGAAATTCTGAAATCAAAAATTTTGTGCGCGCAGTTACTAGGCAAGAGCGTTCTCCTTTTTTTGACTAGTATGCACGCACAAGAGTGCACAGCTTAGAGAGAATTGGTGCATCAGTTCACTCCTCCCCGCCATACAGTGGAATTGCAGAACTTGTAGCATTATGTTGAAATTAGGGAGGGTAGAAATTTTATATTCTTTTTGAAGAACTGGAAGTTGCTGTCGCTTTAATGGAGAAGAGTGAAGATGTATGTGCAATAATAGTAGAAGAGATGCAGGAAGTCGGTTCTCGATTTGCTGTTATATGTTGATATTTCTCACATGTTTTAACAGGCCTTAGAGGAAAGTAAGGAATAATAGGTGCCAGTAAATCATATGAGCACCTATGAAAGTATACCTGTATAAAATACACAAAACAAAAACAGACATTTTGGCGAAATAGCGATTGACGTGCACAGAGAGAGAGAGAGAGAGAGAGAGAGAGAGAGAGAGCTGGTTCGTCAATTAGCTAAATTTCCCCCCTTTTGCCAAAATGAAGAATTTTTAAGATTTTTGGTATGCAAACAAAAGTACAGTATTCTAAGGGTTGAACAGGTTTGAGGGTTCTATAGAATAATAGTTGAAAGGTGAAAGTAACATCTTCAAAGCAAGAATGCTAAATTTTTGTTGAATAACAAAGCCACTGGTGTGATGTTAAAGAGACTGGAAAGAAAAATCTGATCTAGCCTAACGGAGTAAAAATCAAGATTACGTGTTGATATCATTGAAAGGGACAAGTTACCTCCATTCCATTGAAGAATAATTCGAATATCTATGTTAAAAATCCGTTGATTTTGAAGGCAGATATTTATGCACCGTAAAGATTACTAGTGAATAGGAGGAATGAAATGAATATCATCAGCAAAGCTATAGATGTCACTCTTAGTCAATATGATCTGATTTTCCCTTTCAGTCGTTTCCGACCACAGGCGACTTCGTAGGCACCCCCCACAAAGTATTCTGGTGAGATTTTTACAGGATAGTTCACCATTGCTTTCCCCAACCCTCAATTTTATCCAGGCTCAGGACCAGCATATAGTTGGGACGTATTCACGACTGTAATCCATGCGGGTGTTCACGGGGTCGGTTTGCCTGTTTTGGGGGGACGTAAAACCAGAATTTCCGGGTGAAAAAAACCCTACCTTCGCATGAGACCGGCTAACTCACCTTTAGTAAAAAGAGACCAGATAAAGGTTCCTCAAGTCAGTGACGTGAGGAAACTTTTATCTTGAATCGAACCCAGGTCTTGAATCGAATCTTTTATCTTGAATAGAATCCAGGTCTTTCTCACCAAATTGCTTTCTATACTGACTGAGCTATGGAGGTTGCTTAATCAATAAAAGAAGGCTATTCATGGTAAGGAGAGAGAGAGATAGTTGGCAACAGAACAGAGCAGTTGGGTACTGCTACATTATTGGAGAATTCCAAAGAAGTCCACTATGACATGTAGTGATTGACCAGAAAAAAAACAAAAACAGCTTTCTAACAGAAGAAGAATGGAAGACTAAAAGTGAGCAATGTACTGAACACATCTCGATAATAGTCAAGATCAAATGCTGAGATTTGAAGAGCAACAGCATAGATTTCTTCTATCGTTTTCATTACACATATACAGAAGCAAAGATCTGACAAGACGTTCTCTACTGTATGAAATGAAACATGGACCATAACAACTGCAGAAGAAATAAAGAATAGAAACTGGAGAAATGAAATTCCTACGAAGGACAGAGGCCATGCAACCTGAAAAAAAAAGCACAAAACTAGTAATATATAAAATATAGAAAAAAATTGATTGAAGATATTAAGAGACTGGACGATTCCAGACTACCCAAGAAAAAGACACTGCAATGCCACTCCAGGTGGAGGACATATTATTAAAAGATAACCATTAAAAGGTAGGATTGAGATCAGAACTAAATAACTTTGCCTAAATCCACGAAAGAATGATCATGATGATGATGACCAAATGTGGACAATGTAGACTAGGATATCTACTTTAAATTTAGAGGGGTGAAATCCCCACTAGTAATTATTCATTAACCAGGATGCCACCAAATAGTGAGGAAGTTGACTGATAATGACATCACCATTCTTCTAGAAATGACTGAGACACTGGTTAATAGTTTGATGGCACACTTTTATTTCAACCCAGTCTATCGAAATGGGTTGAAGTATAGGTTTGCTTTCTTGTGAGGTAGATGCCAGCTGAATATAAAGGATGTAGAAACTATTTAAGATGAATGTTAAGTCTGCAGCATATTCAATTGAACAGATATCATGAGGACCAGAAAATCTGTAGGTTATTTAAGACTTTCTTGCTATCTGTCTCACAAATGATCTCAGGATGGTTATAATGCACTGAATCTGCTATAACAGTAGATTACTCGTCTTTGTCATCTACTCAGTATAGGAGAACTATGTTAGATTTATCTTTAAGTGAAATAATAATGTCATATGGATGAGAGAGAGAGAGAGAGAGAGAGAGAGAGAGATGGAAGCGCTAATGAGCAGAAGTTATCTCTGACAATCTTTGTGTGGGAACAGAATGCACGACCTCATTAGTGCAGGAGGAGGTTGATAGTGTCCGATTAAGATTTGTATTTTGACTGCTTTGCAATGTCATGCTTCAGTCAATCAATCAACTGGCATGGCATATCAAGCTACTGATAATATACTATTTTTTCCCCTTGGACTATCATGGCGCACTTGAACATTTGTTTTTGCCATACATCAAGTTTCTTGATGTATGCGGCCAAGCCGGTGATCCATATGTCATTATTGGTCTGATTATTGATCTATAAATGAGTAATTTATTATCTGTAATTAAGCATCTGCCTGTTAATTAACGGGCTAACTTAATTTGGGCTATTGCTTTATTTGATTTCAAGTAAATGTACGAGGTGCTTCTTGTAAATAGAATTGCTGCACTTTTTTTCTGCGTTTTCGTCTATTTTCCATTTCTTAAACAACAGTTCAAGATCATTAGCTGCATTTTGTAGGCGCTTGGTTATTAGTTTTGGACTGAGTGATCCAGTGAGAATGGCCGTCATCGGCATAATAAGCGGATATGGTGGAATTAGTAGGAGTATCTGCCATATAAATGGAAAACAGTAATGGAGAAAGTAAGGAGCCTTGTGGAACTCCTGCTGTAATTTTACGTTAGGAAAGATCTAATAAGTAGAATCAAATGTTTTGGAAATTTTGTTGTGATTAGCTAATAAATGAGGTCGCTGTTCCATATTTAATTGAATGCTTTGGCAATGTCAAGGAAAATGAACCAGTCTGCTGCTTCCAGTTAAATCCGTGTGAGATATATTTCACGATTCTCTGGACCTGCTGCACCATACAGTGATTTGGTCTGAATCTAAACTGTTCTTCTGGAATGATATTGTTGTTGGTGGATGTTTCTTGCAGTCCTATTAGAATAATTTTTTCTGATAGCTTTTCAAAACATGAGAGAAGGCTGATGGGTCAGTAATTTCGAGGAAATTTCAAATATTTTCTTGGTTTGGGAATTAAAATTATATCTGGTGTTTTCCTTCTATTTGGAAGCAGCTAAGCCTGAAAATTGCATTTGTAATAGCAACTGTATGCATGATTGCTTTCTGTGGTAGACATTTAATAACTTTGTGATTTCGTCTGGGCCCAGAGCTTTTTTATTATTACATTTTTTTAATGATTCCATGGATTTCAGCTGGGGAGGTTGAGGGGATAGTCAATTAATGGATACGGTGATTCAGAAGCCTTTGATAGCCTACCAGACTAAATTAGTGGTCCTATTAAATTCTTGACAGTCTTCGGGATTTAGAGTTTCATGATGCAGATGCACTTTGTTTTTTTTTGGTGAGAATAAGATTTCGAATTTCCTCTGAGGAAAGGCCTGTGTAGCTCAGTGGAAGTGGCTCTTGCATCCTCTGCACTTGGTCGCTCGAAGTTAGACTACTTAAGTTCAAGTCTGGTCGCTGACTGGAGGAACTTTTTCTAACCCTTTCTTCAACCGGTTCCCGAGTTAATCGATTTCTGGCACGGACAAGCGGGTTTTTCCTTCCGGATACTCTGCTTTTTCATCCCGTATACTCAAGACAATCGACCTTAGTACCCATATTATTTCAGACGGTAACATATCTTGTTAGGGTTAGGTATCAAGAGATGGCAGTACTTGTTTGCCAGCCTCTTCATCGGTGGCTGTTATAATTAGTGATAGACATGGGCCAGCTATCTCTGATTGGCTACCCCAAAAGTTAGATAGGGTATAAAGGCCTCGCCTATTCCCTATAAGGGAATAAAAATAAAATTTATTTTATTTTTTATTTCCTCTGGGAGCTGGTTGGGTTTTGTACAGGTTATCAATATAATTTGCTTTTCTAGGTTTAATAAAGCAGCCTCAATTTCTTCTTTCGATGAAAAAGATGGTACTGGACCAATAAGATTCTTAATTAGTAGGTAGTTGAGTCCAGTTTGTGATGGTTGAGTTATTCATAGTTTCTTCTGATACAACATTCATCTGCAGTAGAAGTGGGTTGTGGTCCGGGCTAAGATCATTAATCGCTGTTATCTGATATTGGTACAGAACATTTTTTGGGATGACTATGTCAAGAACATCTGGTCGTCCGATCGTTCCATAGTGTGTCGGTTCGAGCGGACCTGCAACTATAATATTTCTGTTGGTAGCAAAATCATTTAAGCTTTTGCTATTAATAATTCTACTGTTCTAAGCCGTGTATTTTGAATTTAAGTCGCCAGCCATTAATACTGCCTCGTTGGCATCCAGTAACTGTGAAAGATCCGAAGTAGAAATCTATTTGTTTGGTGAGTTATACAGGGAATAAATTTTGAGACTCTTGTATTGGCTGAATGAATTTATAGGCCAGTAACCTCTAAGGTTTGAATGAAGGAATTTTCATTTCATTAAAGCTTAGTTGTATTTTAATAAAAATGGCTGTTCCTCCACCTCTGGCATCAGTTCTATCATTTCTAAAGAGATAATTTTTTTGAGTCTTGGATTGTCGGATGGGTGCAAGTGAGTTTCGTTTATTAGTAATATGTCAATATCTAAACGGAAAGCAAACTCTTGTAATTCGTACATTTTATTAATGATGACATTAGCGTTCCAATATATGATCTGTAATTAGTTATTGTGCTAGTTGTGTTACTCGTAACTGAGTATAGCAAAAATAATACGGGAATAAAAGGCGATTTTTTTTTCTTTCCGAAAAAGCTCTCTCTCTCTCTCTCTCTTAACACAACATTAAATGAATCATTGTAAATATGTATGTGAAAAAAAAAAATGTAAAATACATTGTTAGTACCATTAGTTATGTAAAGCGCCTCTGTAGCACAATGGGAAGAACGATGGTACGTTGCGCCCTTCAATTGCAAAAGGCCTAAGTTCGAGTCTCGTCATGACGGGAGGAATCTTTATATGGACTTTTTCAATCGAAGGTGAGTTAGTCGATCTCATACGGAGGTAGCAGGGTTTTTTCTCCCGGAAACTCGGGTTTTTTCATCCTGCATACAGACAAATCGGCCCTTCAGAACACACGCAATTTACAGACAAAAAAAACTAATTGTGGTGGTGGGCGGTAGATGGCGCTGATGTATGTGATTGATAGCATAGGCTCAGTGTAGAGATGGAGAGTTGTACAATAGGTGTCCTCCTGCGATGAGTCTTCGGACTCCTTGGAGGTGTCACGAATAATAATATTTACTTAACATTCTGTACAGTACTGAATATTTGTAGAGAACAAAAAATGTAATCGCTATACTTCATTTGTGTATTTGTAAATATTCTGTATATGTGAAGAGGATAATAAACTTTGTCAAAAATAATATTATTATTATATAACAGTCTGTACTAAACCGAAAATATAACATGTGAGAAGTCTAAATGTAAATAGCCTGTATGATAATGATAACACTTTGTCAAACTTAAAATAAAAAAGACAAAGTATATATAATATAATAAAATGTAAAATGCAACAAGCAATTATATTATCTACCTTGTGTAACTGCGAATAATAATCACAGTAATCATTTGAAAACGATTAATCTGATAATTAACTTTGTTGTTCAACTGCCAGTAAGCAAAACTCTAAGATCGAGAACTACGAATCTATGAGTTTCATATATACCGAAAAACTATCTCGGCGAATCCAAGTGTAAATGACCACTTGGTAGTACAACACCAAGGCAACTTAAAGCAAAGGTGGAGCAAGTTCCCTCACTATCTTTGATATTTTCTCATAATGTAAAAACACAGCCCCTAGGGGATGTAATACTGTAATTACATTATGAGGAGAGGTCACTACCCAGACCGGTTTCAACCTTTTTTGAGGTCTCATCAGTGAGTAGGTAGACCTGGAAGATAACAAGGTTTAAGTGAAAAGAACTTACATACCTTTACTATACGAATACCATAAAGGTGTGTTTGTATATTATAACATAAATTGAAAGCCAAATGGCTATTTTTCTGGCATCCTTAATAATAATTAAGGGGATACAAATCCCTTGTTGTTCAACTGCCAATAAGCAAAACTCTAAGATAATAATTGAATCTTAATAATAATTAATAATTAATTAATTATTATTAACACGTTCATTGCCAATCACGCGATATCGCGCGATGCGAGTTCTCACCAAACGGCCGATCACGCGTTATCGCGTGGACGTCGTTAACTAAATAAAAAAATTTTAAAAAATTGGCCACCCCACGAAATTCCAATTTTCAGCTTGGCAATGAAAGTGTTAAGGATGCCAGAAAAATAGCCGTTTGGCTTTTAATTTATGTTATAGATTAATGTGATTGTTATCATTCTGTTATATAAATTCCACATTGTGCAAATTATCAAGATATGAAGGGTAGAATGTATAACATAAGAAATTATAGTGTTCTATATCTATTAAAGTAAATGATACAAAATTATTGTACTGAATTGAACAGATGTTTAGTACAGAATTGTGAAGTTGTAAAATTGTAAAGTTTCATTGTTCATAAGATTACAATGTAGATGCATATAACTTATGTGAAAGTACTTGTATGCTGATATGCACTCACGTATATGATATAAATAAGTAGGTATAGTTCTCCCACCGATTAGAGGTCCCTCGACACTTCTGCGCATGTCAGAAAAAGGAGAATCCATTCCGATAATAGGGTAATCAATCTGTCTTCTGGGATGTGTTTGTTTATTATTACAGGTCGGAAAATTTAGCTTTTCTTTTATGAACATTGTAGTTTTTAAAGTGTAACTATTTTGCTTGTATAACAGTTGGGAAAATGTACATAGAGTATTAACAAAATTAAAAAAGGATAGCATAAAACAAAAATTTAACTAAGTTTATTTTTAAGAAAGTTTTCTATAAAATAAAAATAATTATAATGAAAAACAGAAATTTTTTCAAATGAACTTAGATATTCTAAACTTGCAGTTGAGAGAACTGAGACATTTAATGTCCTAAACCGATTAATTATTTATGACTTGTTGTGACTCTTTTAACAAACCCATGCAAAAAAAAAAGGTTGGAAAAAAATACCATTATCAATTCCTTTTAATCTTCATAGTCATCTGAATCGGTGTCCGAATCGCCATCACTTTCACTTAAACTGATCAACAAAGGTTCGCATAATTCTTCGATAATTCCGTCTCTGTTCCAATACAATGAGGTAACATGAAAGATATTTTCCCCAGTTTTGAGCTGCAATACTTTCAGTCGCCTGTTCTGAAAGCTTAAAAAGTTTCGACATGTCAATATCTCCAGTTACGTAGCGATGGCGAATGAAACCTTTCACTTCTGCCCAAAAATACTCAATAGCATTAATATCGCAATGATATGGTGGTAGCCTCAAAGCTAGAAATCCATGCTCTTTGAGCATTGTGTCGAATTTAAATAGTTTAGTGGTGGACGAGTTTCTTTTGACCAAATTAAGCAATTCAATTTTTCGCATATCTGGGGAACGAGAAGAGCAAATCCATAAGAACTTGGTTCTTATTAGACCAAATTTGGAACTTTGTTTAATCGAATAGAGTGATATGAAGCGTTATCAATTATAACAACAGCATTTTTAGGAAGGTTTGGAATCAGTTTTTCTTCTGCCCACTTTTCGAAGATCGAAGAATTCATTTGCTTATGGTAATTGGCTTTGTATAGTAAGTTTGAATTCGGTAAAAAAAAAAACATTTCTCCACCCGCACACAAAATTATTATGCGCCGCGAGGCATTTCCGGTTTGTAGCACTCCACATTCTTCTTTAGACTGCCAACATTTTCCATAAGTTAAATTACTATCAATCCAAGTTTCATCGAGATACACAATCGGTCTTTTCTCTTCCCTGAAACGTCTTATTGCTCTCAAATACTGCGTTCTAGATAAAATAATGTCACTTCGCTCCATGATAAGTTTCCTTTTATTCTGGGACTTTTTAAAACAAAATCCGATTTCGTGAAGTATTTTCCTTAAAGTTTCTCTTTTCCAAGGAAAATTAATTTTTTCTTTAAGCACAGGAATCGATTTCGGAACAGTTGGCACTCTTTTCTCGACCACGTAAAATTCGTGACTAGTTCTTCTTATAACGTCTACATCAAAATCATTCAAAGCTACGGTTTCGATGGTTTTATTTACTCTGGCGCTTTTTTTAGGAGATTTAAATTTTGGCTTACCTTCACCTTTTGATTCCCTACGAACTTGCACGTTTTATGACTTGAGAAAGGGGAACAAGGAGACGATTCTTTTTCGCAGAATGTCAGTACATTATTCAATATTCTTTTGCAAGAGCTACTGAAACTATAGTCAACAAATTCTGTTGTTAAACAACAACAGAACTTGTTGACTGTACTGGATCCATCATACAAATTAATAATAAAAAAAATGCAAAAAAACGACAACAAAAATCAAGTTAGTACTAGTACAGTGATAGACAAGAAAGCACGTGATTTGGCATGTTGGCAACCAATTCGTACATCCTTCATTTCTTTCTCCCTTCAGCGTGAATCGGCTATTCTTGGCAAAATGCCAAGGAGAGATCTACAAACGGTAGGCGAACTATATGAATAATATAGTTCATACTGACTTGTAAATATATATATATATATATTTATTTATTTATTTAATTTTTATTTTTATTTAATATATTTTTTTATATGTATTTTTCTATTTAGTGCAAGCTGTAAGTGCACATTAGAAAATTCTGATTTACATGCCCTGGCCTCTGCCATCCTACATGTTTCACTAAAACAGGGTTTCTGGATTATCTAAACCGTTAGACCAACGTACTAAATTTATGATAGGTTCATGCCCGACTAGAGGTGGTAAGCAAGGTAACTCAGGGCTCTTAGGAGCAGGAGCGCCATTTACAGTTTCAATTATTTTTATTTGTAATTAGTATCCAATTTTAGTGGTGCCAACATTCGAACCAGCGCTAGATAGGTTTGCAACTTTTCATGGAATTCACGTAAAAAAAACATCTGGCAACTTCTTTTGCAGAGCGTGTCATTATTTTTCTCTTTATTATGGATTCTTCCCATCTTGAATGAACTTTTTCATATTATACCAGCTTTAGGAAGATTTTCCATGTTTTAGAGACACTTTTGAATTTCTCTGCAAAATTTCCGCAATTGCAAATTACTCGATTCCAAAATTACTTAAAATCTGTTAAATGGTGTGAATGAAGTGAAGGAGAAGGCAATAAAATGTTTTGGAGTTTTTTTTCTTCTTCTATTTTTAAAATACTCTATTTCTTAAAAAAAAAAATGTTGTTAAGCAATATTACAGGTCCAAGATGAATTCAACAGAACGCAGGCCTACCAAACTTAAAGTATTATATGTAGCTAATGCTTTAAGTTTGGTAGGCCTGCGTTCTGTTGAATTCCTCTTGGACCTGTAATATTATCGCATTTACAGTAAGTCGAATCACTATTTTAGCCTTTGTGATTATTGCAATAAGAATAGTCACTAATTGGCTACAGTTCTTGGAATAAAATTCATTGTAATGATTCTTGATACACTTGTTACAACGAATAAAACATTGGCGAAAATAATAAATTATATCTTATTAGATTGACAGAATCTCTCTCTCTCTCTCTCTCTCTCTCTTTCTTCTAAAAAAAATAATAATAATAAAATAAATAAAGGCTGAACAATTGCTGCTATATATGAAAAATCTGAACTCCACAATATTAAATTCGCTGATACTGAATTTTAAGACAAACGACATAATGCTTGCATTGAAAACTTATATTCAAGGCACTGACGAAATAATATTAAAAGGGAATATTAACAATATTATGGATAAAGAGCCACAGTGGATGAAAATCCCCCTTCTTTCAAAAAAAAAAAAAAAAAAATTCGCTGCTAGAAAAATGGAATATAAGGATATGTTGTCAGCTTTAGATTTAACAGACACTTGGAAATATTAAAAAATCAGAAAACGGAAAAAATAAGGACCCACCTGACAATCTAGGTGTGTTCAGGTGATAGAATTCTAATATCCGATAACCCCATAATTTTTTAATGTGTCAGGAGGTGAAAGAACAAAAGATTTAATCAACTTCCATCATTGGAAGTTGATTAAAAATGATCATTACAGAAGCTGACCAGATTTTATTTGCCCTGACACCCCCCCGCCCAAAGAAAAAGGGAAAAAAAAAACTAGAAAATTTTCGAAAAATCTTTTCCTAGTTAAAATTTCTTTCTTTTTTTTTTTATTTATGTTATGTCGTGTCTTCTATTTCTATACTACTTATGAATTAGCGATCACTGCAGATGCTCAGTCATAGGTCGTATGCATTCTCAAATCGTCTACTCAACTGGACCCCACCACCACCAAAATTAAATCCTGAGCGCGCCACCTGGCCGGAGATGGCTATGAGTGCTTTGTCAGTGATTAGTTTAAGGAAAGATGTGAAAGTATCGTGTGAATGTTACCGTGGTCGCCCTCTATTAATCTTTGAAACACCACGGAGATGCGGGTTAATCATAATGTATTTTTTTTTCATATATTTTATTTGCATTATATGAATGTGGACATATGTGCAAACGCATATATTCGAAGGTTTATTATTTAGCGATGATGGTTGTTACATGTTCTGTATGTTGAAGACGGCGGATGTAGATTATTATATGCTTATTGTCAACTGGTTGATTTTCTTAAATGATTATTTCAAAGTCATAAATTTTTAGTATTTAAATTTAATTTCCATACTGTTTGAAAATTATTACATTACTGGTATTTTTTTATTATGGTTGTTTCACCTTAACTTTTATTTTCTTTTTATCTATCATGAAAAAAAAAATGACTTCCTCCATTCCATATTTCCTTTGTTAGTAACTATGAGCTCACTAGTCCATAACAACCCACAACTTTTATGCTGCATGACCTTTGTTCTTTTATTCTTTTTTTTTTTTTCCCCATTAACAGTGGGAATTTTGTTAACACCCAGAAACTTGATGTCGTCGTGCAGGGTTGAACTACAGCAAAGAATTTTTCATCCACCCTTCCTCATTGCCTAGTTCGCACAGAAATGAATTATCATTACTGTGAATTTTTACGGTTCACTTTGGCTAAAATGAGATAAATGGCTTACGTATTGTTTATATGTAATCGAGATCACAGACTAAGCACTATTCAATTACAACAGTGCTTCAGTTTTCAGCTTTTATTTTATAAATAGTCGACTATTATGATTATTTACGCTTGGAAAGGTTTTAAAAAAATGTTTTCAAAGTTTAAGAAACGAAGGTAAGTCATAATGCAGTGAATTTATCTACTCTTTTGTTCTATATTAAAATTTATAGAAGCAAGGATTTCAAAGTAAGTAATTTGAAAGCAAAACTTTTTAAAGATGATGATGCTTTAAATCAAGTTTTAGCCGCTAAATAAAAAAATGATGAAGAATTAAATTATGTTTTTGTTAATCCTTTCTGAATAAGGCTGTATAAAGGTGTTTTTTTTTTTTTTTTTTTTTTTTTTTTTTTACTGCCATACCAGGAAGAAACGAATATGTTTATCTTTTTTAAAAAATAGCTGGTGTTGTTGCCTATTACGAGATGGCTTTTGCGTGAGATGATTCATTACTTGAAATCAACATGGCCAAACTGCTACAGGCATGCCACCTGTGGTATGACGCATTTTTTTTTTTTTTTTATTTACTGGTTTCACTTTTTCGTGGAGTAGTATTTCATTTATTTATATTTTTTATTAATATATTTTGTTACTATACAAACCAAAATAGTAGTGGAACAGATGCAAAGTGTAAAAATGTCACCCTGTGTTATGTATTTATAATTCGCGTAACATATTATTAAGCGCTATTAAATAATATGGCAATTTCTACTCCAATTCCATCTGCTATATTGCATTTTTAATTATCAGCAAAATAGTCTAGTAATTGGTATACATTAATAAAATAATAATAAAAATAATTATTATACGGGAAAGGATCACTATTCACATGCAAATACAAGGTTATCTAAAGGTCTATAAGGAAATTCTTCGTATTCATGATGAATACATCATGCAAGTAGCAGGTTTTTTTCATCCCGCATACAGACAAATCGGCCTTGAGAAAACACGCAGTTTACAAACCAAAAAATACTAGTGGTGGTGGTAAGCAGATGGCGTTGAGGTAGATGATGATGGTAGTTGTGGTTCTCTGTAATTGGTGGATTAAGTGGTGGAAATGGAGAGCTGTAGAGCAGGTGCCCTCCCTCGATAAGACTTTGGACTCCTTGGAGGTGTCACGTAATAATAATAATAATAATAATAATAATAATAATAATAATAATACATGAAAACAAAAGTATAGCACACATGTCTAAAACGTTTCTAAGTTCAACTGTTGTGATAGTAAATTATATCACTATGCAGGAATACAATTAAGAAATACATTTTTTAAATACAATATACATAAGTATACCTTAGAAAAGCAGTTTTGTCTCAAAGTTTTTTGCCTCAAAATCCTGAAAATGTCAAGTAAGTACATTTTCAGGATTTTGTGATAACAATTTAACCTATTTGATATTTGGAATCATTATAAATATTATAATATTATAATTTTAAATTTTAAAAATAATATTAAAATCTTATAATATTATAAATATAAATCATTATAAATCACAAAACGTTATAAATCTATTGTACACTGTATTCGTACTGTGGATGGAGCAAGACAATCCGAGACAACGTTCTAAAGACCAAACATTAAATAAAATTTTTTAAGCTACTTCAGATTTCTAGTAAGCATGGGGGGGGGGGAATTAATCTTCAACCTGAATGCATTCAGAACTCATGCCAAAGTAGGATTCGAACATGCAACTTATTGGTAAAAGGGAAAAACAGATGTTATTCACTCGGCCAACCAATCCTGTAAATCATGTTGCAATATATCTTCTTCTTTTTTTTTTAATGTGCATCCCCGAAGGATTGCACAGACCAACCGTGCATTGATAATAGGACCGTGTGTGTGTGTGTGCGCTAAGACTTAGACAATACCCAGAAACTTTGCTCTAGGAACAACGAGGGAAAACACCGTTGGCGGGGGTGCCAAAAAAGAAGTTTTCACCGGAACGCAAATCATTGCTACAGCGAGCCGGCTAGCAATGATACTAGTCGGGCCTCGGACTCCAGTAAATCGTACCGGCCTTCCCTTTACACACACCTCTCGTTATTCCTCTGTCCACGGCGAGCTTCCAATTAATAGTTTGTTGGTTAGAGAGCTAGTCATTACTTATTTACTTATAACTCCGTACTAGCTGAATGGAATTTAATAAAATTTTGTATTTACTGTGTAAGCAATTATATTCAAGCCTTCTCAAATGATGATAATATTGTATAAATGAGCCCAAGGCCACAGTGGGCATATAAAAAGCTCGAATGTGACCCTCTCAACCACATGACAGACCAGACTTAATTGGGGAGGCCTGCTATTGATAAGAAACTTGAGAAACACTATAAGCAGACTAAGAACTTAAAATCTAATAGTATTAATAAAGAAAATATGGTCGTACCTACAACTGTAGGTCATTATTAGGACAAACAAGATTAGAAACGTTACTGCTGGAAACAAATAAACAAACAAACAAACAAAAAAGATAAAATGGGACATCATTGGATTGAGTGAAACTCGGAGACTTGGCGAATAGCATCGATCTAAAAAATGGACATCTGCTCAATCCAAGATCCCAATGAAGAATTGCTTTCTACCTAACCGCTCCATAAAAGATCAAATACAAGAGATAAAATACATCATAAACAGGATTGCAGAATTCTACCTTAAAATAAATATTCATTACAAATTAAGAATTATATAAATTTATGCACCAACCTCAGACAACACAGATGAAGAAATATATGCATCTTAAACACTAGATCAACTACTAACTAGCAATGATAACATTTTTACGATTCTGATGAAAGACTTCTATGCTAAAGGAGGTGAAAGCGAATTTTTGTAAAGGATGCCAAATACAGAATTTCAGTAAAGCCGAGGAACAGTGTTCTCACATAGACAAACATCCTAAGCTTTGGTTAGACAAAATGAATCTAATAAATGCTACCTAGTTTGTGAAATGCACCTAATAACGACACACTGATTCTCCTGCATTCTACATTTTTCTACATTTTATATAAATTCTACATTTTATGTAAAATATTAAAATATTCCTTATTATTGAGTTTCTTAACAAAAGCAAAGCATCCTATTTATAGTCTGGGATATCTATATAAATACAATGTTTCTACAACCTTTGTTACTTACTACAAATATGTTACTATTTTTTTCAAAAAAAAAAAAATGTTACTTGAGCCATGCCTTTTGTGAAATAGTAATATACAATTCTGCAAATTTAAGGTTACGTAATCTACTTTAACTTTAACTGCGTTTCACTTTAACGCAGCAGAGACTGCACTTCCTCTGGGACATAACACTGAATAGAATTTGATATGTAACTTTTTTGTTGTTGTTGTTGTTGTTTTTGCTTACAAAAAAACAAAAAAAAAAACATTTTTTTTCAAAACACGCCACCATGACGGTATAAATAGGTTTTAAGCCTATATAGTATATTAGTACTGAGAGCGAGCTAAGGATTTCTTCTATTTTTTTTAAATTAATTTTATAATATTTTGTATTTTTACTAACTTTTTACATAATCTGGAAACCCGACTCTAGAGAGATCAAAAATTAAACTTTTTTTAAAGCCACTTCACGTCTCCAATAATATTGTATAATATATAATAATAATATTGGGAAGGATTTGACCGGTAACATACAGCTATTTGCTGATTATGCAAAGATAAGTAGGGTAATCGGGAATGCTGCTGATATGCAGTACTTGCAGATTGATTGAATAGGTTGGAATTGTGGGCATGGGAAAATGGATGTCAGTAAATGCAAAATCATGCACTTTGCATTTACTTGCAAGCTTGGAGTGTTATAGGTAGCAAGTTGATATTCAGAGGCCATGTAGCAAATATTGCAAATACAACTCAAAAGATAATTGTAATGCTGAAACGAAGTTTCACATATAAGGGTGTTATTTTGCCTATTTACAAGGCTTTGATAAGACCTTATTTGGACTATTGTGCGCAGGTCTGGTCTCCTAGTTTATGTTGTGATACAGTGGAGAAAATGCAAAGGAGAGTGTTAAAAATAATATCGGGACAGTGGAATACTGATTATGAAGACAGATCCTTGATAATAATAACAATAATAATAACAGAAGCAGTGGTCTCACACCGGCAATGAAATTCATCTCCTATCTGAAGACAAGGACAAACATCCATGCTCCTGGCGGGATTCAAACACGTAGCCTGTTGATATATTGAGTAATGCAATACAAATATTTAATAAAAAAATTAGCAAGAACTTCATAATTGCAAGAACTGTAATATGAAGGTCGAAAAAAAAAAAAAAAAAGAATGAAAGAAAAACAAGTGTTACTACCAGAAATAGGAATCCAAAGACCAAAAGCTGATAACTAAAGTTTTACAACTAAAGCACTCATGAATAGTATAAACGAGAGGGAAAAATCATTGCTTAACGGATATAATGAAATCCCATTACACGTTGAAAGAAAATTAAGTAATCTCATAAAACAGACATGCTCATAACACACTTGAGTGAGCAAACAGGAAGGCACGCAAAAAAAAAAAGTCACGACCATAACAGAATAATAATAATAATAATAATAATAATAATAATAATAATAGGCAAAAATACTTCACTCGACAGCTCCTGTGTTATATTAGACAGGAAAAGAGATTTTTTTTTAATGCATTGGACTAATTTTAGTCCAATGCATTAAAAAATTTTTGAAGAACAATAAACAAAACATAATGACAACAAAATTAGCTTTTTTAATGTAAAATTATATTTAAAAAAGATCAGTTCGTTGTATGCTGTCTTAATCTTCTATTATGCAATTTGTGAATCAGTTAACGTTACATTCTTATTCGAGTTAATAGGGCAACTTTCTCCTTACATATAATTTACCTGCAATTGCACAGGTGCTTGAGATTGTGTGTGTGTGTGTGTGTGTGTGTGTGTGTGTGTGTGTGTGTGTGTGTGTGTGTTTAGTGCAACGACCTAAATGTGCCTTACTTGAAAATCCACTTATTGTTAGCCACTGGACTGATTAGTCTTCTCCATACTTCCCTGTAGGAAGTCTGGTCTAGCAGACAAATAACTTAGAAGTAGGAATGTTGCGTTCTTTTAGCTTGGCATGTTGCATAGTGTTTCCAGTAGCGGCAGGTTTTACAGAAATAATGACTTTACGCAGATAGCTGGTGAAAGTTTGAATTGTTTATTTCCTCGCCGATAGCAAGTATTAAATCGTAAGTATTTTAATCGTTTGGTAGAACACTATTGGTCACTGTCATTTTGTAAGCTGGTTTTTAATTTAAACTAAATTATTGTTTACATTAACTACATCGTCAGAGGGCTTATAGTTAATAATATTAATAAATTTGTGAACAGTTATCAGTGAAAATAATTATTTTCATATTTATTATTATTTTCGATAATCGCCAATAAAAGATTAATTGGCGGTTATTGATACCACAACGAGATTGTGATTTTGATTATTACATCGTTGACCGCATAATCTCAAAAAAAAAAAAAAAGTTGATTCTATAGGTTTGAAATTGGACAGCGAATGGATTTTGACCAGTGACTAATGTGTATTAAAGTCTTAAAGAGAAGTAAAGGAATGATGGTAGCTAGTTCGTCTATGAAAAAGTGAGTGGAGCTAGCCGGAGAAATAGAAAGAGAGAGAGAGAGAGAGAGAGGGAAAGAGGAATCGTCTGATAACCATGTTGTCCTCTTTTGGACAGCATCCTGCATTTTTAGGGAGATCTATACCTGTAGAAGAATGGAAAAACAGACACTCTCATTCAATCAGTCTACAATTTGTTGTCAAAAACTGCCTTTTATTTATCATAAAATATACAAAGTTTTTATACAAAACTTATATGCATGTAAAAAAATGTTTAATGACTTACGTATGTGCTTTCATAACATGCTATGGTCGTGTCCTCGAAATGCTAATATTATTTTTCTTAGCAATTAATTCGTCCCGATACTTTTTTTTATTTTTAATGAATCTGTAGTTATTTTCAATAAAGCCGAGATTTGGTAGATAACGATGTTAACAGTTATATAATTTTATAAAATATATTCCACCAGTTTTTATTGAAAGCTTTCCCAAAGATAAAGCAAATTTATTCGAACGGCTTGCTTTACTTTAATTAGTGATTCTGACATTAAATTAATCTCTTATTTTCATGAATTCTACAAGTCCTGTCAACATTGGTGATATCCGTCAAAAATAAAATTACGAAATGAAAGTTGAAAAAATATCAACTTTCATTTCTTCATATTTTAGTCAGTTACAGCCTATTATGGCCGATTTTTTCCAGCAAGGTGAAGTCGACATTTTAATGCCAACAGATGTTTACCATAACTAATCGATTCATTTTCATTTTTTTAAAAGTTCTGTATGCTGATAGTCTCCGATATCTGAGTATTGTCAACAACCACTAAATTCTTGTACAAAACTGAGATTCTGCACTGGACTTTTTTTTACTTCCGTCAGTTTCACTAACACTATTGGCAACATGTTCTTCTGCTACTAAAAGTTCTTTGTACTGATGTTTCCTGGATAGCCTTTTAGTGTTAACGAAATTAAATAATTGAATTGTGTTTTATTATGATGGAGACATAATTAACTTGCCTTTAAGTCAAGTAACCTTTAAAACCAAAAGGTTTTCCAGTATATAACCATACCAGCACGAAGCAGAACTTTTCATAAAAGAATTACTAGCAGATCATGTTTTTAACAGTCTCATTGAAACTGAAAGAAAGAAAGGAAGTGCAGAACCTTATTTCTCAAAGCAGGGCCAACAAGAAGTGTACATGTGGGGAGAAGGGAATGGCCACTATACAAATTACAGGGGCCCGGAGGTCTTGATGGAGGGCAGACTATTTTGCATATGAATGCCTTTCTCAATAGTATCATTATTAGCCGGTCCATCCTTTGTGTGTGTGTGCGCGTGCGTGCGCGTGCGGGTGGGGAAGATTCCCCCCCCCCCTCACAGAGGCCCGAACCTGCTCTCAGGAATTTAGTGTTGATAATGCTTTGGACGTTGAAGACTACCAACAGTTAGCTTCTGTTCCTGTTTATGAAAAAAAAACAGTACAGTATAAGTACTTGAAGTTAAAATGGAAAAAGCTCTGTGTTTTTTCATTTACTTCTAGTCAACTGGGAAATGTCAAATTTTTCACAAAACTTTGAATTGATGTAACAGATACACATTATTATGTGATACCTCCAAGAACTCATCGTTGAAGGGCATTCCATTCCACACAATCCGCTATCATCAGCTATACACAATGCTATCTACAAGCCAGTAACTATTCTTTTTTTTTTTTTCCTGTAAATTGTAAAACTTTAAAACCCAGATTTCCTGACGGGGGGGGGGGGGATGCTAGTTCCATTATTACAGGGGCGGCACGTGCATAGGCACTGCGTAACTGCAGCACCCTCAATTTTTCTCGATATATATAAATATATTTATTAATTTATTTATATTTGCTTGTAATATTTAATTTTATCATCAACAATCCTATGCAATTCTCTTATTTTGTATAAAAAATAATAAAAATCCATCTTGTAGCACTTAGGAGGGCGAAGGACGCTCTCTGTGTTTACCACAGTGTCATATTGTTACACGCGCAAGCATATGCACGTCATAGTGAGATACGAGCTATTAG
Organism: Typopeltis vanoorti; assembly: GCF_054136105.1. Taxonomy (NCBI): domain Eukaryota; kingdom Metazoa; phylum Arthropoda; class Arachnida; order Uropygi; family Thelyphonidae; genus Typopeltis; species Typopeltis vanoorti. Next base: position 107,738,140 of record NC_143554.1, read on the forward strand.
CATAATGCGACACTATCCGTCGCACAGTTCCACCCTTGTTTATATGCAGTTTGCGCCAGTAGTAGAGTGTTCGTAGTGCTTATCGTGTTTACTCCGTCTCTTTAAATATTTGTACATTACAATTAAAGGATTTAATTGTAATGTCCAAAAAATTGTAAATCCATTCCTTTAATTAAAGGATTTAATCGATTATAATCTTTAAACGATTAAAGGATTTAATTGTAAATCCATTCCTTTATTTTAAAGTAATTTTGAATTATACTAGACTGTATAATTTTATCGATAATAAACAATATTTTTTCACGAAACAAAACAAGAAGAATATATTTTATTTTTAAATAATTTTGAATTATACCAAACTGTATAATTTTATCGGTAATAAACAATATTTTTTAACGTTTAATTTTTTTTAAATTTTTACCATAATTTTGATATTTTATTCAAACACTGTATACACTGTACTTAAAGTGTGTATGTATATTTCGAAAGTTGCAGCACTCCCACGATTTCAAACCACGAGCCGCCACTAGTGGTTCCATATGAGATTCAACCAAAAAAAGTCCATATAACGATTCTACTCTTCGCAACAAGAATCGAAATAAGATCATTCCCAATTTAAGGATATCATCAGGGCCGAATTTAAGCATAGGCTAGACAAGCTACAGCTTAACATCTCAAATTATACAAAGGTTCTCTGAATCAAAATTACCTAAAATTTACTCAGTAGAGTGTGTGTGTGGGGGGGGGGAACTCCTAAAAGTTATAGCTTATGGCCACAGCAACCTTAAATCTGTGCCAAAAGCATCATGTCCGGTCGTTCTTCCATTTGCTTTATACTCCTTTATAACTTCTATTTGCGTAATAGTTATTTTTCATTACAGTAGTAGCTCCAGTTACTTTTACCTGATATTATTCAGAGCGAGAAGAAATCGTATTACCATTTCTGCGAACATCGTTAACTTACATCTGTGTACAGTATTACGGAAATAGGTTGTGTTTACTATCGCGTATCGGGCAAAAGAAGTTGGCGGACCATAGGTTAGGCACCTCTGACTTATATTGCATTTAGAATAGCCTCTTCCTATAATAAATTACGTTAAAAACATTAAAAGAGAAGCATTTTCTGTTTGAAAATACCAGAAAGTTTATTGACATGAATTGCTAACTAGCATTATAGGTTTTGAAATTTTTCAGCAGTACAAATTTGAATTTTAGGATTTATCTACTATATTTTAAATAACTAAGTTACTTATTTAAAAACATCGCTACAGTTATCGCAATTCTTTAAAAAATAATAAAATTGATAACATTTTTGTTTTGTTTTGTTTTTACTGAAAGTTTTCAAAATTCCGGTAGTAAGGTGTTTTCATAGCAGGACACTTGTCGGGGACAATAAATATTGGATACATTTAAACGGAAATCTTTCAGAGACAGAGCATGTTTTCTTGCCACATTAGATCGCTAATAAACAAGATGACGCTTACGCTAGGAGATAAAAATCACCTTTCAATTTGTCGGGTTTTTTTTTTCCCTTTTCTGTCTTTCTTTTTTCTTTTCTTTTTTTTTTCCGCTTCGCTTTCTCATAAATGTGTATTACATAATGGAGTAACTGGAAATTTAAGCTTCGATTAGCCAAAAGATTTTCACGAAAATAACTCACAAATACGGCGTGGCTGTAATTTAATGATCTTAACTCTAAATAGAGTTTTCAATGTAAATTCAACGATCAAAGCAACGCGTGCAGCAAAATATTCTTGAACTCATGACAGTGTTTACTGACATGGTCGCTAAGGATCATTGTGAACCGTAAACATAATATCTTTATCGTAAACCGTAAAGATATTATGATAGGATGCCACACTGCGAATAATCTGTTATTATCAGATTGCAGTGCATTAGAACAACCGCGGGAAGGAAACAGATCGTAGCGAGCGTACCAGATGCACAGCTTTCAACATGAGTTACTGCATGTGTTTCGGGCTCTTGAAGAAAAAAACGAAGTCATAAGCTTGTTAACAAGCGATATCATTTTCAAAAATTTCACTTTCTTACCAAACATTAGTTAACTTTGCTTCGTTAGCAGGCCCATGGTCTGTTAAGATTGACTTTCGTAATCATTTTTTAGAATGAGATAGTTAGCCTTATACATTCTCGTGTGCAGTAATAATAATAATAATAAAATTTGTTTATTTTCAGGCAGAACTGCCGTCATCACGTGATCCTAAATCCCACACTCGTGTTGTTATTATTCATTTTGACAGTGTAAGCTCCGCTGGCGATTTTGAGAATGCAAACGTCATTTCCACAGGGCTACGCAAGCTCCACCCTCAAGCAGCTATATAGACAATAAAACACTTTCAGAATAACTGACGTTTTGTCGAAGATATTTCTTCATCAGATGGATAACATTTTCATCTCTCTCTCTCTCTCTCTCTCTCTCTCTCTCTCTCTTTCTCTCTCTCTCTCTTGAAATTATATGCTTAATACTCAGAAGCGAACTTCGAATTTCGAAAACAGATAAAATGTTTGTGTTCTGTCCATCTTTTTCTCTTTAATTTTTTACTGATAACTAGAGACTTGATCAGTTCCAGACATCTGAGAATTTGTTTGAAATCATCAAAATTTGATAATCATCGTCCTGAATTTCTGTTAACAGAAATTTCTGATATATCCCACAAGCCAATATTAAATGCTAAATCAACATTAGAAATTTAATATTAGATTAAGGTTGCCAGATTTTGATGATAGAGGACTCAAAGAAATTCTTCACTAAAATACAGGATGCCTAAACATCGTAAGAAAATAAACTATAATCTTGTGTAATAGAAATAACAAATTGCATTGTTCTCCTTGTATTCAATAATATGGGCACTTCGATAGGCAATATGGACTGTGCTCAAATCTGGACAGTATGACCAGATTTAAGTACAGTAAGAGCTTATTCATCAAGGCACATGGACACTACTTTTTTTTAATCCATACTCATTTATGTTCTATTTCGTTTATCTTCGTAACATGACCCTTGAATTTTAAATTTCGATCTATCACCGCCCCCCAAGCTTCTTCAAATCCTCCAGAAGAACCACTATAAGAGCACTATATTGAATAACTTTCTTCAGCTTCATGTCATCTGCAACATTTGAATATCTATCTGATGTCCTGTGACGACATCATTGACATAAAGGTTGAACAGTAATGGTTCTAGAACCCCCTGTGAAAGCCCAATGGTAACTTTTTTCCCATATCCCATAAACAACCTTTTGATATCTATCAGATAGCCAAGTGCCAATTCACTCCAGCGACTTAATATCTAAACCCACACGTTGCAAGCTTAAATATCAGCTTATTACATAGTAACTTGTCAAATGCTTTTGTTTTAAATAATAATAATAATAATAATACAGTATATACATTTCTCTCGTCAAATCACTCTTGTTACTTTATTATTAAATACAACCCGATTGCTAAAACGAGCATCCTTAACAAATCCGTCTTAACCTTCACAAATATTACCCTCATCTACCCATCTGTATATCAGCTCTGACCAATTTCTTCAGTATGTTAACCACAGAAGTAATACAAACTGGTAGATAGTTTGATGTCTTCTCACCACCCTTATGTCAATATATCAATGTCAACTATCTTACCTTCCGTTCACTCCCCAGTAACTTTTCCATTTGCACTGTTTTCATTAAAGAGCCAGGTCGATGGAGTTAGTTCTTTAATACATTCCTTTAAAACACATGGAGAAATTTTATTCAATCACACCGCCTTGGTGACATCTAGAGTACATAGTATTCTAAATGGATCTGCTTCACTCCTAATCCTTTGACCCTCTCCATTCCCTTTGGAACAAAACCTGCTTCACCAGAATGCAATATTCTAATAGTATCCATTAAACAGCTCTACTATATCTTTCGCGTTGATCACTCGATCATGCGTCACATCTAGAAAGACCATTTATCAACAATCATCCTTCTCTTGCAGGCTATATATCGGAAGAATTTCTTGGGATTGTCCCATATTCACTCATTTTCTAATTTTTTTCCTCCTCCTCCTCATTATTATTATTAAAAGTATTTTCATTTCTGTAACCGACTCATAATATGTCTAAATTATTTTTTAGCTGAAAATGAACAATATTTTGGAAATTTGTATTTTTTGGTTAGACAGTTACAAGGCGAAACAAAGGCTCGATTTGGTAGTCGCAGTCGTGGATATTATACTATTACTATGGTCTGATATTTCAATGAGTACTAGGATTCATCGCAGGATGCTATTCTGTACCATACTTAAAAAAAAAAAAAAAGCTGGAATTATTCAGTGCATACAGCGAACCATCGTCCCTATAACTCCACAAGTCTTTTTTTCCCCCCTTTTTTGTCTGCTGCTTTAATTTAAAAGGTTCCTAATGGTTTATGCTAGTGGCGAGGGACCTGTCAGTTTGATTTATCATTATGTAGCGTTTTTTTTTTCTAGGACATTTCGGAAATGGCTTGATTAGTATGCAACATCTCGCGTCCATTGATATAAGTTTCGGTTGAAATAATTAGTTTCAGTACCGGCTAGACAGTATCCGTTTCTTTTCACTCATAAAATAATCATTGCGATAGTATTCCTTTCGCACAGCTCTGCTGTTTCCGTTGTGCATTGTTCTCAAAAAGTTTGAGCGTAATATCTAGGTCAGCAACAGTATTTGGGATAGCATGAATTGTCGTTTCCACCTGAAAGTCAGATTAATATCTTTTTCTTTGTTTGTTATGGAATTCATGAAATGTTGTCTTAGGGTCACGCATTGTCACCTGCTGTCATGACTTATTAATCAATAATCTCTCTCTATTCTTCCCATTTTTCCAGGAAGCTGGAAGCTAAATATAAACTGGTCTAATTTTAATTCATTTTTTCGTTAACTGTTTAACAAAAAATATAGTTAAAAAATATCAAAATAAGTTCTTATTGGATTCATCGAGTTAGGTCCCTTCACGGTCAAATTCTAAATCAGATATATTTTTTAAAGTTTAGATCACCATTGATGCATTATCATTCAACATGAATATAAAATTCATGATTACATTCTCAAAATCCGGAGAATTGACGAATAAAACGTTAAAGTATGAGCTACATAAAATGAAAATGTTCTGGCACCTATATCATGAGAAATATGATAAGCTGACCTTATAGAGATGTAAATAATAGGCCACGCGAGTTGTTACAGGCGAATAACAACTACAGTAAGGAAGGTGAAGTCTATAAAAAGAATGAAAGGAAAAGGAAATACGAGAGAATGCTTTCGCTATGTGGAGAGTAAAAAGAATGATCATGGAAAGATAACCTTAATGAATATGGGCGTTAGGAAAGTGTCGAGTGTACTTGAAATAGCTGAGTTATTAAGCAATCACTTTGGTAAGATATACATTCGTGATAGATCCATTCGTTTCTCTAGAAGCTGAGATAAATCTGGGATGGGATAAATTATTATTCATAACCTATAATCGTATATCAATATCATGGATACCAGTAATTTGTATAACCATGGAATCGCATTGTTCGATACTAAATATCGATATCTGCAGTTATTGAGAGAAAATAAAAAATGCATGTTGGCAACACTTGCGCGTCTCAGACGCGGCGTCTGTTCTGCTGTAGCGTTAGTTTTTATTTTGCCTGTATGCTAACCGAGAGCTTTGTTATTCAATGCTGGTGGTTTAATTTCATATTTTTTTTAAAGTTTTAAGTTCATTTTTTAAAGCTTTAAGTCTATCCTTGCAATGTCAAAGAGGCGAAACTGCAATTTTAATGACGATCTCCAGAAATAATTCAAATTTATTAAACTGGACAAGCTGTGTAGTGATGGAACAAAAGTGGTATGCCAACATTGTAATGTCCATTTTTCCGTTGCTCATCGAGGCAGAAGTGACATCAACCAACATCTACGTAGCCAGAAACATAAGGATGCTGATAAGACTCTGGCTTCAGTTAAAAACATCAGTTTGTTTATGGTGAGATGTGATAGTGAAAGCGATAAAATTGCAGCAAGTGAAGCTCTTGTTGCTTATCATACTGTGCGCCACGGCCAAAGTTTTCGCGCAAATGACTGCTTGTCGACATTGATAAATAAAATTTATGAACCAAAATTTTCTTCAGCACGTACCAAATTAGAAGCAGGAATTATCAGTGTTTTATCACCACACATATTGGGCGAAGTAATAAAGGATTTGAATAAAACAAAAAGCATTACGATCAGTTTAGATGTATCAAACTTTTACCAATCGTTGTGCGGTACTTTTTGCCAAATTGTGCTGTTCAAGACAAAATTATAGACTTTATTTCCTTACCTGGTGAAACATCAGATTTACAGTGTACTATGTTGAAGTAAATAAGTGACAAAGTTGCCTTACAAAACAAAATTGTTGCTTTGTGTGCAGATAACACCAACTCCAATTTTGGTGGTTGCAAAAAAACTTGGCAAAAATTATGTGTTTATATGTAATAAAACTTTTTTATCGTCTCACTTTTTCATGAATACAGAATATTACTTAACCCCCTGCCCCGTTTTTGTCTCAAGGAAATACGCCCAGCCTACTCTTGTCTCGTAGACGGGACTCGAACTTGGGTCTTTTCAACCAAAAGGCTCGTCTATACAAGTGAGCTACAGGCTCTGAGAATAGGTTATAAAAATATTGCAAGAGCTTTAGCACGCATTCTAAATAAATGTTCTGGAAAATTAGCTAAATTGGTCGCTTAACTGAAGCTTCAGGAAGAACATGATTCCCAATGAGTGGAATGGGAAAAAATCTAAAAAAAAAAAAAAAAAAATTCACTTAGCTTCTTTTAGTCCCCAAAGGTAGTATGCGAAGCCATTTAGCCTTAACTAATTTTTTGAAGACTCCTGGACAGTCGGTCTCCACCCTAACGGTTCACTGACAGCTGGCCCAAAGCTATCAGTGATTTGCATAAACATTCAGGAAAGAGACTAGACTAGAGTAGAGTACAGTAAATAGTTGGAATTATAACTATTTACCAAAAACAATTTTACCAGTACCAAAAATCGTCTAACTCGGGAACTGGACGAAGAAGAAGGAAACAAGGCATAGAAAAATTCCTCTTGTCAACGACTAGAATCGAACTTATAATGCTAACTACCAGAAGAAAGACCGTTGTCTTTCTTCTGGTAGTTTAGCGCTATTGAAGCAAAGGGCTACACAGGAACTGTGGAAAGTGGACAATATAATTGTATTATAGAAAGGTGGATCTAAATCTGATGAAGTCAGCTATAAACCAGTGTATTTTCGGAGTAGTTAATACAAGAAAAGTGAAAAATGGCATCAAAAATACACTGATATTTGTAGCGTTTGTAATCTAAGATAATTCTGAAACGTTTCCATAGAGACCAAACATAATACTTAAGTATAAAGAGCTAATAAGCTTCATTTCGGCAATGAAAATATTACTTAAATTAAGGGGATATTAAATCCCACATAGTTTTAAAACATGCATTAGCTCACGCTAAGTGATCGCCGATACTTTATAGTTTACTATATTCGGCAAGAAACTCTCTGATTCCAAACATAATACTTTTTTTTTCATGCCACTTCAGCTTCCAATACATGCATAAACACACAATACCTGTGTACTTTTGCACAGACACGTTAACGTGTGGTTTTATCAGATTAATGCGAGAGAATTATTCATACGGTGGAGATAAGAAAAGAATGGTAGGCCATCCCTAAAGAGTATTTAGTAAGGAGGTAGGGGCTTTTTTTTTTTTTTTAATGGAGAATTATTGGTAATCTCTCGCGACTGCCTTCACGGCAGTCTGTTAATAATAATGATGTTTTTTTGTGCCTCTCCCAATTTATATGTTTTATTATTTTTATTATTATTATTGAGGACATACCCTCCTTCAACCGTAGAGACGAACCGATTATTGAAATTTTCATTGCTCATCACTGTAGACAGTGGCAGTGAAAATAAATGAAATAAAAACGTATCGCATTTTTAAAACTTTAAATATTTTCAGAAATTTAAAAATATTGCTCCATATTATATTTGCATTCCCCCCCCCCTTTTTTTTTTCCCGGGAAAATAAAAAGTGTTTTTTTGCTGACCGACTTACCTACTTTTACGGTGGCGTTGTTATTGTGAGGAAACTTAATTCTGGGTGCGACTTTCCATGTAAACTGTTTAAAGCAGGTTTTTGTTTTTATAAGAAAGTGGGAAGCATCTTTGCTAATTTCAGTTATCTTCGAAAACTCATTAGGAAGGAATTGCTTAAATATCTATTTAAGCAATCATTAAACACTATAACTGCACAAAATGTTTCATATCTTGGGATCTGTATTAAAACTGTTTCGTGCTGATTGAATCTCCTAATTAAAATACAATGTGTGTGTGTGTACATGTAAAACTTGAAAGTAGCAGAACACGTGAAGTTGTTTTGCTACTTTCAAGTTCCACCGGTTTTCAATTGGCAACACGAGTATGTTTTTACTAACGACGGGTTTCCTCGTATTAAAGCAGCTGTCAGTATTAGATGCTAGTGCCTTTAATTAACTGAAAAACCGACAAGTCTTAAGTAAAGCAGAACATTTTTTCTCTTTCCAGAAAGCAGGTAAATGTTTACCCAGTTATTTTGTTAAATAATGTAAATTATGAAATTAATAAGCAACTAATCATCTACTAAAATTAGAGAAAGCGGTATTCCAATTTTAGAGAAAAAAAAAAGCCTATTAGTGCATCACTGATGCACACAGAAGAAAGCTAAGTTCGAACCCCCATCTGCTACTTAAAAAAAGCTATACCTATTAGAACATTATTATTATTATTATTATTACTACTACTTAAAAGTGTGTTATTGTACGTATATCTCTTAAGTATTACATCGAAGTTCTTTAATTAAAATTTATTACACAATATAACTCATCTATCTATCCATCTATGTCTCTCTCTCTCTCTCTCTCTCTATATATATATATATATATTTCCATGTATATATTTTGCGCCAGTCAAGTTTTTCAGGTTCCCCCCCCCCCTCTCCCCATCTCATCTTCATCTCTTCGGGAAACCCTTCTGCTTTTTCAAGGAAATGGCCCTAAGTGTGTTGAATGGAAGTGGAATAAGTCTAGGACATGTCGCTGTTAATGGAATTCCGTAAGTGTTGTCCCTAGATTTATCAGTAAGGGAGCGGAAGAAAGCTAGGAACTATTGCAGCTTATGCAAGAAATCAAAGAGAAACAATAATATTATATTCGCATTATTACATAACATCTTCATGTAGTCCCAGGACAGAGCTGTCGCCAGATTAGATTGCGCCCTGAGGCAAACAATTAAATATCGCCCCTGATGGATTATAAGACAAAAATATAAGAAAATCTCCCATTGCTATTTTGTTTTTATTACAAGAGAAACATTAGTGCAAAACGATTACATAATAATATTAATTAAATGTTTGCTCTATGGGGATATCGCACAATAAAACTATTTATAAGCACTTTTAAATTTAAATTATAAGCTATGTCCGCCCAGAGGTGTAGCTTGGAGGGGATGGTCCACCCCGGGCGGCACTTTGAATCTTTTTGAATTTTTGCAGTTAATTCTAAAATACAGTCTCACAACTCATTTCCAAATATTATAATACTACTGCGAATTTTCCTCACAATTGCTGTAAGTATTGCCAGTTGTGAGAGGAGTTTTCTAAATGAAATTGATTAAGAATTACATATATTACTATGAAATAGACTTCGCCAATGTCATCGACGATTTTGCTAACAGAAAAATAACATTTTAGAATATTGAAATTAAAGTTTTACTTCAAAAAGTAAATACGTCGTTTTGACTTTTTGTAGTAGTAATGGTGTGTATTGAGAGGGGCGACAAACTCAGGGACCGCTCTGGGCGGCAAAAGCTGTAGCTACACTACTGTGTCCGCCTCTATCGATATAGTTGCTAGACCAACCAATCTTTCTTGGGTCATTGCTGTTTAATAATTTTTGATCAGTTTAAACTTGGAAAAACGTCTTCCCGCACTTGCTACGCTAACAGGCGCCTATCGCAATATGGCTAAACGAGCGCCCTTATCAAGCCTCTCCGTGAGGCAGGCTGCCTCTATGCTACACTCTGTCGACAGTACTGTCCCAAGACGCTTCGCAGAAGACACTACTCAATCGACAGTCTGCATTACACCACTACTGTGCCATATTTTATTTTATTATTTTTTTCTGTTAACTGCGTGTGTTTTCTGGCCGGTTTATTTATCATGCGGAAGAAAAAAGGCCGGTACCTCAGTATGAAACCGGCTGATTCACCTTCAATGGAAAAATCTCGCATAAATATGTCCCCTCCTTATCATGACGAGAATCGAATCTAGATCGTTTTTAATAGAATATCGTATGTACGTACTGCGGAGATGTTTCGGCTAAATAAAGAGTTAACACACATATACACACAGCACGTTATAATAAAATTAAAAATGGAACTTTTATTAGTGATAAACTGAAGCAAATTATATTAATAAAATCAAGTGTTAAAACCTAACAAATATTTATTAGTCACAGCTCCACCCTCTACCCTTAAAAAATCATTCATTGCTCATGTGTGAGCGTGATGACGATAATACAACATCTTTGCCTTTCGGTTAGAAAAATCCGAATTCGAAACTCCTCTAGGATGCCATAAACTGTTATATGAGCTTAATGAAATCATTATACGTAAATTGTGTAAAGGGGAAAAAAAAGCGTTTTTTACAAAGCACATATTTCCTGATGAGTGTTTATCATACCATTAGAGGGAACGCCCATCAAATGAACAGTTACAAGAAGAGAATGAAACATGACGTTACAAAGTGCATTATTTCTACCTCCATGAAGCTAGCAATACGATACTATTAGGAAAGGGAACGATTTAAAAATAGTGGAAAGTGAAACTCAGAAGTAGTATGTATTTCGTATGTAGTATGTTTTTTATACATAAAAATGTATATCCTTAAATATACATAAACAAAATGTATTTGACCGAATGCCTCATGGTAGATTCGTGTATTTACGACAAAATAGAAGAGATGTACTTCTGAGGAAGAGTTACCGGTGGTGTCCCACAGAACTCTGTCCTTGGACTCCTGTTATTTAAAGTGTACATAATAAGGTGAGGGGATATTTAGTTGTTGGCAGATTCACATTTGAGCAAACCTATTAAAAATAATTCTAATATACTGGCACTTCAGAACGATCTGAATAGACTAGTTTTTATGGGCAGACAAGCGGGTTAATAGCTCAACATTAATACATGTACAGCTTTGCGCTATGCAATTTAACGTTGTATATCATTGCTGTGTATCATAAAATACATATATACACAAAACTATTTTAACAGATTAATGGTGTGAAAACAAAATCAACAGTTCCCAATTTTTAAAGCAATTACTGCAAATTCAAAAAAATAAATAAAATTAATTAATTAAAATAAAATCATAAGTTATTTTAGGGACATGCTGGATGAATGCTTGCTCCAATTGGCTAATGTCAATTGGAGCAAGCATTCATCCAGCATGTCCCTAAAAAAGAGTCATAACAGTTAGCCATCAAATTATTTCCCCTTCAGTACTCTCAAAAGTGATAAAGAAGGTCATCAGTAACCAGCTTGTTCACTACCTGAGACCAATCATTAATTAGTCATTACCAACAAGGATTCTGCCATTCTTTTTCAAACACAAACCTGCATGCTAACCTTACCCACCTTTGAAACACAGGCCATGAAAGGATCTGGAGAACCTCATATGATTGTTCTTGATATTTCCTAAGCATTTGATCATCTCTGGCATCAAGGCCTTCTGAACAAGCCATTTTTATACACACACACACACACACACACATATATATATATCATTATTATTATTCGTGACACCTCCAAGGAGTCCACAGACTCATTGCAGGAGGACATCCACTGTACAACTCTCCGTCTTCACCACTTTGCTGAACCGCTACTACCAATCATCTACATCAACGCCATCTACTGCCGGTCACCACCACAACTGATATTTTTTGTCTATAAATTGCATGTGTTCTGAAGAGCTAATGTGTCTGTATGCGGGACGAAAAACCCGAGTTTCCGGGAGAGAAAAACCCTGCTACCTCTGTATGAGATCAGCCTACTCACCTTCGATTGAAAAAGTCCATATAAAGATTCCTCCTGTCACAACAAGAATCAAACTTAGGCCTTTTGCAATTGAAGGGCGCAACCTACCGTCATTCTTCTAACTGCGCTACAGAGATGCTTGAAAAGAAATCTAACCAGACTCAATCTAATGTAATCCTTACTGAACACGTCTGTTCTCATCAGTCCAAAAGTCCAAAAATAATCTATCCATCCAATGGTACATCCAAAAAAAAAAAAAAAAAAAAAAAAAAATATATATATATATATAATGATAGGCCTTTTTTATGTCACGTTTTTTGAAATGTTTTGAAACTCAGGGCTACCCTGAGTGTCGAGTCTTCAAAATTCGAGTCATCAGAATTCAAGGAGAACCAGCCTACCAGTCCGGAACTCAAGGGGTTGGGCACCGTAGGTGCCGGGGGGGGGGGGAAAAGAAGCCCCCCCCTTGAAGACTCAACACTCAGGGGCTACCCTGATTCGAGTCATTAGAATTCCAGAAGAACCGTCCTACCAGTCTGGAACATGGGGGATTGGGTGCCATAGGCACCAGGGAGGCACAGCCCTCCCCATAGTATATATATAATCACAGTGGAAATACCCTTGTATGGCCAACCCATAAGGCTAGAAATTAATTACTTGTTTTCTGATAACATTTTTATATTATTATAACAGACCTCCATGGAATCAAAAGACTCATCACAGGAGGTACATACCATAACACACAAAGCTTATCAGACTTTGCATGCGGTGAATGTGGATATGTTAAACTCATTTAACATATCCACATTCACCACACTCTCAGATAATGCATTCCACTCACCAACTACTTTCCATGCAAAGAACCTAGTCCTTATTCCTTTTTTTTTTCATACCTGCTTGTACAGTTTCTAGGAATGGCATCTTGTTTAACCCTTGTCTCCCATTCTGAGAAAAATTTCTTCTACATTAACCTGGTAGCACTCTCCTTACCACTTATGTGCCTCAGTCATATCTCCTTTTCCAACTCCTCCAATTCACAAGGCTCTGCAATTGCATTCCCTCAATGTCTTCATATTCTGCATTCCAAAGACCAGATACTACTTTAGTCAATCTTCTCTGGATCCTTTCTAATATGTTCTCATCCCCGTGAAAACCAGCACAAATCAAATCTGTGCACAATAATCCATATGAAGTCTGATCAAGGCCATATAATGGAACTATAAGCTCTTTATTTCTGTATATCAAGATCCTCTGCATCATTGCTATAATCCAATGTGATCACTTCACAACTTATGCAATGCAATTCCTAAACTTTATATTAGAAAAAAAAAACATCGACAAGGAAACATATCTGAAAATTCTTGGAGATAAGGATGATTTCCATATTTATAAAAACTTTTAATTAGATGCCTCAAGGATTTTTCAGGTTATGTTTTCTTGACAGTATTTTTCCTCATATACAGATTTAACCATGAAATAAGCAATTAATTTTTTAGCCTTATGGGCTAAGCCAAGGCTAGAAATATCTAAATATCTGCTTTTGCTAAGTTTTGGATGTCACATATACGGTTGTGAAATAATTGGAGCTGCACAAAACTTGATTTCAGAAATCCAAATATTATAATTTTTTATATTTTATTATGATTATTATTGGATTCACAATGATTGCTTAAAATAATTCACATATGTGTATGCAAGTAAATTTGTCACACTATGTGCATCTATGTATGTATAATTTTGTATGTATATATGTTTGTGTGTGTGTGTGCGCGCATGTGTGTGTGTGTGTGTTATCTATTTGAATTTAAGGATATGATTTTATGTATAAGTTTACTTATACATAAAAACATATACCTTATTAGCTCTACATTCCACTAGCTGTTTATAAATTGTCTTCTGGTTTTATTATTATTATTATTGTTATTATATGGGCACCTCAATGTAGTCCGAGGACTCATTGCTGGAGAAGACCAAACTATCCACACAATCTATCATACCTCTCCTAGAACACATTAACAGACAGAGCACTCACAGCTGACACTTTGGCAACCCATTCCACTCATTTACAAAACTTTCCAAGCAAAAAAGTCCAGTCCTCACACCCCTTGCTCTGGCCCCTATAGTCAAGTCTTGAAACATTCCCCTGCATCAATCTATAAAACTCTTTAAGCAACTTAAATGTGTCTATCATATCTCCTCTTTTTCTACTATCAACCAACTTCTGCAATGTACTCACCTTCAATCTCTCCTCATAGGGAACATTCCACAGACCACTCACCATCTTGGACACTTGCCTCTGAATCTTCTTCACCACTTCCTCATCCCAAAGAAACCCAGGAGACCAGATCTGAGCAGAGTAATCCAGGTGTGGACATATCCAGGCCTTATGAAGAAGAATAAAAACTTCCTTATCTCTAATTATTAAAGTGTTCTGCAATAGCCAAGTAATCCGATGGGCTACTTTAGCAACCTTAGCAATACGTTCTCTAAACTTTAACTCTCTGTCTACCACCACACCTAAATCTCTAGCTTCATCTATTTCCTGGAGTAAAGTTCCATCAATGTGGTACATGGCTTGTTATCTGTTTATCCCAAAATGCATAACTTTACATTTCTCCACGTTAACTGACATTCATTATCTTTTGTCCATACTGACAGCCTATTTAAATTGTCTTGCAAGCTCTCCACATTACCTTGATTAACTATTAATCTACCTAATTTCATATCATCAGCAAACAATTGAATATTTCCTTTCAGGTTATTTCCTATATCATTTATGTAGAAATTAAACAGTGGTGGTCCCAGCACTGAACCTTGTGGCACACCGCTAGTCATCTGTTTTCACCTCAATTCTGCCCTTCCATATACTACTTTTTGATATCTTTCTAGCAGACATCCTCTTATCGACATAACCAGTGTCACAACCATTTCCATTTGTTCTAATTTGCATAACAGAGTTCCAGTCATATGTCTGTCAAATGCCTTTGCGAAATCCAGCAGAATCACTGTGTAGCCATTTCCTTTATACAACTCAGCTGTTACTCTATTATAAAAAGTTAGTAAATTACTAAGCATGACCTACCCTTCACAAAGCCATATTGCCCCTTATACAGCATCATATCTTTATTCACCCATTCTTGAATTCTCTTTTTGACCAATTTTTCAGTACTTTTACCATCACATCAGAGATATTGATTAGTCTATAATTGGCTACGGCAGTCTTAGTATTTCCCTTACATATTCCCTTTATGCAAGGGAATATTAATGTTCCCTCTTGCCATGCCTTGGAACTATACTAGATCTGAGACTTTAAAGAGAGCCTAGTCAGAGGCATTGCCAGTTCCTTTGCACATGCTTGCAAAACCCAAGCTGATATCCCATTTAATCTCACAGATGTATTTACATTGAGATTCTGCAATATCCTAAGAACCTTCCAATTCATCCACCTCTGTTCCCACCAGTGGTGGCTCGTGAAGCTTTAAGTGGGGGGCACTGCCTATATGAAATAATTTAAAAAAAATTCTTTTTTTTTTAAATTATTACTGATTAGAAAAAAAAAAATTTTTTTTTTAATAAATTGGTTACTGATTAGAAAAAAAAAAATTTTTTTTTTAATAAATTGGTTACTGATTAGAAAAAAAAGAATTTTTTAAAAATTATTTCGTATAGGCAGCACCCCCCGCTTAAAGCTTCACAGGCCGCCACTGGTTCCTACGTTAGTGTCTGTCACATATGCTAAAGCAGTAACCTCGCTTGGATGACATTTACTCTCTCACAAATTGGTCATTCAGTAACTCAACTGTTTTATCTGCTGCTTCTCTCACCTCATGACCATCATCACTGATGAAGTTTAATCTTCAGTGGTTGTTCTTCCTCTTACTTGCCACATAATGAAAGAGCTTTTGGGGATTTCCTTTGGCCTGCTTGGCTATATTCTTCTCTTAATCTGCTTTTGTCTTCCTCACCATGCTAGTCACCTTTCTTGCCTAAACCATGTACTGCTCATGTGTTTGCTAGTTGCCTTTCTCTTATATGAGCAATACATGGCTTAGGCCAAAAAGGGCGACTAGCATGGCAAGGAAGGCAAAGTCTCAGATCTAGTACAGTTCCAAGGCATGGTCACCTGAATGCATTTTTTTGTTCTGTAGCTCATGCTTAATGATATTACTCATCCATTTCACTCCTACCTGATTAAACCTCCTTACTTTAGTTATACAATTTAATATTGCTTCCTCTAGATGACCCTTAACTATCTCCCATGCACAACTAACATGCTTACCTTCCAGGGTTTTATACCATTGCACAGATTTAAGTTTCCTCCTAAGCTTATAGTTTGACATGTACCCTTCTTGATAGGATATTCCTCATGTTTTACACTCCCATGTCAAGACTGCATGGTCACGCCAATAAGAGGCAATGTGGTCACCTTGGTTATGGATAGCTCTTCAGATCCTGTGACCAGGTCCAGTACTCTCACACCAATAAGAGGCAATGTGGTCACCTTGGTTATGGATAGCTCTTCAGATCCTGTGACCAGGTCCAGTACTCTCACACCTTTAGTCCCCTCCATCACATGCTGCCCTCAAGTAATTATATCTTAGTAGGTGTATAAATTCCATTTCCTTCCTACCTGTGATCTTTCTTCCTTTCAGTCTATATCTCCATAGTTGAAGTGTCCCCCCCCCCATACTGATCATTCAACTTGTACTCAAAGTGCTAATTTTCTGATGCATGTCTTCCAGATCATCTGTGGGACACTCTTGCCTATACCAACAACCAACTGTATATTTTTATTATAGAGTTGGTTGTTGCAACTGTATAAACAGCCATCCTCCTGCCTTATCTCCTATTCTTTTTGGCTGCAATTCATCTGCTATCATCAGTAGTAACCCCTCCTCCTTATCCTATCTTTCCAGAAATACTAAACTCTTCACACTCTACCTCTGCAACTACATCATCTACTGTTAGCCAAGTCTCTTTAATGCATATAAGTTTTGGTGAGGTTGCACTAACCAATGCCAGAAACTCTTCCCTTCTGTTCCTAATACTTCTAGCTTTAGTATATATAAAAACTGCAGCATCCCTTTAGGCCACCACCCTTACTTCCTGAAATGACTCTATTCATTATTTCTGCACTTGGTCATTCTCACACTCACTCACCTCATGGATGCCCTCACACAAACTCACCTGCTTCTACCATAATTGCTTTCAAGTATCATTTTGCTGGTCTCAGATCAGTAGAAAGAATACACATTTTGATATTTCATTCTGTTCTTGCTTCACATAACTATTCATTTGTTGCATGTGCACTCTGATGAAGTGATGATAATACTCGCATAATCATATTCCAGAAGAGGAAAGTCACCAGTAGTGTGCCTAAGGGGGCCTGTTTTAGGGCCATTGCAAATCATCTCAAGTTAACAAGACTGTGGGACTTTATTATTATTATTATTACCACCCCAAGACCTCATGGAGTCAAAGACTCATCTGGGAGGTCCTTTTATCACACACACAGCTCATCATACCGTGTTTTAAACACATTCAAACTCTTTGCAGACACCGCATTCTCAGGCAAGGAATTCCAATCATTCACAACTCTGCATGAAAAAAAACCTGCCTCTCACTCCCCTACTCACACTCTCTTTATACAGTTTCCATGGATGACCTCTGGTTCTCCCCTGATCTCCCACTATTCTCTGTAAAGCTTCTCCAGCATCGATCCTATTACAACTCCTTACTAACTTGTCTCTATCATATCCCCCCCCCCTCTTCCTCCTGTCCACCAGTCTCTGCAAATTACATCTTCTCAATCTTTCCTCATACTCGACATTCCAGAGTCAGAAATTACCTTAGTCAGTCTCCTTTGTACCCTTTCCAACATCTCTTCATCCTTCTGAAAACCCAGTGACCAAATTTGGGCAAAATAGTCCATGTGTGGCCTAATCAAAGCCTTATACAACGGAACAAGAATCTCCCTACTTCTACACGTCAGTGTCCTCCGCACCATTTCCAGAAGCCTTTGTGTTGTCTTCACAATTTTGGCGATGTGTCCCCTAAATTTTAGATCCTTATCCACTATCACCCCCAGATCTCTTATTTCCTCTACTTCCAAAAATATATTCTCACCAAGCATAAATTCTGCATCCCATCTTTGTTTTCCAAATTTTAAAACCTTACATTTTGCAACATTGAATTCACATCCCCATTTCCGTGCCCAATCACTCAATCTATTCAAGTATTCCTGTAAAGCCACAACATCTTCACTACACTTCATGGTTTGTCCCAACTTTGCATAATCTACAAACAACTGAATATCTTCATCCAAATCTTCACCTATATGATTAATATATAAGTTAAACAGTAATGGACCTAAAACAGATCCCTCAGGCACTCCACTAGTGACTTTCCTTTTCCTGGATATCGTGCCCCCCCCCCCATACACAACTTGTTGATACCTATCAGATAGCCAGTCTCCAATCCAGTGCACCAATCTAATATCCAACCCCATCTGCTGTAGTTTGACTGTCAACCTATCATGAGGTACTCTATCAAAAGCCTTTGCAAAATCCAAGTATATTACTGTGTATCCTTTTCCTCTCTCCAAGGAAGCAGTCACTTTATTGTAATAAAGTAATTGTAATAAAACTTGATATATCACCACATATTTTGAAAGAATGTGCCAGGGAGTTGACATCTACTTTTAGATGTCAACTCCCTGGCACATTCTTTTTCTCCTTTAGACTTTAACTGGGTTAAGGTCTAAAGGAGTGGAAGATTGTACCAGTTCATAAGGGAGATGACAGAATTCAACCATCAAATCATAGGTCAATCTATGTGTCAAGTGTTGTAGTTAAAGTATTGGAAAGGCTGGTAGGAATCAGAATCCAGAATTGGGTTGACAACAATGGTATTATCTTTGATGGACAGCATGGAGGTTATGTTTTAGTAATCTACTTACTTATTATAATAAGGTGACAGCAGCAGCAGTTGTTGATAGATTACCACATGATAAGTTGATGGTCAAACTAGAGCAGATGGGGTTGGATATTAGACTAGCACACTGGATTGGAAATTTGCTGTCTGATGGAATCAGCAAGTTATGTATAGGGGGAGCAATATTCCAAAAGAGGAAAGTCATTAGTAATGTTGTGCCTAAGGGGGTCTATTTTAGGGCCATTGCAAATCATCCCGAATATCTTAATGATATTGGGAGTATCTCCTTTAGGAGGTTGACTATCATGAACTTCCACCATAAGGGGGTCTATTTTAGGGCCATTGCAAATCATCCCGAATATCTTAATGATATTGGGAGTATCTCCTTTAGGAGATTGACTATCATGAACTTCCACCATATACAGTTTTGCTTCTCTTTTACAATCTTCATAAGATGAAAAGTTCCAGTCCTTGATATTTCAATTCCAATCTATTCTTTGTCTTCCTCTTCTTCTTTTTCCTTATATCATTCCTTCTAGAAGTGTTTTTTGTAGGGATTTATGCCTTAGTATGTGACCAAGGTAGGTGGTTTTTCTTTTCCTTTTCTTAATCGTTTTCGACAAATTCCTTTCTTCTCCAATCATCTGTAATATCTCTAAATTATTTTTTAGCAATCCATGGGACTCTAAGGATTCTTCTGAGGATCCATTTTTTAAAGGCTTTTTTTTTTTTTTTCCACAATATTTTAATATTGTTCGGGTTTCTGCTCCATATAACAGCATCGACCATACATATCATTTGGACAGCCTAATTTTTGTTTTTGTGTGAATATTCCTTGAGGTTAGAATGTTTTTCATGCTAATGAAGGTTGATCTTGCAATTTCTATCCTTCTTAATGTATTATTATCATACTTACCATTTGCTGTAATTATAGCATCTAATTGAAGAATATATAATACCCAGTCATTGATGATTATATGTATATTGACTTCAACAGAGATGAATATAATATTATGTTGTATTCCCACAACAATGTTATATTTTGAATGGCAATATTTTTGCCCCTTATTATTTTCTTATTCTGATAACTCCTATAAAAAATCTTTATGCCGCTAAACTATGTTTTTAATTTTTAGTTTCATATTTGTAATTCAATGCTGCTCAGTTCCTTCACTTTACGTTTCTACAGTAAATCACCTATGATTTCACTCATAACATTGAATATGCTTCCCTATGATCCAACACTCAAAACTTAATTCACGAAAAACCTCATTCTCCAAGTTTTGTGACTTTTAAAAGAGTATACTTTTGTTTTATGCTTTAACTGGAAGATGCGATTTTACCTCGATATGAAAATAATGAATTGGGAAGCAGCGCTGTGATGGCAAACATTTCAATGCATAGGCTGTGTAGAAGGAATGGATGTGAGTTTTTGGATGTGGGGAGTGAGTTTGAGGGAAAGATTGGATTTGTATAAGAAGTACAGCATACACCTGAATGCTTTTGGTATCAGGGATCTGGAAAAACTAATAACCGGTATGAGACCCAACACAGACAGTCAGAGAAACTAAATTATAAATAGAGTAGCTGGTGGAGGAGGAGGAGGACTTGAGGATGAAGAACTTGGGTGTGGTTACAGCCCAGGACAGGAGGATGTGGAGGAGACTCATTAAAAACAGCAATCCTGCTTAAGTGGGATAAGCTGTAGAAGAAGATTTCTAATGTATCTGTTGTACTACCTCTACTTGAATACATTTACTGACAGAACACTCACAATATGCTTTCAAACCCATTCCATTCATTCACCACTCTTCAAGTGAAAAACTGGTATGCTAACTACACCCTTACTGCATCAATCCTATATAACCCTTTTAGTAATTTCAAACTGTTTCTCATATCCCCTCTTTTCCCCGAACAGCCAACTTCTACAACCCAGAAGGTCTCAATTTGTCATCATAGGGAGGCATTCCACAGACCATTCACCATCTTGGTCACTTACCTTTGTACACTCTTCACCACTTCCTCATCCCCAAAAACTCAAGTGACCAGACCTGAGCACAGTAATCCAGATATGGGTGTATCAGTACTTTATAAAGAAGAATGATAACTTTCCCTTACCTCTGCTTGCTAGTGTGTTCTCCAATAACCAAGTAATCCTATGAGCTACCTTGTCCACTCTTGCAATGTGCCTTCTAAATTTCAAATCCTTACCTACCAAAGACCCAGCCTCATCAATTTCCTACAGGACATTTCCATAATTGTAGCACACAGCTTGTAATTGTTTTATCCCAAAATGCATAGCTTTTCCCTTTTGTACATTAAACTGGCATCCATTATCTTTTGCTCATATTATCAGTCTGTTTAAATCATTCTACAAGCTCTCTACGTCGCCTTGATTAACTACAAGTTTTGCATCATCATCATCAGCAGCAGCAAATAACTGAATATTTTTCTTCATATTATGTCCTATATAATTTATGTATTAAACAGTAGTGGTTCAAGCACAGAGCCTTGGTACACTTCTATTCACTTTTCTTTTTTTTCTCCTGATCTATGATTGCCAAGTGATTAATTAAAACCAGTATAAAGATCTTAAATGGTGGCGGTGATGATTATGATTTACTATGGATGAGGCTTGCATTCACCATTATACACCAGAATCCAAACACCAGTCAAAACAGTGGACAGAAACTGGTTGTTCAGCACCAAAGAAGACAAAGTCGGTTCCATCAGCAGGAAAGATCATGGCATCGGTGTTTTGGGATGCTAAAGGCATTTTGTTTATTAATTATCTTGAAAAGAGTAAACCAATAACCGGGGAATATTATTCCAATCTTTTAACCAGACTAGACAAAAAAATTCGTGAGAAAAGACCCGGTTTGCAGAAGAAAAAAATCATCTTTCATCAGGACAATGCACCTGCCAACAAAGGTGTTTTGGCAATGGAAAAATTAAGGGATCTGCACTATGAATTGTTAGAACATCCATCCCCCTGTTCTCCAGATTTGGCTCCCTCTGACTTCTATCTCTTCCCAAAATTAAAACTCTTCCTGACTGGGCAGTGTTTTTCTTCAAATCAAGAGGTGATTGCAGCTGTAGAGGGGTATTTTGCAGATCTTACTGAGAACCACTACAGGGATGGGATAATGGTACTGAAGCATCACTGGAATAAATGTATTAGTCTGTTAATGGAGACCATATACCCTATTAAAAATTAACAAAAGCGTTTTTGGCTATTCTTGTTGTTATTCTTGTTAAAATTATTTCACACGAAAATGTATAATTTGTTAAATTTGTAATAAATATCAATTATTTAAACAATATCTCATCAATTACACCCTATCCATAGTCTACGCCTGCTATTCCCTAATTGTTTTGAGCAGTATTATATACTATATATATATATATATATATATAGTATATAATCTATTATATACTATATATATATAGTATATAATATATATATATATATACACACACACATACGGTGGTTCGAATTCCACCGTGGGCATGGATGTTTGTGATTGTCTGTGAAAATACCAGTGGTGGCGAGCAGTAGATGCTGTTGGTGTAGATGATGCCATTCATTGTAGTTGGTGGATTGAGTAGTGGAGATGGAGAGCTATAGAGCAGGTGCCCTCCCTCGATGAGTCTTTGGACTCTTTGGAGGTGTCATGTAATAATAATAATAGTATAATTCATAACCAATTATTATTGAATTGTGGTATTGTGATTTAAGCCTTATTAATTTTGGTTGATTTTTTTTTTCTTCCAGGAAGATTATGGCCAGTAGTCCACAGTCTTCCACTGGAAAAGCCTTGGTATGTGTTATGTATAAATTTGATCTCATTTCTAAAGTGAGTTAGTAATAAAATTAAAACTTAGGGTAAAAAAAAAGCAGTATGATGTAATTCACATTTATTTATTGAACTGCAATATTACAAACAGTGTAATTCAATTAATAACTAGTTGCAAGTTATACCATGAAGAACCTTTTATTCAATCATCAGACCATGCTTAGTTCACCTAACCCAACAAGAATATATACCGAGTTTGTAATTCATTTCATTATTTCTCAAATCTATGCACACTGATGATATATTATGATAGAGCATTTGTTTCAACATCATTATGGTAATGTGCTGAAGACATTATTATCTTGGTACTTGTCCAACACTTTATAGCCATAACTCCACACACACACACACACACACACACACACACACACACACACACACACACACACACGCGCGCGCGCGTGCGCACGCACGCACACAGACAGACAGACAGACAGATTGGCATACCATTTCCCTTATGAAATGGAATTATTTGTCTCTCTTTCTGTTCCATTGGAACTTGGTCCATCATAAAACTCATATTAAACAAGTATATCAAGCCAATTGTTAACTCCATGCAGTGATATATCATCAAGTCTGAGTGACTTATTAACATTAATTGTGGACATGGGAAAATGGAAGTCAGTTCAATGTCAGTAAACAAAAGTCATGCACTTTGGCGTGATTAGATATCCAATGTTGTATTATGTCGATGAGATTATGCTAGAAGAAACTGACCAGGTTAGGGATCTTGGAGTGTTAGTAGATAGGAAGTTGAAGTTCAGGGACCATGTAGCAAAGATTGCAAATACAACTCAAAAGATAATTGCAAGGCTGAAATGAACTTTCAGAAGTAAAGATAAGGATGTCGTTTTGCCTCTTTACAAGGCTTGATAAGATCTCACTTGGACTATTGTGCGCAGGTCTGGTTCCTTGTTTCCATTGTGATTCTGATACAGTGGAGAGAGTGCAAAAGAAAGTGTTAAAAATGATATCAGGATTGTGAAATACTGATTATGAAGACATTGAGAATTTGTAGCCTGCAGACACTAGCAAACAGGAGAAAGAGGTGTGATATGATTGAGACTTACAAACTTCTCAATGGGTCATACAAGACTTCAGTTGATGGAATTTTGAATTTTATGGAGGGTACGGAAAGGACAAAAGGATATCCTCGGAAGCTGAGAATGAATGCTGCTAAGAAGGGGGTGAAGGCTAGATTTTTTCTCATAGAGTGATGCTTGATTGGAATGGATTGCCATTGGATGTTGTGTGTGCAAGCAGTGTGAACGAATTCAAGAACAAGTATGATAGCTGGTGCATGTAGTATGTGGCCTCCTTCATTGAGTCCCTGACTTCCTGGAGGTCTGTCTTAATGATGATAATAATAATAATATATATTGCTTGGAAAGAAGTCATGACATGATGCTTCCCTGGGTGGGAAGCATTATGTCATGCAATGAGTCATATGTTTGTAGGTATAAATTGGAGGAATATGTTGCTCCCAAGTCAGTGTAACTGTATCCAGGTGAAATGGCTGCGAGAAGAGAACTGACAGAGTTTGAAAGAGGTATTTGATAGGATGCAATGTTGCAGATCTATCTGCTCTGCAAACTGTTGGCAAATTGGGCCATCTGAGGTCAACAATCAGTGATACTATTCTGAAATGGAAGCAGGAGTCAACTGCAAGTGCTATTCACAGTGGATGATCCACCATACTCACTGAACATAACCATAGGGGGGGAGGATGCTATGAAGGATAATATGTGCAATGGATTTTAATATGCAAGTTCCACATTACCTGAACCAACAAGCAGTATTATCTTCAATGGGATAAAGAGCATGTACAGTGGTGGATGCTTGGAAAACTGTATTATGGAGTGATGAATCATGTTAGACCATCTACTTAGCAGGTGCCTGGTGAATGTTTCTTACTAGAATTCATAACCCAAACTATAAAATTCGGAGGTAGCAAGATGTTGGTATGGTCCTGGTTGGGCCTTGGACCTCTGTTTGTGGTGCCATGAACATTGAACTCCAAGGGTTGTCTGAACATTCTGGACAATGCAGTGCTTTCTACTTTGTGGCATTTTTATGGACCTCTCAGCAAGACGATGCACCATATCATAAGGTTACTGCTATAAATGCATGGTTTGTGGACAATCATGTCACCACACTTGACTGGCCTCCACAGAGCCCTAATCTCAACCCTCTCGAACATCTATGGCAGGGTTTCCCAAATTGTGTTCCCCAGAAAGTGAATAAGTGTTCCTTGAAAAATTATCAAAATTAATATTAATATGAGCCTGGAATGGTTTTAAATGCTGAAACTCTAACCAAGGTGTTCCGTTAAAAATTTCGGTATTTGTGAAGTGTTCCGTCATAGGAAAAATTTGGGAAACGCTGATCTATGGGATGAACTGAAGCATTGGGTGAGGTCAGGGGGACATCCACCTCACAACAGTCCAGGACCACATTACATGCCTACAGGAAGAATGGTCCAAAATTCCCATTGAATGCTATCATATGCTTGTGGAATCCCCATGGGATTGCTGCAGTCATCACAGCAAAAGGAGGTCCTACATCTTATTAAGGTAGGTGCCATGGCTGTTTGTTCCTCACGGGGAGTGAGGAACAACTTGGGTTTCCATGGCAGGATTGCAATATGCAAGTTCCACATTACATGAACCAACAAGTGGTATTATCTTCAATGGGGTAAAGAGCATGTACAATGGTGGACACTTAGAAAACTGTATTATGGAGTGATGAATCATGTTAGACCATCTACTTAGCAGAACAACTTCTTCCATTGACTTCTCTCTCTAAGCAATGTATATAGTCCATATGCTTTCTTTTTTTCCAGGATTGCTTATTTAACTTCTTCCATTCAACATGGAGTTTTGATTTTGCTATATAGGATTTGCTATACAGGCAACTTTATATAGGATTCCCTGGCTGAATCGTTCCATGTTTTCTTCAGGGATTGCTGCCAACACTCCAGAGTTCGGTTCTTGTTTTTGAACTTAGCTCACCTTCAAATTCTGCTCAACTTGAACACTTTTTTATATTTTCTTTTCAATATGATATTCATTTTTATTCCTCTTAAAACTAACTGATGATCACTTACAGTTTCAAATTCCTTCTACATTCTGAACCAGTGTGAAGGTATATCACAGTCAGTGATAATATAAGCAATAAGATTTTTATTTTTTCTTATGTTTTTCACCATGGAAGCACATGTCATGTTGAACCATGGTGTTAAGGATGACTAGTCCATGTCCTGAGCAGAAATCCAGCAGGCATTACCATTATTATTAGCTTTGCTCCTTTCTCGGAAGTTTTCCAAAGCATTTCTGAATGCTTGGAATTCATACCCTGCTATTTAGATATACAACAAGGGCCAGCTTTCCCATATTCTTTATGTCAGCTACCTTCTCTGAAGACTTGAAAAATTCCTCCTCTTCTTCTTTACAAGAAGGGGAAGAATTTTTCGAGTCTCTGGAACTGTAGGCACAAATAAGTTTCACTGTCCAATTCTACATTTTAAATTTACCTACATAGCTCTATTCGAAATTTCCTGATAATCAAGAAGTTTATCTGGATGTTTGGTGTCGAATGCTATCCTACCTTCCTTTCTTGATCACTGTTGTACAAATATAACATTATAGGATGTTATGTTTGTCAAAATAGATCTTGCCTATTTTTATCTTTTTAGTCTCAGCAACACCAGTAATGTCCATCTGATACTTCTCTAGTTCTTCTGTCACTTCAGCTTCTTTTCTGTTGATATTGTGCTTGTCTTCAATTCTGCTGGCATTGAATTTGTTCCCATATGACTTTTCACTATTCATTTGTTTCCCTGACAAAAACAGCATTAGCAAAGGTCTCCTCATACTACATTTTGATATGCTTAAGTTTCGATACTCAAGTATAATGGTTCCTTGCTTGAATATTTATGCAAGAGTGCACTGCATAAATATTCCTAAATTTTTTAAAATTCCAATTATAATTTATTATTATTAACATCTGACCAGCATGTAGTCAAAAGAGTCATCCTTAAATCCATTCACAGTTTCTGCACTCACCACACTTTCAGGCAATACATTCCATTCAACAACCAATCTCCATTCAAAGAACCTTCTCCTCCCTTAACTGTTCACACCTGCCTTTTACAGCTTCCAGGAATGGCCTCTTGTTCTATCCTTGTCTCCTTCTATCATACTCTATGAAATATCTCTTCCACATTAATCTGGTAATATGCCCTCACCAACTTATACATCTCAGTCATATCCCCTCTACTTCTTCCATTTGCAAGTTGCATTCTCTCTCTGTCCTCATATCCCACTTTTCAGTAGATCTGAAACTGACTTAGTGAACCTTCTCTGGACCCTGTGTAATATATCCTCATCCCTTTGAAACCCAGGCACCCACATTTGCACATAGTAGCCATATGCAGCCTTAGAAAAGACTTATACAAGTGAACTATAACCTTTGCTTCTACATGTCAATATCTTCCTCATTATTGCCATGATCCATTGTGATTGTTCTTAGTTTTAGCAATGTTATCTCAAAACTTCAAGTCTCTGTCTACCATTACTCCCAGATCTCTCATCTCTGCTGCTTCCTTCAAAATTTATTCATTAACTGTATACTTTGCATCTCAACCTTGCTTACCAAATTTCAAGACCTTGCACTATGCAACATTAAACCGATGCTCCATTCACTTGTCTACTCACATAGTCTATTGAAATCCTCCTGCACAGCCACAGAGTTCTTTCTAATTTTGTGTCATTGGCAAAGAACTGCACATCCTCAGTTAAGCTCCTTCCATTATAATTAGCATAAGAAGTTAAACAATAATGTCTCCAAGATTGATCCTGTGGTACTCTTCTAGTAACCTTTCTCTTTTAGGATACCATTCCTCTGTACACAATCTGTTGATACCTATCTGATAGCCAATTATCTATCAAACTCACTAGTCCCTTATCTAATTCCATCTCCATTTTGATTTATTTACCAACTTGTGTGGCAATCTATCAAGAGCCTTTTTAAAATCCAAGTATACCACTATGGGCAATTTCTCTTATTCATTCATTGTATAAGATAAATTCATTGAATTTATGACTTTTTGTTGTAGTGCATAAGTAGATTACCAGATTACCTTCCCTTAACAAACCCATGCTGACCATCATAGAGTACTGCTATTATCAATCCAATTCTGAATCCTGGTCCTCACCAACCTCTCTAACACCTTAACAACTCCAGATATACAAATTGATCAATAATTTGTAGTCTCAATCTTATCATCTCCCATCTGTGAAGTGGAACAATTTTTCTCACTTTCCACTCCTTTGAGGTGCTGCATTCAAGATTTATATGTGTCAAAGTTGCCGTTATTTCTCTTGAGCAGTGTGTGATGTGGTGCCCCTGGGGCACTGTGATATAGTTCGAAATTGAAAGAACAAAAAAAAGGAAACATTTTTTAAACAAGCATCAATATCAAGCAATGCTTTGCTGGCATCTTACAAGGTAGCATACAGAGTCATGTAGTGTAAAAAAGCCTAGAGGACACCTTCCAAACATACATGATGATATGCTGTCAAGTCCTATTGCCTTATTGACTTTAAGTTTACTGAATTCCTCATATACCTTATGCTTGCTCACTACCAGTCCCTCCTTCACCATACCCTGCAATCCCAGCCTCTCACAATGTTGGCTTGATGAATAAAGTATTAAACTTTATTAGCCAAATATTTCAACCTGAAAATTACAGATCATCATCAGTGGCATACAGGCAAATGGAGTACAAGTTGGCATGCAAATAATGGATTATTTAAAATAGTTACAGCCATGTGATGGTATAAACAGAACAGAATAAGCCACTATTTAACCCGTGACCTCTCCACACCTGCTCCTGGCTGTTCACTCTTACCTTTTGTCCCATATATCTCCCAGATTCAAATGCTCCCCATGCATCCCAGGCCATATCCCATTGCTATGCTGATCATCCTCATATATGCATTCATCACTGCTTTCAGCATCCACTCTCTCTCTCTCTCTCTACAGTATGTCTCCCTGACTCACTTTTCCCCTTCCCTATCCAACTTACATTCTCATCTCTCATCTCCATTTACAATCACCTGGTTCGATAATAAGAGAGAATCTATATTTCTTTGGTTTTTTTGTTTTTATGTTTCATTTTCATTTCATTTTGTTTGGTGATTCAACTGCCTTGAGCCCCTTTTACAGCACCACCTTAATCCCCCCTATTTTTATCTGGGCTCGGGGTCTGAATTGTCAGCTATGCCAGTCCCTCCGGACAATCCTTCCAGCTATGCCTGGAGGGATGGTCTTAAGTATTCCTGACTGTATTCATGTGTGTTCACAGGACCAGTTTGCCTGCTTGCAGGATGAAAAACCCCAGATAAACTGGAGGAAAAAACCTGCTGTCCACGCCCAAGACCGGTTAACTTGGCTATGGCTGAGGAAGATCGTTAAGCTCCTCACATTGTTGACTGAAATCGAACCTAGGACATTCCTTCCCCAGGCATATGGTTGCAAAGCGCATAGCCACTAGGCTAACTGCAATATAGTACATCACTATGCCAAGGTTGGGTGGGCTACATAATTCAGAAACCTGCTTAGAGACCAAACATAGAAGAACAATGCCACATCATGACTCAATAAATGGTATCTCAAGCTGACTGATGAAATTCATCTTCCACCTAGAGACATATAATTATAAACATCCACATCTATTGAAATATGAAACCACAGTACAATTGCAGAGTAGATAAGCTACCTGCTCAGCCAGTCAGGATTGTCATGTTATGAGATATTATTTAATTTTAAAAATTCTGTAATTTGAATGTTTTTAAGTTACAATATGCAATGTAGTTTTGATTGGTGGTTGGCTTTGTACCCAGCATTCTTCTTAATTTATAAACTTTGAATTTTATATCTTCTTCTACTTGCTTGATATATGGACAAACACTGTTTCTGAAGATTACAACACTTAAATTCAGATCAATCAGCTTGTGGCAATTTGTATAAATGATAATTTCAAGTAGAAAATGGGTACATATTCAAATTTTTGAATTGTGTGCAAAGGGGTCACGTGGTAGCACTCAGCTGCATAAAAGGCAAACAGCTGTGCTAAGCAAATTGGGTTTGAATGAAGCTTTTTTTTTTTTTTTTTTGTAAAGGAATAAAGTTTCAAACTTGGATGTCTTGTAATGTCTCAAAGACATCATCTAGATGATTTCACAGGGGGGGGGGGAGATTATTGGAAAGTTTGAAGGGGGCAGCAGAATTACTGATATTGCTAGAGAGTTTGAAATCTCACATAGCATTATATTCAGGCTCTGGGCAGCATTTCAAACCAGTAGAATGTATTCCAGGCGTTTTCTAAGATGTTACCCTTGCTCTACTACTACTACTACTACTGAGAATGAAGAAAGATTTTTGGTTATAACAGCAAAATGTAATCGATGCACCATGGCAGGTCAGCTTGCAAGTTGGCACCATTCAAGCGCAGGTACGTGGATATCTTGACAAACTGCAGCAAGTCTGTGACAAGTAGGCCTGAAGGCCTGTAGTCTTCATCCCTTTATCCACAGCTCATTATAGAGCATGTTTTGAGTGGTGTTGCATCCATAAAAATTGGACAAGATACTAATGGACTAATGAGATGAGAGTCGTTTTAGGCTTTCCTCCAATTCTAGATGACATTTGATCTGGCATTTAAGTGGTACTGCTTACCATCGCAAAAATGTTTTTGAAAGGAATAGATACAGCAATGCTGGGGTCATGATGTGGGAAGGCATTATGCTAAATGGACACACTGAGCTACGTCTTCAGTGTCATGTTTGATTGTTCCATGGTGCTGTAGGAAAATTTTTCATTTCATTCATTTTTATGGATGACAATGTCACACCACATCATACATGAGTAGTGGAGATACTTCTGGAGACTAAGGATGTAAATTGAATTGAGTGGCCAGCACACTCCCTGGATCTCAATCCATAGAACACATTTGGGATTCAATAGTGAGATGCATGCTGCTTGATTCCCTCCAGAAAATAAACACGGCCTTACCTCTGAAGGAGGAGGAGTGGGCCAGTTTGCCTCAGAAACTCCTGATTCACTTCATGTTAAGCATGGTACGACATTGTGAGAACTGCATCGCAGTTCGGGGTGGACATATTTCATACTGAAATGTCTCTCTGCATAGTTTTCTGTAACCACTGTAAATTAATTCCTTAACTACGTCCCTAGGAAATTTGTAATTTTTGCCAAAGTTACAAATGTAGAAAAATGGTGTATCACCATATTGTTAAAATACTGTGGATTAGAGTATTTTAATTGCAAATTACTGATGTAAATGAAACAAAAAGCAAATGCTACTTGTTCAGGACAAGCCAGTTATAATGAATACAACTCCAGGAATATATTGTATGTGATATTGGTTATATACAATCACATGATCCATTCAGTTGTGTCTGTGAAACCTTATACACTATCAATGTTCATGCTGCAATGTCTTCAGAAATATAGAGTCTCCATACCCATGTTTATTGGAATTTTGTTAGTTTTGAGGCGTAATATACATCTTTAAAGTTTGTGAGGGGGAGTATATAATCACTTTGCACTGATATTGGCTTTGGCTTTCAGAAAAAGTGCTGTTGGTTTCAAAAATTCATATTATTATTATTCAGGCCTCCATGGAGTCAAAAGACTCATCGTAGGAGGGCCTTCCTAAGAACATAAAGTCTGTCATACCACTCCTTAAACTCATTGACCGTTCTCACCCTCACCACTCCATCAGGCAATGCATTCCACGGCTCAACCACCCTCCACACAAAGAAACCACTCCTCACCCTCTTGCTCACAGTTTCCTTTCGTAACTTCCAGGGATGGCCTCCCGCTGTTCAACCAAGCGAAAGAACTCCCCAGTCAACCCTGTAACCACCTCTCAACTGTTTAAAAGTCTCAATCATATCACCTCTCCTTCTTCTATCCACCAAACTCTGCAGTCTACATTCCCTCAGCCGATCCTCATAACTATCCTTGTACAGTCCTGAAACCATCTTTGTCATCCATCTTTGTATCCTTTCCACAGTTAATTTATCCCCTTCAAATCCTGGGGACCAAATCTGAGAACAATAGTCCAAGTGTGGTCTGATCAGAGACTTATACAACGGAATGATCATCCTCTTATCTCTGCAGGCCAGTGTCCTTCTCATAATTGCAGCAATCCTCTGTGTTACCTTCACCACCTTTGCAATATGTCCCCTAAACTTCAGGTTTCTATCAATCATCAACCCCAGATCTCTTGTCTCCCCCTACTTCCTCCAGTATAACTCCTCCCATAGAGTATGCAGCATCCCATCAACTGAATATCCCCTTGCAATTCACTGGCAATGTCATTGATATAAAGGTTAAACAATATAGGTCCTAGTACTGAGCCCTGTGGGACCCCACTTGTAACCCTCTGGCTCCTTGAAACTGCTCCACCATACACAACTCTCTGATACCTATCAGACAGCCAATCCTGAATCCAGTTGACCAATCTGACATCCAGACCCATGTGCTGCAACTTAAATATCAGCTTATCATGTGGCACCCTGTCAAATGCCTTTGCTAAGTCTAAGAAAATTGCAGTATATGCCTTTCCCTCATCTAATGTTCTTGTAACTTTATTATAAAAGGCTAGCATATTGCTAAAACAAGAGCACCCTTTCACAAATCCATGTTGACTCTCACAGATAACATTACCCTCATCTGCCCAATGTTGTATACGCTCCCTCACTACTTTCTCTAAGATCTTAACAACTACTGATGACACACAGACTGGCCTATAATTAGACACTTCCAGTATGTTACCACCCTTATGCAATGGCACTATCTTACCTTCCTTCCATTCCCTGGGCACCTTTACCAAAGCCAGACTTTCATTGAAAAGCCAGGTTAAAGGCACTGTCAGTTCCCTAGCACATTCTCTCAAAACTCGTGGTGAAATACCATCCAGTCCCAAAGCTTTACTGACATCCAGAGTACTCAGTATCTGAAACACACTCTCCTCCTGTACCTCTAAACCTCGAACCAGCCCTATCCCTCTAGCATTAAAACTGACTCCTCTAGGATGAAATACTCCATTATAGTGTTCATTGAACAATTCCACTATGTCCTCTGCATCAGTCATTCTATTCCCATTTTTATCCTACAATATCATTCTTCCACAGTCATTTCTCCTCCTACTAGCCAGATAGCTAAAAAATTCCCTAGGATTTTCTTTGGATCTTAGGGCCAATCTCCTCTCATATTCCAGTTTCGCTTTCCTTACCAAACTCAAACTAGTCACTCTTCTGGCCTGTGTCTTATATTCATCATGCATCCTCTCTTCACCTGTCTCCTTATATCTCTTCCATAGCCTCTTTTTCACATGTAATTCCTGTTTAATATTGTTTGTCATCCACTTTACTCCAAATTGTGTCCTCTTCTTCACTCGTGGTATACAACTTACCATTGCTGCTAACAAATATTCTTTCACAATTTCCCACACACTAATGATATCCCGGCCTTCCAATTCCTTCCTCCATGAAACTTCCCGAAGTTGACGTCTAAGACTATTGTAATCACCTTCATTATAATTCCACATAAGTTCCCGTCTCTTTGATACTCCTGCATGTCTATTCATTTTCCAAGTCAAAACCACATGGTCACTCTCTCCAACCGGTGGGAGAGATGTCATCTCAGTTATTATCAACTCTTCTGATGCTATAACCAAATCCAAAACTCTTGAACCTCTTGTTCCCTCTGTTATATATTGCCTAAGACATTTGTCCCTCAAGAATTCTAGAAATTCCATTCCCCTATTGCTACATGCATCTTCCTCTCTCCAATTTATACTACTGTAGTTAAAATCTCCCATAACAATCATTCTTCTTGCACTTGCCAAACTTAGCTGTCTAAACATCTCCTGGTCCCCATCCTCTGTGCTCCTGAGTCTGTAGCAACACCCCCACTAAATATCCTGTCTTGCCTACCTCTACCTCACACCATATGCTCTCAA
This sequence comes from Typopeltis vanoorti, assembly GCF_054136105.1. Lineage (NCBI taxonomy): Eukaryota > Metazoa > Arthropoda > Arachnida > Uropygi > Thelyphonidae > Typopeltis > Typopeltis vanoorti. The sequence continues at coordinate 107,772,112 of NC_143554.1, forward strand.
AATCATTTGTCTCACTTCCTTCCAAAAGCTTCCACTCTTAGAGGACATAGGTCATTACTTATCATAAGCAGTACCCCACCACCACCACGCTTTCCCCTCCTATCCTGATGAAAAATGCTATACCCAGCGACTTCTATTCCTGTTATTATATCCCCTTCTGTCAACCACGTCTCAGTGATTCCAATAATTTTTGGCCAGGCTGATGCTATCTGCGCCACCAATTCCTCTCCATTATTCCGGATACTCCTGGCATTAGTATAAAGCATATAAATGCCATTGTTTCTATACCCAGCATTATCCCTTCTAGACTCCACTGGGCTCAGTGTTACCTGACATCGTCTCCCTTCTCCCAAATATCTGTTCCCACAAGAGGCCACCCCCCTGCTATTATCCTCCCTGGGACACACTGACTCGTTCAGAACAGCAATCTCTCCAGATGCCTACGGCCTTCCTCATTCAAATGTAAGCGGTCTCTCGCATAGAATTCCTCTCTTTCCTCAAATGCACTCCAAACATCCACATATACCAGTCCTCTCTTGTTACACATTCTCGCTATTATACCATTCAATATCACCGCTCTTCTGCTCAATTCATCATTATCATACCTAGGCAACATGCACAGTATTTTTCCTCTCTCTGTCTTCTTCCGTACAGCCTCAAGCAAAAATCTTGTATCTCTCGCTGCCTGACTTACATTACCACTGAAGTCATTTGTTCCTACCATCACAATCATCTCATCCACCCTTTCACCTCTCTTAATTGCCATAGCCACCCTTTCTATTGTTCCTCCTGGCAAACACTCCTCACTCATTCTATCTTGAACACCACGGATCATTGAGTCATCATACATTATACCTCTTACCATTCTCTCCTCTTCTTTCATTCCCATAGGTCTCTCTCATTCCCTCTCCTCTATTGCTATTCTCTCTTCTAGCATTCCCATACCTCTCTCTCCTACTGTTTCCATTCTCCCCTCTTCTAGCACTCCCATACATCTCTCTCTCATTCCCTCTCTCCTACTGTTTCCATTTTCTCCACTTCTAGCATTTCCATATCCCTCTCTCATTCCTCTCTCCTACTGTTTCTATCCTCTCATCTTCTAGCATTCCCATACCTCTCTCTCATTCCATCTCTCCTACTGTTTCCATTCTCTCCTCTTCTAGCACTTCCATATCTCTCTCTCATTCCATCTCTCCTACTGTTTCCATCCTCTTGTCTGCTAGCATTCCCATACCTCTCTCTCATTCCCTCTCTTCTACTGTTTCCATTCTCTCCTCTTCTAGCACCCACATACCTCTCACTCATTCCCTCTCTTCTGTTTCCTTTCTATCCTCTTCTAACACTCCCAGAATTCTCTCTCTCTCTCTCCCCTACTCTGATTCGGCTTGCATTTATCTCTTCCATTCTCCTACTCTTATCTTTCATACTTCTGCTCTCATTCACAAGACATTCCACCTCCTCTTTCAGCTCATCTATCTCCCTCTGCAGGTCAGTCACTCTTAATCTAAATTCACTCTCCCAAACAAAACCATCTCCTAAACTTTCACAGTCACTCACGCCTTCCACACTATCAACTATTATTTTCTCATTCATATATATATTTTTTTCATTCTCTCCTATCACACTACTTGTCTTGCTACATTCATTCCACATTCCTGGAGCAACAAGGTCGGATATTGATAATTCGAATGCACTTATTTCCTCCCACTGCCTGCATTTTGCGCACATACGCTCTCCGTTCTCTTTCACAGGCCACATATCTAATTCCCGAGACGCATACATGCCGCAAGTACTGCATGCCACAAAGTCCCTTATGATATTGCTTATAATCGAGTTCTTAAATGGTGGAGGACTTGGCGATACGCCACTTGCGACTGCAGCTGAATCTGCCATCATTCCTTACTGCCGAGTAGTAATTGTCAATTATTCAATTAATAATCCTTAAACGTGTGGACAGACTTATGTGTTCGTCGAACATGTTGTTTATTATTTTAACGGTATAATAGAACACAGAAACTAAGTAAATAATTAATTTATTAACTTGATGCTGATATTTCGCTGGTGTTATAACCAGCATCTTCAGAGCACAAAAACGCTGTTTGTCACAATACGCGAGACTAAAACAACATGGTGTACTTAAACAAAATTGTAGCAGCAACACAAAGACTAGAGTCCTGATTTTGGCGCCCTCTATCTGAAAAAAAAAAAAAAAAAACCAGCTATCATATATTACTAGAGTCCTAGAAAAGTGCTAGTTTTTTCTTAATATGACTGTCTCCCAGATCTTCGGCAAGTTAATACAGCCATATTTGTTGAGATTTGGAGTGTGTTTTAGGGCTTCTGTCGCCTGTAAGAACAATCTCTCTGATTTATACGGGTTTCTGCGTAGTACTTTTGTGTTTTTCCAGTTGATCCTGTGTGCAGGGGTATCTAGGCCCGACTTCCCATAATGATAATTATGGGAAGTTGATACCCCTGCACACAGGATCAACTGGAAAAACACAAAAGTACTATGCAGAAACCCGTATAAATCAGAGAGATTGTTCTTACAGGCGACAGAAGCCCTAAAACACACTCCAAATCTCAACAAATATGGCTGTATTTAATTTACCGAAGATCTGGGAGACAGTCATATTAAGAAAAAACTAGCACTTTTCTAGGACTCTAGTAATATATGATAGCTGTTTTTTTCAGATAGAAGGCGCCAAAATCAGGACTCTAGTCTTTGTGTTGCTGCTACAATTTTGTTTAAGTACACCATGTTGTTTTAGTCTCTCGTATTGTGACAAACAGTGTTTTTGTGCTCTGAAGATGCTGGTTATAACACCAGCGAAATATGAGCATCAAGTTAATAAATTAATTATTTACTTAGTTTCTGTGTTCTGTTATACCGTTAAAATAATAAACAACATATTCAATTAATAAATTCCGTTAAATAAATAAGAAAAAAAAGTACAAACAATTACAAGCAAAATAAAACATTTAAGTACGCTAAATAAAATGAAATATAACTAAATACAGTAATGAAAACTTAGCTTCGTTTTGTCTTCCACGTTATGCATTCGATTCCGACGGTAACCAAAATATATTATATCGTGACAGCAACTAACTTCTAAAAAACAACCACTGAAGTACACTCGTATTCAGAGAAACAATTTAGCACTCAAAAACGTAGAAAAAGGGGAAAAAAATGGACTATTCACCGATTAAAAATCACTTTCTTCTGCACAGCTCAAATTCACCGCCACTTCAATATTTTTCTGAACTCTTTCATATTTATTAGAGCTAGTCTTTTTTTTTTTCTTATAGTTAAGAGAATTTTTAATGTTTGCATGGTCTATGGAATTTTTAAATGGTTTCAGGGGTCTGCAGTATGAAAAAGATTGTGGACCTCTTATCTTTGGGATTAAAGAAAGTTCGTAAGAGGAAGATTCACACTTAATACAATAAAAAATGTATTAATGAATTTTCTATGATTTTTGATGTGTGTAAGATCACTCTTATTTGTGGATAAGATTATTCACAAATATTAAGCCACAAATACTAACCTGAATTCTACAATCCACCTTCCATTTTTAGAAATGTTTTACATCTTAGTGTCTATGCATAATCATGCAGAATATTCCCTTCATACCTTCATCCCTTGCTTAACACGGTTTTGCTTAATGCAGATTTGATTATCGCGGTGAAATTAATTGCGGCAATCCCTTGATATATGTGGCAAGAGTTTTGATTAATGCGCCTTTAAATTTACCACACAAAATCATGCTCACGCCATGAGGCTGCTAGCCTCCTGGTCATCCAAATTCTCTTAATGATCTGTGTGAGAATGTGAAAGTTTTATTTTTCCCACCAAATACGGCATCATTGCTACAATCCATGGACATCATTGCAACTTTTAAAGCCTATTTTCTTAAAAAGACATTCTTAAAGGCAGTAGAAACAATAACACGAGAAAATGCGATTACGCTCCACGAATTTTGGAAAAAATTTAACATTAAACATGCAATTGAGAACATTCGTGACTCGTGGGAGTAAGTGTCTTCTAGTTGCATGAAAGCTGTTTGGAAAAACCTTCTGCCAGAATGCACTAATGACTTAGGTTGTTTTCAAAATCCTGTGAACAATGTGGTCAAAGAAATTGTTGCAATTGGTGAAGACCTTGGTTTTGATGGTATTGATGCAGAAGATGTTAAAGAATTATTGCATTCAAATTCAAAAGATTTCAGTGACAACGATCTTCTTGAAATTGAACAACGCACATATGAAATGGAATGTGAAGATGAGGTTCCAAAGAAAATAACAGTCAAAGAACTGGATGGAATATTTTGCAATTTAGAATAGCTTAAGCAGCAAGTAATGGATATGGATCCAGATGTTAATCGAAGAATGCTTGTTTGCCGAGGTCTGGAGAGTCATTTTGCTTGTTATCGTAGAATTTATGCCGATAAGAAAAAACTAAAACTGTTCAAACGACTCTTTATAACTTCTTTTGATTAAAAAAAATTGCAGTAACTAATGTAGGTACAAGTATTTATTAAACATTTACTTTGCATTCATTTTTTATCTTTCCTAAAAGAGTACCATATAAAATGAACTATTAGTACAGTAATCGATCAGGGACGAATTGTACTTTTTACCATTGATTATTAGATTTGATTAACACAATTTTGATATACGCGGTGACATTGAGGGATTAATTAACCGCGCTAATCGAGGAATACCTGTATATCACTTGTGATCAAAAAAATTGTTCAAGCGACTCACTAACATGGTCAAAAGGAGGGGGGAGAAGTGCTTTTTTTTGAAAATTATGTTCAGTCTATCTAGATACTGGATCTTGATTACGCAGTATGAATTTCTTGAATTAATGCGCACTGTTCACAGTAAAGGAGAAATAATCCCATTAATTTGTCTTTACTGTTTTTTTTTTCCAAAGATACATTTCTTATCATAAAAATGTATATGCATGAATTTAGTTTACTTATAATGAAAAATATTTAATTTCATTTTTAGATGAAAGCAAACTGTGCAAAGATAGTGGTGGCACTTTATTCCTTTCAGGCTGTTGAAGATGGAGATCTTTCTTTAGAAAAAGTATTGTATTTGTTTTTATTTCAGTTTCATCAAAAATCTCTCTTTTAAATTTCTCCTAAATGTATTATTATTTTAACAGACATCTGTGAAGTTGAAAGACTCATCATGAGAGGTCCAATTAAAGCAGTAACAAGGCTGTTATACTTTAAACTCATTGACAATTTTTACATTCATATATTCTAATAACATAACTCATTTATCCATCTCTCTCTCTCTCTCTCTCTGTGTATATATATATAAAAAAAAAAAAAACTACTTCACACTCTTATACTACTTCCATATAAAAAGTTCCTTATATGTTCTGCATCCTGAGATGTTCTTTATTAATTTCAGCCAGGTAATTCTTGGTCTTCCAGGTCTTCTTTTTTCAGTTGGAAAAGTATTGATTAGGACATTAGGAAGTCTGTCTGCATCCATGTGTAGTGTGTCCAAACCATCTCAGTTGTTGTTTTCTAATTTTTTCTATTATTGTCTTTTGATGCAATAGTTCTTGTCTGACTGTGATGTTTGTTTTCTTTTCTATCCAACTTTCTATTTATTTTTCTTAAGCATTTCATTTCAAATGCCAGCAGTTTTTTTTCTCTTCTCTTTTTTTAACTCTCCACGTTTCTGCTCCATAGATGACTGTTGGTATAATTATTGCTTCATATAATTTGATTTTGGCTTGCTTAGATATCTTGTTTGTTTTCTAGATTTTCTGTAATTTTCTCATGGTGGTCCATCCTATCGCTATTCTGTGTTTGATTGTTTTGAGTTCATCTATTGTTTCCGTTAGTTTTGATCCAAGGTATATGAAGTTGTCTTCTTGTTCTATTTGTTCTCCGTTTAGGGTGGCTGAGATGGTTGTTCCGTTCCTCCCTATTTTCATCACTTTTGTCTTTTGTATATTTATTGTCATGTCATATGTTTTACAGGTTTCGTTTAGCTTGTTGATCAACTTTTGTAGTTCATTTGGGATTCTTGCAAGAAGGACGAGATCATCTGCATATTTGATATTATTTATGTTTAAACCATTGACATTGATTCCAGGCTCATTGTCTGTTGCCTTCTTTACAACTTCTTCTAGATATATGTTGAATAGGCATGGGGATAATGGGCATCCTTGTATTACTCCTTTTGATTTCTATGGGTTCTGTTGTGAGTGTGTCCTTATTGCATTATTGCATTTGTCTTAGAGTAATATTTTATCAGAAACTGTATTATATATTTGTCTATTGCTTTTTCTAGTAGAATTTTAAGAAGGATTTCTCTGTTGATAATATTGAAAGCTTGTTTCAAGTCCACAAAACAACAATATAGTTCTTTATGGTCTTCCCAGCTGAGCCCTGCTAGTTGGTGCAGTGTGAAAATTTGGTCTATTGTTGAATAGTTTCCTTGGAAACCAGCTTGTTCTGTGCCTATCATTTCTTCATAGGTGTTTTTTAATCTATTTATATAATTCTTATGAATATTTTATAGGTGTGAGGGAGTAAATTGATTGGTCTGTAATTTCTGAAGTCTCTTTTGTTTCCTTTCTTATATATTGGGATGATCTTTCCAGTTCTCCAGTCATCTGGGATCTCTCCTGTTTGTAGTATTTTATTGAATAGGGTTGTTAAATATTCTATTGATATGCTGCCTCCATATGACCACAGTTCAGTAGGGATAGTATCAATGCCTGGTGCTTTATTATTTTTCATCTGTTTTATTGCGTATCTAAACTTCTTCTTGTAAAATTTTTGGGTGATCATTATTTTCTTCTATTGTTGGCATTGTAGTTTTGTTTCCTTGGTGAAAGATAGTCTTAAAATGGTTTGACCAGATTTTTCTTATATATTCAATATTCCTGGTTTCAGTCATCTTGTTGTTTATCATTATTATTGCTTTTGCTGAGAATTCCTTTGTAAGAGAAAGGAATTCCTTTGAATTCCTTTCTCTTACAGTATCATGGAAGACTTTTAGGTTGTTTTGTTGGTATGCTTCTTGGCATTTCTTAGCTTTTTCTTCTAACCATTTTTCTTTGGCTTTTTTGCATAGGTTATCAACTTTATTTTTTAGTGCTCTGTATTTTTCTCTATTCTCTTCATTGTTTTGTTGGTTTACAAATATCTCGGCCTCTCTTTTCTCTTCTATGGTAGCTATGATTTCTTGGATTATCCACTGTTTGTTTATTTTGGGTTTGGAACCTAGAGTGTCTTTTACAATTGATAACACGGTTTCTTTTCCTTCTTCCCAGTATTTTCCGCTGTTCTGGAAGATGGAGGGTTTTAATTTCAAGCACATCTGTTCTAAAAATTGACTTCTGCTTGAGCTGTCTTTTAGTTTTGATAGGTTGATGTTTTCTTCTTTTCTGATATTATTTTTCCTGCTAAATTTTATCTTCACTTTGGCAGTTAATATTTCGTGGTCAGTGTCAAAATCAAAACTTCTTAATGTTCGTACATTATTTACTGATATTTTCCATTGTTTGTTTATGATGATATAGTCTATGCAGTTCTTTATATTACCATCTGGGGATGTCCATGTTTATTTACTATTAGGGCGTTGATAGAACAATGTGTTTGTAATCATTAGATCGTTTGCTTTACAGAAGTGGAGTAATTGTTCTCCTCTGTCGTTAAGCTCTCCGTATCCAAATTTCCCCATCACATCTTTTTTGTCTGCTGTGAACTGTCCTATTTTAGCATTAAAATCTCCCATCACTATCATGAGTTCTCTATTTTTGGGATTATCTATTTCCTGTTGTAGTTCTTCATAGAAATTTTCTATTTCTTCCTCTGAATGGTTACTGTCTGGTGCATATATTTGGATTATTTTAATTGTTTGACCTTTTTCTTTTGCTTGAAGTTTGACTGTGATTATTCTAGGAGACACTGGGTTTATTTCAGTTACTGAGTGTGTAAGTTTCTTTTCAATTAATAATGCAACTCCTTCTCTGTGTATGTTATCTTTTCTTCCTGAGAAATACAGTCTTCCTTCTGGTAAATCCACGAATCCATCTCTGCACCAATGTGTCTCTGATAAACCTAAAATACTCCATTTCAGTCTTTTTAAATTTTCATGGACTAATTGCAATTTTCCAGGTCAGTATAGTGATCTTATGTTGAGGATGGCTACATGTTTCACATCCTTGGCTGACCACATTGCTGATTTCTCACCTACTCTATGTGGTCTTCGAGTAGGCGCGTCGGTTGTCCCGTATGCAGTAGCACTATCTCGGTTTGCAGACTTTCTCCTGCTCATGAAAGTTACTGGCATAATAATGTAGCCAGCTTGCCATGCCTCTGCTACATCCTTTGGTCCATGGCTCTTTATTCTTTATTCAGAGCAACCCATTTGGGTTTCCCCCATCTGCCACCTGGGGGACGCGCCTGGTAGGATTCTGGTCACACCAAATCTCCTTACCAACTTAAAAAATATCTCTTTCATGTCACCTCTCTTCTGCCTATCCATCATGCTTTGCAAACCACATCTCTCAACATGTTGCCATAATTGACATTCCAGACTCTTAATGTTGCCTTAATTATTCACCTCTTCATCAATGTAGAAACCAAGGACTAAATTTGCAATAGTCCAGAACTAGTCTAATTAGGCCTTAATAGAATGGAACAACTGTTCCCCTTATCATTGGATAAGGAGAACAGTTGAATAACATAACAATGAATTGCATGGTTTTGATTACTCTTGCAGTGTGTCCCTTGAATTTCAGGTCCATGTCAATTATGCTAATCTTATTTACTTCCTGGAGTGTAGCTCTACCAATACAGTACAGCTACACTCTAGGTGGTACTAGAGTGCAAAAATGCATTACACCCTTTTGCATTTCAAATTGCAAAACCTTGTGCATTTAACTGGAGCCTCACTTAACTATCCATATTGCCAGCCTATTTGTATCTTCCTGAAAGGACATGATATCATTGTTTTGATCCATCTTTATGGATCAAAATGATATTTTGATCCATCTTTATGGATCAAAATGATATTTTGATCCATATAGATGGTGAATAATAGGGATAGAACACACCCTTAATTTACATCTGATTTTACCTCAAACCATCTTTCTATATCTTGTGCTGTAAGAATTGCAGAAAGCAAGAGAACTTCAGATGATAGCTTATAAGTAGTTAAGGTCACAATACATGCAGCAAGAATAGTGGACATGACAGGGAATTGGTAAAATTGAAGAGAGAAGGATCTTGAGAATCTAGAAATTGCTCTGTTGTAGGAAATATTCATCAGGCTATATCTAGACTGCTATGTTCAGATTTATTATTATTATTATTATTATTTAGGCCTCCAAGGAGTCAAAAGACTCATCGCGGGAGGGCTTTCCTAGGAAACACAAGTCTATCAAGACTCAATGTGGGGGGGTCCCTTCCAGGAAACACAAAGTCTATCATACCACTCCTTAAACTCATTGACTGTTCTCGCTCTCACCACTCTATCAGGTAATGTATTCCATGGTTCAACCACCCTCCATGCAAAGAAACCACTCCTCACCCTCTTGCTCACAGTTTCTTTTTGTAAGTTCCGGGGATGGCCCCCTTGTCATCACTCCTTCCCGCTGTTCAACCATGCAAAAGAATCCCCCCGTCAACCTTGTAACCGTCTCTCAACAGTTTAAAAAGCCTCGATCATATCACCTCTCCTTCTTTTATCCACCAAACTCTGCAGTCCACATTCCCTCAGCCAATCCTCATAACTAATATTGTACAGTCCTGAAACTGTCTTTGTTATCTGCCTCTGTACTCTTTCCACAGTTAATTTATCTCCTTCAAATCCTGGGTACCAAATCTGAGAACAATAGTCTAAGTGCGGTCTGATCAGGGTCTTATACAACGGAATGATAACTCTTTTATCTCTGCAGGTCAGCTTCCTTCTCATTATTGCAGCAATCCTTTGTGTTACCTTCACCACCTTTGCAATATGTCCCTTGAATTTCAGGTTTCTATCAATCATCAACCCCAGATCTCTTGTCTCCCCAACTTTCTCCAGTATATCTCCTCCAATAGAGTACGCGGCATCCCATTGATGTGTCCCAAACCTCAAAACCTTACATTTTGCTGCATTAAACTGACAACCCCCATTCATTCACCCATCTATCTAGTTTATTCCAATCCTCTTGTATGACTACCACATCTGCACTATTACTAATAACCCTTTCCAGTTTCACATCATCCGCAAACAATGAACACCCCCATGCAGTCCACTGACAATGTCATTGATATAAAGGTTAAACAATATAGGTCCCCGTACCGAACCCTTGGGACCCCACTTGTAACCCTCTGCCTCCTTGAAACTGCCCCACCATACACAACTCTCTGATACCTATCGGACAGCCAATCCCGAATCCAGTTGACCAGTGGTGGCCAGTGAAAATTTTAAGTGGGAGTGCTGCATATACAAAAAAAAAAAAAATTTTTTTTCCCTAAATCAGTAACGAATTTATTAATAAATAAATTTACATATTAAAAATTGCTTTATTAAAAATATTTCATCCTCACCATGAACAAACACCAATAATAAAAGTTTCATATCAATAGCAATGACAAGTGCAAACAAATATCGGCGTTAGATCGCAGTGCATTTGTTTCATGTAATGATAATTGAAAAAATGTTATTCTTTTCATATTTTTAACAGTGACACTCATCATAATTCAGCCTTGTATCTATAATAAATGAATAATTATATGTTATTTTAACAAAATAAAATAAGATTTACAAAATATAGTTCACCACACACACACACCAATAATAAACATTTCATATCTCACAGAAAAAAGGCACGTACATACTAAAAATACACTGCCGATTGAGCAGTTACAGTTGGGAATGACGCAACATGCAACAACAAGAGCAAATAAATATCAGCGTTAGATTGCAGTGCATTTGTTTTGTAATCTAAAGCATTAATCGAACAATTCCAATTATTAACTATTCAGTCATTGTCAGAACATAAGCTGTAACCTTTAACATGTTGTACTGCATTTATATAATGTAGTAAGCATTGTTATTATTTATAAACACAAACAAAATTTAATTTTTTCATTTTTTCCTTGGGGATGCTGCAGTGTCGCAGTGCTTATGTACGGGCCGCCACTCCAGTCGACCAACCTGACATCCAAACCCATGTGCTCAACTTAAATATCTGCTTATCATGTGGCACCCTGTCAAATGCCTTTGCATTTGAAATCCAAGAAAATGGCAGTATATGCCTTTCCCTCATCTACTGCTCTTGTAACTTTATTATAAAAGGCTAGCATATTACTGAAACAAGAGCACCCCTTCACAAATCCATGTTGACTCCCATAGATAATATTACCCTCATACAACATTAGGCAGATGAGGGTACTAACTAATTTCTCCAAGATCTTAACAACTACTGATGACACACAAACTGGCCTATAATTAGACACTTCTGGTCTGCTACTGCCCTTATGCAATGGCACTATCTTACCTTCCTTCCATTCCCTGGGCACCTTTCCTGTAGTCAGACTTTCATTGAAAAGCCAAGTCAAAGGAGCTGTCAGTTCCTTAGCACATTCTCTCAAAACTCATGGTGAAATACCATCCAGTCCCACAGCTTTACTGACATCCAGAGTACTCAGTATTTGGAACATGTTCTCCTCCTGCACCTCTAAACCTTGAACCTACCCTATCCCTCTAGTATTAAAATTTACTTCTCTAGGATGAAATACACCAATAAAGTGTTCATTGAACAAATCCACTATGTCCTCTGCATCAGTCACTCTATTCCCATTTTTATCACACAGTGTCATTCTTCCACAATCATTTCTCCTCCTACTGGCCACATAGTTAAAAAAAATTCCTTAGGATTTTCTTTGCATCTTAATGCCAATCTCTTCTCATATTCCAGTTTCGCCTTCCTTACCATACTAGTCACTCTCCTGGCCTGTGTCTTATATTCTTCATGCATCAGAAGAGCTGATAATAAGTGAGATGACATCTCTCCCAAGGTGAGATACCATTTCCTCTTTCCTACTGTTTCCATTCTCTCCTTTTTTATGATTCCCATAACTCTCTCTCTCTCTCTCTCATTCCCTCTCTTCCACTTATCCTGTTCTCTCCACTTCTATCGTTCACATAACTCTCTCTCATTCCTTCCCATTCTCTCCTCTTCTATCATTCCCATACCTCTCTTCTACTTCTCATTCTCTACTTTTCTATCATTCCCATACCTCTCTTCTACTTCTCATTCTCTACTTTTCTATCATTCCCATACCTCTCTCTCCTTCCCTCTCTTCTCCTGTTCCCATTCTTCCCTCTTCTATCATTCCCATACCTCTCTTCATTTCCTGTCTTCTACTGCTTCTATTCTCTCCTCTTCTATCATTTCCAAAACTTTCTCTCACTCCTACTTCGATTCGCCTTGCATACATCTATTCCATTCTCCTAATCTCATCTTTCATACTTCTCATCTCGTTCGCAAGATATTCCACCTCCTCTTTCAGCTCATCTATCCCTTTCTGCAAGTTAGACTCTTACTCGCCATTCTTTTACCCAATCAAAACCATCTCCATAAACTTCACAGTCATTCAAGCCTTCCACACTCCGACTCTTATTTTCTCATTCATACTTCACTCGTCATTCTCTCTTATCACACTGTTTGTTTTCTTTATATATATATATATATTGGGCGGAGGAGTAAAAGAAACGAGAGAGAGAGAAAGTGTTGGGAACTAATCAGAGTAACACAGAACTATAGCTGGAGTGCTAGCTATAGATTGTTAGACCGGTGGTTTTTTCCCTTTCAGTCATTTCCAACCCTAGATGACTTTGTGGGCATTGCCCATAAAGTCTTCTTTGGTGAGATTTTTTACAGGGTAGCTCACCATTGCTTCCCCCTCCCCATTTTATCTGGGCTTGGGATCAGCATATGGCTGAGACATATTCATGACTGCAATACAATATGTTCATGGGCCTGTTCTGGGAGATGAAAAACCTGAGTTTCTGGGTGAAAAAAAAACTCTACTTCCGTATGAGACCAGCTAACTCACCTTTCATCAAAAGAGACTAGATAAAGGTTCCTCACATCACTGATAGGAATCGAACCTAGGTCTTTCCGACCAAAGGGCTTCATCTATACTAACTGAACTATGGAGGCTCATCATTGTTAGACTAGAGACTGTGAATTCCAGATCTTGGCAAAAGGATATGATTAAGACTTGAGTGCAGATCAGAATTTTTACATAGTGTGTGTGTGCATGCGTGTGTACGTGCGTGCATGCATGTGTGTGTGTGTGGATTATTATTAAAAGAAAAGAAAAATACAGGTAAGAACAAGAGATTATACAGTTGAAGGAAGTAAGGAATATCTTGTATTTGCACAGAGAGAGAGAGAGAGTTGTGGGTAATTATAATGCATTGCTAGAGAAGGTTATGAGTGCACTCAACACTTAATTAAGTTGAGGTTGGTATAACAGCTTTTTTGATAGGAGAATTTTACAAGGAGTCTTGTGGACATAATGACTTATGGAGGACTGTTAATGCTACAGTACATAATTATAATAATCTATTATTTTTATTATTGATATAATAATAATAGCTTTATTCTACTGATGAGTATGCTGTTGTGTACCATGTCTTTCATATATTATTTCTTTAAAATTATTTCAATTTTCACAGTTTTCATGTTGCTAATGTATAGCAATATACAGTACTGTATTTTTTTAAATTTTAATAAAAAAATAAATGCCATATATTAATTGTTTAGGTGTTGATTTTAAGATTTATGACCAGATAAATTATTTAAATGAACATCACAATAATAAGTTATCTAGGCATTTGATTGGCTAGATGATACATAAAGAAATATGAAAAATTAAACTGAAAAATTGTTAATCTATACAGTGTGAAAATGAAGTGTTAATTTATTGAATATATTAGTTTATTTTCAAAAATTAAGATTAGTCTCTGTAAAAAGGCAGTTAAAATATAGTTGAAATGGAACTTAATCTTTGACTTATTTACTTGTAGTTATTTGTACACTAGTATATATGTTTTATTAGGGGGAAGAATATGAAGTACTTGATAATTCTAGGGAACACTGGTGGCAAGTCAGAAACAAATACAGGTAATTACTATGTTTTCTGTTTTCATAATTTTATTCTTAAGTTGTCAGGAATGCACAGTGTATTAAAATGTAATATAAATGACTTTTTTTTCCCAGCACAATATGCTAAACAAAAGGCAATTTCAAATTGCTATCTCATGTGAAAAAAGATAAATCAGTTTGAAGAAGGTGGACTAGGAAAGTCAAACAGGAAAAGAAGTTATGGAATAAATATAAAGAGAGAGAGAGAGGCAGATAGCAGTTGCATGAGGAATATAAGATTCCAGCTAAAAAAGTGATTACTACAGTAAGGAAGGCAAGAAGAATATGAGAGTAGACTAGCTTTGGAATATGAGAGCAGATGGAAGGTAGTTGAGTGACCAATTCAGATGATATTATTATTATTACGCAAGATCCCATGGAGTCAAAGACTCATAGAGGAGCTGTTTAGTGATCACTTTATTCAGGTATTTTATCCTGGTAAAGCAGGTTTTGTTCATGCAGCAATTAGGGATTAAAGATTTAGAAGTACAGTTGACCCTTGAACAACACCAGTTTGAACTGTGTGGGTCCACTTATATGCAGATTTTTTGCAATAAATATATTGGAAAATGTTTTGGAGATTTGCAACAATTTGAAAAAACTTGCAGATGAACGCTGTGTAGCCTAGAAATATCAAAAAAAATTAAGAAAAAGTTAGGTATGTCATGAATGCATAAAATATATGTAGGTGCTAGTCTATTTTATCATTTACTACCATAAAATGAGCACAGATCTATTGTAAAAAGTTAAAATTTATGAAAACTTAAGCACATAAACACTTACAGACTCTGAATGGCACCATTTGCAGTCGAGAGAAATGTCAAGAAATGTAAAGATGCAGTGATAAGTATGTTATTTTCGATGACAAAACTAATGTAATAAAAATAACTAACACTGGGTCATAAAGATTTAATACAACTGGTCACCTACTAGTTTTGCTATGCAAACTAGTGGCTTCATCTGAGTTTGGATGAACATACAAATATAAATAAACAAGTGTTGATTATGAATCAATACATTACTAAAAAATACCGAATGTGTAGGAACGTTACACAGTTACAATAGAAATACATGAAGTGTGGATGCTGGCACATGGGCAGTCATTGTTCAGCATTATTTTTATTATGTAAAGATGCAGTATTATTGTTATTATTATTATTATTATTATTATTACCCCAAGACTTCATGGAGTCAAAGACTCATCTGGGAGGTCCTTTTTATCGCACACATATCTCATCATACCAAGCCTTAAACATACTCAAATTCCTTGCAGACACCACACTCTCAGGCAAGGCATTCCAATCATTCACAACTCTGCATGAATAAAACCTGCCTCTTACTCCGCCCTCTTTATACAGTTTCCAGGGATGACCTCTAGTTCTCCCCTGATCTCCCACTATTCTCTGTAGAACTTCTCCACCATTGATCTTATAACAACCCCTTACCAACTTGTAGGTCTCTATCATATCTCCCCTCTTCCTCCTCTCCACCAGACTCTGCAAATTACATCTTCTCAATCTTTCCTCATACTCTACACTCCAGAGGTCAGAAACTACCTTAGTCAGTTGCCTTTGACCCTTTCCAACATCTCCTCATCCTTCTGAAAACCAGTGACCAAACCTGGTGAGATGAGTATGTACCAAATCTGGGCACAATAGTCCATGTGTAGCCTAATCAAAGCCTTATACAACGGAACAAGAATCTCTATACTTCTACACGTCAGTGTCCTCCACATCATTCCCAGAAGCCTTTGTTTTGTCTTCACAATTTTGGCAATGTGTCCCCTAAATTTTAGATCCTTATCCACTATCACCCCCAGATCTCTTATTTCCTCTACCTCCAACAATATATTCTCACCAAGCATAAATTCTGCATCCCATCTTTGTTTTCCAAATTTTAAAACCTTACATTTTGCAACATTGAATTCACATCCCCATTTCCGTGCCCAATCACTCAATTTATTCAAGTCTTCAGTATTAAATCTTAATTGCATAAAATTAACTGTTATTAATTAATTAGCATAACAAAATTTTTTAATGATTCATTCATTAGTGTATAGGTTGGGTTACTATAAAGCAATCATATTGCTGCTGCTGCTTCTTTATCAATGCATGAATAGTTATACTGGTAAATAAATATGAATTTCTTTTTCATATTATCTTTTCATTTTTGATGTCTAGTGTTAGTAATACATATAACATCAAGATGTTTTGTATCATGTAAGACAATATTGATGTTGGTACTGATAGACAGATGATTCAGCTTATAAACAGACAATACAAACTTACAGTATTGATAAATACAGTACAGTACTGTAAATGTATTTTCTCTTCCTTGTGATTTATTTTCTTAATAACATTTTCTTTCCCTAGCTTACTTTATTTTAAGAATACAATGTATAATGCATACAATGTACGAAATATGTGTTAATTGACTGTTTATGTTATTGGTAAGGCTTCCAGTCAACAGTAGGCTAGTAGTAATTAAGTTATGGAGAGTTACAAGTTATATGTAGATTTTTGACTCCCTGAAGGGGGGGGGGGTCTGCAATCCAAAGTGGATCACAAAAATGACAGTACTATGGAACATTGGTTATAAGGGTAGACTGAGTGTATGTAAGTGCAAAGCTTCATGCACAGAAAACATAGGGTGGTATGATTGAGACCTTTAAGCAGTTGAGAGGTATTTACTGGGCACTGAGGATTTTATTCATATGGTCGAACAAGCAGAAGGATAAGGGGTGGGTAAAGGAATCACCTCTTGAAGTTGTGAAAGAAAGTAAGAGGATGAGAATTGCCATTCTGTAATTCTGTACTTAAGATACCTATGAACCTTAGGTGCAAATAGTACAAATAAATAAATTTTAATGAGTTTTCCCTCCATTTTTATACGTTTTTATTATTATGCAAACTCATAGTATTCCAATATTGAAACAAATTAATAATTTTAAAATAATTCCACCTGTTGGGGAAAGTGATCATGAGGTATTGGTTTGGAAGGTAATGAAACAAGAACAAGTTGTTATCAAGAAGATCTATATGTGGAACTATAAGGTGAGTGATTATCAGAAGTTCTGTAGTCAACTAGCATCAATACATTGGATTGACGGTGTAGAAAAGATTTTGACAGTGCATGGGAAATTATAAGGCAGTATCTAACACAAGCAATGCATAACTGCATACCAAGAGTTAAGTGAATAAATAAAGTAGGAGTGAGATGGATGAATGGTGAAATCAAGAAAGCAGTATTACAAAAGAAGTTGTTATGGAGGAAGTACAAGACAGTTTTCAGTGAACAGATGCATGAAGAACATAAACTGCAGGCCAGAAAAGTGACAAGCATGGTTAAAAAAGAAAAGTAGAATGTGAGAGGAGATTGGCCAGTCAGGTCAAAGCTAATCCAAGGGAATTTTTCTGCTATGTGGCAAGCAAGAGGAAAAATAATTATGGCAAGTTGATGCTGGTGGGTAGTTATAGTGGCACTGTAACCATAACAAATGATATAGTGGAATTATTTAATGAACACATTATCCGTGTATATCATAGTGGTAGTGGCGGGAATGATGCTGTGCAACATGTAGAAGAGAGGCAACAATTAGGAGAATTAAAGGTGAAAGATTCAGAGGTGTTTCAAGTGTTGCTTGGGTTAGATATTAATAAGGCTGTGGGAATGCACATATTTGTAAAGAATGTGCAAAAGATCTTTAAAGATACCTGTGGCATGAATATAAACAACAAGTTACACAATAACCACAGTAATTAACTTTAATGAAATGAAAGTACAGATATTTCATACTGAAAATAACAGCACATCATCAGTGCTTAGAAACAAGCAAATCAAAGAAATGGGAATACAAGGTGCATACCACGATCTATTTACCAAATGGGAGATTCTCATTTTATGTAATCATCAAAAATAGTTTTAATATTATTTACTAATACATTAATTTCTACACATGGCAATAGTTTTTAATTGGTAAACCGATTGTTATATGTACCTTGTATTCCCATTTCTTTGATTTGCTTGTTTCTACCCACTGATGATGTACTGTTATTTTCAGTATGAAATATTTGTACTTTCATTTCATTAAAGTTAATTATTGTGGTTTTCATGTAATTTGTTGTTTAATGTGCAAAAGAGTTAGCCATGCCCTTGTTCTGGCTATTAAATGAAAGCCTTGCAGTGGGGAAGGTTCCTAAGGAGTGGAAAGAAGGCAAAATAATACCACTTCACAAGCATGGTTTCAGAACAGAAGTTTCCAATTATAGACCGATCTTTATATCTGCAGTTGTGATCAAAGTTGGAAAAATTGGTTAGAAATAGAATACAAGATTGGAATGATGAACATAAGATTCTCTATGATGGTCAGCATGGATTTGTGAAGGGCAGGTCTTGTTTTAGCAATCTGCTTATGTTTTATGATAAGGTGATGAATGTGTTGGATAAGGGAGAATCGATACAGTGATATTCTTGGACTTTGCAAAAGCCTTTTGATAGATTACCACATGATAACTTAGTGTACAAGCTGCAGAGAGTAGGAATAGATAGTATATTGGTTAAATGGATCCTAGCCTGGCTCTCTGAACAATACCAACAAGTTGTGTATGATGGATGGAGCCATGTCTCAGAAAAGGAAGGTGATAGTGGCATGCCTCAGGGTTCTATTCTTGTGCTCCTGCTGTTTAACTTGTTTGTTAATGATGTGAATTGACTGGGCATCTTCAAATGTTTGCTGATGATGCAAAGTTAGGTAGTGAATTATCAGGAGTAGTGCTAATGTTAATTCTCTACAGGAATATTTGAATAGACTTTTTTTTAACTTGGACAGATGAGTGAGATTACAGTTATAATATTAACAAATGCAAGCTGTTACACTTGGTTATAGAGATATAAGGCTAATCATTATATTGGTATAGCTGTACTTCAGGAAGTGGATGAGATTTGGGATCTTGGAGTGATAGTGGACAGTGGACCCAAGTTATGAGGGCACAATCACACATGTTGCAAAGACTGCACATTGTATAGCTGCTATAATGAAAAATACATTGACATGTAAGGATAAGGAGACAGTGCTGCCTCTATATAAGGTATTAGTCAGACTATATATGGACTATTATTATTATTATTATTCGTGACACCTCCAAGGAGTTCGTAGACTCATCGCGGGAGGACACCCACCATGCAACTCTCTGTCTTCACCACTACACCAAACCTCTACTACCAATCATCTACATCAATTGCATGAAAAACCCAAGTTTCTGGGGGGAAAAAACCCTGCTACCGCCATATGAGATTGACTAACTCACCTTCGAATGAAAAAGTCCACATAAAGATTCTTCCCATCACGATGAGAATCGAACTTAGGCTTTTTCTAATTGAAGAGCACAACGTACCATCGTTCTTCCAATTACACTACGGAGGCACTTATATATGGACTATTGTGCTCAGATTTGGTCACCTAGTTTTCATTGTGATGTGGAAACTCTAGAGAAGGTCCAAAGATGAATAACCAAAGTGATATCAGGACTCTGGAGTGTTTGTAATGAAGAGTTTGAAAGAATGTGGATTATACATAGGTTTGTGGATAGGAGGAAAAGAGGAGATATGATTGAGATACTTCAAGTTAGTTAAGGGATTCAATCAGATTAATACAGAAGAAATTATAAAAAGAGTGGATGTTAAGATTGGAAGAATGAGAGGCCAATTTGTATAAAAATGTGGTGAAGAAGGGTGTGAGGAATAGATTTTTTACATGGAGAGTTGATAGTTACTGGAATGCATTGCCTGAGTGTGTTGTGAGTGCATGTAAATAACTTCAAAGCTCATTATGATAGATATGTTGCTGGTTGAGTGGGCCTCCCACAATGAGTCTGTTAACTTCATGGAGGTTACCAAATAATAATAACAATAATAATTATTATTATTGTATGGGCACCTCCATGGAGTCTGAAGACTCACCCCAAGAGACCCAAACTATCCACACAATCTATCATACCTCTCATTGAACCCATTAACAGATAAAGCACTCACAACTGACTCTGGCAACCCATTCCACTCATTCATAACTCTCCAAGCAAAAAATCTAATCCTCACACCCTCTACTAACCACACCTTTATTCATCTTCTAGGGATGGGACCTTGTTCTTTCCCTTCCAATAAGTGCTGAAATATTTCCCCTGCATCAATCCTATAAAACCCCTTAAGCAACTTAAATGTTTTTTCTATCATATCCCCTTTTTTTCTCTTATCAACCAAGACCAAACAATTTTATCAAAAGATGTTTTATTAACTGCTTATATTTTGCTGAATTTCAAATCAGCACCATCAGAGCACAACATGATGCTGATTTGAAATTCAGCAAAATATAAGCAGTTAATAAATCATCTTTTGATAAAATTGTTTGGTGTTGTTAATACTGTGAGCAACAGGAAACCAGACTTGAACACAGTAATCCAGATGTGGTTATATCAAGGCCTTATAAAGAGGAATAACAACTTCCTTATCTCTACTTGTTAATGTGTTCTTCAATAGCCAAGTAATCTTATTGGCAACCTTAGCAGTATGTCCTCTAAACTTTAATTCTCTGTCTAACAACACTTCTAAATCTCTAGCTTCATTTATTTTCTGGAGGACAGTGCCATTAATGTGATTCTCTCTATGTTCACTGGACATCTACAAATGCCGTATGGTCACTCCGATGCTCGGTGATGTTTCACACCAAACCTTGCCATGTAGTCCTGTTGTTTGCTTTTCTGGCAGCCTCAACTCTCTGAAGATCAATCACTCCACACATGCCATCCATCCATCTCATTGATGGTCTACTCCTGCCTCTTTTTCCAGGAACTTTACCTTCTATTACTGTTCTGAGAAGTTCTCCTTCCATCCTTTCACTGTGTCCAAAATATTTTAACTTTCTTTTGTCAATATCCTTAAGGAGCCTTAAAGTTCTACTGATCTTTTCTAACACCAATTCATTTGTATGCCTTTCAGTATATGATATCCTCAACAGCCTTCTGTAGCACCACATCTCAAAAGCAGATATCCGTTTCTTATTTGACTTCTTTAGGTTCCAAGTCTCACATCCATAAGTCGCTGTTGGAAAAACAAATGCATCTAAAATCCTCAACTTTGTTCCCATGGAGATAGATTCATCCTTCCAGATTTTAGACAAGTCTCTGACTGTTGTTTTAGCCATTCCTAACATTTTTCTGACATCTTCTGAACAGCAATTTAATTCTCTGTCTAACAACACTTCTAAATCTCTAGCTTCATTTATTTCCTGGAGGACAGTGCCATCAACATGATTCTCTCTATGTTCACTGGGCATCTACAGATGCCGTATGGTCTCTCGGATGCTCGGTGATGTTCCACACCAGGCCTTGCCACGTAGTCCTGTTGTTTGCTTTTCTGGCATCCTCAACTCTCTGTGGATCAGTCACTCCACACATTATAAAAATATTTTAACTTTCTTCTGTCAATATCCTTAAGGAGCCTTAAAGTTCTTCTAATCTTTTCTAACACCCATTCATTTGTACGCCTTTCAGTATATGATATCCTCAACAGCCTTCTGTAGCACCACATCTCAAAAGCAGATATCCGTTTCTTATCTGACTTCTTTAGGTTCCAAGTCTTGCATCCATAAGTCGCTGTTGGAAAAACAACTGCATCTAAAATCCTCAACTTTGTTCCCATGGAGATAGATCCATCCTTCCAGATTTTAGACAGGTCTCTGACTGTTGTTCTAGCCTTTCCTAACCTTTTTCTGACATCTTCTGAACAGCAATTCTTCACATTAATAATGGATCCCAGGTACTCAAACTTGCTGACTTCCTCAATTCTTTCTCCATTAAGATACACTTGTTTCTCAAGAGCTTCTCTGTTTGTTTTTCCTTTGAGAACCATGATCTTTGTCTTGCTAGAATTGAGTTGAAGTCCTCTGTTATTACTGATCTTATTAACTTTGTCAAGAATTAGTCCTAGTTCTTCCATGTCATTACAAAGGAGTACTGTATCCTCAGATTACTGATCAATCTATCTCCTATCCTAATTCCTGTCCTGAGCTCATCCAATGCTTCACGCATGATGTCCTCTGCATATATACTAAACAAGTGAGGAGAAAGTAAACATCCCTGTCTAACTCCTTTTCCAACTTGAAGCCAGTCAGTCAATCCAACACCTGTTCTTACTGTGGCTTCTTGCTCCTTATACAAGTTGGCTATCAACCTGATAGTGTGTTCAGGAAAACCCATTCTTTTCATTACTTCCCACAGTTTCACATGCTGAACACAGTCAAAAGCTTTAGAGTAGTCTAAGAAACACATTACCAGAGGGAGTCTGAATTCTTTATATTTTTCTATGATCTGTCTAAGGCAAAGGATCTGATCTCTGGTGTCCCTACCTTTCCTAAAACCTGCTTGTTCCTTGGCCTCATTGGGCATCTCTGCCTCAACTTTGGCCTCAATCCTATTTAGCATGATTTTTAATAAAATTTTGCTTGCATGAGATATCAAACTAATAGTTCTATAATTCTTGCATGCCTTCATATCACCTTTCTTGTGTAGATTAAAGCTGTGTATCAATGTGATACACAGCTTTAATCTATTTATCCTGAAATGCATAGCTTTACATTTCTGAAGATTAAACTGATATCCATTATCTTTTTCCCATACTGACAACCTATTTAAATTGTCCTGCAAGCTCTCCACATTGCCTTGATTAACTATTACTCTGCCTAATTTTGTATCATCAGCAAACAACTGAATATTTCCTTTCAGGTTATTTCCTATATCATTTATGTACAAATTAAACTGCAATGGTCCCAGACCTAGTGGCACACCACTAGTCATTTGTTTTTGCCTCGATTCTGCCCCTCTTATCCATTTAACCAGTGTCATATCCATACCCATTTGTTCTAATTTGCATAACAGATTTCCGTGTGGTATTCTGCCAAATGGCTTGTAAAATCAAGCAGAATCATCTTGTAAACATTTCCTTTATCCAACTCTGTTGTTATTCTATTATAAAAATATAACAAATTACTAAGGTATGACTGACCCTTCACAAAGCCATTTGTCCCTCATACAGTATCATATTTCTATCTACTTATTCTTGAATTCTCTTTTTTACCAATTTTTCTAGTACTTTTACTATCACACCTGAGATACTGATTGGTCTATAATTTGCTACTGCAGTCTTAGAACCTCCCTTATACAAGGGAATTATTTCTCCTTCTTTACATTCCCTTGGAACTCTACCACATCTGAGACTTAAATTAAAGAGCCTAGTCAGAGGCAATGCCAGTTCCCTTTCACATGTTTGCAAAACTCTAGCTGATATCCCATCTAATCCCACAGTTGAATTTACATTGAGATTCTGCAATATCCTAAGAACCTCCAGTTCATCCATCTCTGTTCCTGCATTAGTGTCTGTCACCTATGTTAAAGTAGTAACCTCACTAGGATGATATACCTTTGCAAAGTGGTCACTCAATAACTTGACGATTTTATCTGCTTCTGCCACCTCATGACTATAATCACTGATTAAGGTTAATCTTCTATAGTTATTCCTTTTCTTACTTGCCACATAATGAAAGAACTCTTAGGATTTCCTTTGACCTGCTCAGCTAGAATCTTCTCATAATCTGATTTTGCCTTCCTTGCCATGCTAGTCACAGATTTAAGCTTCTTCCTAAGCTTGTCATATTCACCTGCCTTGTAATTCCACCCCCTTCTTGACAGAATATTCCTCATGTTGTATAATCTCCCAAGTCCAAATTGCATGATCACTTTCTGTAATTGGGAGGCAATGTGATCTCCTTGGTTATGGATAGCTCTTCAGATCCTGTGACCAAGTCCAATACTCTCACACCTCTAGTCCCATCCATCACATGCTGCCTCAAGTAATTTTATCTTAGTAGATATAAATTACATTTCCTTTTTGCCATGTGATCTTTCTTCCTTTCAGTCTATATCTCCATAGTTGAAGTCCCCCCCCATACTAATTGCCGACCTGGTTGGCTGAGTGGCTAGTATATCCACTCTCCAGCCAAAAGGCTGCAGGTTTGAATCCCGCCATGGGCATGGATGTTTGTAATTGTTTGTGAAAGCACTAGTGGTGGTAGATGGCGTTGGTGTTAGATGATGAAGGTTGATGGAGTAGTGAGATGAAGAGTTGTAGAGTAGATGCCCTCCCTTGATGAGTCTTTGGATTCCCTGGAGGTGTGATGTAATAATAATAACAATGATTACTTGACCTGTACTCATACTAATTTGCTGATTCTAGGAGAGGAATCTAGAGCACAGATTTTCTCTGTGCTCTAGATTCCTCTTCTTTAAAACTCAAAGTCAAGTCTGGCCTAGTTACATTGATGATTTTTTGTTATCTGGCCCCATGGCTGCCAGACATTAGACACTTTCCTCAGCTACCTAAACAAACAACACAAACACATACAATTCACAATTGAGATTGAAAAGCAGAACACACTTCCATTTTTAGATACACTTCTGACACTTGTGACATGTCTTCCTTCTGGCAGTCTTTCCTTCACCAGAAATCTACACATACTGGTCAATATATACACATAAACTCCTACCACCACCCAACACAAAAACTAGGTGTCATTAACACAATAAAAAACAGGGCTTTGAAGATTTGCTTCAATGAACAAGCACTGCACTTAAAGATGAATTAAAAGTTATCAGCAGTACCTTCCTGAAAATGGCTACAGCCAAAATACTATCAAGAAAATTCTTCACAAGACCTCACTTAAAAACAAAAATAAACTAGACTACAATAAAACTGCAACCATTCCATACATTAAAAGGATGTCTGATAAAATAAACAGAATACTACAGAAATGCAACCTTAAAGCCACCTTTAAACCTTCTGCAAAATTAAAGAACTTACTCAACTTATCGAAGGATCCACTTACTCCTCTGGCCCATCCTGGAGTATACCGTATTCATAGCACCTGTAATTTTCCCTATATAGGGGGAACAGGATGCACAATTCCTACCAGAAAAAAGGAACATAAATGACACATTAAATTTAATAACTATGGTAAAGCTGGTCTTTCTGATCATGCCCTGAAATTGACTGGAAAAGCACCAGCTGTTTACATCACACCAAAACGTGGTATGAACATAAATTTAAGGAGGACTGTGAAATTCTTATCAACCATCCGAATCTTTACAATAATGATGGTCTAAAAATCCCAAGAATATGGAAGGCACATATTCTACCCACATAACCTTTCTCCCTAAGAGTCAATTATAAATATCACTATAGGTATTCCAAGATCTTAAATGTAATATAACAATGCTCATGTTAAATTAGGACATCATTTTTGCTGTAATAAAACTATCTATATGAAATTGTTCTTTGATGTTATCATAAATAGAATATAGCTTTGATGTAGTTATTTTAATTAATTTATTTATTTATTTCATTTTTTTCCCACTAGAGGTCAGTCCAGTAGAATAACCGTTAATCAAATCATTGTCTCTTTGACATACTGTGTGAAATGTAATGTAGCTTGTCTATATTATATATATATATATGTGTGTGTGTGTGTGTGTGTGTGTGTGTGTGTGTGTGTATATACTGCAGATGATGACCTTGATATGAAGGTCGAAACGTCAGGAAATTAAAATAATTATTTCTAACACAGTTGTAGAGTCCATAATTTGTCTAAAATGAATGCTAAGGTAATGAAGAAGTGATGGAGAGGATCCAAAGGTGAGTGACAAAGATTGTGGCAGGTCTGTGGAATGCTCCATATGACATTAGATTGAAGCAGCTAAGGCTGCTTCTGTGTACACGAACATGGTTTACCATTTACCACATATACCATTTTTTTTTTTTGTAATACAGTTTATAACTTTCAGATCTGGACAGAAAAAAAACAACACTATAAACATTTTGAAAGTAGCAAGCTCTGGAAGGCACATTTTTAGTGCTTTATCAACTTGAGAGAGAGATATAATTGAGTAAGAGCCGGTGTAAATGTTGTGCGCTACCAATATTATTAGTGTGGAGGATTTTTCTTGTCTAAACTTAATTACGAATCGTTATTATTAGACCTAGTAACCCGCAGGTAAAAAAAAAAAAAAATGGCGCCGCCGTTCCATGACTTTAATTTAGATTTCAATCATTTCGTTAAGTGTGAGGTCTGTTATATGTATTCTTTCGATTTCATAAATGATTTGTGGATGTTTAGAGTGGATGGAAGAAGGGTGTGTGTGTGAAGTGTGACCTGAACGAGGAACTGATGCAAATATGAAATTGATGACAGAAAGTGTTAGTAGCGAGAATGTCGCAGGGAAAATGAGTGCACGTTTGAAAGAGAAGGATGGTGAGAAAAGAGAGGCAAAAAAATGTTAAAAGATCAGTAAAAAAGAAAAAGAGCGGTTTGAAAACAGTAACAGATGTTAAAAGGGACGAAAGTGAGGCGAGAGTGGTGGTGGTGGAAGGAAACGAAATTGAGAAAATGAATGAAAATAGAAATGGCATGACGCAGAAATCGAAAGTGAAAAAAATTGAAAGAATGAATGATAGCGAAAAAAGAATGAATGATAGCGAAAGTTGGATGCATGTTGGACTGAAAGTATGGAAACAAAGAAAGATGAATGAGAGTGAAAGTGATGATAGCGAAAGTTGGACACATGTAAGACCGAAAGTACAGAAACAAAGAAAGATGAATGAGAGTAAAAGTGAGATGAGGGGGGTCGAGAGTTAGAAAGTTAGAAAGATTGAATAATAGAGAGAATGTGTCGCGAAATTCGGAAATTGAATTGGATTGGATGAGGCAAGAAATGAAAGGAATGCAGAATGAAATTAAGAGAATTCAGGTCAAAACTATTAAAATAAATCATGATAGCATGAA
Source organism: Typopeltis vanoorti (assembly GCF_054136105.1). Taxonomy (NCBI): domain Eukaryota; kingdom Metazoa; phylum Arthropoda; class Arachnida; order Uropygi; family Thelyphonidae; genus Typopeltis; species Typopeltis vanoorti. Next base: position 107,799,186 of record NC_143554.1, read on the forward strand.
AGAGTTAATGAAAGATGAGCAAGTGGCGTTGTATGGCGACTCCATTATTAAAGGTGTGCTATAGGATGGAATGCACAAGATATGTTTTCCATGTGGTAAAATGAGTAGAGTGATTGAGGCATTGGATATGAGGTGGGAGCGAGCAAAAGAGTTAATAGTATTAATTGGTATGAATGATTTGAGAGAGGACAGTGAGCGTGTCAGAATGGATATTAGGAGGCTGCTTGGAAGGATAAAAGAGAATAGTGTGACAGGAAGGGTAGTCAGTGTGTTGCCTAGGTATGACTGTGGTGAAATGAGGCGGAGAGCAAGGATTATGAATGATATGCTGGCTGAAATGTGTGAGGAGATAGGAGTACAGTTTGTTAATGTGTGGAATGAGTTTCAGGGACGAAGTGAGCTGTATGGGAGTGATGGACTGCACTGCATTTGAGTGGTTATGGTGTGAGTCGCTTTGAGAGACTGTTGCTGGAAGGTAGAGAAGCGAATAGAGAAAATGAATCAGATCGAGAGGGAAGTGATGTGGAAGAGCAGGAAAGTAAGACAGGAGAGATTGAAGAGGTGGATATGAATAGGGAAGTGAGTGGTATGAGTATAGAAAATGAGAGAATGGGTGTGCAAGAGGAGCAGGCAAACGGGGAGGCTCAGAGTGGACAGGGGTACACAGCATGAGAAAGGTGGATGCTCCGAGAGGAGGTGAGAGCATGTGTAGGCAGGAAAGGAATGGGATGACCAGGGATCGAGAGGAAACAGTTGGAATTGAAAAGGGATCTAAAATGAAGAAGCAGAAAGGGAAATGGCCCGAGTCGAGCATGGAGAGATCACATTGAGTGAGTGGTATCAGTGGAACTAGCTGTAGATCCAGAAATGAGCTGTTGTGTTTGTATACAAATGCTAGAAGTATAAGAAACAAGGCAGATGAAATGGTTGCACTAATTGCGTCTGTTCACCCAAAGATTGTCGGAATAAGTGAGACATGGTTGGAAGAGGATGACATCCTGACAGGAATAGAGATGGAAGGGTATGATGTGTTTGTATACAAACACATCATAAAAGGGAGGGGGAAGTGCTATTGATTAAAAGGGGTTAAAAGGGAGGGGGAAGTGCTATTGATGATAGAGAAAGAGTTATGTCCATACAAAGTAGAGATGCAAGATGGAAATAGTGCCAGTGGTTTTGAGGCAGTATGGTGTGAGATAGAGGTGAATGGAATCAAATACTTGGTGGGATCTGGTTATGGACCAGGTAATGTGGATGGTGGTGATAGTGAAATGTATAGTCAAATTAGCCAAGCAAATAAGAAAAGGGTAATCATTATGGGTGATTTTAATTATGGCAGTATAGACTGGAATAATGAGATAGCAACTGGAAGTAAAGAAAATGAGTTTTTGAGGGATAACTACCTCAGACAGTATGTAACAGAGGGCACACGAGGATTAAGGGTCTTGGATTTGGTCATCTCATCAGAAGATGTAATTATAAATGTGTCAAATCATCCTCCAATTGGTGAGAGTGACCATGAGGTGATTACCTGGGTGGTTGCCAGCAGTGCGAGGACCCCTGTGAGGAAAGGGTATATGTGGAACTACAAGGGGGGGGGGTGATTATGAAGAGCTCAGGAGACAGCTTGTGGAATGAGGAGTTAGCTGGAAAAAAGATCAATGCAGCTTGGGGGATTTTCAAAAACTATCTAGTAGATACAATGTCTAAATGTATTCCAATGAGAAGGTTAAATAAGGTAGGTGTCAGATGGATGAATAAAGAGATTAAGCATGCGATACAGAGAAAGAGGGCATTGTGGAGGCAGCATAAGAGAAGTGGAAATAACCAATTTCATGAGGTCTAAAAAGACCAGGCAAGGAGGGTGACTTGGTTGGTGAGAGTAACTAAAGAGAGGTATGAACAGCAGTTAACTAATGAAGCCAAAAAGAATCCTAGGGAATTCTTTAGATATGTAGCCAGCAAAAGAAAGAATGATTATGGAAGGATGACATTGATTGGAGAAAATGGTACAAAGACAGCTGTTGCAGAATGTGTGGTGGAGATTCTAAATGAGCAGTGCATAATGATCTTTCAATCTTGTGAATGTGACTTCATGGAGAGATTGAGAGCAGTTGATGATGGAGAGGAGAGACTGACTGTAAGTGAGCAAGAGGTGTTTGGGGTGTGGAGTAAACTAGATGTAAATAAGGCTGTGGGACTTGATAATATATCGCCAAGTATTCTGAAGGAATGTGCCAGGGAGTAGACACCTGTCTTGACATATTTTTTTAATATGAGTCTTGCACTCAGTCAAGTCCCTAAGGAGTGGAAGGAGGGCAAGATTGTGCCACTTCATAAAGGAAGTGTTCGAACTCAAGCATCAAACTATAGGCCTATCTGTGTGTCAGGTGTTGTGGTTAAGTTGTTGGAGAAGCTTGTGAGAACTAGGATCCACATCTGGGTTGACAACAATGGTATTATCTTTGATGGACAGCATGGATTTGCTAAAGGGAGGCCATGTTTTAGTAATCTACTTACTTATTACAATAAAGTGACTCAGTTACAATATTCAGTTATTTGCAGATGATGCAAAGTTGGAACGAACCATAAAGAGTAGTGAAGATGTTGCGGCCTTGCAAGAAGACTTGAATAAATTGAGTGATTGGGCACGGAAATGTGAGTTCAATGTTGCAAAATGTAAGGTTTTAAAATTTGGAAAACAAAGATGGGATGCAGAATTTATGCTTGGTGAGAATATATTGTTGGAGGTAGAGGAAATAAGAGATCTGGGGGTGATAGTGGTAAGGATCTAAAATTTAGGGCACACATCGCCAAAATTGTGAAGACAACACAAAGGCTTCTGGGAATGATGCGGAGGACACTGACGTGTAGAAGTAAGGAGATTCTTGTTCCGTTGTATAAGGCTTTGATTAGGTCACACATGGAGTATTGTGCCCAGATTTGGTCACCGGATTTTCAGAAGGATGAAGAGATGTTGGAAAGGGTCAAAGGCGACTGGCTAAGGTAGTTTCTGACCTCTGGAATGTCGAGTATGAGGAAAGATTGAGAAGATGTAATTTGCAGAGTCTGGTGGACAGGAGGAAGAGGAGGAGATATGATAGAGACCTACAAGTTGATAAGGGGTTGTTATAGGATCAATGGTGGAGAAGTTCTACAGAGAATAGTGGGAGATCGGGGGAGAACTAGAGGTCATCCCTGGAAACTGTATAAAGAGGGTGTGAGTAGGGGAGTGAGAGGCAAGATTTTTTCATGCAGAGTTGTGAATGATTGGAATGCCTTGCCTGAGAGTGTGGTGTCTGCAAGGAGTTTGAGTGTGTTTAAGACACGGTATGATGAGATGTGTGTGTGTGATAAAAGGACCTCCCAGATGAGTCTTTGACTCCTTGAGGTCTTGGGGTAATAATAATAATAATAATAATAGACAAGCTTAGGTGTTGAACATTATTTGTAACTTATTTTAATGGTATTAAAAGACCATACCAACTAAAATATAATGCTTTTCTTTGACAAAAAGACGTTTATTAACTGGCTTATATTTCAAACCAGCATCTTCAGAACTCATTACATGTTTCAGTTAACCTATGACAATGAGTTCAAATTGTAACAGACAAAAGATCTAAAGTCCCATTTTGTCAATCTTGTATAAAAGAAGTATTACAGCTATGTAGGAGTTGATCTTAAGATAACTCTCGAGCAAATTAATGCAGTCATACTTGTTCAGTTAGGAGAATGCTTCATAGTCATTACAGTTCTTTCTGAACTGTAATGACTATGAATCTAATACTGTGTGAAGGGGTGTCCAAAGCATGGTCTGCTAGTCCAAACTTGCCATAATAATGGTAGTGAATGTGTATTTTATGTTCTCCAAGGCAGATGTTAACAGATCTTCCTGTCTGTCGATAGTAGGCCAATCACAGTCACATGGAACTTCATACCCTGAGATAACAGAATATTTGAAGTATTTTATTTATTTCTCAAAGTACTACTTAAAACAGTACTTGAAGTATGCTTTAAGAGTACTTTGTGAAGGGCTAATAGGCTACATAGTATGTAAATATAAAATGTATTTAATTTTTCTAATAATATGCAGTTTAATTTTGGTGTGAAAATTTTTTACTTCAGTTTATTATAATTATTTTTTATAGTAAATAATATTTTGTATTCTTAATGTATATATGTATATATATAGTGATGTAGGCTATATTCCAAGCAATTATGTAGAAGAAAAGTCAAATGGAGGTAGCTTGAGACAGCATAAGTGAGTATAAAAATTTTTTGGTTAAATTAAAACCAAAATGTCATTAAGATATTTTGCACATTTTTGCTATTGGCTAAAGTTTTATCAATGAAGGTAATAACTATTTGCATATTTAAACATCAAATCCATTTTTTATTCAGATTAATATATTCTATTTCTGAAGGCAATGATAGCTTCTTGTGATCAATTAGGAGTCATGGTGCTAACTCTTTAAGCCAAGTGCAATAATGAGTCATGAATTACTCTTATTACAAGCATGATTAAGTCAAAAATTTTTCCTTCTGCAATTTCACTTCTAAGCTGAATATTATTAGTCCAGTACTGTTATTCTATTTATTTATTTTAAATATAATCTCCACATATGAAAGGTTGTAAAATGTATAGCATGTCAGTGATGTGTGTGGGCAAGAGGATAAGGAGAAAATAGGATACTGTTGATATGTTTCTTGAACAACTAAAGGTTATATTCTTTGGAAGAGATAATGTGAGAAGGCTGTTTCAAAGTACAGAGGAAGATGAATGAATGAAAAGAGGAAGAAGAGAAGTTAGTTTGGTAGTTTATAGCTGAATCACAGCTGCTTGTGTTATGCAGTCAGAATGGTGGTGGTGGTGCCCAGTTTATCTGAACATTGTTCATGAAAAGACTTATTGAATAAGCATAATGAGGAAACAAAACATCACACACACACACACACACACACATTATTATTATTACGGGTATCTCTATGGAGTCAGTAGACTCTCATTGTGGGAGACCCAAACTATCAAAAAAATATCTATCATATCTCTTCTTGAATTCATTTAGAGACGAACTGACAACTGAGTCAGGCAATGCATTCCACTCATTCACCACTCTCCAGGTGAAAAACCTCGTTCTCACACCCTTGTTAACCACACTTTTCCTTAATTTCCAGGGATGACCTCTTGTTCTTCCATCACTATCACACAGCTGAAACATTTCCCCTGCATCAATCTTATAAAAACATTTTAGTAATTTAAATGTTTCTATCATATCCCCTCTTCTCCACCTATCAACCAACCTCTGCAATCAACAAGCTCTCAATCTATCAATATAAGGAGCATTTTTTACATCACTCACCAACTTAGTCACTCTCCTCTGAACCCCTCTCCACAACCTCCTCATCTCCAAGGAATCCAGGTGACCAGACCTGAGCACAGTAATCCAAATGTGGAAGTATCGACGCCTTATAAAGGGGAATAATTGCCTCTTTATCGTTGGATGTTAGTGTGTTCCTCAATAACCAAGTAATTCTATGTGCAATCTTGGACACCTTAGCAATGTGTCCCCTAAACTTCATCTCCCTATTCACCAACATCCCTAAGTCTCTAGTCTCATCAATCTCTTGGAGTACCATTCCATCAATGTATTACACAGCTGGTAATCTTTTAATCCCAAAATGCATAACATACAGAGAGAGAGGTCATTACTTAACTGGATTGGTAGTTTTAGATGGCATCTGGAATTTTTGGGAAGGTTTTTGGTGCCTCTCCTGAAATATATGTACAGTATCCCAAGATTAGATGAATGTGAGTTTATATAGTATTTGAGGTCATACAGGTGAGAAGTGTCTTGAATGGAAAAGGATGCTTAGTATTTTGGTGGCTCAAGAGACTATAACTGTGATGTGTGTGCTTGTGCCTGGAATAGCTACACATGAATCTGCTAAAGAAGAGAAATATGATCTTGTTTGAAGATCTGAGTATTATCAAAAGTGAGAAGAGATAGAAAATAAGGGTGGACTATTTTGGTCATGTCGAATTTCAGAACGGTTATCATCATTCCACTGAAAAATATCAAAAAGATCAGATTTTAAGGTATTAGTTATAATATATCTTGAGGCTTAGAATGGCTGTGCACTGCAAGGTTTTTCAAATAAAGAAGAGAAGTGGAGTGTACTATCATCAGAAAAACTATGAATAGGATTTGAGGTCAGTGAAAGAAAGTCATATAATACAGAAGGAAATGAGTGAAAGTACAAAGCCCCAAGGTACTCTGGCATTGGTGAGAAATCTGATAAGAAGAACCAATCTGCCATACTATGTAATAAACAGTCAGAAAGGAAACTGGTGATCCAGCTGCATAGAGTAGAAGGGACCATAAAATGATATTTTGTTGAGGAGGTATCTGCCAGATAAAGCTAAATACCCTGGAAATGTTAAGATACCATGAATTTCTTCAAACCTTCCATGGTTTGTTTCCAAAAGTGGATGTTGATAACTAGGAGATGTTGATAGTCTGCTTCCTGATTTTTGAGAGAAACTGAAATGAGAGCAATGGGATAATAGATTGATAGCTGACTTTTATTACTTTTTTTTTTTTTTTTTTTTGATGGGCTGAATATAAGCTTAATTTCAAGCATTACCTGTTTCAAGCTGTTATAGATAAGCTGGTCTGGCTTATCTATGAGTGATACTACAATTGTTCCATATGGATATCTGGCTATCCACTAGAGGGTCGAAAGTTGTATAGTGTTTAATATTTAGTTTATTTAGTTTAATCCTTTATCCAAGTGTGAGCAAACAAAGTTTGCGCCTGAAGTATCTTCAGGACTGGGGGTAAGGTGATACAGCACCAGGGCAACTCGTTGCAAAGGTGGAGCAAGCTACCAACACTCCTGTCTCAGTATCTCCTATATAATGCAAAACACATCTCCTTGCGGATATGTCTAATGTTATACATTAAGGGAAGGGCCACTACCCAGACTAGTTTCGACCTTTATTGAGGTCTCTTCAGTGGGAGCCAGGCCCAAGTTGAGACAAGTTGAGATACCAGGCAGAAGCATTTGCAGGTCATCTCTACCTATCGGAGTTGCCAAATGGTGTGCCACCCTTTTTTAATAAATTACTCTGGATTTAGAGAAAGATGTTGAAAGTTTATTTTTCACTTGGTTAGAGTATAATAAATTTAGTTTAATCCTTTATCCAAGTGTGAGCAAACAAAGTTTGCGCCTGAAGTATCTTCAGGACTGGGGTAAGGTGATACAGCACCAGGGCAACTCGTTGCAAAGGTGGAGCAAGCTACCAACACTCCTGTCTCAGTATCTCCTATAATGCAAAACACATCTCCTTGCGGATATGTCTAATGTTATGCATTAAGGGAAGGGCCACTACCCAGACTAGTTTCGACCTTTATTGAGGTCTCTTCAGTGGGAGCCAGGCCCAAGTTGAGATACAGGGTGGCACACCATTTGGCAACTCCGATAGGTAGAGATGACCTGCAAATGCTTCTGCCTGGTATCTCAACTTGGGCCTGGCTCCCACTGAAGAGACCTCAATAAAGGTTGAAACTAGTCTGGGTAGTGGCCCTTCCCTTAATGCATAACATTAGACATCCGCAAGGAGATGTGTTTTGCATTATTTGCATTATAGGAGATACTGAGACAGGAGTGTTGGTAGCTTGCTCCAACTTTACAACGAGTTGCCCTGGTGCTGTATCACCTTACCCCAGTCCTGAAGATATTTCAGGCGCAAACTTTGTTTGCTCACACTTGGATAAAGGATTAAACTAAATTTATTATACTCTAACCAAGTGAAAAATAAACTTTCAACTTTTGTATAGTGTTGGAAAAAGCTTTGGAAAGATTAGTGCTATTTTGAGTAATAATTGGTAATATTTCACAAATTTTAGGGTTGTACTATTTATTTTTGATAACAAAGTGTGTATGTGTGATTTTTAGCATGATTTCTGCCTGATTTTAGTTGAAATTTCCTTTTTTAAGTATAACACAGGAGGAGTGCTTAAGAGTCAAAGCTGTATAACTGGGAGGAGACCTCCACGTAGCCTTTTTAAGGAATGTGGAGAACTGACCAGGGTTCTGACCAAATGTCCAATCCTCACCTTCTCGTGGAGCACCCTGTTAGGTATTTACCTGGATACTGAACAAACAAGGATGGACTGGCAATTTGGGATTTAGCCAACCAAATTATATTTTTATTGGTTTAAACCAATATAAAATGATGGTACAACATGACAGAATTTCATACTGGCTGGGGAATTGCCTGGTTAAACAAGGCCCATGTTATTTTTGCCAGGGAACCAGGGCAAACAGCAAAAAGTCAGCTACTGAAACAAATTCTGAATCACGCCCCAATTTAACATCACCTGAGTTCAAGATCGGTACTATCATAAGAAGCCTGAATGACAAAAAATGGAGCTAACTGAGGAATTGGATAAGTATCAGATCGACACAATAGGGGTGACTGAAACAAAAAAGACAAAAACTGGTGAGATCTTTCTGAGCAGTAAATACAAAATGTTATATTAAGGAAATGACAATCAAGGAAATGAAGGAATAGCTATAGTATTCAACACTAAATACGAGGCTAATCTTCTTGAATGGCAGGCAATATCAAGTAGAGTAACGAGGGCAAATAACAGAATGGAAAACTGGACAATGAGACTTATTTGTGCCTATGGTCCCACAGAAGGTTCCACTAAGGTAGAAGTGGAGGAATTTTTTGAGGCTTTAGAGAAAGAAACTGACACAATGAAAAAGGAAAAGTTGATCCTTGTTAGAGATCTAAATAGCAAAGTAGGAAATGATTGTCAGACATACAAAAATATTTTGGAAAATTTGGAGAAAAGAGCAAAGCTAATAATAATGGCAAATACCTGTTGGATTTCTGCTCGGGACATCAACTGTTTATTACTAACACAATGTTCCAACATAAAAATGTGCACGAATTCACATGGAGAGAAGAGGCAAGGAATAAGAAAAGTCTCATTGACAATATTATTGTTGATAGTAACATTTAATCACTGGTGCAGGACACTAGAGTGTACAGAGGATTTGAAATCGGAAGTGATCACCATTTAGTCTTGAGCAGGATAAATTGAATTTCATATTGAAAATAAGCAATACTTAGTCTTTATTTCAGTTGTAAATCAGCAGTTAGAATTGAAGGAAGTACAAGAAGATGGTTTAATGTTAAATCTGGTGTCAGTCAAGAATATCCATTATCCCCTCTGTTATTCATTATCTATATGGATCACATTATGAAGGAAAGTGGTATTAAATCTGATATCAAAATTGGAGATGTTAATGTCAGCTCTTTGCTTTATGCTGATAATATTATACTTCTAAATAAATCCAGTATAAGTCTGCAAGATTCCCTGACTAAATTGAATAACTGTTGTAATAAATTTGGAATGAAAATCAAAGACAAATACAATGCAAATAGGCAGAAATATTGAAAATATGAACTGCATTGTGAATGGAGAACCTATAGAACAAGTAAAACATTTCTGCTGCTTAGGCACAATTTTTAGTGAAGATGGTAAATTAAATATGGAAATCGACATATTTAGTGTGGTAGGAAGTCAACTGAATAAATTTATTTGGAATGAGAGAGAAATTAGTCAAAACACTAAATTAGCTGTAATTCCTTTTACAGCATCTTTCTTCCTTTCCTCCAATACTGAGCTTCTTCAACAACCTCCAGAATATCTTGCCACTTCTTGATATTTATTATCATTATTATTATTTGTCACCTCCAAGAAGTCCAAAGACTCATCGAGGGAAGGCATCTACTCTACAACTCTGCTTCCACCACTCACAATTCACCAACTGACTGCAACTACACCAACGCCATCCACTGGTATTTCCACACACAATCACAAACATCCATGCCCACGCTGGGATTTGAACCTGCACCCTCTTGACTGGAGAGTGGACACGCTAACCACTCGGCCAGCCAGGCTGGCATTTTCTATGAGAGAGAGAATGAAAGAGAGACGAGAGAAAGTATGGATTTGTCAGAAGTGCGTTATTATGAGACCACGAGGCAATGAATACAAAACTGACTGAAAAGATTGAAGATGGTGTTCATGAAACAGAAATGAAATGTCTGCATACAAGCCAGTGTTCAAGCCAGTTTTAACTTATGGATCTGAAAGCTGAGTTCTCATATCTGCAGTCTCTAGTCTTTGTTCAAAACACTTGAACAAAGACTAGAGACTGCAGCTATGAGAGTCCTGAGAAAGATTAGGGGGTGTGAACAGATGGCATAAATGGCAATATCATATTAAAAACGAGGATATTAGGAAAGAACTTGACATTATTAGCATCTAGGTATGTGTTAGTAGTGTTAATCTCAGGTGGTATGGTCACTTAAACAGAAAATGGGTGAGGAAAGATTAATAAAACAGGTGTTATCTGCCAGGTTGGTAAGAAAAACACCCAGATGAAGAGTAAGATATAGGTGGATTTATAGAATAAAAAAGTGCCTTAGAAGACAGAAATATGAGATCTGGTAATGGAGTTTTGACAGGTAACAGATTGATTTGGAGGAAGATTGTAGATAAGGAGTCAGTGGTGATGTAAGTTTTTCATGTAATACTATCATATCCTGTATGCCTCTTGAGGATACATGTTAGGAATTTGATGAAGTATAACACAATTGCGATCACGAGGTCAACCACGCGGGCGTCAACCAGGATGACTAGATGAGCACTGCAAAAATAAAGTGGCATTAATGACATAGACTTTTCAAAAATGATTTGATGTCATGAGTGTAAGAGATGTGTTTGTGGAGAGAGAGAGAGATGAGAGAAAGTATGGATTTGTCAGAAGTGCGATATATTATTAGACTACGAGGCAATGAATGTGAAACTGATCAAAAAGATTGAAGATGGTGTTCATGAAACAAACAGAAATGAAATGAGCACTAGAGAAACTAGAAGAGAACATAGAAGAAAAAAGAGAATGTAGAAGCAAAAGAGAACGTAGAAGCAAAAGTTAGTGATAAGGGAGCGAAAGAAAGAAAGTATGAATGAGGGAAACGAAAATAAGGTGTGGCAGAATGAGAGGTAGCGAGACTGCAGGGGTGACAGAGAGTGAAATTGTCAGAATTCAAGATTTGATGAAACAGTTATTGAAAATGAAAAATGAAATGAAGCATATGCAGAGTGATGTTAGACATCTAGAGGAAACTAATGAAAGCTTGCAAGAGAATAGAATGAAAGAAAAAAAGAGTAAAAGAGGTAATTAGTGATTCCAAAATAGCTATCCAGGAGGTAGAATGAATAAGATAATTAAGGCATTGGACATGAGGAAGAAACAAGCAAGAGATGTATAACAAGTCTTAAAGGAATGCTTCATAGAGATAACAGTATGCTCTTGACAAGAATTGTTTAACAAGAAATTTGCAACAGGATTGCCACATGACAAATGGTAACTAAACTAGAATGAATTGGATGAGGTTGGATAATAGTTATCAGTAGGATAGGTGATTGGCAGGTTGTGTATGAGGAGAATAGGATACCATTAACTATTATAAAGAGTTTATATGGAAGTAAAATATGAACTATAAAAACTGCAGAGGAAAAATAATAGAAACTGGAGAAATGAAATTCCTATGAAGGATAGCAGGCTATACTCTCTGGGACAAAAAAAAAAAAGCACAGAAATACATAAAGAACTAAAAATAGATTCAACATAGGACAAAATAAATTCATTTTTTTTAGGACAAAATATATGAATACTGAAAGAAGTGGATTGAATTTATTGAAAGAATAGTCAGTTCAAGATTACCCCCAAAAGATCCTTCAATAATACCCATTTTGAAGATATGAAAGTCAGGGATGACAAAGGAAAAGATGTAAAGAACTAGAGACCCGAATAGGCCACTGGGCTTAAATATCCAAAAGGATTATTATTATTATTACAGACATCCTCATGGTGTCAGAAGGCTCATCATGGGAGGCGGCCTGCACAAATCATTATTCACATCCTATCATGCCTATTATATCTCTCCTTAAACTCATGCACTGTCAGAACACTCATTTGTGTTCTGACAGTGCATGACCACTTGTGGCAGTACATTTCAGTCATTCACCCTCTCCAAGCAAAAAATCTGATTCTCACACCCTTACTAACTGTGCTCCTAGACAATCTCCAGGGGTCACCCTAGTTATCTTCCTACTCATCATGTATTGAAAAATTTCCTTAATATCAATGTTATACAACCCCTGTAGTAACTTACAAGTTTGTATCGTGTCCGCTCTTTTCTGCCTGTTAACTAAACTTTGCAACTCTCCAATCTATCCTCATAGGGAGCATTCCATTGTTATAATATAATACCATTGTTGTCAACCCAATTCTGCACCCTAATTCTTACCTGCCTTTCCAGCACTTTAACCACAACACCTGATACACAGGTTAGCCTATAATTTGATGCTTGAATTCTCCTTTATGAAGCAGTACAATCTTGAGTTCCTTTTGCCTCCTTTGGAACTTGACCCAGTGTAAGACTCATATTAAACAAATATGTCAAGGCAGGTGTCACCTCCCTAGTACATTTCCTTTAAAATACGTAGTGATATATCATCAAATCCCACAGCCTTATTAATATCAAATTTGCGTAATTCCCCATATACTTCTTTCTCAGTCACAGTCAGTCTCTCAACCTCATTGTCCACTGCTCTCAATGATGTTGCATTCACAAGGATGAAGGAACTTTATGAAGCTCATAAAGTTCCTTCATGATCAGATCCAAGACCCTCAAAAACTCGAGAAATTCATTTTCTTTACTTCCAGTTGCTAGCTCGTCATCCAATCTATATTGCTATAATTAAAATCACTCATAATGATCACCCTTTTCCCATTTGCTTGGATAATTTGCTTATACATGTTCTGGTCATTTACCTTCCACATTACCAGGTCTGTAGCAACATCCAATGAGATATTTCATTCTGTTCACCTCTATCTCACACCATACTGTCTCTAAACCACTACCACTATTTCCTCCTTGCATCCCTACCTTGTAATGGACATAACTCTTTTTCTATCATCAATAGCACTCCACTGCCCTTTTTATCTTCACAAAATACATCATACCCTTCCATCTCTATTCCTCGCAGGATGTCATCCTCATCCAACCATGTCTCACTTATTCCAACAATTTTTGGGTAAACAAATTCAATCAGTGCAACTATTTTATTTCCTCTGTTTCTGATATTCTAGCTTTTGTATACAAACATAATTGCTCATTCCTGGATATACAAAAAATTTGACTGATACCACTTATTAGATGTGACTTCTCCATACTACTTTCCTCGAACCATTTCTTTTTCTTCTTGCTCATCCCAGAACCTTGTTCAAATCCAACTGTTTTCCCTAAATCGCAGGTCATCCTCTTCCCTTTTTGCCTACACAATAACAAGATAACCTCTTATCTATACTTGTCAATGCAACTGCAACATCATAATTATCCTTTGAGCTGTTTTGCCAACTTTTGCAATATTCCCTGTGAAATTAAACTCTCTGGCTGCAATCCCCCCCCCCACCCCCCCCCCCCCCCCAACATCCCTGGCTTCATCAGTTTCCTGCAATCCAGCATCAGCATTAAAAAGTGATATAGAACAGGAGTTAACTCTGGAACACAAATCTTCAGAACAGTCAAAGAAAAAAATATCATCGGTACCAAGAGACTTTTTTGGAAAAATCCTGTCTGATTTGGATAACATTATTCTGATCTTTTTTAGGTGTTTTTTATCAAGATCATCAGCAGGATAACATTTACTAAGAACAAGAATTATTAATATTTCCAGAGTGATAATATATTTTAAACATCTAGTCTTGTTTGCTTCTGTTATCAAGAGCAGTACTTCACACCCACAATCATTTTTTTTTTTTTAGACTTCAAGAATATGCCCTATAATTCTTTAAATTATTTTTTTCCTGGCAAGATATTATCTGTGATCAGTTTCAGTAACACCAAATTCTTTTGGTGAAACTGAATCAATCAAGGTTACAAACTTGTTGTTTTTTTTACTTCTTATATGGAAAACAATAAGAGTTTATAATCTTTTCTTATGTATATAAGAAGAATAGCATATTTTTTTATTTTTAAATTTCAAAATGGCTGAATGTCTTTTCTTTTTCTTCATGGTTCCAGCTGTGGTCTATGCCATGTCCTTTAAACTTCCATTCTCATCGCAAAATAATTAAACGACCTCACTATTTATTTTATTTTTTTCTGAAGATCTTTCAGTAGTTAAGACATTAATTTTATTATTTTGTAATTATGAATTTAATTTTACCTAAACCTTGCATTATATGATTTCTGCACTTTCTTTTAGAAAGTTACTACCTGCATACCATTATTTTTTTTCTCTTAAATTGATATTTAGCTGGTATGTTGGAGATATGTCTAGGCAGCGATGTGAAGTCCTGCTTAAAAGAGAAAACAAAGAAGGAACTTTCATGGTTAGGAATTCTTCTACAAAAGGAATGTTTACTTTATCCCTTTTTACCAAAGTGTAAGTAATTACATTTGATTCTCACACAGACTGTTGCTTCTGTTTTTTTATTGATCTGTTCTTTTGCTAAGGAAGACTAGTAATTTTCAATTAGTTTTCTATAAAATTATTGCATAATGATAGGATGTGTTGTGTAGGGAAGGGGAATGTATAACTGTAATAGCAGTAATAGTAATAGTAATATAAAAAAATTATTTGCTAACACTAGACAAGTTAATAGATTTGAAGCCTGTAGAAATTATCATTATTGTTATTATTACAATATAGTTATGGAACCAAGCTGCATCCTAAATGCCACAATACTTGTCATACCATATCTTAAATTAATTTCAAATCCAAGATTTGAAAGCAAAGTTGATAAAAATGAGAAATTTATGCAGCATAGAATTGTATGAGTTGAGTGATGGTGTTGAGGTGGTCAGGGAGATTAGCATCAGGAAAGGGTATGCTAGAAACAGTAGTAAATATGAGTGGGGGTATTAGAAAGGTCAACACATGAAAGGGATTAAATGGAACACATAGAGAGTAATTGGGTCTGTTAAAAACAGGATAGATGGTAATAAAGGGTAATAAAGGAATTAAATTCAGCTGAAATCACAGACTACTGTATATGATTCCATTTCTGTCTGCAATAGCAGACGGAACTGGTTACATATACTTTTGGGTTCTGATACTTATACTTTTGGGTCTGTAACCAGTTCTGTTTGCAATAGCAGATAGAACTTTTTTTTCCAGAAGTTATCAAATATAATGAGAGCACAATAAGTAGGCAAGTCGAAATATCCCACAGAGTTATTTTTCTATGTGGCAAGTAAAAGGAAGAATGACTATGAAAAGTTACTGAGTGGAGGGTCTATCATCAAAGTGAAGATATTTCTGTGCAGATGTGACATGAACTGATGTGGGAATAAAAGTTGAAGTTGATGAATTGAAATTAGTATACTGAAGAATCTCAGTGCAAATATGGCCAGCCACAGTATTAGATGGGATATTAGCTTGCATTATTATGAAAATGTATATAAAAAAAGTGACATTGCTACCTCTGACTAGGCTGTTTATGCTGTGTGCTGAGAGTACCAAGAGAGTGGAAGGAGGGAAAAATAGTTCCACTGCATGAAGGAGGCTCCAAGACAGAGATAGTAAATTTATGGACCAATCTCAGGAGTGGTGATAATAATAACAATAATAATAATAATAATAATTATTATTATTATTATTATTATTAACATCTGACCTCCATCATGTTGCAGGTTTAATGGACTATTTACAGCACTAGGAAAGGATTAAAATGATTCATCTTCAAGGATTATAAATAACTCTTGTAATGCATACTCAAATACAACACAATACTAAGTGAAACATGTGGGTGACTCTAAGTTCTATCTAGGTGGTCCTATCTAAGTGGCCTAGGATGTAAAGTGGGATTTCTGATAATTAATGTTTCCCAAATTTTGGGAAGTTTTATGCAACCATATTTATTTAAATTCGGTTGATTTCTGAGTGCCTCCACAGATTCTAAAACAGTCTTTCTTTCTTTCTTAAATTCACTATGGTGGAGCATGTTGGTTTCGGACAGACAGACAGGCAGATCAGCAACCATCTGTTTAGAAGAACACAAATCATACATCTGCAATTACGACTATGGTCAATCTGGCTTTGCGGACCATGTTTTGGATACAACCCACACGATCTCCTGGAGAAAAACTGTCATGCTCCACCATTGTAAATTCAAAATTGAAAATAGTGCTATCTTAGTTATGGTGATCCCAATTTTGAGCCATCGATTATGATAATTTTATTATTATTACGTGACACCTCCAAGGAGTCCAAAGACTCAGTGAGGGAGGGCACCTACTCTACAATTCTCCGTATCCACCACTCAAATCCACCAACTGCAGCAAACTACGTCATTTACACCAGTGCCATCTACTGTCCACCAGCACCACTAGTATTTTCACAGACAATCACAAACATCCATGTCCATGCTGGGATCTGAACCTGCAGCCTTTTAGCTGGAGAGTGGATATGCTATCCACTTGGCCAACCAGACTGCCCTAATGTTAGAAAAGTTCATGGGTTTTGCCATTTTCAATAAACTTGTAAATTCCTTAAGTTAATTACCAGTTATGTATTTGTTCTGGATGTATGGCAGTTTGATAACTTTTTGTGTTGGGAAGTTTGTTTTGGTTGTTGTGTTGTTTTGATTGGTTTTTGTTGTCCTGTTTGCATAATTTATTAGCTGTGTGGGATAGTTGCAATTTTTAAAAATTTATGTTAGTTTTTTTATTTCTGTGTTGAGATAATTATGGTTAGTTGAAAACTTGTAAGCATTTATGAATTGTGATAGGATGACCTATTTTTTAACAGAATATGGATGGTATGAGTAGAAATGGAGGAGGTAGTTAAGAGGAGTAACATGGGAGTTTTCCCAGAAATAATGCCTTAATTTTGATACTTTTCACAAGAATGAACTTTTTTTTAGTAAATCAGGTTTGTGTTTTAAAAATTCATCAAACTGTATACAATTTATATCAAATTTGCATTTGATATAAATGCATGCTTTCAATGTTTCAATATTTAATTGGTTTTTCCCACTGGTCCACATATTGTTCACTAATGAAAATATTCATTCAGTGGGGGCATCAGATCCAGGGAGACATAAGCAAAATTCGACAATTTTTAAAATGTTTTTAAAATATATGTATTTATTTGAGAAATAGTTAAAAATTTCAACTCATCTATGTTGGCAGGACTCGTCATTCTTCGATCTTTTCACTGGTGACATAACTTTACAACATCTACACACGCACATCAATGACAAAGCCATATATGCCACGCTGCTAGTGAGTGCCAGTGAAATGACAGTTTCATGTTTCTATGGGCCATGTTCTGCACACCAATATTCAATTTACTATTTCAATTCAAAAAATAAAGGACAAAATGGCCATTTTAGAAAAAAAATAAAGCTAAAGGACAGAGCAGTGAAATAAAGGACGTATGGTCACCGTAACTATCCCCCTCATTTCTCAAGCCATTATTCTCCACACGAAGTCATCTTTACAACATTCCACCTGTGCAATTCTGGTTTCCCTGTTCTGACACACTCACTTGCCCAAGAAAACAACAACAGTCTCTCCAAATGCTTGGGTCCATCTACATTTATGTATGTAATCCATCTCTTGCATACAGCTCTCTTCTATCCTCAAATGTACTCCACACATCCACATATTCCAGACCTCTTTTCCTATGCATTCTTGCAATCATCTTATTCATCATCACTGCCTTTCTCCTCCACTCTGCATTATCATACTGGAGCAACACAATCGCAATCTTTCTTCTGAAACATTCTGCTGCACTATCTCTAACATCAACCTCATATCGCGTGCTACACAATTCACACTACATTTCACCAATATTACTACATCTCCTCTACACTTTCATCCCTCTTCACTGCCATTGCCATCCTCTCTATCAATCCACCAGGCAAGCACTATACTCCCCCCCCCACACCCAAATCATCAAATCTCCATACATGATGCTCCAAATAGATTCATTCATTCTCCTCTCACTGGCATCCATGACTCTTACAGCTTCCAGTCTTCCACATTTTTAAACAATGGGATGAATACATACGACATGTATAGCAAGCTACAAACATCAACTGTGCTATGAATCATCATCATCATCAAATTCCTGACATGTACCCTCAAGGGGTGTACAGGAAATGATAGTACTACATGAAAAATTTACATCATTACTAACTTCCTATCTATAATTTTCTTCCAAATCAGTCTGTTACTTGTCGAGACTTCAACAGTATCAGATCTTATATTTCTATCGTCTAAGGCACTTTGTACTGTATCAATTCACCTATATCTTGATCTTCCTCTGGGTCGTTTTCCTGGCAGCCTGGCAGAGAACACTTGTTTTGCTAATCTTTCCTTGCCCATTCTCTTTAAGTGACCATACCACCTGAGATTAGCTCTGCTAACACATTCCTGGATGCTGACAATGACAAGTTCTTTCCTAATATCCTCATTTTTAATATGATATTGCCATTGATACCATCTGTTCACGCCTCTAATCTTTCTCAGGACTCATATCTCTGGTCTCTAGTCTTTGGTCAAGTGTTTTACTTCTGACCCAGCTCTCAGATCCATAAGTTAAAATTGGTTTGAACACTGTCTTGTATACAGCTAATTTAGTGTTTTGGCTACTTTCTCTCTTATTCCATATAAATTTATTCAGTTGACTTCCTACCATACCAGCTTTGTTGATTCTGTTGTCCATTTCCATATTTAACTTACCATCTTCACTAAAAATCGTGCCTAAGTAGATGAAATGTTTTCCTTGTTCTATAAGTTCTCCATTCAATGCAATTGATAGTTTCAATGTTTCTGCCTATTTTCATTGTCTTTGACTTTTTAATGCTGACCTTCATACCATATCTATTACAACAGTTATACAATTTAGTCAGGGAATCTTGCAAACTTGTAGCGGATTTATTTATAAGTATAACATCGTCCGCATAAAGCAAAGAGCTGACATTAACATCTCCAATTCTGATATCATGTTTAATACCACTTTCTTTCATAATGTGATCCATATAGATAATGAATAACCCAGGGATAATGTACATCCTTGTCTCACACCAGATTTAACATTAAACCATCTTCCTGTACTTCCTTAATTCTAATTGCTGACTTACAACTCAAATAAAGACTCTTAGTATTGCTTGATATAATGCCCCATTGACCATTGACACCATATAACTGTAGCGTATTGAATAGCTTCTCTCTTGGCACCTTGTTATATACCTTTTCCAGATCGACAAAACTTAAATACAGATCTTTGCTATATTCCCATGCTTTCTCAACTATTTGTCGTAAAGTGAAGATCTGATCCTGACAGCCTCTATTTGGCTGGAATCCAACTTGTTCTTCACCAAGCTTTTCTTCCACAATTCTTCTCAACCATTTCTCAAGTATACTTGCATAGATCTTGCCAGGAACACTCAGTAGGGAAATACTTCTGTAATTCTCATATTCAGTTTTATTTCCCTTTTTATATGTGGGTACTATTAGAGCTTTACTCCAATCATCGGGAATTCGCCCCTCTGTCCAGGCTTTCTGAACTATTCAGTGCAGCCACTGTAAGACTTTTATACCACCATATTTCAGCATTTCTGGTCGAATATCATCTACTCCTGCTGCCTTTCCACATTTCAAGCCTTTGATGGCTTTTTCTACTTCAACTATGGATATGTATTCCTGACTGCATGCCTGGTTAGTGTTTTTTATCACTGTGCTGTCATCACTGCTTGTTTCATTTAGCAGTTTTTCAAAGTAATTACTCCATACTTCAAGGATATCTTTTTCTCCTGTTTTCATGTCACCTTTATCATCTCTAACTCCTTTTACAGCACTCTTTCCTCCATTTCTAAGCTTTTTCAACAACCTGCAGAATATCTTACCACCTTCTTGATATTTATTTTCTATGAACTTGCCAAAGTCCTCCCATGACTTTTGTTTGGCTAGTTTTACACAGTGTTTAGCTTTCTTACATTTGTCTCTGTATTCTCTAAGAGCACAAACTGACTTATTTGCCAGGAACTTTTGATGTGCTTTCTTTTTTTCCTTCATTGCCTCTTTAACTTCTTGTGTCCACCATGGAGTTCTGATTTTTCTATCCTTGCAGACAACCTCACCATATGCCTCTCTGGCTGAATCAATCAGGGTTTTCTTCAAGGCTTGCCACTGAATCTCCAAGGTTTGGTTCCTGTTCTCAAACTCCTTCATTTTTTCTTCAATAATGTTTGTGTATTTTAGTCTACAGTTCACATCTGAGAGCTGCTCAACTTTTATTCACTTTAAAACTTTCTTACATGTTATTCTTTTCAATATGAAATTCAATTTTATCCTGCTCAAGATTAAATAGTGATCGCTTCCAATTTCAAATCCTCTGTGCACTCTGGTGTCCTTCACCAGGGAGAAAACATCACTATCAACAATAACATAGTCAATGAGACTTTTCTTATTCCTTGCCTCTTCTCTCCATGTGAATTTGTGCTCATTTTTATGTTGGAACATGGTGTTGAGACTTTTAAACTGGTTACAGGGTTGACACTGAGGAGTTCTTTCGCTTGGTCGAACAGCTGGATGGAGTGATGACAAGAGGCCATCCCTGGAAGTTACGAAAGGAAACTATGAGAAAGAGGATGAGGAGTGGTTTCTTTGCATGGAGGGTGGTTGAGCCATGGAATGCATTGCCTGATGGAGTGGTGAGAGCGAGAACGGTCAATGAATTTAAGGAGTGGTATGATAGACTTTGTGTTTCTTAGGGGGGGGGGACCTCCCCTTAATGAGTCTTGACAGACTTTATCTTTTTAGGAAGGACCTCCTACGATGAGTCTTTTAACTCCATGGAGGCCTGAATGTTAATAATAATAATAATAATAATAATAATAATGTCCTGAGCAGAAATCCAACAGGTATTTGCCATTATTATTAGCTTTGCTCTTTTCTCCAAATTTTCCCAAAATATTTTTGTATGTCTTCCAATCATTTTCTACTCTGCTATTTAGATCCCCAACAAGGACCAACTTTTCCTTTTTCATTGTGTCAGTTGCTTTTTCTAAAGCATAAAAAAATTCCTCCACTTCTACCTTAGTAGAACCTTCTGTGGGACCATAGGCACAAATAAGTCTCATTGTCCAATTCCCCATTCTGATATTTGCCCACATCATTCTACTTGAGACTGCTTGCCATTCAAGAAGATTAGCCTCGTATTTTGTGTTGAATACTATGGCTACGCCTTCTTTTCCTTGATTGTCATTTTCTGAATATAACATTTTGTATTTATTGCTCAGAAAGATCTCACCAGTTTTTGTCTTTTTTGTTTCAGTCACCCCTATTATGCCGATCTGGTACTTATCTAATTCTTCAGCTAGCTCCATTTCTTTGCCATTCAGGCTTCTTATGTTGATATTACCAATCTGTAACTCTGGTGATGTTGAGTTGGGGTGTGCTTTCAGATTTGTTCTAGTAGCTGACTTTTCACTGTTCACCCTGGTTCCCTGGCAGAAACAACGGAGGCCTTGTTTAACGGGGCGACGCCCCAGCCGACATGAAATTTTGTCATGTTGTACCATCATTTTCTATATTGGTTTAAGCCAATAAGAATACAATTTGGTTAGCTAAATCCCAAATTGCCAGCCCATCCTCGTTCGTTCAGTATCCAGGTAGATACCCAACAGGGTGCGCCAATAGAAGGTGAGGATTGGACATTAGGTCAGAAGCCCTGGTCGGGTGTCCGCATTCCTTTAAAGGCTGTGTGAAGGTCTCCTCTCAGTTATACAGCTTTGACTCTTAAGCACCCCTAAATGAATAACTGCTATAATGTAGTCTTTAAATGTTGGTGGGTTAGTCCTTATATGGATAAGTGGAGGGGGGGACATATATGGACTTTCATATTTAATTTGTTAAAAAATGAAAAAAAAAAGACTTTCAAAAATAAGTATCATGTGAGTTATTTACTCACACTTCTAAAATAAAGTGGTATTTGTATTTATAAAGGAAATGACTACCACTATGATATTGCTTGACTTTACAATGGCATTTGATAGGATACTGCATGAAAATGTATTACATAAATTGGAACAAATGGGTTTGGATATAAATTGGTGACATTGATAACAGGTAAAATAAGTATAATGTGAGTAATTTACTCACACATTCTAAAATAAAGTGGTATTTGGATTTATAAAGGAAATGACTACCACCATGATATTGCTTGACTTTACAAAGGTATTTGATAGGATACTGCATGAAAATGTATTACATAAATTGGAACAAATTGGTTTGGATATAAAGTTGGTGACATGGATAACAGGAGGATTGAGGGGCATAAATTAAGAATAATATATGTTTGAGCAGGATGAAGTAGAAGGCAAATGACCATTTGTAGGCTATAGGACTCTGTACTTAAATCACTGTTGTTTAATTTGTGCATGACGAGTATTGGGAAATTGAGAGGAAATGTCCAATTATTTCTTGAAGATATCAACTAGGGATAATAGTTAATGAAGGTGATATGGCAGTCCAGAAAGATGATATCATCATATGCATATCAAGGATTTAGGCCAAGCATGGCCTGTTCCGGCCTTAGAAGTCATCGTTGAATCGTTTAAGAGGACGTCCTGGTTTTCTTTTTCCTAATGGCTATATAAAAGATGATATAAATAGATTAACCATTTGGGCAAAGAATAATGGCTGTCAGTTCCATGTAGCAAAGAATTATTAGAGTGCCCTTCCATCCATCCCATTTTAAATAGGACAGTTCTGTTTTCATAAAAATTGTTCTCATATGTAATTACTGTATCTTATTCCATTGGACTCTTAAACACAAAATTTCTTTAGTTGCATGTTGCTATAGGTCATGGAATGTGAAGAGCAGTTGATGAAGAAATGTATAAGCAACATTGGTTAGTGAACAAGGAAAGAATGATGATTGGAATGACTTTTAATGGGATTATATTGATCAAGTGCATATAATAAACAACTATGTTATACCAACTAGTTTCACCAACTAAGGCTGTTGGCATCTTCAGGGTACATAACTGATGTAAGACACTAAAAAGTAAAAACTATAATCAACCGATTATAGTTTTGTTACAAACTATAATCAACCGATTCCAATTATATTAAACAAAGAACAGAGCGTGTGCATAGAGCATGCATGATCTCACTTGTTGTTATTTAGGAACATACTATAGTTGGCACTGTAATTCAGTTCTGGTGAGTTGAGAGATCTAATAAGGATCTTTCAGATCACGGGTAAGATTAGTCCTTGGTTCCTGTTAAGGTTTTGTATGCAACGGGCAACTGTTGTGGCCTCTTTAAAAATTCGGGAGCGGAAGTCCTCCTCTATGTAAGGAATTGTGCTTCTATCCCACTCTATGGTATGGGTCGTTCTTGAGAAATGAAAAGCTAACCCTGATTTTTCTTCTCTGTTATTATTGACATCACCTATGTGTTCTTTTTTCCTAATTTCAAGGCTCCTTGAAGTTTGGCCAATGTAATTCAAGCCGCACGAGCAGGGTATGTTATAAACTCCAGCATATTTGGAGAAAGGATGGCTATCTTTTGGAGATCTTAAGAATTGTCTAATCGTTTCTGTAGGTTTAAAGGCCACTCTTATTTTATGTGGTCTAAGGAGTCTTGCAATCTTATTGGAAACTGTCCCTAAGTATGGAACGATGATGGTAGAAACATAACGTATATCATCTCGTTGTCTTTGTCGGGGTTCAGAGAAAAGTATCTTGTGGACAAGTCTTCGAGGAAATCCATTCATGATAAGGTTGGTAGATATCAGGGATAGTTCTTCCTGGAGGTCTTGTTGATCTGTTGTAAGGAGAGAGGCACGGTTCTTCAGCATGTGTACAATACTAAGTTTCTGAGAAATGTGGTGGCAGGAAGTGAAATGTAAATAACATCCTGTATTGGTAGGTTTGCGGTAAACTGAGAGATTGATACCACCATTCAGAAGCTTCTTAATTAAAGTGTCCAGAAATGATAATTGGTTATCTTTTTCAAGTTCTAGAGTGAATTTGATTGTGTGGTGTACAGAGTTGCTTTTGTTAAGAAAGCGAACAGGTCCTTTTATTGTGTGGTTCCAAACAATAAAGATATCGTTCATGTATCTCCACCATACTGTGGATTTAGGATCTGTTTTGAGATAAGATTTTACTTTCAAAATCCTCCATAAAGAGATCAGCACAAGATGGAGAGAGGGGACTACACATTGCAAGGCCAGTCAATTGCTGATATATGGTTTTATTCCATAAGAAAAAGTTTGATGTTAAACAATGACGGAACAGAGAAGTAATGTCTTGTGGGAGCAAACTTCCTAAAATGTTGATGACTTCCTCCACAGAGATGTTAGTGAATAGAGATGTAACATCCAGGCTGGCAAGTAGATCCGTATTGGAGATAGAGATGTTGTTCAGTTTCTCAACGAAATGTTGTGAATTTCATATATAAGTATCCGAATTATGGATGTGTGGTTTGAGGAGGCCTGCCAGGTGTTTAAATAACCGATAAGTTGGTGAATGGAATACCACTATGCCCAATTGTAGATTCCATCTACAATCGGGCATAGTGGTATTCCATTTTTGTGTACCTTAGGAGCACCATATAGTCTAAGTGTTAGTGGATGCATTTTCAATCTTCGTTTTAAGTCTATAAACCAGTTTACCATGTGACGTATTAAATCGTTGGTGTCATTGTGATTCTTTAGTGTTGGATCTGTGACTAGGACACGGTCACAGATCCAACACTAAATGTATCCGATAGTAAGCTGTTAATCTTATCTTTGTAATCACTGGTGTTTAAAATCACTGTTGAATTTCCCTTATCTACCTTCAATATGATAATGTCTTTCTTTTTCTTCAAAACTATACAATGTTCTTTTTCCAGAGTAGTGATATTTTTATTAGGAGTTCTGGAAGATGAGAGGATGATACTACTTTTTAATCTAGTATCATTAGCTATGGGTTCCGGTAACGATGAGACTGCCTTTTCTATATTACAAATGATATCCACTTTAGGGACATGATCAGGTGTTGATCACAAAATTGAAACCTTTTTTAAGTATATTAATCTCTGGTTTTGTTAATACTTGATCCGATAAATTAAAAATAACTTTGCTGTCTGGTAGAGAAGGTTTTGACTTAAAATGTTTTGTATAAAGATCGTTAAATTTTTTGATTTGGTTTCGTTTGCTTGTTGTAAATGCTTTATCATAGCTAATTGTGACCATATATCTTGGTCTAAAGTACTAGAGATATTGTCATAAATCTGATAACATTCTAAATCTGTTTGGCTTAAAAGAAATCTAGTATGCTGTATCCATTCACATAGAAGTGCCAAAGATGTTTTAAAATAAATATGTTTCGCTCGTCTTGAATGGAATTGTTCTTTTAAAAATAGAAACTTTGGAATAATCTGGTTGCCTCGACATCTTTTCAAAAAAGTGAGGTGATTTAATAGTTTGGCCTTTTTACATTTAAGGAGTTCAAAACGGCATACCTTTCTTTTGGTTTCCCCACGAATTCTATTCATGTCGAAAAACGTTTAATTTTCTTGACCAAAAAGCTCTGGAATGACTTTTAATGGGATTATATTGATCAAGTGCATATAATAAACAACTATGTTATACCAACTAGTTTCACCAACTAAGGCTGTTGGCATCTTTTAGTGCCTTACATCAGTTATGTACCCTGAAGATACCAACAGCCTTAGTTGGTGAAACTAGTTGGTATAACATAGTTGTTTATTATATGCACTTGATCAATATAATCCCATTAAAAGTCATTCCAGAGCTTTTTGGTCAAAAAAATTAAACGTTTTTTAACAAGAATGATGATTATTATGGGTGATTTTGATTGGAATAAAAAAAGATAGCATTTGTGGGAAATAAGGAAAATGAATTTCTTGAGTTCTTAAGAGGCTCTTATCTTAGGCAGTATGTAAAGGAGGGCACGTGAGGATCAAGAGTTTTAGATGTCATCGTTTCATCAGAGGATGTAATTGCGAGTGGGATTTTCTCTCCAGTTGGTGAGAGTGATTGTGATGTGATCACATGGATTGTGGCTAACCATATGAAGACTTCTGTGAGAAAAGGATATATGTGGAAGTACAAGGCTGATAATTATGACAAACTTAGAAGACAACTTGGAGCTACAGCATGGAATGAGGAGTTGAGCAGTTCAGAAATAAATACTGCTTGGAAATTGATCAGTATGTGAATGTATTCCAAATGTCAAAGGGCTGAATAAGGTAGTATAAAATGGATGAGGGGATTAAGCATGAAATCTGGAAGAAGAAGAAGGCACTTTGGAGGCAGCACCATATTATTCATATCGTGCTGCCTCCAAATGAATGGTAATAATCAGTTTCATGAAGAGTATAAAGAGCAGGCCAAGAGAATAACTCAGTTGGTAAGGAGACAACAAAAGTGCAATATGAGCAGAAATTTGCAAATTAGGCCAAGAAATTTCCCTGTATAAGTTTTTTCCTCATAGGTTTTTTTTTGGATATGTGGCAAGTAGAGGAAAGAATGATTATGGTAAGATGCTGTTAATGGATAAAAGTGGGAGATTTGGGACTGACGCAGAGGACATAGTCGAGGTGTTCAGTGAGCAATTCGTCAGGGTGTTTCATCCTCTGTGTGAAATCAGAAGTTCAAGTGTAAGAATGAAATGAAAGAAGACTTAATGGTGAGCAAGTAAGAGGTATATGAGGAGTTAAATAAACTAAATATCAGTAAGGCAATAGGACTTGATGACATATTGCCATGTGTCTTCAGGGAATGTTCCATGGAGTTAGCATCAGTCTTGGTCTATCTGTTTAAACCCAGCACAAATCCCAAAAGAGTGGAAAAAAGGCAAAATTGCTCCACATCACAAAGGCGATAAGGCTAAGGCAACAAATTATAGGCCAATCTGTATATCTGGAGTTATAGTTAAGGTACTGGAATGGTTGGTGAGAGGTAGGATACAAAAGTGAGTTGATAACAGTGGTATTCTTTGTGTTTATCAGCATGAGTTTGTTAAAGGGAGGTCACCTTTTACAAACTTGCTTATATACTATAACAAGGTGACATATGTATTGGACAAGGGAGATGCATATATACAAGTGGTATACTTGGAATTTGATTGATATGATAGATTGCTACAACACAATTGATCACTAAAATGAAATAAATTGAAGTAATGGGATTGGATGATAGACTAGTCAGTTGGATAGGTATTAACGTGTTGTGTATGCAGGGGCCAATATCTTGAAAGAAGAAAGTTGCTAGTGGTGTGCTGCAAGGGTCAATTTTGGAACCATATGTATTAATGACATTGGGATAGTTTTAACTGGTGATATACAAATGTTTGCAGATGATGCAAGACTGAGAAGAGTGATTGGGAATCAGTCAGACATTGTTGTCTTACAAGAGGACTTGAATAGATTTTATGAGTGGGCAGTGTTATGGACCTGTCAATTCAATGTTGCCAAGTGCAAGATTTTGAAATTTGGCAGGCAACAATGTGATGAAAAGTATGCACTTGGCAGAGAAATTTTCAGACATCACATGCAGAGATCACATTGTGTAAGTTGTGAAGACACCACATCAGATAATGGCAATAATGCAGAGGACTTTAAAATGTAGAAATAAACAGGTTCTTGTTCCATTGTATAAGGCCCTCATCAGGCCTCCTATGGATTATTATGCACAGATTAGGTCCCTTGGTTTCCATGGTGACCGAGGATATATTGGAAAGGGTATACAAAGAAGGTTTGTATACCCTTTCCAATATTTTTTCTAAGGTTTTCACTAAGGTTTTAACTGGTCTTTGGAATATGATATATGAGGACAGCCTTTACAAGTGATGACAACTGCAATCAACACTGCAGTTATTAAGATTATTATTAACATTATTATTAAAATTTATAAGATTTATTATTATTATTATTATTATTATTAAGACCATACCCATGGAATTACAAGACTCATTGCGAGAAACAAACACTGTTACACCTCAATGTCAGACAATGTATTCCACTCACCAACCAGTCTCCATTCAAAATACTTGTTCATTATGCCCCTGCTCACACCATCTTTATACATCTTCCAGATATGTCCCCTTGTTACACTCCTTCTCCCATTCTTTAAAAATTTTTTTCTACATTAACCTGGTAACAACTCTTTACCAATTTCAATGTCTCAGTCTGAGAATTACAGAGTCTTTTCATTATTGAGTGTTCCTGGTAAGATATATGCAAGTATACTTGAGAAACAGTTGAGAAGGATTGTGGAAGAGACGCTTCGTGAAGAACAGGCTGGATTCAGCCCAAATAGAGGCTGTCAGGATCAGATTTTCACTTTACGACAGATAGTTGAGAAATCATGGGAATATAACAAAGATTTGTATTTAAGTTTTGTAGATCTGGAAAAGGCATATGACAAGGTGCCAAGAGAGAAGCAACTCCAAATGCTATAGTTATATGGTGTTAATAGGGCATTATATCAAGCAATACTTAGTCAGCAGTTAGAATTGAAGGAAGTACAGGAAGATGGTTTAATGTTAAATCTGGTGTCAGACAAGGGTGTATCCATTATCCCCTCTGTTATTCATTATCTATATGGATCACGTTATGAAGGAAAGCGGTATTAAACCTGATATCAAAATTGGAGGTGTTAATGTCAGCTGTTTGCTTTATGCGGATGATGTTATACTTCTAAATAAATCCGCTACAAGTCTGCAGGATTCTCTGACTAAATTGAATAACTGTTGTAATAGATATGGTATGAAGGTCAGCATTAAAAAGTCAAAGACAATAGGCAGAAACATTGAAACTATCAATTGCATTGTGAATGAGAACTTATAGAACAAGTAAAACATTTCATCTACTTAGGCACGATTTTTAGTGAAGATGGTAAGTTAAATATGGAAATGGACAACATAATCAGCAAAGCTGGTATGGTAGGAAGTCAACTGAATAAATTTATATGGAATAAGAGAGAAATTAGCCAAAACACTAATTAGCTGTATACAAGACAGTGTTTAAATCAATTTTAACTTATGGATGTGAGAGCTGGGTTAGAAGTAAAAAACTCGACCAAAGACTAGAGACCTCAGATATGAGAGTCCTGAGAAAGATTAAGGTTCTTCCTATATAGGAAAGAACTTGATATTGTCAGCATCCAGGAATGCATTAGCAGGGCTAATCTCAGGTGGTATGGTCACTTAAGCAGAATGGAAGAGGAAAGATTAGCAAAACAAGTGTTCTCTGCGAGGTTGGCAGGAAAAAGACCCAGAGGAAGACCAAGATATAGCTGGATTGATACAGTAAAAAGGGCCTTAGAAGACAGAAATATAAGACCTGATAATATTGGAGTCCTCATGTTGGAGGCTTAATGGATTGTATACAGCACTCAGAAAGGATTAAAACAGAATTTAATACTTCCTATATTTCGTCTCAGTCACTGAGATATCTTCAGGGATTACAAAAAAGACCTGATAATATTGGAGTCCTCATGTTGGAGGCTTAATATTGTATACAGCACTCAGAAAGGATTAAAACAGAATTTAATACTTCCTATATTTCGTCTCAGTCACTGAGATATCTTCAGGGATTACAAAAAAACTAATGTAATATATATACAAATACCACACAATACTAAGCCCAACCACATGGGTGACACTAATGTCCTATCTAGGTGGAGCGCCCTCTAAGGGCGGTTGTAGGTGGCCTGGAATGTAAGGTGGGATCTCTGATGATAAGTGTTTCCCAAATCTTAGAAAGCTTCATGCAACCATATTTATTAAGATTTGGTTGATTTCTGAGAGCTGCTGCTGATTCCAAAAATAGTCTCTCTTTTTTGAATTTGCTGTGGTGGAGCATGGTGGTTTTTTTTTCCATGAGATCCTATAGGTTGTATCCAAGACATGGTCAGCCAAGCCTGACTGACCATAGTCGTGGTTGCAGATGTATGACTTATGTTCTTCCAGGCGGGTGTCTGTGTTTGCATTTTCCTCCCAATAGTAACTGTGTGTGTGTGTGTGTGTGGGTAGGTTTGGGTGAGAGAGAGAGAGAGAGAGAACTAAAAGCCTTTGAAATGTGGATCCTCAGAAGAATCCTTAGAGTCCCATGGACTGCCAAGAAAACTATTTAAGAGATATTAGAGTTGACTGGAGAAGACAGGAGTCTGTTGAAAGCCATTAAGAAAGGGGAAACCTTGGTCACATACTAAAGCATGAATCCTAAAAACTATACTTTGAGATCTTATCTTTAAAGGATAAAAATCATTTACTCACTGACTCATTCTGTTATTGGTTTGTTTCACATTATACTTAATCAGTCTACTAGATTGAACATTTGGTTTTTCACAATGAATTTCTACAAACAATAAATGTTCATTACAGTCAGTTCTTTATTAGGCCTTTTCTCAAAATATAAAACTTCTTTGGGATTATGCAGTGTTTCCTTCTTTAACATATATTGTTCCATTCATCCTCACTCTTCCAGTTATTTCTGTTGATAGTGTACCAGTCATGAAGAGTGCTACTTCTTATTGATTGTAGTGAAGAGATATAATGCTACCTGTATATTTATTCCTTGTTATGACTATTGTGTTGCTTGTTAGGAATTCAGATATCCTATAGTCATAATATCATTTAACTTCAATGAATAGGTTTTGTTGAAGCGGTGTGTGTTTTAAGTGTATTTAATTAATGAGAAACTAAACCAAATTATGCAGTGTCACAACATCTGAGAAACCCAAACCTCCCCCCATTACAAAATGACAGGGGATTGTGATAGGTTTTAATTTTCTGTATGTGAATATAATGATTTTTATATTGGTTAGTTCTACCTTGAAAGCAGAATGGTAATGAAATGTTTATATTAAAGAAAACTGTATCAAGAAATTTCTGACTCTTTGTGTCTAGAACTAAAAACATTAAAGGAATTAAGTACAGTACTTAGCTTCCTTAGATGACCTTGTTTTCATCTCTTCTTTAGTTCTCAGCCTCATGTAAAGCATTATCATGTAAAGTGTAATGAAAAAGGAGAATATTGTTTATCTGAAAAGCATGCATTTTCATCACTTGAGGAACTTATATATTACCACAAGCATAATTGTGCTGGTTTGGCAACAAGACTGAAGCAACCACCATCTAGTAGTAATATAAATTGTGCTCCAGCTACTGTTGGTCTTAGTCATGGTGAGTAAGTATTTTTGGTATTTTATTAAAAGAAAAAAAAAATAAATATATATATATATATACTGTATATGTTATGGGCCAAGTGATTAATACGAGCATTATTCATAATGCCCGGGTGTTATGAATAATGACAAAAACAAAATCAGGCATTGTAATAAATTTTTTTTATTATTATTATTATTATTTCGAGCAACTCCAAGGAGTCGACAGACTCATCGAGGGAGGCCCTAACATCATGTCAAGAACAACTATTCGACATTCACACAGTATCTATCATACCTCGCCTTGAACTCATTCATGGTCATAGCACCCACATCAGACTCTGGCAACTTATTCCACTCATTCACCACTCTCCAAGTGAAAAACCTAGCTCTAACACCCCCTGCTAACCACCACATTCTTGCCCAGCTTCAGTGTATGGCCCCTAGTTCTCCACCACCAGTCCTATTCTCAAAAATATCTTCTGGATTAATCCTATAGAAACCCTTCAGTAATTTGAATATCTCAATCATATCACCCCTTTTCCACCTATCAATCAATTTTTGCACCCAACAAATCTTCAACCTCTCCTCATAAGGTTCATTCCACAGACCTGCTATCATCTGGGTCACTCGTCTCTGGATCCTCTCCACCTCCTCCCCATCAAGAAGAAACCCTGCCGCCCATATCTGGGCACAGTAGTCTAAATGGGGTCTTATCAAGGTTCGATATAGCGGAACAATAACCTATTTGTTAAAGTATTTTTCAGCAACCAAGTGATTTGATGAGCTGATTTAACCACTTTTGCAATGTGCCCCCTAAACTTCAATTCCGTATCCACCAACACTCCCAAATCCCTGGCCTCATCAATCTCCTGGAGCACGGTTCCACCAATATGATATACTGCTGCTAATCTTTTCACTCCAAAATGCATAACCTTACACTTTGCCACATTAAATTGACATCCATTTTCCCTAGCCCAGTCCTCCAAACTATCCAAATCATCCTGCAAAATTTTGACATCCTGTGCACTCACAATTGCTCTACCCAACTTTGCATCATGAGCAAACAAGTGAACACTTCCTCTCAGATCCTTTCCTATATCGTTAATGAACAATTGAAAATTAATGGTCCAAGAACAGAACCCTGCGGCACACCACTAGTCACAAGCCATCTTTTGGACTCCACTCCTGAATAAACCACTCTCTGGTATCTCTCCATCAACCACCTTCCTATCCATCTCACCAACCCTATATCCATCCCCATCTATTCCCGTTTACTGATTAGAGTTCCATGTGGTATCCTGTCAAAGGCCTTAGCAAGGTCCAGTAGAATCACTGTAAACCCATTACCCTTATCCAGTTCAGCCATCACAGTGTTATAAAACATGGAGAAGTTACTGAGGCATGATCTACCCCTTCACAAAACCATGTTGTAATCCATACAGTATCCCATTTTCATCTATCCAATTCTGTATTCTTCTCTTATCTAATTTCTCCATGATCTTGATAACTATTCCTAATATGCTAATCGGTCGGTAATTTACAACAGCAGTCTTGGAACCACCTTTATGCAGTGGAACTATTTTCCCCTCTTTCCACCTCCCACCCTCGGGACTGATCCAGACCCGAGACTCAAATTAAACAAAATGGTCAAGGGTACTGACAATTCTTTAGCCGCTTCACGTACGACACGAGCTGGTATACCATCCAATTCCACAGATGAATTGACATTGAGGTTTTGTAATAGACTATTCACCTCCACTTCATTCACCACAATTTCCGTATAAGCTGTTGGTTCTTCCATTTCTGCAATGTCACCACCAGGATGATATACTCTTGCAAAGTGCTCGCTTAGTAATTCAACTATATCAACTGATTCAGTTACCTCCCTACCATCAGCATTCTTTAAAATCCTTCTGCCATATACATTTTTTCTTTTACTTACAAGATATCGAAAAAACTGTTTAGGATTCTCTTTAGCCCGCATGGCCAATGTTCTTTTGTAATCCTTTTTTGCTTTTTTTACCACACTCGTTACCCTTCTGTCCTGCACTTTATACTGTTCATGTGCCTGTCGGTCACCTTTCTCCTTAAATTCCCTCTATAGTTGTTTCTTTTTTTGTTGCTCAAGCTTAATGGTGTTATTCATCCATTTAACCCCTACTTGATTTATTATTCGGACTCTAGGTATACATTCAGCCATTGCTTCATGCAAACACTTCTTAACTGCCTCCCATGCACTATCAACTTCTAGCCCTTGATGTTGTACATGCCATGGCATTGAACCAATCAATCTCCTAAGCTTGTCATACTTACCAGCCCGATAATTCCAAATGTACCCGGTTTTAATTGTAAATTCCACACCTTTAGCCACCTCCCAAGTTAAGACCCTATGATCACTCTCACCAATTGGTGGCAACGTGGTCATATTCATTACAGCCAAATTCTCAGATGCAATTACCAGGTCAAGCACTCTCTGACCCCTAGTATTTTCCATTACATGCTGTCACAGATAGTTATCCCGTAATAACCGCAGAAAATCCAATTCCTTCCATCCACATGTCTTCTCCTCCTTCCAATCAATGTTACCATAATTGAAATCTCCCATAATAATTACCCTCCTTCCACTCATTTCTTCTATTTGCTTATGCATACTATCTCCACCATTTATTCCATCACCTGGTCTATAGCAGCACCCAACTGTATATTTAGTTCTGCTAGTTTCAATCTCACACCAAATAGCCTCAAATGTGCTCTTTTCTCTATCCTGCAGTTCCACTTCTATTCTTCTTCTTGGCTGTAGCTCATCAGCTATCATCAATAACACTCCTCCCCCCCCCCCATTTTATTCTCCCTGTCACTCCTGAGCACACCATACCCCTCACATTCAATTCCACTAACTGTGTCATCTTCTGTCAGCCATGTTTCACTAATGCCAATAACCTGTGGTCTGAAAGTGCCAACCAAGGCCAAAAATTTTTCCTTCTTGTTCCTAATACTTCTGGCATTTGTATACATGAATTGCAGAAGCCGATTTGTCCCATCCCTATTTTGATGCCTTATACTAACTATCTCATTTTGATTCGTGGTCTTTCCTACTCGCTTGGGCATCTTACACACATTCACATACTCAACTGTCTCCCTAAAATCTGCATATCTACTTCCTCCCCCCTTAATAACTCTAGTTTCCCTGATTCTGCACATTCACTTCCACTACACTCGACAACACCTTTTCAAGTCTCCATACACCAAATCCATTCAAATGTAAGCCATCCATTTTATATAAATCCTTTCGCCCATCGAACTCATTCCACACATCCACAAATTCCACACCACTCATCAAACATAATTCATGCATAAAGTCATTAGCAATTATGGCCCTCCTTCTATACTCTTCACTGTCATACCACGGCAACAGTCTCACCAACCTAACTCTCTCACTCTTCTCTTTTGCTACCTCAAGCAATTCCTTCACATCCTCACTCATAGCCTTTTTGTTTCCTTTCAAATCATTTGTACCTGCCACTACTATCAATTCTTTCACCCGCTGCTTTCATTCTAATTGACTCGCTTACATTCTTAACGTTCGCACCGGGTTGGCATGATTTTGTTAAACTCTCAACTAACACACCTCTTGCTAAGGAATCTCCATACAACACATGCTCTTTCATTTTGTTTACACTCACTATCATACCCTTATTTTTTCTATCATACTTTTGCCGATTATTAGTCGGTACGCTTGGTAAACATTTTTGCCAATGCTCGCTGCCGATTTACCTTATGTATCGCTCCACATAATAAAGCAATCTCACTCATCGCATCAGTGTCATCATTTTTATTCTCCGATGATTCATTCAATCGTTTTGTATGTTTACCTTCATTCTCACTTTCAATGCCACTCTCACAGCTGTCAGGTACTACCTCGCAAATATCACCATTCATACCTCGAATATCACTGTTATCTAGATTCTCACTTTCATCAACGATATCACTTACACGACTTGAAGCACTCTTTAAATCCTCACATTCTTTACACTTTTTGCACACATTCACTCCACTATCGTTGTTTAACCAGACTCCAACCGCTCTCCTCAATGCATACATTTTGCAAACAGTACACTGAATCAAATCCTTTAAGTTAAGATTTTTAGACAAATATGGCGACCTGGACACCATCTTTGTATTCCTCTTTATGGAAGCCACGTGCACAGATAATCGTATCTGTCAATTTACTATTAAAATACTCAAAAGACACACAAAAATCACCCAGACTTGCTAAAATACTAAAAGTAAACAATACTATGTAAATACTATGCAAATTCATCAATTTTTACTCAAAATATCACTTATCTGTTCAGGAGCTATCCACACGACACGACATTCACGTTGTTTATCATAATTTATCACACTGACAGGTCAATATGAATATTGCCTTTGTGGGCAGGTGCATTGTCCTGATGAAAGATGATTTTTTTCTTTTGCAAACTGAGTCTTTTCTCACGAATTTTTTCATCTAGTCTGGTTAAAAGATTGGAATAATATTCCCTGGTTATTGTTTTACCCTTTTCAAGATAATTAACAAACAAAATGCTTTTAGCATTACAAAACACCCATGCCATGACCTTTCTTGCTGATGGAACTAAGTTTGTCTTCTTTGGTGCTGAACACCTGGCTTCTGTCCACTGTTTTCACTGCTTTTGGATTCTGGTGTAATCCATAGTAATAATCGATGCACAAAATCAGTTTTATTCTTGTTAAAACGCTCCAAGCACTTCAGAGATTTTCATGCGAGTGTGTTTTTGATCTGCTGTGAGCAAGTGCAGTACCCATCTTGCACAAAGCTTTTTCATTTGCAATTCTTCATGCAAAATATATCCTATATGTTCTTTTGAAATGCCTATAGTCCCAGTAATTTCACACACTTTGACTTGCCAGTCATCCAATACTATATTGTGCATTTGATCAATGATTTCTGGTGTTGTTACACTTTTTGGACGTCCTTCACTTGGTTCATCTTCAAGGCTAGTACGGCCACGTTTAAACCTTGGCAGCCCAATTCTTGATTGTCGAAAATGAAAGAGATGAGCACCCATAAACTTATATGAACTTCAAATGAATTTCTTTTGGCATTAAACCTTCTTTTACAAAGAATTTTATAACTACACGATACTCAATTTTATCCATTTCAAGGGATACAGACAACACTTTTGCTTCAGACTGATGTATAAAACAAACTACTCGATTGAATGATTTGCAATTTCACATAGATGCTTATGACAGACGACCAGTTTAGAAAAAAAAACTTGCTGATAGTGTTGCAATCTATAGTCGAGGCTGAGAAATTTTCAGACCACCATCGTAGCGCATTCCAGCTCTATCAACTAAAATCAGTCTTCCATATTCATCCTTTATTTTGCTAGTCACGTAACTGTAGAATTCCTTAGGATTTTTTCTTGCTGCCTTAGCCAATCCTTTTTCTCTTTCCTCACTACACTTGTCCTTCCTGGCATTTGTCTTATTATATTCCTTGCACTGCTGCTAATGATGAGTACTCTTTGCTTTATATCTTCTACTCTAGATTACAGAAGTTTTTCCACTTGGTTATACTATAAATTAAAGATACCAAGAAATTATATACTTGGTTTAATCCTTTATCCAAGTATAAGCAAACAAGTTTGCGCCTGAACTATTGTAAATGAAGTGTCACATCAACCTCCAGTTGGTGAAAGTGACCATGAAGTGATCACTTGAATGGTGACCACCCATATCAGAACTTTTGTGAGAAAGATTTATATGTGGAGCTATAAGGCAGGTGATTATAGCAAACTCAGAAGGCTGCTTGCAGTAATATCATGGAATGAGGAATTGCATGGGAAAGAAATCAGTACTGCTTGCTCTCTACTCAGGAATTATCTGACAGAGGCAATGACTGAGTGTAGTCCAAAGGTCAGGAGATTAAATAAGGTAGGTGTAAAATGGATGGCTGAAGAGATGAATTGTGAATCTGGAAGAATAAAAGCATTGTGGAGGCAACACAAGATGAGTGGAGATAATCAGTTACATGAGGAGTACAATGAGCAAGCAAGGAAGGTGACTCACTTAGGGTAGCAAAAGTTCAGTATGAGCAGCAGTTAGCAAATGATGCTAAAAGAAATCCTAGGGAGGTTTTTCAATATGTGGCCAGTAGAAGAAAGAATGATTATGGGATGATGATATTAGGAGAACAATATACACTAAGGAGTATATAGTAGAGGTGTTAAATGAGCAGTTCATTAAAGTATTCCATCCTTGTGATTGTAATATAATGTAAAACTTGAGAGCAGTGGGAATGGTCGAGAGGAACCACTAATGGTGAGTGAACAGAAGGTATATGAGGAATTGAGTAAATTTGATATCAACAAGGCCATGGGACTTGATGGTATATCACTGCATGTCTTGAGGGAATGTTTCAGGGAGTTAACAACAGCTTTAACGTACATTTTTAACACGAGTCTTAGATTAGCCCAGGTCCCAAAAGAATGGAAAGATGGCAAAATTGTTCTGCTTCATAAAGGAGGTGATAAGACTAAGGCTTTAAATTCTAGGCCAATCTGCTTGTCTGGAGTTTTGGTTAAAGTGTTGGAGAAGCAATTGTATGGGGGGGTGGGGTGGACAGCAGTAGAATTCTCTTTAATGGACAGCATGGGTTAGTTAAAGGAAGATCGTGTTTTAGAAATCTGCTTATTTATTATAACAAGGTGATGAATACATTGGACAAAGGGGGTGCATATAGCGTAGTATATTTAGATTTTCAAAGGCTTTCAACAGATTGCCACATGAGAAAACTAATAGTTTCTCAAAAATGGGAACAGATGGGGTTTTGATAGTAGATTAGTGCATTGGAGATTGACTGCTGATAGGTATCAACAAGTTGTGTATGGGGGAATGATATCCCAGAAGAGGAAAGTTACTAGTACCATGTCCCAGGGGTCCATTTTGGAACCATTGTTGTTTAATTTATATGTAAATGACATTGGAAAGGGCTTAAATGGTTGTTTGCAGATGATGCAAAGTTGGAGAGAGAGTTATGAGAAGTAGAGCAGATGTAGCTTTTCAAGAGGACCTAAATAGACTGTCTGAATGGGCAAGTGTGTGTGTGTGTGTGTGGTGGTGATGGTGGTGGTGGGGGGGGGATGTCACTTTAATGTTGCAAAGTGTAAGGTTTTAAAATTTGGGAAGCAAAGATGAGATGCAGAGTATAGGATTGGTGGGGATATTTTAGAGGTGATGAAGGACTTGAATTTTGGTGGACAATGCAGTGGATTATGGGAATGATGCAGAGAACACTGATATGTAGAAGGATTTTTGATTCCATTGTACAAGACTTTGATCAGGCTTCATATGGATTACCATACACAGATTTGGTTGCTTGGTTTTCAAAATGATGATGAGATGTTGGAGAGGGTCCAGAGATAATTAAGTTGGTTTCTGGTCTCTGGAATGTAGAATATAAGAACAGATTGAGAGAATGCAAATTACAGAGCCTAGTGGACAGAAGGAAGAGGGGGGGAGACATGATCGAAATGTATAAGTTGGTAAGAGGTAATTACCAATGTGTGGATGAGATTTTTTATAGAATTTCTGGAGAGAGAGAGAGAGAGGCCATCCCTGGAAACTGTATAAGGTGGGATGAAGGGTAAATTTTTTGCATGAAGAGTGGTGGGTAATTGGAATGCATTGCCTGAGAGTGTGCTGAGTGCAGGGACAGTGAAATTGCATTTAAGTTGAGGTATGATGACTCTCTTGACTCCATGGAGGTCTGTTGATAATAATAATAATAATGAGGATAACTGTGTGCCCATCTTTTTGGCCAGATCTCAGTGTTTCGCATCAGCTGGAAAATTTTGTGCAGTGCACTAAAAATAGGTTCTCTCCCTTTTTTTAATTATTTCTGTCAGGAATATTGTCAATTCCTGATGTTTTTCTTGATTTTGATCTTAAGATAGCTCTTTCTACTTCTTCTCTAAGTATAGGTTAATCACTGTTATCATTGGGACAATTTCCTCTAAATTTTATTGGTCCAAGCTATCATCACACTTTACTTGAATCAACAGTTTAGTTGAATAACCATACCATTTCTTCAGTATTTTTTCATGATCAGTAATATTTGTTCCATTCTCATCCTCAGTTATCTAGCTCTTACAAACAAAAGGCTTTGTTAATTTCTTAATTTGGAATGCTGTTGTATGATTATTCTTATGAAGATTATTCTCAATATCTTTGCATTCTTTGGATAACCATTTATTTTTTTACAAACTTTACCTACTTTTTAATCTCTATATTCAGATAATTATACTGTTAATTTTGTTCCCAATGTGCTGAATTGGTCATAATCATTTCTGCTGATCACAAAGCTATAATATTTCTTGGGTAATACAAAGTTTATTAATACTGAATTTTCTTCCTAGGATTCTACAGGGATTTCAGAAAGAGCCAAAAGCAAGATTTGTTTTAAATAATTCTTTGTTGATTTGATGTCAGCACTTGGGAAAGATCTAGTTCTTGCCGAGTTTATATAGGTTTTATATTTAGTTTTTATAAGTATATAATCAATTAGATTCTGAGTTCTTCCATCTGAGGATATCCAGGTCCATTTTTGTGACCTTTTATGTAGGAAAATTGTGTTAGTTATTGAGATCATTCTGCAAAACAAATGCTATCAGTTTCATATCCATCATTTGTTTCTCCTAATCCAAAATGGCCAACAAAGGGGAGAAAATTCCTTCCTATATCTATCCCAGTTTTTGAATTCCAATCCCCTTGTACTATTAGAAAGTCTTTCTTAGGTGTTTCATAAATCAGGTTATTGATTTGGTCATAAAAGTAATCCATTTCCTGATCATCATATGAGATTGCTGGTGCGTTTCTTTGTATAATAGATATATTTGGTGGTTTGCCCTTTAATCTTACTACTGCAAATTTACCATTCACAGGTTTAAAGTCTATGACACAGTGCTTAATATTCTTTTGAATAAAAAAGGCAACTCCTTCTGGAGTAAAGAAAGAATTCCTTCCTCTGTTGCTAATTCTCCAGGTTCTGGCCATGTTGTCTCACATATACCAATGATGGACCATTCACTGTGTGCTAATTCTTGTGCAGAATCTTGAGTTGACCACATTGATATAATGATCTAACAATCCATGTTCTGATCATAAGTCTATTTCTCAGATGAAATAAATTCATGTTTAAAGATCTATGTATTCATGGAAGGGCCATTGTTACCAGTAGCACATTTTTCATCATCTCTCCTGGTGTCTCCAAAAGATGATGTGATCCTTGTTTGTCTGGGCAACAACTGAGCCAGCATGGCATTCTGTAAGGTTTTCTTCATATCTAATAGTGGGTATAGTATTATTATTATTATGTGATACCTCCAAAGAGTCCAAAGATTCATCGAGGGAGGGCATCTACTCTACAACTCTCCATTTC
The DNA here is from genome assembly GCF_054136105.1 of Typopeltis vanoorti. Taxonomy (NCBI): domain Eukaryota; kingdom Metazoa; phylum Arthropoda; class Arachnida; order Uropygi; family Thelyphonidae; genus Typopeltis; species Typopeltis vanoorti. The sequence goes on from NC_143554.1 coordinate 107,839,956, forward strand.
CACCACCCAATCCACCCACTACAGCAAACCACATCATCTATACCAACGCCATCTACTGCCCACCACAACCAACACTAGTATTTTCACAGACAATCACAAACATCCATGCCCATGTCAGGATTCGGACCCACAGCCTTTTGCTGGAGATTGGATACACTAACCACTGAGCCAACCAGGCCAAGGTAATTAAAGACAATCACAAACATCCATGCCCATGTCAGGATTCGGACCCACAGCCTTTTGCTGGAGATTGGATACACTAACCACTGAGCCAACCAGGCCAAGGTAATTAAGGACAGGTGGTACCTATCTTCTCTCCTGTCTTTGCCTCTAGGTGAAGCAAATACCTGGGAGAGAGAGAAGGCAGATTTCCACTGCATAAGATGAAAAGAAATAGTAAAATAGAAAAGATTCACCCTTAGCCCTCAAATACTCTAATAGCATTGAGGGGAAGGAGCAAGAAGAAAAGAAAGAAGGATATGTACCAGTCTACAGATAATATAGCAGATTACTGATGTATATTGCTATTCTATTACTGAGAAGTAAAAATTATGAAAAGACGCATATCATTTAATTGAATTTTATTTTAATATGTTTTTCTGTCATTTTTCCTAGATAAGTGGGAGATCGATCCCACAGAGCTCACTTTGATGGAAGAACTGGGAAGTGGACAATTTGGAGTAAGTATTAGCTTCTTGAATACATATATCTCTCTCTCTGGTCAAATACTGTATGAAGTTTAATCAGAATTATTATTATTATTAATATTATTATTGCACAAAACCTCTACAGAGTCTGAATTCTCATCATGGGAGATCCACACTATCACACAATATTCATTGTACCTCTCCTTGCACACATTGACTGACTGGCAAAGACAACTGACTAACTCACAACAGACTCTGGCGACCTATTCCAACTCATTCACTACTTTCTAAGTGAAAAATCAATACAATCAAATACCCTTTTAGTAACTTAAATATTTTTATCACATCTCCTATTCTCTGTCTATCAGCCAACTTCTGCAACCACAAACTCTCAGTCTATCTTCACAGGAAGCATTCCACAGCCCACTTACCATCTTAGTTACTTACCTCTAGATCTTCTCTAGAGGTGAGAATTACAGATGATCAGAGCTGAACACAATAATCTGTATCTGGCAATATCAAGGCCTCATAAAGAGAATTGATAACTTCCTTATCTCTGCTTGTCAGTGTGTTCTTCAATAACCAAGTGATCCTATGAGCTACTTCACCACCTTTGCATTGTGTCTTCTGGACTTCAACTCCCTATCCACCATCACCCCAAAATCCTTGGCTTCATCATTTTATTCCATCAATGTAGTATCTAGCTTGTTATCTTTTCATTCCAAAATGCACAACTTTAACTTTTTACATTGAACTGGCATGCATTATCTTGTGCCCATACTGTCAGACTATTTAAATCATCCTGCAGAAGAAACATATTAGTTATTAAAGAGGTTTTATAAGATTGGCACTGCAGACGTTTCCAGTACATGGCAGGAAGGGAGAGAACAAGGGATCATATTTGGAAATTATATAAGCATGTGGTTATCGAGAGTGTTAGAACTAAATTTTTTGCTTGGAGGGTGACGAATAGGTAGAATGGGTTGCCGGAGGTAATGATGTGTGCTTATTGGTAAATGAGTTCAGGGAGAGGTACGATAAGTATTGTTTGAACATTGATTGGGTCCCTCCACAATGCATCTTTGACTCCATGGAATAACCAAGAAATAATAAAAAAGAATAACAATTCTTTCTATTATATCCCCTCTTTTCCACCTGTTAACCATCTTCTGCATCCTGCAAACCCTCAGTCTATCATCATAGGGAATATTCACCAGACCACTCACCATCTTGGTCACTCACCTCTGATTTCTTCACCACTTCCTCCTCCTCCCTAAGAAATCCAGATGACCAGACCTGTATACAGTTATCGAGATGTGGCCATTATCGAAGGAGGCTTATCTTTGATAATGATAATAAAAATAAAAATAATAATTATTATTATTATTATTATTATTACAGGCCACTCGAAGGAGTCCTTAGACTCATCGAGGGAAACCCTAACATCATGTCAAGAACAACTATTCAACATTCACGCAGTATCTATTATACTTCACCCTGAACTCATTCACAGTCATGGCACCCACAACAGACTCTGGCAGGTTATTCCACTCATTCACCACTCTCCAACTAAAAAACCTAGCTCTAACACTCTTGCTAACCACACTCTTGCCCTGTTTACATGGATGGGCCCCCTAGTCCTCCCACCACTAGTCCTGTTCTCAAAAATATCCTCTGAATTAATCTTATAGAAACCCTTCAGTAATTTGAATGTCTCAATCATACACCACTTTTCTGCCTATCAACCAATTTCTGCAACTCACAAATCTTCAACCTATTCTCATAAGATTCATTCCATTGACCTGCCATCATCTTGGTCACTCGCCTCTTGATACTCTCCACCTCCTCCCCATCAAGAAGAAACTCTGGCACCCAAATCTGGGCACAGTAGTCAAGATGGGGTCTTATCAAGGCTCGATACAGAGGAACAATAACTTGCTTGTCTCTGCTCGTCAAAGTATTCTTCAGTAACCAAGTGATTTGATGCGCTGATTTAGCCACTTTTGCAATGTGTCCCCCTAAACTTCATCTTCAACAAATAATTATCAAATTATCAAAATAATTAGCTTATGATAATATCATTATCTCTCTTTTTAGCATATTCTTCAATAACTAAGTAATCGTATGAAGGATTACTTAGTGAGTAATTGTATGAAGGATTACTTAGTGAGTAATTGTATGAAGGATTACTTACATTATGCTTTTCTAGAGCTGAAACTTAAGTTACACAGCCTTGTCAGAGGCAATGAAAATTCCTTTGTACATTCTATAATACACTAGCTGATATCCATCTAATCCCACAGCCATATTTGCATTGAAATTATGCAATATCCTAAGTACTTCCAATTCATCAACCCCTCTATTCTCATATCAGTTAAAATGGAAATTATTTTGTCAGCAGCACCCATTATTCCCAGATTGTCATCCCCAAATGCTAAATTAGCTCAGGTTTGCTTAACTTCAGTGATTAGAAGGGAATTAGTGATTTCAAACCAATTTGGCTGCTGACAAATGTTCTCAGTTGATTTATTATAAATCTTTTTTTTTTTTTCTGCACCTGATAATCAGAAATTCCATTCATTTATAAGAGGATTGTTCAAAAAAGTTTTTATGTGTTTTCAATGTTTTTTATGTGTTTACAAACAGTTTCTTGTAATTCTGCAAGAGAATAGAGAAATAAGAATAATAATGATAAATAATAATCTCCTATTATTAACATCTGAGCTGCATGGAGTCAGAGATTCATCGTGGGAGATTATTATTTATCATTATTATTCATCATTATTATTCTTATTTCTCTATTCTCTTGTAGAATTACAAGAAACCTTTTGTAAAAAAAAAAAAAAAAGAAAGGAAAGAAATACACATAAAAACTTTTTTGAATGATCATCTTATAAATGAATGCAATTTTTGATTATCAGGTGCAGACAAAAATAGATGCTCTTCTATTCTTTTAATGGCAATTGTAGGAGTAGTAACTTTACAAACTTAACTTTACTGTAATTAATATAAGGGCATATTAATGAAAAATGTTAATTTCAAGTTACTGATTTAAAGCAATAAAATGATTAAACTTATGATTTGAATTTGATAAGATATTGCCTGTTAATATGTAAGCAAATTCAAACTTTCTGACCAGGGGTTGCCAAGGGGTAGTATATCTGCTTTGCAACAAAGGTTGTGGATTTAAACATATATTGAAATTCCTGCATAGCTGTTTTATATATGAACTTATTTCATTTATAAAATTATTATTCAACAGGTTGTAAGAAAAGGAAAATGGAGGGGACACATAGATGTAGCTGTTAAAATGATGAAGGAAGGTACCATGTCAGAGGATGATTTTATTGATGAGGCCAAAGTTATGACGTAAGCTTGGAATTTTCATTTAATAATTGTTTTTATCTTCGTGAATCCCCAATTATTTATATAAAGGAGATGAATCATTATATATATGCTGTTATTGACTGATTAGAATGAAATCATGTATTTAGGCTTAGATGCTGGTTGAATCCCACATTCAGGTTTAATGAAATGAAAAGTACACCTGCATATCTGATCCTGGCTAGCCAAGTGGTTAGTGTATCTGCTCTCCACCCAAAAGGCTGCATGTTCAAATCCCGCCATGGGCATGGATGTTTGTGATTGTCTGTGGAAATACAATCAAATACTGTGGTGGTGGGTGGTAGATGACGTTGGTGTAGATGATGCAGTTCACTGCAGTTAGTGGATTGAGTGGTGGAGACAGAGAGTTATAGAGCAGGTGGCTCCCTAGAGGTGTCACATAATAATAATAATAATAATAAAAGAATTATATACTGGTTAATTGTTTCCAGTATTTTGTTTTGTCACAGAGACACCATCACGGATATGATATAAGATTGGTAAAGATCTCCTAAAGATCAACTCCCTCCCCTCTCAGCTCAAGGTGGTCTCTACCAAGATTCTTGCTATTGTAACTTGTTGTATATGGACAAATTGTGATCTGCCAACATCTGTCTTGTAGAACACAAGAAATATATCTGTTACCATGATTATGATTAGTTAGGTCTAGCTGATCATGTCTTGGAAACCCTGCACTGAATCAAAAAAGTACTGTTCTTCACTGAAGTTAACACAAACATGGCAGACTTTTTTTTTTTTTTTTTTGGAATCAAGTAGATTAAAAAAAACAACAACTAACTAACCAAATCTTAATAAATACAGTGAAACTTTTCAAGATTTGGGAAAAAGTAATCCAAGTAATCATAGGCCGGTTGCCTACCACCTTCCATAGAGAGTGCTCCCTCCTAAAACTTTAACCTTCCAGTCTCACATCTTCCACTTATTTTATTACTATTTCTTTTTTGTTGTAGTTTTTTTGCATGTGTTATTACTGTTGCTGTATTGAATTCCAGATAACATCTCTGACAAGGATAAAATATTGGAACTTATTTTATTATTATTATTATTATTATTTATTGTATTTTTTATTTTTTGGTTTGTATGTGTGATTACAATTCTTGTATATTTTAGTTAATATCTCTGACAAGGATAAAATATTGGAATCATTATACCTGTGTATAATTCTTTCATTATACTGTTTTCATTTCATTAAACCTGAACATAGCAGAAAGAAAAAAAGACAATGCAATATGCAAGCTCGTGAGTATGGATGTAAGGGCAAGAAAGGGGAAAAAATTAGCAGCATGTGCAAGTATGGAGAATATTCTGACATGAGATTGGGATAATATGTGTGCTGTCAAAGGAGTGGGATCCATCATATCTGGGAAAAACAGAAGACTTCGCCATGGAAGAAAAGATGGATAAGCGGTTATTGGATAAAATTAAATTAAGGGGATAAAAATCCCTTATTATTTTACAACCAGTATGCGAAACTCTGAGATTGAAAACTACGATCTAAGAGTTTCATGCCGAAGAACTATCGGCGAATCCAAGCATAAGTGAATACCTGGTAGTACAACACCAAGGCAACTCGAAGCAAAGGTGGAGCAAGATCCCTCACTATCCTGGATATTTTCTCATAATGTAAAACACAGCTCCTAGGAGATGTAATACTGCCTTACATTATGAGGAGAGGTCACTACCCAGACCGGTTTCAACCTTTCTTGAGGTCTCATCAGTGAGTAGGTAGACCTGGATGATATCAAAGTTTAAGTGAAAAGAACTTACATACCTTCACTATATGAATGCCAGAAAGGTGTGCCCATATATTATAACTAAGATAAAAAACCAAGCGGCTATTTTTTCTGGTGAAGTTAATTAAATTAAGGGGAAAAAAATCCCTTTGATATCGTCCAGGTCTACCTACTCACTGATGAGACCTCAAAAAAGGCTGAAACCAGTCTAGGTAGTGACCTCTCCTCATAATGTAAGGCAGTATTACATCTCCTAGGAGCTGTGTTTTACATTATGAGAAAATATCAAGGATAGTGAAGGATCTTGCTCCACCTTTGCTTCGTGCTGCCTTGGTGTTGTACTACCAGGTGTTCACTTACACTTGGATTCGCCGATAGTTCTTCGGCATGAAACTCTTAGATCATAGTTTTCGATCTCAGAGTTTCCCCTACTGGCTGTAAAATAATAAGGGATTTTTATCCCCTTAATTTAATTAACTTTGCCAGAAAACATAGCCGTTTGGCTTTTTATCTCGGTTATTGGATAGTTAGGAAACATGGACAAATAATAATATCTTGGTTGCTTGCAAGTTTCAAAATGAAGTATTGTTTTATTATTATACTGACTTACTATGTTGGTATTAGCATTATTTCCAATTCTCCATGAAGTTACTGGACTCATCATCACCACTTAGCTTTAAGCATACATGTAGAGCTTAAGTAGTAGCTAATGCTTATGTTGATGGTTCAATGGAAATGAAGCATAGCACAGAATGAAATTAAGTGACAGTTAATGACTCCAAGATTTTCACAGAAAAATAAGTTGGGATGCAATGTAAAATTGTAACAGGACACAAGCAACATAAAGGAAGTAGAAATGTTAGACTTATAGTTCATAAAAGTTCATAGCAAGAGTACTCTCTCTCACACACACAGAGTGTGTGGGGACTTAGGTTTTCAAGAGCAGCTCAAATTCCATTAAAGATTTCTTATTTTGTGTATAATCGTTTCCATAAAGTAGAGTAGTTTTTCCCATTTGATTCCATGAATAATACCTATGGAAGGATCTGCCAGACCTGACTGTCTTTAGTTCAACTCTAAAGATCAGCTTTTTCCCCTTTCATTTCTAGGTATAAAAAGTTTCTTGTACCTGCAAGTTGGCCTTTTATGGACAGACTGGATTGCATATACAGTGGTGTACTTGGATTTTGCAAAAGCTTTTGATAGACCGCTTCTTATTTAACACAACAAGCTGTTAAATACATTGAAACAGATGGAATTGGATAACAGACCTCTGAGTTGGATCAGTGACAAGCTGTCAGATAGGTATCAGAAAGTTGTATATGGGGGGGGGGGTGCAGTATCCCAAAAGAGCAGGGTCACTAGTGGTGTACCTTCCCAGTTTTGGGACCATTGTTGTTCAATTTGTATGTTAATGATATTGGGATGGATTTAACTAGTGATATGCAGTTGCTTGCAGATGATGCAAAATTGGGGAGAGCAATGCAGAGTCAAGTGGATGTTATGGCCTTACCAGAGGACTTGCATAGATTGCATGAAGTGGAACTATCAGTTCAATGTTGCAAATGCAACGTTTTGAGATTTAGTAAGTATCAATGAGATGCAAAGTATACACTTGGTGGGAAACTTTAATGGAAGTAGAGGAGATGAGAGATCTAGGAGTAATGGTGGGCAAGGACCTGGAATTCAAGGGCCACATTGCACAAGTTGTGAAGACATCAGATCAGATAATGGCAGTGATGCAGAAGATCCTGACATGCAGAAATAAAGAGGTTATGATGGCATTATATAAGGCCTTGATCAGGCCTCATATGGGTTATTGTGCACCAATTTGGTCACTGGATTTTCATGGTGATGAGGATATGTTGGAAAAGGTCCAGAGATGATTCACAAAGATGATCTGTAGTCTTTATAATGTGGAGTACAAGGACAGATTGAGAGAATGTAAATTGCAAAGCCTCATGAATAGGAGGAGTGGGAACATGATTGAGACATATAAGCTAGTCAGCGGTTGTTATCATGTGGACATGGAAGAGATTTTTCATAGAATGGGAGAGGGGGGGGGGAATAGAACTCGAGGCCATCCCTGGAAACTCATTAAGGAGGATCTGAGCGGAGGAGTGATGAGCAAGTCTTTACATGGAGAGTGGTTGGTGAGTGGAATGCATTGCCTGAGTGTGTTGTGAATGTAGACACGTTGAATCAGTTTAAAGCATGGTTGGATGAGCATTGTGTGCAATAGCGTGTGTATCCTCCAACAATGAGTCTCTGACTCCATGGTGGTCAGATGTTAATAATAATGATAATAATAATCTACCAACACTTGTCTATAAGAAAATATATCCCCCCCCCCCACCATCACCACCATTACAATTGTGGACAGTCACTTCTAGCAGATCATGTTATGGACACTACCTGCAAAATAAAATTAATACATTTCATCATAGCAATATAAACATGATACTTTTTTTGAAATTAGTATCTATTGTTAAAAACCAACTCAACCTTAAATAGATGTGAGAAATTCTCCAAGACACGGGGAAACAATAATTTTAATACTTACTCCACAGTAACCAAGGAATGCATTCGATTGCAAGTTTGGCACACTTGGAAAATGATGATTAGATTGTAATCTGGGTTTGGGCTGGAATGAAGTGTGAAGCCTTCCTTCCAGTAAGAATTATTGTTATTCACTCAAATCCAGTAATTCATTCAGCATTTTTATTCAGTCCTTCCAGTAAGAATTATTGTTATTCAGATGCTTGGTCAGAAGAGGAAAAACAGTAGTCAAGACATGAAAGAAGTAGAAATTATGAAGGTTATTTGATACATTTAGTGCTAAAGGATACATGATTGAGAGTGGCTGGGTGAAAGAATTTCAGTAGAAAAGCAAACTTGGATGACATTTTGGTCTGAGTTACCAATGAAGAGCTAACATGAACAGTATACGGTAAAGCGTAAGTTGTGAGGATCATCTGGTATTATGATGGTTAGATAGACAATCATATATTTCAACATCTCTCTCTCTCTCTCTCTGTGTGTATAGAGGCTTAAGTGCTGTGAGGAGACATCATGTTGGAGGCTTAATGGATTGTATACAGCACTCAGAAAGCATTAAAAACAGAATTTAATTCTTCCTGTATTTCGTCTCAGTCAATGAGACATCTTCAGGGATTACAAAAAAACTAATGTAACATAAAAACAAATGACAAACAATACTAAACCCAACCATGTGGGTGACACTAAAGTCCTGTCTAGGTGGAGCACCCTCTAAGGGCGGTTGTAGGTGGCCTGGAATGTAAAGTGGGACCTCTGGTGATTAAGCGTTTCCCAAATCTTAGGAAGCTTAATGCAACCATATTTGTTAAGATTTGGTTGATTCCTGAGAACTGCTGCTGCTGCTGATTCTAGGAATAGTTTTTCTCTTTTGAATTTGCTGTGGTGAAGCATGGTGGTTTTTCCCCATGAGATCCTGTGGGTTGAATCCAAAACATGGTCAGCCAGGCCTGACTGACCATAGTCATGCTTGCAGATGTATGACTTATGTTTCTCCAGGTGGATAGTAGCTGATCTGCCTGTCTGTCCAAAGTACACGAGTTTACAGGAACAGGGTACTTTATAGACTCCAGGCACTGAGAGAGGAGGGAGCTGATCTTTTGTAGTACGGATAAGGGTAGCAAGTTTGTGGTGGGGCTTAAATGCTGTGTGTAGGTTGTACTTTTTTAAAATCTTGGCTAATTTTTCAGATGTGCCACGGATGTAGGGTATGGTGACGGCATTTCTAAACTCTTTTTGAAGAGAAAATCAGGGAATGGGGAGGACCTGATGTAGCCATTGGAGAGGAAAGTGTTGTGTATGTGGTCAAGCTCAGTTGTAAGGGTGGTTCCACTGGAACAAAGATTGTGGGCTGTCTTGGTAAGAGTTTTAATAATGCCATATTGTTGAGCAGGGTGGTGGTGGGAGCGTTTGTGGATGTATCTGCCTGTGTGCGTGGGTTTTCTATATACCGTGAAGGAAAGTGTACCGTTGGGAAGGCGTGTAATTAAGGTGTCTAGGAAGGGTAAGCAGTTGTTCTTTTCCTTTCACGATGGAAAAGGAAAAGAACAATTGCTTACCCTTCCTAGACATCTTAGTTAGACACCTTCCCAACGGTACACTTTCCTTCACGGTATATAGAAAACTCATGCACACAGGCAGATACATCCACAAACGCTTTCACCACCACCCTGCTCAACAATATGGCATTATTAAAACTCTTACCAAGAGAGCCCACAGTCTTTGTTCCAGTGGAAATCTCTCTCTCTCTCTCTCTCTCTCTCTCTCTATTTCAGCTTGATCAGTGAAATTATAGAAGGAAAGCCAAACCAGTTTGAGTTGTGAATGTTGAAATCTCCATGGAAATTTATTATTGGATATTTGGACTGAAGAAAAGCTAGATAAAACTAGATTTCTTGCCATAAATAGATAAAAAAAAAGAAGTGATAGGTTTGGCATTCTCTGACATGGGATATTAGATTTGAAAATGCAAGTTCTATCCTTATGGCAGAAGGAAATATGAAGAATATGGTTGGAAAGTTGAGATGGACAGCAGATATGGCTACCAGTTGGGTTTGTGTTAGGAAAAATAGATCAGGTTTAGGCATTTGTAAGTAGTGGTACACATAATTTATGTTTATGTGTACCACTTTCATGTCCTCAACATGAATGTTGAGGACATGAATGTTGGAGAAGTGGATGTGGAAGTTTTTTAAGTTGATTTTTGTTTTATTATTATTATTATTATTATTAAACAAGACTTCATGGAGTCAAAGACTCATCTAGGAGGTCCTTTTATCTCACACACATCTCATCATACCGGGTCTTAAACACATTCAAACTCCTTGCAGACACCACACTCTCAGGCAAGGCATTCCAATCATTCACAACTCTGCACGAAAAAAACCTGCCTCTCACTCCCCTACTCACACCCTCTTTATACAGTTTCCAGGGATGACCTCTGGTTCTCCCCTGATCTCCCACTATTCGCTGTAGAACTTCTCCACCATTGATCCTATAGCAACCCCTTACCAACTTGTAGGTCTCTATCATATCTCCCCTCTTCCTTCTCTCCACTAGTCTCTGCAAATTACATCTTTTCAATCTTTCCTCATACTCGACATTCCAGAGGTCAGAAACTACCTTAGTCAGTCGCCTTTGGACCCTTTCCAACATCTCTTCATCCTTCTGAAAACCAGGTGACCAAATCTGGGCACAATAGTCCATGTGTGGCCTAATCAAAGCCTTATACAATGGAACAAGAATCTCCCTACTTCTACACGTCAGTGTCCTCCTCATCATTCCCAGAAGTCTTTGTGTTGTCTTCACAATTTTGGCGATGTGACCCCTAAATTTTAGATCCTTATCCACTATCACTCCCAGATCTCTTATTTCCTCTACTTCCAACAATATATTCTCACCAAGCATAAATTCTGCATCCCATCTTTGTTTTCCAAATTTTAAAACCTTACATTTTGCAACATTGAACTCACATCCCCATTTGCTTGCCCAATCACTCAATTTATTCAAGTCTTCTTGCAAGGCCACAACATCTTCACTACTCTTTATGGTTCGTCCCAACTTTGCATCATCTGCAAACAACTGAATATCTCCATCCAAATCTTCGCCAATATCATTAATATACAAGTTAAATAGTAATGGCCCTAAAACAGATCCCTGAGGCACTCCACTAGTGACTTTCCTTTTCCTGGATATTGCACCCCCATACACAACTTGTTGATACCTATCAGATAGCCAGTCTCCAATCCAATGCACTAATCTAATATCCAACCCCATCTGCTCTAGTTTGACTGTCAACTTATCATGAGGTACTCTATCAAAAGCTTTTGCGAAATCCAAGTATATTACTGTGTATCCTTCTCCTCTGTCCAGGGAAGCAGTCACTTTATTGTAATAAGTAAATAGATTACTAAAACACGACCTCCCTTTAGCAAATCCATGCTGTCCATCAAAGATTATACCATTGTTGTCAACCCAACTCTGGATCCTAGTTCTCACAAGCTTCTCCAACAACTTAACCACAACACCTGACACACAGATAGGCCTATAGTTTGATGCTTGAGTTCGATCACCTCCTTTATGAAGTGGCACAATCTTGCCCTCCTTCCACTCTTTAGGGACTTGACCAAGTGCAAGACTCGTATTAAAAAAATATGTCAAGGCAGGTGTCAACTCTCTGGCACATTCCTTCAGAATACGCGGTGATATATTATCAAGTCCCACAGCCTTATTTACATCTAGTTTACTCAACTCCCCAAACACCTCTTGCTCACTTACAGTCAGTCTCTCCTCCCCATCATCAACTGCTCTTAATCTCTCCATGAAGTCACATTCACAAGATTGAAAGATCTTTATGAACTGCTCATTAAGTATCTCCACCACACATTCTGCAACAGCTGTCTTTATACCATTTCCTCCAATCAATGTCATCCTTCCATAATCATTCTTTCTTTTGCTGGCTACATATCGAAAAAACTCCCTAGGATCCTTTTATCCTTTTATTGAATGTTTGTTTGTATTTTGTTGGTTTGTTTGAGTCTTGTTTTTTTGTTATTGTTAATAGTTATGCCATAGTAATGTGATATTTGTAGTCATGTTCTAGTTATAGTCAAGTTATATTTGTAGTCATGTTCTAATTATAGTCAAGTTATATATTTGTAGTCACGGAACACTGGAGTTAAGCAGATGTTGTGGCCATAAGACCATGCTTAAATTGATTATAGGAACTATCAGTTCAATGTTTCAAAGTGTAAGGTTTTGAATTTTGATAAGCAATGATGGAATGCAAAGTGTACACTTGAAACTTTGAAGAAGATAGAGGAGATGAGACCTGGGAGTGGTGGTGGACAAGGATCTGAAATTCAGGGACCACATTGCACAAGGTTGTGAAGTCATCACATCGGATAATGGCAATGATGTGGAGGAAATTGTTGTGTAGAAACAGAGGTATGATTTCATTGTATAAGACCTTTATCAGGCCTCATATGGATTGTTATGCACTAATTTCATCACCTGGTAGTTTTCATGGTGATGAGAATATGTTAGAAAGGGTCCAGAGAAGATTCCCAAAGATAGTAACTGGTCTTTGGAATGTGGAATATGAAGACATGCTGAGGGAATGTACGAGGGATGTCCAGAAAGTAAGTTTCGTTTTTAAATATTTTCACTGCAGCGCTGCGATCACAATGGTCCCCATGCGTACTGAGTTTCTTGATTCTTTAGCAAGGTGTTGGTGCCATTTTCAGACATTCTCACAGTGTGTACACTTCTTGGTGTGTTTATAATGTCTAAGAAAATTGAATCGCCCACTGCATGTAAAATCGAATCACCACCGCATATGAAATTAGGTCAGTTATCCATTTCTTGACTGTGAGGAACATTAAAGCAGCTGAAATTCATCAGCAAATTATTGAGGTTTATGGAGAACACGCAGTGAGTGATTCAGTGGTACAAAGATGGGTAAGATTTCTCACCACCTTCGGCTGGGAACAATTCCATTATCCCCCCATATAGTCCTGACCTCGTACCAAGCTACTTTCACCTGTTCAAACATCTGAAATCTTTCTTTGGTGGCTAGAGGTTTCAAGACGACGATGAGGTCAAAGAAGCAGTCAATACGTGGTTTGCATCACAGGTGGCAACCTTCTACGACGAAGGTATACAACTCTTGGTGCTCCATTATGATAAGTGTCCAAACAATGGCGAAATTATGTAGAAAAGTAGTGAAAGATGTCTACTTAATTTCCAATTCATAAGTATATTTTTGTTTCTCTGGCAGCCCATTGGAACTTACTTTCTGGACATCCCTTGTAATTTGCAAAAGCCTCATGAATAGGAAGAAGAGAGGAGATATGACTGAGACATATAAGTTGGTCAGGTGTTGTTACTTATCAGGTTAATGATTTTTCTTTAACATATTTAAATTGCTGAATTTTAAATATATTAAAGAAAAATCATTGCCTGAAAAATCCTACTGTGCGTATACAGATGTATAGACTGAGAGGGAGAGAGATTATTGTCATATTTTGGTATTCAAGTACAGTCTTATGTAGTTATAACAATGAAGTTCTTGTTGCTCACAAAGTGATACAGTAAAGCATGCACTTTTTCATTTGATTTAATGTTTTTTATGTAAGTTATTTAATTAGCTTCAATTTTAATCAGTTGATATCTGAGAAACTGGCTATGATTCATGATTCAGGTATTCAATAATTGTTTTCTTTAATGACTTACTTCTTCAATGAATTGTGAATTTTTGATTGTGTTTTTATGAGTTATGAATTTTTGGTTGATTGTCATTCTATGAATTAATTTTTTCTTTAGCTTCATCCATATCCTAATTTCATTTTTATTCCACTTTCATTCTCACATTTTCCATTCATTCCCATCTTTTTCATTAGCATTCTTGTCATGCACAATCACATTTTCACTTTCATGAGAGTGAAAATGTGATTGTGCATGCAATCACATTTTCAGCATTATGATCAGCATTACCATTTTCCTTCATGTTCTCATCGCTTTCATTCATACTCTCGCCACTTTCATGACTTGTCAATTTCAATGCCTGCAAAACACAGTTCTGTCTTATTTCCCACAAAAAGAACCATATTACAAGCCTTACCTTTGGAGAGAGATTTCATCTTGCCTAGAGATCTGAGCAAGATGAAATCTCTCTCCATAGTATTAGCTTGAATAAGCACATTACAACCATTGCTTCCTCAGCATCCAAAAAATTAGGATTCCTCTTTCATTCAAGGCATTACTTATTTTATCCCCAAACAGCTATTAACCTCATACAAATCACAAATCTGTCCATCCATCCCCCATCTATTGAATATTGCTTGTACCTCTGGGGAGGTGCCCCTTAAGAGCTTCCAAAAAATGCACTATGCCATACAGAAGAGAGCAGTCAGACTAATTAATGATTCATCATTTACCAACTGACTCCAAGCACTCTCACACAGGCATCGCATCTAGTATTTACCACATGCATCTTCTATAAATATTTCCATGTTAAATACTTATCAGAACCGTCATCAACAATTTCTCCCCTCTATATCAAATATCTCAAAACACATACAGCTATGATAGGTAACGATGACCTTGCTATTGCTTCTGCCTGGTATCTCCACCTCTAGGCCTGGCTCCCACTGAAGAGAGCTCAATAAAGGTTGAAACTAGTCTGGGTAGTGGCCAATCCCTTAATGCATAACATTATACATATCTGCAAAGAGATGTGTTTTGCATTATCGGAGATACTGGGATAGGAGTGTTGTTAGCCTGGTCCACCTTTGCTACAAGTTACCCAGGTAAGGTAGTACAACACCATATTCAGTCCTGAAGATATTTTCAGGTGCAAACTTTGTTTGCTCATACTTGGATAAAGGATTAAACTAAATTTATTATAGTCTAACTAAGTGAAAAATAAACTTTCAACATACAGCTATGACCAAACATCACTTTGCTACAAGTTACCCAGGTAAGGTAGTACAACACCATATTCAGTCCTGAAGATATTTTCAGGTGCAAACTTTGTTTGCTCATACTTGGATAAAGGATTAAACTAAATTTATTATAGTCTAACTAAGTGAAAAATAAACTTTCAACATACAGCTATGACCAAACATCACTTCATCGTCAAACTTTATACTCATAGAACAAATTTCTCTTCCTCTTCTTTCATCCCAACTGCTGCTGTATTGTGAAACATTCTTCCCTTCCAACTGTTCTGTCTGCTAGGAATAGAATGCACAGGCCTTCAAATCTAATGTGAACTTTCCCAATTCTCTTCCCTGGCACGGTACTAATGTATTATAGTACTATTTCCTTTGCTAAATAATAATAATAATTATTATTATTATTCCACCCTCCATGAAGTCGGAAGACTCATCATGTGAAGCTCATTCAACTGACAACAAATCTATCACATTGAAACTTAAAAATCCTTAATACTCCCTGCATTAACAAATATTCCAGTAATGCATTCCATTCACTGACAATTCTCAATGTAAAAAATCTACTCCTCACACCTCTCTTCACCATATTCTTGCACAACTTCCAGAGATGGTCTCTGGCTCTTTCCCTCTTGCCTTCTACTCTTTTTATAATCCCCTTTGGATTAATCTGATAAAATCCTCTCACTAACTTAAACGTCTCTATCATACACCTCTTTTCCTGCTATCCACTTTATTATTATTATTACAACTTCCTGTGTCCACCAAGGAGTTCTGATTTTTCTATCCTTGAAGACAACCTCACCACATGCCTCTCTGGCTGAATCAATCAATGTTTTCTTCAGAGCTTGCCACTGAATCTCCAAGGTTTGATTCTTGTTCTCAAACTCTTTCATTTTTTCTTGAATAATGTTTGTATATTTCAGTCTACAGTTCACATCCGAGAGCTGCTCAACTTTTATTTTCTTTTAAACTTTCTTACATGTTCCTCTTTTCAAAATGAAAGACTAAATGGTCTTTTGCTCAGGACTAAACGGTGATCACTTCCAATTTCAAATCCTTTGTATGCTCTGGTGTCCTGCACCAGAAAGAAAACATCACTATCAACAATAACATAGTCAACGAGATTTTTCTTATTCCTTGCCTCTTCTCTCCATGTGAATTTGTGCACATTTTTATGTTGGAACATGGTGTTAGTAATAACCAGTCCATGACCTGAGCAGAAATCCAACAAATATTTGCCATTATTATTAGCTTGCTCTTTTCTCCAAATTTTCCCAAAATATTTTTGTATGTCTCACAATCATTTCCTACTCTGCTATTTAGATCCCCAACAAGGACCAACTTTTCCTTTTTCATTGTGTCAGTTGCTTTTTCTAAAGCATCAAAAAATTCCTCCACTTCTACTTTAGTAGAACCTTCTGTGAGACCATAGGCACAAATAAGTCTCATTGTCCAGTTCCCCATTCTGATATTTGCCCATATCCCTCTACTTGAAATTGCCTGCCATTCAAGAAGATTAGCCTCATATTTAGTGTTGAATACTATGTCTACTCCTTCTTTTCCTTGATTGTCACTGCCTGAATATAACATTTTATTTATTGCTCAGAAAGATCTCACCAGTTTTTGCCAGTTTTGTTTCAGTCACCCCTATTGTATCGATCTGGTACTTATCCAATTCCTCAGCTAGCTCCATTTCTTTGCCATTCAGGCTTCTTATGTTGATAGTACCAATCTTCCGATTAATCTACTTGGCTGTTCTTATTCCTGACCCCTTCTTAAACCAAGAGCATGTACAGTGATTTTATTTCTGTATTATTCGTCTGTGTGTTGAATTATTATGCATTTTCACAATTAACAAAAAAACTTATCATCATCATCATCATCATCATCATCAAATTCCTGCCATGTATCCTCAAGGAGTGTACAGGATATGACAGTACTACATGAAAAAATTACATCATTACTAACTTCCTATCTACAATTTTCCTCCAAATCAGTCTGTTACTTGTCAAGACTCCAACATTATCAGATCTTATATTTCTATCGTCTAAGGCACTTTGTACCGTATCAATCCACCTATATCTTGGTCTTCCTCTGGGTCGTTTTCCTGCCAACCTGGCAGAGAACACTTGTTTTGCTAATCTTTCCTCTCAAATTCTATTTAAGTGACCATACCACCTGAGATTAGCTCTGCTAACGCATTCCTTTATGCTGATAATGTCAAGTTCTTTCCTAATATCCTCATTTTTAATATGATATTGCCATTGATGCCATCTGTTCACGCCTCTAATCTTTCTCAGGACTCTCATATCTGTGGTCTCTAGTCTTTGGTCAAGTGTTTTACTTCTGACCCAGCTCTCAGATCCATAAAACTGGTTTGAACACTGTCTTGTATACAGCTAATTTAGTGTTCCGACTAATTTCTTTCTTATTCCATATGAATTTATTCAGTTGACTTCCCACCATACCAGCTTTGCTGATTCTGTTGTCTATTTCTATATTTAATTTACCATCTTCAGTAAAAATTGTGCCTAAGTAGCTGAAATGTTTTACTTGTTCCACAGGTTCTCCATTCACAACACAGTTGACATTTTCAATGATTCTGCCTATTTTCATTGTCTTTGTCTTTTTATTGCTGACCTTCATACCATATCTATTACAACAGCTATTCAATTTAGTCAGAGAATCTTGCAGACTTGTAACGGATTTATTTAGAAGTATAACATCATCCGCATAAAGCAAAGAGCTGACAGTAACATCTCTAATTTTGATATCAGGTTTAATACCACATTCCTTCATAATGTGATCCATATAGATAATGAATAACAGAGGGGATAATGTACATCCTTGTCTCACACCATATTTAACATTAAACCATCTTCCTGTACTTCCTTCAATTCTAACTGCTGACTTACAACTCAAATAAAGACTAAGTATTGCTTGATATAATGCCCCATTGACACCATATAACTGCAGCGTATTGAATAGCTTCTCTCTTGGCACCTTGTCATATGCCTTTTCCAAATCGACAAAACTTAAATACAGATCTTTGTTATATTCCCATGCTTTCTCGACTATTTGTCGTAAAGTGAAGATCTGATCCTGACAGCCTCTATTTGGCCTGAATCCAGCTTGTTCTTCACCAAGCTTTTCTTCCACAATTCTTCTCAACCGTTTCTCAAGTATACTTGCATAGATCTTGCCAGGAACACTCAGTAGGGAAATATCTTTGTAATTCTCACATTCAGTTTTATTTCCCTTTTTTTATATATGGGTACTATGAGAGCTCTACTCCATTCATCGGGAATTCGTCCCTCTGTCCAGGCTTTCTGAACTATTCAGTGCAGCCACTGTAAGACTTTTATACCACCATACTTCAGCATTTCTGGTCGAATATCATCTACTCCTGCTGCCTTTCCACATTTCAAGCCTTTGATGGCTTTTTCTACTTCAAGTATGGATATGTATTCCTGACTGCATGCCTGGTCAGTGTTTTTTATCACTGTGCTGTAATCACTGCTTGTTTCATTTAGCAATTTTTCAAAGTAATTACTCCATACTTCAAGGATATCTTTTTCTCCTGTTTTCATGTCACCTTTATCATCTCTAATTCCTTTTACAGCACTCTTTCCTCCATTCCTAAGCTTCTTCAACAACCTCCAGAATATTTTGCCACCTTCTTGATATTTATTTTCTATATTCTTGCCAAAGTCCTCCCATGACTTTTGTTTAGCTAGTTTTACACACTGTTTAGCTTTCTTACATTTGTCTCTGTATTCTGTAAGAGTAAAAGCTGACTTATTTGCCAGGAACTTTTGGTATGCTTTCTTCTTTTCCTTCACTGCCTCTTTAACTTCCTGTGTCCACCAGGGAGTTCTGATTTTTTTATCCTTGCACACAACCTCACCACATGCCTCTCTGGCAGAATCAATCAATGTTTTCTTCAGAGTTTGCCACTGAATCTCCAAGGTTTGATTCCTGTTCTCAAACTCTTTCATTTTCTTTTCAATAATCTTTCTGTATTTTAGTCTACAGTTCACATCTGAGAGCTGGTCAACTTTTATTCGCTTTAAAACTTTCTTACATGTTATTCTTTTCAATATTAAATTCAATTTTATCCTGCTCAAGACTAAATAGTGATCACTTCCAATTTCAAATCCTCTGTACACTCTGGTGTCCTGCACCAGGGAGAAAACAACACTATCAACAATAACATAGTCAATGAGACTTTTCTTATTCCTAGCCTCTTCTCTCCATGTGAATTTGTGCACATTTTTATGTTGGAACATGGTGTTAGTAATAACCAGTCCATGTCCTGAGCAGAAATCCAACAGATATTTGCCATTATTATTAGCTTTGCTCTTTTCTCCAAATTTTCCCAAAATATTTTTGTATGTCTCACAATCATTTCCTACTCTGCTATTTAGATCCCCAACAAGGACCAACTTTTCCTTTTTCATTGTGTCAGTTGCTTTTTCTAAAGCCTCAAAAAATTCCTCCACTTCTACCTTTAGTAGAACCTTCTGTGGGACCATAGGCACAAATAAGTCTCATTGTCCAGTTCCCATTCTCATATTTGCCCACATTACTCTACTTGAGACTGACTGCCATTCAAGAAGATTAGCCTCGTATTGTGTGTTGAATACTATGGCTACTCCTTCTTTTCCTTGATTGTCATTGCCTGAATATAACATTTTGTATTTATTGCTCAGAAAGATCTCACCAGTTTTGGTCTTTTTTGTTTCAGTCACCCCTATTATGTCGATCTGGTACTTATCTAATTCCTCATCTAGCTCCATTTCTTTGCCATTCATGCTGCTTACATTGATAGTACCGATCTTTAACTCTAGTGATGTTGAGTTGGGGTTTGTTTTCAGATTTGTTCCAGTAGCTGACTTTTCGCTGTTCGCCCTGATTCCCTGGCGAAAACAACGGGGGCCTTGTTTAACTGGGCGACGCCCCAGCCGGCATGAAATTTTGTCATGTTGTACCATCATTTTTTATTTTGGTTTAACCAATAAGAATACAATTTGGTCGGCTAAATCCCAAATTGCCAGCCCATGCTCGTTCGTTCAGTATCAAAGTAGATACCCAACAAGGTGCACCACGAGAAGGTGAGGATTGGACATTAGGTCAGAAGCCCTGGTCGGTTCTCTGCATTCCTTTAAAGGCTATGTGGAGGTCTCCTCTCAGTTATACAGCTTTGACCCTTAAGCACCCCCCCCCCCCCAAAAAAAAACTTATTGTTACCTAATTTTTTTATTTATTTTATTTTACAGTAAACTTCAACATTCGCATTTAGTTCAGTTGTATGGAGTATGCAGTAAGCATAAACTAATATGCATTATAACAGAATATATGAAACATGGTAAGCTGAATTTATATTATTTTTTTGTATACTTTAATGAAGAATTTTGTGAGAAAAAATGGCCTTATCAGTGCTCATACCATTTATGTAAAAATATTGAATAACTGAGTCTTTAGTTAATAATACTCAATATTGGACCATGTATAAGACAACGGTTATTTTTTGCGTTTATTAAGCACCTCTGTAGTGCAGTCAAGAGAACAAGGTGATATTTGCCCTTCAACTGGGAAGACCTGGTTTAGGATCCCATCTGGGAATGTGAGAAAGCTTTAGAGCTTTTTAGTTAAAAGGAAGTTGGCTTGTCTCATACTGAGATGCAGAGTGTTTCCTCTTTGAAACATAGGTTTTACTCCTACAAACCAGTCAGTAAGTATGTCCATTTAACTAACCTAATATGACTATAGTTGTCTCAAATCATACTTCCAACCAATCCCAACCCAAATTTGGGATATATTGTAATGTGGTGGGAAATTCATTTGATTCGAACAGTAAAGAATAAAACACACACACACACACACACACACACACACACACACACACACACACACACACACACACACACACACACACACACACATTTTTAGAACTGGAAAGAAAATCTTGACTTTTCAACTGCATTTGTGATGTACTAATTATTAAATAGGTCATGTCAGTGGCAGCTTAATATAAACGTTCATAATTAAGGTACTCCAAGACCTTTCCTGTAAGCCTCTGAATGGCAATAATTTTTTAATATTCATTCTGGTGGTAGAGCAGTGAACTGTAGAAAAAGCAGTCTAAACAGTAATTCATAGATCAATGGTCCAAATCTATCTTACTGAAGGTTTTTTTCTAGTGCATCTGTAGCTCAGTGGTTAGAGTACTAGGGGTTATGAATTCAATCCTTACTAGCAGATATATATTTTTTTCCATTTACCAGATTGATTCAAAAGCACCAGTTCTTGTCTTATCACAGAAGTGAAGCAGTCATAATCCCAGTGAATATAGGGTGCTGCTGGCAATATGATTTCTTTTTTAGATTAAAGATGCTAACGATATTATAAGAATGTAGAGAGTGAAAGAGTTGATTATATTGATTGGTACAAATGATCTGGCAGGTGACAAGTGTGGTATGCAAAAAAATATGAAAGAGTTGCTGACACAAGCAAATAAGAAGAGTGAGAGAGCAAATACTGATTCTACAACCACAGTGTGATAGAGGTGAGCTGAGAAGAAGAAGAAGGACTATGGTTGCAAATAAGTCAGTGCATAGCTTGTGCAGGAGAAGTGATGTGGAGTTGGTGGATGTATGGAGTGAATTTGATGGGAAAATGACTTACATATGGCAGATGGCTTGTATTTGAACAAATTGAGAGTTAGGTGTCTTGAGAAAATATTGTTCAGTGAGAGTTTGGAGGTGGAGAGTCAGGAAAACTATAGTATTTAAGGGGATACAGGCAAGTGTGGATGCACTTGAGGTGAGTAAATGGGACAATGATCACATTAAGCTGAATATTGCTAATTAGGTTGTGAACTTGAGCAGAATAATCAATGCAAATGTTAGGATGGTTGTAGAATGAGGCAGAGGCATAGCTAGAGGGGGGGTGAAGAGGGCGGTCCGCCCTGGGCGGCACGTTGAATCTTTTTGAACTTTTGTAGTTAATTCTAAAATACAGTCTCTCATTTCCAAATATTGTAATACCACTGCGAATTTTCCTCACAATTGCTGTAAGTGTTGCTAGTTGTGAGAGAAGTTTTTCTAAATTAAAATTGATTAAGAATTACTTACATTACTATGAAGTAGACTTCACCATTGCATTGACAATTTTGCTAACAGAAAAGCAAGAAAAATAACATTTTAGAATGTTGGAATTAAAGTTTCACTTCAAAAATAAACATAGTGTTTTAATTTATTTCCCTATACATCATTTTGACTTTTTGTAGTATTTTTGGTATGTATTGAGAGGGCGGCAAAAGCTCTAGCTACACTACTGGGATGAGGGGGGGGGTACTATAATTTATGTATGCTAATGGTATTCAGAATAAGGAGAAGATGGTGTATGGGATGTTGGTTAGTTCAGCTTTGGCCAAAAGTTATAGGCATTAGTGAGAATTGGTTGAATTAGGATGACGTAGGACTAGAATGCAAGGAGTATAATATCTTCAAAGTAAAGCATTAAACAGTAAAGCTATGCTTTATAGCTTTTTAATATCTAACATCAGGAAATACACAAAATTTTTTTTTTTTTTTAAATAATATTCTTAATATTGATATAGAGAAGAAGTACATCAATAAGGACAGGGATGCAGAGAAGTTCGTTTTAGGCAATCTGGTGTGAGATAGAAACAAATAGGATAAATATATAGTTGCTTGCTGTTGTAAGTCAGAGGGAACAAAGGAGAATGAGGGTGGCATACACTGGCAAATTAGCACAGTGAGTGCAGGACGAGTAATTATTATGGCAACTTCAGCTGTGAGGACAGATATTGAGAGGAGGCAGAGGAATGATCACAGGAGGGAAGGACATGGAATTTATACAACTGCTTAAAGATTACCTGAGGCAACACATAATGGAGGAGATTTAAGGTTCGAGAGTACAGGATCTATGATAGCATCTGAGAACTTGGCAATAACCAAGTTAGCCGCACTGCCTCCAATATTGGAGAGAGAGCAGTCTTGTGGTCTTCACTCAGGAGATTGTCAGACATGCAGAATTTTCAGTAAAAAGTGAGTATATGTGGAATTGCAAAGCAGGTAATTATGACAAACTGAGGAGCCAGCTTAGGGCAGTGCTATGGCATAAGAATGTGGAAAGGAAAGAAAAGATGTTAGCAGTGCATGGAAGATTTGAAAAAAACTGTATCAAACTGTATGCTAAGAGTCAGGATGGTGATTCATGTAGGATTTAGATGGATGAGCAGCATAATTAAGCAAGAGTTGCAGAAAATGAAAACTTTGAGTAGTCTGTATAAAGAGATTCTGTATAAAAAGAATGGTGATTAGCAAGCCATTGAGCAGTATAACACGAGCAAGATGGATAATTTCTAAGGTAAGGGAAGCCAGAGATTAATTATAAGAGAAAGTGTGGCAAGTTAAAGGAAGGATGACTTTACTTGTCATCATCACTTTAACAAGTGATGATGGCAAGTAAAGCAACAGAAGCAAACAAAATAGTTGACTTACTGTTGTAAGTATATATCATCCAAATAGACCCTCCATAGCTCAATCAGTTTTGACGAAGCCATTCATTTGGAAAGACCTGGGTTCAAATCTCATCTAGGACATGAAAAACCTTTATAAGAGCTTTTCAGTTGAATCGAAGGTGAGTTAGCCAGTCTCGTATAGAGGTGGAAAAGTTTTTTCTTCCAGCTTTTAAACTGAGCTTTTTCATCCCACTATCAGGAGGAAAATTAGCCAGGAAAACATGTGCAATTTATATACAAAGTATACTTATGGGCACGAACAAAGCACCTTATCATAGAATTATGGTTATGAAATCCAAGGATACCTCGAGGGTTGTAAGCAGTTAAGGGCTGGTGAGAACTACTAATAATGATGATGGTACCATCTGGGTTGGAGACATTGCAGTGTGCTGGATGTGACATTGACTGATGTAAGAATAGAGGTAGATTATTATTATTATTATTATGTTATTAGTATGTGACACCTCCAGGGAGTCCAAAGACTCATCGAGGGAGAGTTTGCCATTGGTGAACGATTGATCACCTTCCAACTACTGACTGCACTCAAAGTTGCTTAACTTTTTGCGTGAGCCACTAGTAGCAGAGGCTCTACCAATTGACCAACCTTTGCTGGCTTAGATGAAGTAGAGGTGCTTGTGATATTGTAGAACTTTAATGAAAATACAGTCAAAAGATTAGATGAGATATTGCAAGAAAGTGCAAGGAAATTGGCAGGTGCTCTAACCAAGCTATTTAAAGTGTCAGTTCTAGAAAGAAACTTAGGGAGTGGAGTGAATAGTGGGCAAAATAGTTCCATTGTATAAAGGAAGCTCCAAGATAGTGGTTGCAATTATAGGCTAGCTAATCTCAGGAATGGTGGTTAAGGTATTAAAAAAGTTGGTAAAAGAATTCAGGACTGCCTAGTCTTGAATTCGAAGCTGTCAATGCTCTTGACTTGGTTGTTCAACAGGAATCGCAGAAGAGTGGAGAGAAGGAAAAATAATGCTGCTGCTTAAGGAGAATCCAAGTCAGCAGTGTCCAACTATAGGCACGTGTGCATATTTGGTGTAGGGTAAAGGTGTTAGAGAGGCTGGTTACAACCTGGATTGAAAACAATGGAAGACTTTTCATGAGAACAGCATGGGTTTGTTAAGGGGAGATTATGTTTGAATAACTTGGTTACATTTTATAACATGGTGACTAGTGTATTCAACAGAAGATGCTTATACAGTGATTTATCTGGATGTTAGGACAACATGATAAACTACTGTTGAAATTGAGTAGAATGGGGATGGATAGTCATTTGATAGGTTGGTTTGATAGAGGTGGTTGACTGAGGGAGCCAACAAATTGTGTATGAGGGTGCAGTGTTCCAAAAAAGGAAGGTGATGACAAGTGGGGTATTACAGGGTTCTTTTTCTAGGACTGCTGTTGCTTAATTGATATAGCTCAGGGTGTGAGAAGAAATATTCATTTGATGATGCTAAATTAGTAATAGCAATGTCAGGAAGTTCTGATGTGATATTTTTACAAGAGGATTTGAATAGGTTGGTGTTTTTGGCTGAAGAATGGGGATGTCATTGTAGTGTTGCTAAGTGTAAAGTTATGCACCTTGTCCAGAGAAGATTGAATGAGATTTATTGTATTGGAGAATGTTTGCTTCAGGAAATGGAGAAGCCAAGGGATCTGGGGATCTTTTTTGGATAGTGAGCTGAAGTTCAGGGAACATGTTGAGAAATTTGTAAAAGTTAACCCAAAAAATTGCTGCAATAATGCGAAGAACCCTGACAAGTGCAAATGATAATGTGACCATTGTAATAAGGCACTAATCAGGCCTCATTTAGATTTTTGTGCACTGATCTGATCACCTAGCTATACTGGTAATAAGGAAACATTGGAGAGCGAGAGAGAGAGCATAGAGATGAATAATTAAGACTATCTTAGGTTGAATATTGAGTATGAGGACAGATTGAATGAATGTGATCTTCAGAACTTTGTGGATAGAAGAAGAGAGGCTATATGATTAACATGTATAAGTTGCTTAGAGTAGCCTATTAGAGTATGCATAGGATTATAGGTGATATAAGACTGCAAGATCACCTCTGGAAGTTGTACAAAGGTCATGTGAGTAAGAAGTGAAAAGGAGATTTTCTTGCACGGCAAGTAGTGAATGATTGGAATGCATTGCCAGAGTGGGTGGTAAGTACTCCAACACCGAATGTTTTCCAGGAAAGATATGATAAAATATCAGTCCAAAGCTTCATCACATGAGTCTGTGACCTAATGTGATGAGGCTTTGGACTTCATGGATGTTTGCAAGTAACACTGATACTGCTGGACTTTGTAAAAGCATTTGATAATATACTGCAATGAACTTTATTACATAAATTGGAACAAATGTTGATGGATGTGAAGCTTGTGATTTGGATAAGGGGTAACTGATGAACAGACATCAAAGAGCACAGTATATGAAGGAATTTAATCCAGCAGAAGTGGTTGGCTAGTGGTGTACCACAGGTCTCATTACTTGGTCTACTGCTGTTTAATTTGTACATCATTGATATAGGAAATAATTTTTGGGGAAATATTCAATTGTTTGCCAATGATGCAAGGCTTGGGAGAGTGATAGTCAATGAATATGATGTTGAGATTATCTAGGATGACTTAAATCGACTGAAAGTATAGAAAAAGGAAAATGGATACCAGTTTAATGTGGACAAGTGTATTTTGGGATGAAGAGATCACAAGCTGTGATGGAACTGAACTGCAGTAAACTGATGAGGTCTTGAATTTCAGGATAGTTATGTACAGAGATTTGAAGTTTAGAAGACATATTGCAAAGATAGCTAAAATGGCACATCTGATTACTTGGTTGTTGAAGAACATACTGACAAGAAAGGATAATGTCATTATTATTAATTTACCATTTATAAGGCTTTAGTAAGGCAACTTCTGGTCTACTGTACACAAGTCTGGTTAGTTATCAGGATTCCATGGGCTGAAGAAGTCTATAATTCCAAGACTATAATTGCAGCAGGTCTATGGAATGCTCTCTCTCTCTCTGAACATAGATTGAAAGTTTATAGGCTACAAAGACTACTTGATAAACAAATGATAAGGGGGGGAAATGATAAAAACAATGGATTTTATAGGATTGACACTGAAGACTTTTTTTTTCAATAAAGTGAGAGAAAAAACAAGGAGTCACTCCTGGAAATTGTGTAAGAGTGTGGTTGGCAGTGTTGGGACTAAAGTTTTTGTGACTAAAGTTTTTTGATTAGTGGAATGGAATACCAGAGATAGTTGTGAGTGCCTCATCAAAGGGATGTATGATAAGTATCATGTGAATAATGGTTAGTGCATGCTTGGCAATGCTAAAGAAAATAATATTTGGAGATATTTAGCAATTTGGAGATGCTCAAGGAAATAATATTAATTGTAGAAAATTTTTTTTGCTTGGATTCTTGTTTAAATCCTTTACCAGAGTAAGCAAATTTTATGCTTACCAAGAAGTCATATGGAAAAATATTTGACTTCTCCATTGATTTGAACCTTGGGATCTTTTCTAGGTCTGGCTCCCACTGATGAGACCCTAATAAAAGCCATAATCAGTTTCGGTAGTGACTCTTTTCATAATGTGTTTGCATTATGGGGTACTGAGATAACTGATCTGAAGCAAACAAGCAGACTAGTCATGAAGATACTTCACACACAAATTTTGTTTGCTTATGCTTGTAAATGATTCTTATTCAAGTATAATATAATTTGTAACCAAATGGAATTTCTGCAATTATATCTGATCCATAGTATTTAATAATATGGTGATACTTACTTACTTACTGTCCTCTTCCGTCGGGGACGGGTTGAGTCTTCCGTGTTTGCACAACAACTCCAGGAGTCTCGGTTTCTTGCATGGCTGGTGGGCTGTCTATATGTTTGTAATCCAGAGTTGACCTTTATTGTTGTTATCCATTTAGTTCTTGGTTTTCCTTTTATTCTTTTTTCTTTTATTCTTGCATACAGAGCAAGGTTGGGTAGTCATTTTGATGGCATTCTCTCAACATGTCCGTACCACTGAAGTGGTCTTCTTTTGATCTTTTCAATTAATGAGTTTGTATATTTTAGGTCTTGTCTTACAGTTTCATTTGTTTTATTTTCTGTCCATTTTGTTTTATTTATTTTTCTGAGACATTTCATCTCGAAAGCCTCCAGTTTTCTTATCTCTGTCTTCTTGAGTGTCCAAGTTTCTGAAGCATATAGCACAGTGGGTATTATAATTGCATTATATAATTTTATTTTTAGAGGTTTGGAGATTTTATTATTTTTCCAGATTTTACCTAGCTTATTAAATGATGACCATGCAGTCAATATTCTATGTTTAATAGTGGTCATGGTATATAGGTGTTCTGTTATTACTGTTCCTAAATAGTTGAATTGTTTTACCTGTTCAATTGTTGGTCCATTCAAGAAGTTTAGTTTTTCTTCGTTTTTTCCAATTATCAAGATTTTTGTTTTGTCTGTATTTATGGTCATGCTGTATTCTTTAACCATACTGTTTAGTTTGGTTAATAGGTTCACCATTTTTTCTTTTGTGTCTGCTATCATTACAATGTCATCTGCATATTTTATGTTATTAAGGTTATAACCATTTAGATTGACCCTTTTTCTCCTTCCAAGGCTTGGTTAACCATATCCTCTAGGTAGATGTTAAAAAGGTATGAGGAGATGGGACATCCTTGGGCTACTCCTTTACTGACGTTTATTTTATCTGTTGTTATACTATTGAATTTAATTATTGCTTCTGCGAGACTATAATATTTTTCTAAGAAGTTTAGGGTATCTTCATCGATTTGTTTCTGTTTTAATATTCTTAATAAGGTTACTCTGTTTATTGAGTCGAATGCCTGTTTAAAATCTATAAAACAATAATAAATATGGTGATACATCATTTTACTACTTGAATAGGGAAAAATATATGATTTCTGCATTAATTTAACCATGGCATTGGTATCTTCCCTGGGTCTGGTTTCCCCTGATGAGACCTCGGTAAAGGTAGGAACCAGTTGGAAGTGATCCTTCCCATAATGCTTTTGCATTATAGTATGTCGAGGCAGCTGATATAAAGTCAGCAGTCTTTGGGTGCAAGTGGACTAGTCATGAAGATACTTCACTTGCAAACTGCTTACACTTGGTAAAGGACTAAAACAGGAATATATTTCATAGCATTAGGTACAGTTTCCATAGCCCAGTTGGATTTAATAATGCCATTTGGTTGGAAAGACCTGGATTTGAATCCTGTCTAGGACATAAAGAACCTTTATCTGAGCTTTTCAACTGAAGGTGAGTTAGCCAGTCTCATATGGAGGTGTCAAGTTTTTTCCATCTGGAAACTCAGGTTTTTCATTACATAAAGCAGGTAAACTGGCCAGAAGAATATATACACACAATTCACAATCACAATACACCATGCAGATAGGATTAACCATATTGGAGCATTAATTAGGTTACCAAAAAACCAAGTTACTTGAGTGATAGGCCATTGAGCCTAACATGCAAGGGAAGATGAGATGAGCTTATCAATTGCACAATATTGTATCCTGTTTCAATGCAGTATTCACGTGTTGGATGTGTGGCATATTTCATATGATGAGAGACAGTTGTAAATGACCCATATGAACATTACATATAGGAAACAAAAATATTTGACAAGTCTTGAGGTCAATGGTTCAGTAACATCTAGATTACTTTGCAAAGATCTACTTGTCTGGATTTCAAAATCATCTACCATCAACAAAATCTGCAGAATGTCTGCAGATTTTGATAGATGGATGACTATGTGATTAGAGATTATAGGATGTGAAAATGTCTGCAAAGCTCAGTAGATGTAAGACTAAGGCTGTGAACCCTGGGTAGATTTCCAAAGGAGAAAATAAAACAAGGATAAAGGGCGTGTTCCCCAGAAGTTGCACAATTTTTTCAGTAAGGAGATAAACAACTGTTTTTCACTTCAAAACAAATCAACTTTCATAATAGACATACACCATAACAGAAAGTACCTTTGTTCCTACCTAAATAATCCAATCCAACCCTAAGCAACTCCAAAGCAAATTTTTTCAGAATTCTCATAACCAATGTTCTTCAGTGCCAATATCATTTTTGTTATCTATGCTGTACTCTTTCTATAGTTAATTCATTCCCTTCAATTGTTAGTGACAAAATCTGAAACAATAATCCAGATGTAGTCTAGTCAAGGCTTTATACAATGGCACCACTGCACTCCTCTCTCTCTACTGGTCAATGTCCTCTACAGTACTGCA
The DNA here is from genome assembly GCF_054136105.1 of Typopeltis vanoorti. Taxonomy (NCBI): domain Eukaryota; kingdom Metazoa; phylum Arthropoda; class Arachnida; order Uropygi; family Thelyphonidae; genus Typopeltis; species Typopeltis vanoorti. The sequence continues at coordinate 107,870,100 of NC_143554.1, forward strand.
CCAGTCATCTCTGTTCATCTTCACAACTTTTGCAACAAATCCTCAGAGCTTTATATTTCTGTTTACCATCACTCCAAGATCCTTATTTCCACCCCCTTTTTTTTTTCAGTATAGTTTCACCAAGAGAGTATGCAGCCTGCCATCTGTGGATCCCAAATTTCAAAACCTCACATTTTGCTCTATTAAACTGATAACCTTCATTTATTAGGGAACCAAAATTAATTCTTTGACTTCTCCTTCTTCCATATCTGAAAATCCTTCACCACCAATTGCTTTTGCAATTTGTACGATTTCTTTGGCTTCATTTTCAATCGATGGAAATCCTTTAAAATTGTTGACAACTTCTGGCCAGAACTGATGCCAGCAAACATTCAATGTTGATGAATTCACTTGTTCCCATGCGAGTTTAATCATTTCTATGCAGTGGCTTATGTTGAATCGCTTCCAAAATGCCATTAGCATGTTGTGCTTTCCTTCGTCTAGTGCTTTATTTGCAGAGGTGTAAACATGCCTGACATAATAGGCTTTGAATGTTTTTATGATCCCTTGATCCATTGGTTGGATTAAGGAAGTGGTGGGAGGAATAAAACCTCTACATTTGGATGCAATGTTGTGAGAGCTTCAGCATCATGTCCTGGAGCATTATTGAGAATTAGGAGAACTTTAAAGCACAGGTTTTGCTGTTCTAAGTAATGTTTGACTTCTTTAACGAATGAATTTTCAAACCCAAGCTTTTCTATTCTACTTCCACACAACGGGCAATTGCTCAAAATTTTTTGCCCTGCAATGCACAGGGCGTTTTAGATCAATAAATGAGCAGAGGCTTGCACTTGAAGTCGCCTGATGCATTTCCACAAAAAAGCAAAGTGAGTCTATCCTTAAAAGCTTTAAAACCTGGGGCAACCTTTTGTGTTTTTGTGATGTTGGTTCGTTGTCCCATTCGCTTATAAAATAGGCCCGTCTCATCCGCATTGAAAACTTGTTGCGGAACGTAACCCCTCTCTTCAATGAATTTCAAAAATTGGGGTTTGAATTTCTCTGCTGCTTTCTTTATCTGCAGAGCCAACTTCTCCCTGAAGCTTTACATTGTGCAAATTAAAACGACGCTTAAAGTTTTCAAGCCAACCTTTGCTTGCTTGAAAGTCAATTTTCTCTGGCGTTTGGCCATCTTTATTTAAAACGAAAGAAAACAAATCTAAAGCTTTGTTTCGAATAGCGGCATAATCCTCAATTGAGCCTTTTTCGTTTACTTGATTGTCAATCCAAGCTATTAATATTTTTTCCATCTTTTCCAACTGCGGAATTCTTCTTGAAACTTGAGCGAACTTTGCTGAAATGTCACCTGAAGCTTTGACACTAGACCGAATATTTTCTTCATTCTCCTGTATTGTTTCTTATGCTTGATTTGTTTATAGTTAGTTCTCTTGCAAGCAATGAAACACGTGTACCATTTTTCAACTTATCTAAAATTTCAGTTTTCTGAGATAATGTCAAAACTTTGCGTCTTTTTGCTGCTTTATCATCTTCATTCTTCCTCTTAGATGTCATATTGAATTTTTGATAAAAGAAATACAAATGCAAAAGGAGAAGAGGATAAACACTGATAAATACGTTATTACAGCTCTGCTAACGTGAGTGAAATGATCGCAACTCGGCCTGGGTCACTCCGCTAGTGGGCAGCGCCAAGCAGGGTTGCCGGCCAATGCTCTACAGCAGCGCTTCCCAAACTGTGGGCCACGGCCCCCTTGGGGGCCATAGGTTTTGTTGAGGGGGCCGTGAAATAATGAAAACAAATTTAAAATGTTTTAAGACTAAGTAGACTTTTTTTATTTTAAAAGAAACGTATTTAATTTTTATTTATTATTTCTTTTTTGTTATTTTTTATATTTTAATGGAAAAATTCACACATTGGTGTTGGTTCACAAACTTTGCTTCTTGCGTATTTCGGCGCTTAATGAATATTAGTAAATATTGCTTATTCATATGTTTCATTTCAAAGCACTGGTTAATGTGTATTTACTTCGAATGCTCTCCAGGGAAGCTCCAAATCTTCCTCTCCCTTTCATCACGCATTCGTAATCAGGGACTGTTGACATATCAAAACTCGTTTTATATTATCACTGTCATCCGAGCTAGTTTTCTGTTACCAATAAAAGTTTCGCATATACTTCACACATGAAAAATAGCTTAAATAAGTTCATGTGGGGAGATAGTAACTCGCTTGCAGTGGTAAACAACAGGCCCTCCCTAACAGCCACTATACTGCAGAGGCAATAAAAACAAGTACTTTTATTATGCCAGTGAATAAGGTATGAGGAGTCTGTGTAATATATTTCTCAACAAATAGTGCAATTAGAGACAACTGGGATAAAAACAAACTAATTAATGAATCACATGTCCCCTCATACAGAAACTATGCTGTATAGACTGAAACAAAACCATATGTTGCATGGGCAAACACAGTATCTAACTAAAAACTATTGTTATTAATTAGATGTGTGCGAGTTCGATTTCCCAAGGCAGCAATAAAATTCAACCGAACGTGTTAAAATTAGTAAAAGTGTTAAAACTAAGTAATATATATATATAATGAATGTTTTGGCAGTTTCACATATGGAATTCAGTTGAAGAGAGTTAGCATTTCAACTCAATTGTCAGCAATGCTTTTATCTTTCAGTCGCGCGATCTTTTGTTAATACTGCACCGATCATATGCACGTTTTAATAACCTGCCTTTGCTGTCTGTTTCGCGTTAGGCTTAATTACCATAAAAGGAGAAAAGTCACAAAAGAGAAAAATGTTCCTGGTCTGGGGATTCCCTTATTCAGGTAATATTCACTAATTTCATGTTATCAGTCTGTGGTGTGCACAGTATCGGTAAGTGGTGCTATTATTTGATCTATTCTACGTTAAAAAATTTAACCCTGAGATGGATAAGTGACTGATAAAAATAAAAAAAAAAAATTCCTGCGAACAATCAGAAGCAGAAACAGACTCAAAAAAAGGACAGTATTTCATATTTTACCAGAACAGCCCACATCGTCTTCAGAACCAAACGGTAAGAGGCAAAAAATGTAATATTTGCATTTGATTTTTGCAATAGTCACTGTGTATGTTTTGTATTGAGTATAAATACAATAAATATTATAATGATATATCTCTCTATTACGATTTTTTTTTGAGGGGGGCCGTGAAACATTTTAATTTTTGCACTGGGGGCCCTGACATCCAGAAGTTTGGGAAGCACTGCTCTACAGCATACTGTGTATGAATGAAATTCTAGCGTTGGACAAATTAAATGGAAACAATTAAGATAACGCATATGTGCAAAATCGCGTTCTGCAAATCCACACTTGGCAACGGTTTACTGTAGTGTGAATTTATTTGATTGTGCATGGAACAGCATTTTGAGCAGCATATCTTAAACATGTGGAAAGGCTTATGTGTTCACAGTACGTGTTATTTATTTTTACAGTATTGATGACAACACAAAATGATAAGAAAATAATATTTTTTAATTTATTTGCTGATATTTCACTGATATTATATCTATCATCTTCAGAACACAAAAACAGTTTGTCATAGTACACAAAACAACAATTTGGTATAACAGTGGGACTAGTTTAAAAAAATTGCAATGGACAGCACAAGGAACTAAGGTCCTAATTAGATGCCATCTATGTTGGAAAAGAGAGAAAACAAATATTAATTAGATCTTAATATGACTTTCTCCCTCCTACAGATTTTTGGTAAATTTATACAGCCATACTTGTTTTGGAGTATGTTTTAAAGCTTATGTTGATTCCAAAAACAATCTCTCTGACCTATAATGACTTCTGTGTAGCACTTTTGTTTTCTTCCAATTGATCTTGTGTGAGGTAGTATCCAAGATATGGTCCGCCTGACCCAACTTGCCATCACGATAGTGTCTGATGTATTTTTTTATGTTCACTAAGCCAATTGTCAACAGTTCTTCTTGTCTGTGCTTTGAATGTATGGGATGGTAAAAGTTTTGCTGCTGTCTTGGGTGGTAGGCAATGGAGGGAATTTCTGGGGAGCAAAACTGTTGCCATCACATCTGAAAAGATATCTAGAGTGCTCAATAAATATCAGCTACTCACCGTATTTAAACCTTATGTCAAATTGATAATTTTCATCTGTTCACCTAAGGGCAAACTCTCTTCTTTATTACATCCAGGAGTTTATGAAGTACCCTGTTCTTGTGACCAGGCTTACTATTGACAGACAGGAAGAACTATTGATATTTGCCTTGGTCAACATAAAAAAATACATTCGGCACTATCATTATGGCAAGCTGGATCTAGCAGACCATGCCTTGGATACACTTCACACACACACACGATCAATTGGAAGAACACAAAAGTGCTACAAAGAAGTCATTATAGGTCAGAGAGATTGTTTTTGGAATCCACAGAAGCTTTAAAACATACTCCAAACCTCAACAAGTATGGCTGTATAAATTTACCAAATATCTGGGAGATGGTCATTTTAAGATCTAATAAATATTTGTTTTCTCTCTTTTTCCAACATAGAGGTGCCATATTAAGACTTTAGTTCCTTTAGTCCATTACAATTTTTTCAAACTAGTCCCACTGTTATACCAAATTGTTGTTGTTTTATGTACTGTGACGAACTGTTTTTGTGCTCTGAAGATGCTGGATATAATACCAGTGAAATATCAGCAAATAAGTTAATAAATATTATTTTCTTATCATTCTGTGTTATCATCAATACTGTAAAAATAAATAACATATCTTAACCATCTTCACTCCCCAATTTCTCAATTGATTCCTTTATGTGGATTGTGTTTTTTTCAGTCTGGAACTTTGTCCTGTGCTTATTTCCAGAGAATAAATCTAGTGTATCAAAGAATCAAATTTACTCTAGAAATGGAAACCAATTACTTTTCCTTTATTAGATTTACTTATCCTAAATAGCCAGAGGGTGGTTTGCAGTTTCAGTATCAAAAAGAAAAATCAACAGCATTAAGATATATCAGTACTACTTCACATCACCAAATTCTTAAATGTCTGGCACTTCAAAACTTTGGCTCACTGTGCACACATATTGTGCTCCCTACAAGATTTATTATTATTATTATTCAGGCCTCCATGGAGTCAAAAGACTCATCGTGGGAGGTCCTTTCTAAGAAACACAAGTCTATCAAGACTCATCGAGGGAGGTCCCTCCTAGGAAACACAAAGTCTAATCATACCACTCCTTAAATGCATTGACTGTTCTCGTTCTCACCACTCTATCAGGCAATGCATTCCATGGTTCAACCACCCTCCATGCAAAGAAACCACTCCTCATCCTCTTTCTCATAGTTTCCTTTCGTAACTCCCTTGTCATGACTCCTTCCTGCTGTTCAACCAAGTGAAAGAACTCCCCAGTGTCAATCCTGTAACCACCTCTCAACAGTTTAAAAGTCTCAATCATATCACCTCTCCCCCTTCTATCCACCAAACTCTGCAGTCCACACTCCCTCAGCCGATCAAATTTGCAGTGGACTAAGAAGTATGTCTTTTGAAGAAACAGTTATACAGGGTATAACTCTATACAAAAGACACATCTCACAGTCCATTACAAAACTTCTAGTGGAGCACAGTATGTATTTACAATGAACCAAAGGAAAATACTAGACCAAGCGTTCCCAACCCTATGCCTGCGGGCACCATGGCGCCCGTTGATTTGTGTGTGCCCGCCGCTGTTCAGCCATGTGCCATATAGTTTGAAATAATCACGTGCACATGACGCAACAATTCATGGTATGCTATATGACGCAATGCGTTAATGACACATGATGAGTATTAAACGCATACAATGTAAAGTAGATGCGCATTCGAAGTTCTTCATTATCTGATGCTAGTTATATGCACATAATTTTAACGGTGTCTTGTACTTAAATTTTGGAAATATTTTGATTTTTAATCCTAAAATGAGTGAATCAAGTAAAAGACAACGAACCTATAATTTTAACACTGACTGGGAGGAAACATATTGTTTCGTTAATTTTAAAGATAATTGTGTTTGTTTGTGTGCAACAGTAGTGTTGCAATTCCGAAAAAACATAATGTTGAACGTCACTTCCAGACAATGCATGCCACTTTTAATACGAATTATCCGCTTAAATCTGAAATAAGAACGAAAAAAATAAATCAATTAAAATCGAACCTGTCTGCCCAACAGTTGGTTTTCAGTTGACATGTGGTAACATCTAAAAATGCCAAAATTGCTTCTTTAAAAATTTCTCACATGCTCGCAAAGAAGAAAAAACTGTTTCAAGATGGCGAGTTGTTAAAATCAAAATATAGATCACGACTCACTGATGAGCATCTTGATGATTGTTTAAGAACTGGAATATCATCATATTCTCCTAATTATGAAGCACTGGCCAATGAAATGCAATGCCAAAGATCACACTAACTTACATTTATATATTTAAATTTTTATATAATGTAAACTTTTAAGTAATAAAACATTTGATTATAATGTAAACTTTGTATGTATTCATTTAACAAAAGAATTCAAACAAAAAATTTGCTTGAAAAAATAGATGGTGCCAGTCACCCTACCGCTATATTTTAGAATGTGCTCTAGGAAACAAAAAGGTTGGGAACCCCTCTACTAGACATTTGAGAAGGATAATTTACTGTTAGTTTTTTTTTTTTTTTTGTGTAGACTGAAAACTGAAAGCTATCTTCTAACTATATTAGAATAAGCAATTCTAATAAAAGAATGTGGAGGGGGAGGGATTTCCAATTAATATATTGGCTGAGAGGATGGCAAGAGTGCACACAGTAAATGAATTGAAGGATTGATATGATAGACTTTGTTGTTCCTAAGTGGATTTCCCATAAGTCTCAATGACTTAATGGAAGTTCTGTAGTAATAAACATACTAAAATATTTAGTATGATTAATTCAGTTAAGCTGTTTTAAAGTTTTATGTGTAATCTATTTAAAGAATTTGCTTAATGTTCTATGCATGTAGTTAAATTTGTTTTAACTTTAGAAAAAAACAATGCAACTTTCTTATTTGTGTTTATTGATCAATGAGCAATGATATTCTGATATTTGGTATCATAATTGAATTTTACTTTTTTTTTGGTTTTATTACAATAAGTGTAATACTTTCCTATGAATGACTGTATCATTACAGGATCTCTTTTGAAATATCTGAGGAAAAATGAAACTCGCCTTGTATCAAAAGCTGGTGTTCTTCTAGACATGTGTATTCAAGTATGCAGTGGTATGGCTTATCTGGAGCAACACAATTACATTCACAGAGATTTAGCTGCCCGAAACTGTCTTGTTGGAGAAGGAAGCATTGTGAAAGTTGCCGACTTTGGACTTGCTAGGTAGATTTGTCTATTTCTTTCTTTCTTTTTTGGAACTCTTAATATTTCTAAAATGTTAATGATAATGTTTGATTTACAAAAAATGGGAAGATTTTTAGTATTAAAAGTCATCTAGACTTTTAATACCCCCTGTCAGTTGGGGTTTATAGAAGTCATCAACAGAGTATTTATTGAGGTTGCTTAAGGATCAGTGTTAGATAACTAAGAGAAGACCTGCATGATAAGGAATAAGAAAACTCATCATTAATTGGAAAGAAGTGGAACTAGGGGGAATAAATATCCTGTCGATATAATTAGTACTGCCAAGACTAAAAAAACTAAAACTGGACCTTTCTAGATACCATTGCAAAAATTATTAGAAAAACTCCACGTAGTCAAGAGACTTGTTATGCAATGTTGATTCTAGGCACCACTACAAAGTCTGTCATGGTCTATCTTAAAAATCTCCTCCATGTCAAACTGATAACAACCCCTGACTAGCTTATATATCTCGATCATATCCCCTCCCCCCACTCTTCCTTCCATTCATGAGGCACTGCAACTTACAGTCTCTCAATCTGTCCTTGCACTCCACATTCCAAAGCCCACTGACCATCTTTGCAAATCTTCTCTGGACCCTTTCTAACATATCCCAATCATTATGAAAATCCAGTGATGAAATCTGTGCACAATCATCTATATGCGGTTTGATCAAGGCCTTATACAATGGCATCATAACTTCTTTATTTCTGCATGTCAGAGTCCTCCGCATAATTGCTCTTATCCAATGGGACGTCTGCACAACCTGAAACCTACATTGCACCTGAAATTCAGGTGCAATGTAGCCCCTGAATTTCAGGTGCTTGTCCTCCACCACCACCATTCCCAGATCTCTCATCTTCTCTACCTCCTTTAAAGTTTCCCCACCAAGTGTATATTTTGCATCCTGTTGTTGCTTACCAAATTTCAAAACCTTACAGTTTGTAACATTGAACTGATAGTTCCACTTACTTGTCTATTCATGGAATATATTCAAGTCCTCCTGTAAGGCTATAACAGTTGCTTGACTCTGCATTGCTCTCTCTCCAATTTTGCAGCATCTGCAAACAGCTGAGTATCACCAATTAAGTTCACCCCAATATCGTTAATATACAAATTGAACAATAATGGTCCCAAAACTGATCCCTGCGCCACACCAACACCACTAGTGACCTTCCTCTTTTGGGATACTGCACTCCCATATATACAACTTTCTGATACCTATTTAACAGCCAGTCACCAATCCAACTCAGAAGTCTATAATCCAATTCCATCCGTTTCAGTTTATTTAACAGCTTGTCGTGTGACAGTCTATCAAATTCTTTTGCAAAATCTAAGTATACCACTTTTTTTTTTTCATCTTCCTTGTCCAAGACATTTGTCACCTTGTTATAGTACATAAATTAGTAAAACATGATCTCCCTTTTAAAAACCCATGCTGATAACCACAGAGAATACTTCTGTTACCAACCCATTTCTGTCACCTTTTCTTCCACTTTAAATTTTTGACAATACCCAAATCTCCAGACAAGATAGGAGTTTCTGATTGTTCTTGATGTTGAATCCTCAGAAGCTAATGAATTAGATTTTCATTAATTGTTTTAACTTCTAATCAACTACTAACTATATTCAAGTCATAAATTTGTCTGGCTGGTGAATACTTCCTTACATTTGGAGTGGACAGATACATTAAAAGCTCTTTAAAAATCCTTGGCTCACCAGAAAAGAGCAATTAGATTGATTAATAACCTCTCTCTCTCTCTCTCTCTCTCTCACACACACACACACACACACACACACACACACACACACACACACACACACACACACACACACACACACACACACACACACACACACAAGTTCACTCCATTCTCTCTCCTATAGAACATTCATGGTCACTGTTCATCAAAATTAGCATTGATAATTTTCCCCACTCTTCGATAAATCTGTTAACTGTTGCTGCTTTTGAAAATCAGCCTCCCTTATTATGTTTTTCCCATCTACTGGTTTTAATTCAATATTTACAAGCTTCTGCTTTCTTCTCAAATATCTGCCATTCATAGTACTAATGTATTATAGGTTGAACAGCTTTTCATATATGGGATTACCATTTAAACAAACAAACTGAAAAAGACATGGTTGTTCCTAATTTTCAGATGGCATGAAATGCAGTTGAATGGTATGAGCTTTGAGTTATTGAGTTTCAGTGCTGACAATGAATCATTGAGCCAGTATTATTAGTATCATTAGTATTATTATTGCTATTCAGGATTTGAATGGAGTCACAAGACTCATCACAGGAGGCCCATACTGGACAACACAAAGTTTATCATACCACTCCTTAAATCCATTTGCTGTCTGCATATTCAACTACTTATCAGGCTGTGCATTCCAGAGCCCAACCAAAAAAAGCAAGCCACTTCTTACCCTCTTACTCACACTTCCTTTTGCAACTTCCCAGGATAACTCTTGTCCTTGTTCCTTCTTCTTGTTCTACAATATGAAAAATCTCCCAGTGTCAATATTGGAAATACCTCTCGATAGTTTAAATGTCTCAGTCATGGTCATGCCATCCCTTTGTAATGATCAGATCACATCCAGATATGGTCTAATTGTGGCTTTAAGCAATGGAATTACTATTCTTTTATCATTGTTGGTCAAAGCCCTTCTTAGTATTGGCAGCAATCCTCTGGGTTACCTTCACTACCTTTGCAATATGTCTCCAGAACCTCAAATGTTTGTTTGACTGTCATCTCAAGATACTTTGCTTCATGCACTTCCTCTAGTATGGTTTCACCAATAGAGTATGTGACCTCCCATCAGAGGATCCCAAATTTCAAGACAATAAATTTAATTCCATTAAACCAACATCTCCATTAATTTGCCTATTTATACAGCTTATTACAAGGATGGGAATGCAAAGTATATACTTGGTGGAGAAACTTTAAAGGAAGTAGAGGATATGAGAGATCTGGGAGTGAGGGTGGACAAGGACCTGAAATTCAGGAGCCACATTGCACAAGTTGTGAAGACATCACATTGGATAATGACAACAATGCAGAGCATCCTGACATGTAGAAATAGCCTTGATTGGGGCCTCATGGATTATTGTGCACAGATTTGGTCACTGGATTTTCATAATGACTGGGATATCTTAGAAAGGGTCTAGAGAATATTCTCAAAGGTGGTCAGTGGTCTTCGAAATGTGGAGTACGAGGACAGTTTGAGCGAATGTAAGTTGCAGAGCCTCGTTAATAGGAGGGGATATGATTGAGACATGTAAGTCAGTCAAGGGTTGTTATCAGATTGATATGAAAGAGATTTTTCATGGAATGGGAGAGTGGAGGTAGAACAAGAGGCCATCACTGGAAACTGTATAAGGAGGGTGTGAACAGAGGAGTGAGGAGAAGGTTCTTTGCATGGAGAGTGGTTGGTGAGTGGAATGCATTGCCTCAGTGTGTGTGTGTGTGTGTGGTGAATGTAGACACATTGAATCAGTTTAAGGCACGGTTGGATGAGCATGGTGTGCAATAATGTGTGCCTCCCACAATGAATCTCTGACTCCATGGAGGTCAGATGATGATGATGATGATGATGATAATAATTTAAATCCTCCTGAAGGCCATCACATCAACACTATTTCTAATAACTCTTCCAAGCTTCACATTGTCTGGAAATAATTGAATCTACAAACCAGTGACAATATCATTAACAATAAGGTTACAAAACAAAGGTCATAGTACTGTGTTCTGTGGAACCCCACTTGTGATATTCCCCCCCCCCCCTCCTCCATACACATCTGTCAGACATCCAGTTCATTAAATATTTAATCCTATGTGTTGCAACTTAAATATCAACTTATCATGTAGAACTCTGTCAGATGCGTTGCAAAATCCAAAAAAATTGGTAGTATGTGTCAACCTACTCTTGTTACTTTTATTATAAAAGGCAAGCAAATTACTGAAACAAGAGTGCCACTTTACAAATCCATGCTGACCTTCACAGATAATATTCCCTCATCTTCCCAAATTTGTATATAATCTGTCACTAATTTCTCCAAAATCTTAACTACAGAAGAAATACAAACTGCTCTATAGTTTTGTGTCTCCATTCTGCTCACCTTAAGCAATGGCACTAGCTCATCCTCCTTCTTTGGGCACTTTCCCAGTAGCTAAACTTTCATTAAACAACAAGGTTAATGTCATTTCCTAAGCACATTATCTTAAAATACATGGTGAAATCCCATCCAGTCTCACTGCTTCACTGACCTTCAGAATACTTAATAGTTGACATGCACTTCTAAACCGTCATCCCTTTCCACCCTTCCAGGAATAAAACCTGCTATTCTAGGATGAAATATGCCAATAAAGTGATCATTAAAAAAAAAAAGCTCCACTATGTCATCTGCATTAGTCATCCGTTTTCATCTAATAGAGTCATTTGTTCAAAATCATTTCTCCTCCTTCTGGCCACATATTGAAAGAAGTCCTTAGGATTTTCCTCGGACTAGTGATAGCCTCTTCTTGTATTCCATTTTTGTCTTCTTTATTATACTAGTCATTTTCCTGGCTTCAGTCTTATATACCTCATGCAATTTCTCCATCTCTCTCTCTCTCTCTCTCTCTTTATGCTTTTTCCGTAACCTCTTTTTTTCTTACATTTCATACAACCTTATTATTAGTGATATATTAGCTATATATCACTATATGCACCATGTCACTGAACACTATAGCTTACTTGAGGAACAAAAGGACATCTCAATATTTTTTGTTCAGATCTCATATCCAAACACACAAAGAAAAATGCAAAAGTCATATTAACTGTTACATGACATCCGTTATCTTAAAACTCTGCAACAGTTATGTACAGTTTTGCCAATTATCTTAGCATCAATCTCCCTGCCAATCAGAAAATTCCAAATTCTGCAGAGGATAAAAAAAAAAAAAAAAAAAAAAAAAAAAAAAGAGAGAGAGATAAGATTATTTCACAATGTCTATTTTATGGAGTTTGACTTATCATTCAAATATTGAATCCCCAATCCTTATACCTGATTACTCCAACAACTGACTCCTCTCAGAAAGAGGAGGATCAAATATTATGTAACTTGCTGTAATAAGGTTATACACCCAGTATAAATAAATCATCAGTATAAACATAGTATGCCTACTTTTTTTTATAGGTATGTTATAGATGATGAGTACACTAGTTCTGGAGGAGCAAAATTTCCTATCAAATGGGCACCTCCCGAAGTACTAGGATATATGAGGTTTAGTAGCAAATCAGATATTTGGGCATATGGTAAGTAAAAAAAAAATAATATTTTGTGTGAAAGAGATGAAATATTTTTCAAAAATTATTTTTCTTAATTTTTGTGTAGCAAAAAAACTTAGCTGTCGGCTGTTATATAGTATATAGTATAATTAATATACTATGTACTAACTCGCAACACCATATAACAGGGTGTGGCCAACTACATGTCCTTTTGAAGCCAAAATAATTCCAGTAAGACTTATAAGCTCCGCAACCTTTGACAGATGTGATTGTATGAGAGTACAATCGCATCTGTCAAAGGCTGTGCATGGCGAGGTTGTAATGAGCTTGTAAGAACTACTTTGACTAATTACACACCTAAGTTTAAGGAGCTTACTAAGAAAAATACAGAAAACGGAAGGTTACTGGTAGTAAATAAGTAACTAAAATTACTGTGTTTCACTTTAAAATCATTCTAATTGTTCAAAGTAAACTTCATTTAATGTGTTTCGAATTAAAATTTTTTTTATTGCAGTCATTTTTATTAACCCTGTTTTCTCTCTCTCTTCTCTTTTTTTTTTTTATTTTGTTCCTCTTTTTTGTTGTCTCTTCTCTTTTTGTTTATTGTTTCCTGGTAGATCGTGAAGAGCCGCTTGACACAAGTCGCATGCAGCACATTTTGCTACCCCTGCCATATAAGAACAAAATGAAATGATTAATTTACTAAACAAGTTAATATGGAAATAATTCAAATTTTAGGTCAATGATATTTTTTCAGACAACAATTTCCTACATTTTGTGCAAATTTATGCATCCAAGCCTATTGAGATTAGTGAGTGATTCATTGCTGTCTTTGCTCCAAAAATAGTCCTGTAAACTATTTTTGGAGTAAGAATCAGCAATGAATAATTAACAGTTTCTATATAGTACCAATTTTTTTCTTTCAATTAATACTGTGTAAAGGGAAGCCAAAATGTGGCTTCCTGATTTGCCATAATAATGGTATTGTATGTACATTTTGTATGTTTTTTAAAGCAGACAATAGCTGTTTTAACTTTCTGTCCAAAATAAGGTAAGATGTAGGCCTATGGCACTTTTTCACCCTTGGTTGTGTCCAAGGGTGATGTTTGTCCCTTAGGACTGCGCTTCCCAAACTCTGGGCCATGCCCCCCCCCCCTGGGTGCTGTTAACTTTGTTGAGGGGGGGTGAAATATAATGAAAACAAATTTAAAACATTTTAAGACTAAGTGTGCCATGTCAAATGTGTATGCAAGATGCTAAAATGAAATATTTGTATTTTATTTTTGCAATATTTGCTGTGTATGTTTTGTATTGAATATAAATACAATAAATATTATAATAATATATGTCTGTATTACAAATTTGTTTTTCGATGGGGGCTGTGGAATATTTTAATTTTTCCAAAGGGAAGGGGCCTTTATATCCATGAGTTTGGGAAGCACTGCCTTAGGAGAACAAATAAGTGTTGTTAGTTTGATATGTGGTTTAAAAATATAATCTTCATGATTATATTTTTATTTAATACTGCATTATTTCTTCACACACACACACACACACACACACACACACACACACACACACACACACACACACACACACACACACACACACACACACAGATATCAGAGATGGGAGTACTTTGCTATCATCTTATTATATATTGTGAGGAAGGAGAATATTTTCTAGTGTGTGTGTGTGTGTGTATTTCTATTTTACAGTGATTGCAGCCATCATGTAAATAATTATGGCATAAATAATTCAGTTCTGTTCTGAGACAAGAAGAGAATCATTGCAACAAATAGCCATGGTCTTATATTGGCATTTTAAGGATGGTGGGATCATTTGTACACATATTTTCCAATATGTATAGCGCTTTCTGTTTGATTCTTTTTTCTGTAGTATGCTTGCTAAAAATGTTTCTAATCTATCTTGATGATAGTGCCAAATAGCAAATAACATATATAATGAAATGAATAACACATGCACAGCACAGCCAGCGAGACTAAAAATTTGAGTTTAGTGTGGTAAAAGCTTTGTTTGCTAAGCTCCTATCAAGCTGTTCTATATTTTTCCTCTTTATGTAAAATAAGCTGCATGTACAATGAAATGGAATAATTCAAAATTATTATGATTATCATCATGCATTTTTGAAAATTATGGAGACAACTACTGTGTTTGAATAAAAACTTTAGTTTAATATAACTAAAATCTACATTCAACGTTTCGACCTTTATGTCAAGGTCATCTTCTGGAGCATACAACTATACACAGAAAACAAGCTACACTACAATCAAACTGGTTTGTTACAGACACTGACCAACTGCTACAACAATTGTTGGCCTGACCTCTGGTGAAAAAAAAGAAAGAAAAAAATTATACATCAACGCTAGAGTCCTATTATTAGTGTTATCTGTTGGTTGTAGAAATACAATGGGCACAACAACAAGTATCTATCTATATACATATATGAACATCATGTACATTATAGCCAGTTGGTATGGAATGGTTTTTAATACTAGCTGAACATTGGCTAGAGTCCTGACTTATGCTGGATCTTATATATTAGGTAGGCTGAATGTGTGCCATCCAGATCCTTGGAATTTTCATGGCATCTTTGTTGTTGATATTTGGGTGGTTTATCAGGATTTCGCAGGCTTCCTTAAATTTCCTTTCGTACCAGGTTTTTGTGCGGTGTAAAAAGAGCGGGTGCTTTTCCAGTTGATTTGGTGTAAGGTGTTGAGTGCGTGGTCTGAGAGGCCTGCTTCACCATAATAGTTATATTTAATGTGTCTAATGTGTTCTTTCTTGTGTATAGGGATTGTCTGTCCTGTTTCACCAATGTACGGTAAGTTACAGGTGCAGCAGATGCAATAGACTCCAGGATGTGCTAAGGAGAGGAGAGGATCCTTAGAAGAGTTCAATATGGTTTTAAGTTTAGTGGGTGGTTTAAAGGTGGCATTAAGGTTATAATATTGTAGGATTCTGTTGATTTTTTCCAATAACCCTTTAATGCATTGGATGGCTATGGTTTTACCGTAATCTAGATTCGTTTTTGTTGTTGTTTTATGGAGTATTTTATTAATAGTATTTTTGTTATAGCCATTATTTATGAATGTGTCGCTGATGATTTTTAGTACTTGTTTCAAGGCCTGCTGGTTAGAGCAAATTGTTGTAGCTCTGTTTTTAAGGTTGTTAATGACTCCATATTTTTGTGATGGGTGGTGGTATGAATTAGCATGTATGTATTGGCCAGTGTGTGTGTGTGTGTATGTCGGTTTTCGGTAATAGACTGCCTGAAGGAAGACGTGTGACTAGTGTGTCTAGGAACGGGAGCGAATTTTGGTTTTCGATTTCGATGGTAAATTGTATGCATTCGTGTTGTTTGTTCAGGTGGCTAAGGAATGTGTTTAGCGTTTGTCGCCCGTGCAGCCAGATCGCGAACACGTCGTCAATGTATCTAAGCCAGACTGTCGGTCTTAGCGTGGCAGAATCAAGAGCCCTTTGCTCAAAGGTTTCCATGTAGAAGTTAGCGATTGGGGGGGGGGAATAGTGGTGAGCCCATGGCTGTACCTTCTTTTTGTAGGTAAAATTTATTTTGCCACACGAAGTAACCGGACTGTAGCACGTAGGCAAAGAGGGCCGTAATGTCGGGCGGAAATTTGTTCTGTAGTAGGAGAATTGTGTCATTGATGGGGACATTAGTGAAAAGGGCAGAAACGTCGAAACTGACTAATAAGTTGCCTTTGTCGAGTGTTATGTTTTTAATTTTGTTTATAAAGTGTTGTGTGTTTTTTATGTAGGAGGGGAAATGACCTACCAACTCCTTGAGTGTTGCCGCTAATTTCTTGGCTAAGTGGTAATTGGGACTGTCTATTCCTTCCACGATGGGTTGAAGGGGCACATTTTGTTTGTGTATTTTCAGGACCCCATATATTCTGGGGGGGGGGCATAGTGGGGTTTGAGTTTTTTAACCATGTCTGGTGGCCAAGAAGTGACGGACTTGAGTAGTTTCTCTGTTTTATCCTTTATCCTTTTTGTTGAGTTATAATTTACCGTTTTATATTTGTTGTTATCGACCAAATATACCCTGGAAAAGAATAAAGAAAAACTCAAGAAAACTCAAATTTCCGCCCCACATTACGGCCCTCTTTGCCCACGTACTACAGTCCAGTTACTTCGTGTGGCAAAACAAATTTTACCTACAAAAAGAAGGTACAGCCATGGGCTCACCACTATCCCCTGCAATCGCTAACTTCTACATGGAAACCTTTGAGCAAAGGGCTCTTGATTCTTCCACGCTAAGACTGACAGTCTGGCTTAGATACGTTGACAACGTGTTTGCGATCTGGCTGCATGGGCGACAAACGCTAAACACATTCCTTAGTCACCTGAACAAACAACATGAATGCATACAATTTACCATCGAAATCGAAAACCAAAATTCGCTCCCGTTCCTAGACACACACTAGTCACACATCTTCCTTCAGGCAGTCTATCCTTCATGGGCTACCGAAAACCGACACACACTGGCCAACACATACATGCTAATTCATACCACCACCCATCACAAAAATATGGAGTCATTAACACCCTTAAAAACAGAGCTACAACAATTTGCTCTAACCAGCAAGCCCTGAAACATGAACTAAAAATCATCAGCGACACATTCATAAATAATGGCTATAATAAAAATACTATTAATAAAATACTCCATAAAACAACAACAAAAACGAATCTAGATTACAGTAAAACCATAGCCATCCCATACATTAAAGGGTTATTGGAAAAAATCAACAGAATCCTACAATATTATAACCTCAATGCCGCCTTTAAACCACCCACTAAACTTAAAACCATATTGAACTCTTCTAAGGATCCTCTCCTCTCCTTAGCACATCCTGGAGTCTATTGCATCTGCTGCACCTGTAACTTACCGTACATTGGTGAAACAGGACAGACAATCCCTATACACAAGAAAGAACACATTAGACACATTAAATATAACTATTATGGTGAAGCAGGCCTCTCAGACCACGCACTCAACACCTTACACCAAATCAACTGGAAAAGCACCCGCTCTTTTTACACCGCACAAAAACCTGGTACGAAAGGAAATTTAAGGAAGCCTGCGAAATCCTGATAAACCACCCAAATATCAACAACAAAGATGCCATGAAAATTCCAAGGATCTGGATGGCACACATTCAGCCTACCTAATATATAAGATCCAGCATAAGTCAGGACTCTAGCCAATGTTCAGCTAGTATTAGAAACCATTCCATACCAACTGGAATGTACATGATGTTAATATATGTATATAGATAGATACTTGTTGTGCCCAATGTATTTCTACAACCAACAGATAACACTAATAATAGGACTCTAGCATTGATGTATAATTTTTTTCTTTCTTTTTTTCACCAGAGGTCAGGCCAACAATTGTTGTAGCGGTTGGTCAGTGTCTGTAACAAACCAGTTTGATTGTAGTGTAGCTTGTTTTCTGTGCATAGTTGTATGCTCCAGAAGATGACCTTGACATAAAGGTCAAAACGTTGAATGTAGATTTTAGTTATATTAAACTAAAGTTTTTATTCAAACACTGTAGTTGTCTCCATAATTTTCAAATATGCATTCGGATCACCGTGTAAGCTTAAAAGAAATGATTATCATCATCATCATCATCATTAGACTTCCATGGTTCAAAAAATTTGTCATGATGGTTCCACTTACACACATACATAGTTCATCATACTTTGCATGTGTGTAAGTGGAATCATCATGACCAATCACCAACCACTTTCCATGTAAAATAAAACTTATCCTTTCCCCACACACTCACATTCTCTTTATATATAGAGAGAATATATATTATTATATATATAGCTTCCAGAAATGGTCTCTTATTGTCTCCCTATTCTATGAAATGAAAGCTCATCCACATTAATCTTGTAATAACATCTTATCAACTTATACAACATCAGTAATATCACCCCCGCCTCTTCCTATTGCATTTCCTCAATCTTCTTTCATACTCAGCATTCTAGAAACCACCATAGATAATATCTGAACCCCTTCCAATACTTTTCATCCTTTAAAAACCAGGTGACCCAATCTGTGAGCAATAATCCATGTGCAGCCTTATCTACGCTTTACACAATGTAGCCATAACATCTTTACTTCTACACATCACAGCCATAATCTGGTATGCTGTCCTCACAATTTTAGCAAAGTGTCCCTGAAATTTTAGGTTCTTATCCAATATGACCACTAGAACCCTTCTCTTCCACCCCTCTCCCCATTAATTCTATACTCTATATCTCATCCTTACTTCTGGAATTTTAGAATTTTAAAAATTTACACATTGCAAATTTTAATTGGCAAACCCACTTGTCATTCACCTAAGCTGCTCAAGTCCTCTTGCAAAGCTACAACATCTGTTCTACTCTTCATAGTTTTTTTTTTCCAATTATATATTTGGTTTAATCCTTTATCCAAGTGTAAGCAAACAAAGTTTGTGCCTGAAGTATTTTCAGGACTGGGGAAACTTGTGGTAAAGGTGGAATAAGTTCTGATCACTTGCCTTAGTATCTCCCATAATGCAAAACACATCTCTTTGCGGACATGTATAATGCTATGCATTAAGGAAAGGGCCACTACCCAGACCAGTTTCGACCTTTATTGAGGTCTCATCAGTGGGAGCCAGACCCAGAGGTGGTGATACTAAGGTGGAAGTAATGCAGAAGTCATATCACCATATGCCAGTTGCCAAAAGGCGTCAACACCTTATTATTAAAATTCTCTGGATTAGAGATAGTTGATGGAAGTTTTTTCACTTGTTATGCTACCAATTATATATTTGGTTTAATCCTTTATCCAAGTGTAAGCAAACAAAGTTTGATGATGATGGGGATAGAAACAAAGGGTATAGTATATTTTGATATGATAGGGATGGTGGTGGAGTATTGCTCATGATAAGAGATGAATTGTGCCTTCTAAGGGCAAAGAATCTCAGTGGAAATAACACCAATAGCTTTGAGAGTATATGGTTTGAGATAATGTTTATAAACAAGATATTCACTGGGATGTGGCTACAGACCAGGGAATATAAATGCTGATGAGCAGTAAATGTTTAAGCAAATTAGTTTGGCAAATGCAAAGTGAGTATTCATTATGGGGGACTTCAATTGTGGCATATAAACTGGGCAAAGGAGGCAGCAATAGGTGAACTGAATTTTTGGATTACTGTAGGGATAACTGTCTTGGCAGCATGTGGTGGAGGGAATACAAGGATCAAGAGTTGTGGGCTTGGTCAGAACATCAGAGGATCTGATTGTGACTGAGATGTCATACTTTCCCCTGTTGGTGAGAGTAACTCTGAATTGGAGAATAAATATGCATATGGAGGTATCAAAATAGAAAGAATTTATGTGGAATTATAAGGCAGGTGACTATCATAGACTTAGAAACCAGCTTGTAGCAGTATAATAGATGGAAGAATTTGAAGGAAGAATTATTAGTGCATGGGAAATAATTAAGAAAATATTGTTCACAGCAATGGCAGATTGTATACCTTGAGTGAAGAAGATAAGACAGTTGGAGTCAAATGGATGACAAAAGGAATAAAGTAGAATTGCATAAGGAAAAGAGATTATGGAAGACATATAACGAAAGAGAGAGAGAGAGAGAGAGAGAGGTGGAGAATAGTTGCATGAGGAATGTAGAACTCAGGCTAGGAAAGTGACTAGTATTGTAAGGGAAAAAAAATTAGAAAATGAGAGGAGACTGGCACTGCAATCCAAGGATTATGTGGAAAGTAGGTGGAAAATGATAATGAACGGATTATCTTGCTGAGTGGAGATGGGAATCGGGTGACCAAAGCTTTTAATACCACTCTGTTGTTCTGCCAGGTGTTTTGGCATCATTTTGAAACACTAACTTAATTTATCAAAATGTCTATAAATATATTCATAAATCCACTACAAACACTATAACTAATAAAACACTCCAATAATACACTAACAAATGAAATTAACACTCCAGAAATTAAAAAAAAAAAAAAATCACCTATCTTACAGGAGCTTCGAATAACACATATACATAATGAATTGTTAAATTGCAACTTTTAATGAAAAAATAATTGCATTTTTAATGGGAATGATCATGTAAATGAACTTTGTAACAACTTGGTATGTGAAAGTGTGTATATTATGTGCTGAAGGCCTCATGGCATACTGACACAACCGAAAGAATAAAATAGTATAAAATGAAATATAGCTGCATAGAAAAATGAATAATATATACAGAACAAAAATATATCACAGAGTTTGGGAACTGAAATCTGTGAGATAGTTTGAAAATTTTGAGAATTTCTGAAGTTCCTTTTCTTTAATTAAAAAGAAACCATCTAAATGAAATACAGCATTATATAGGAAGATTGGAGTGCATAATATTGGACTGGTATGCAGAAAATTCACTGACTATTTGTCTTGGATCAACATTATCATCTGATCCAGCTATTGATGGAAAAATGCTGTGGTTTCACAGGAAGATTAATGTTATTGGCTTGAGTTAAGTACGAGAAGTAACTCAGTGTTTTCTGGGTTCTCTATAAGGAAAGTATCATCTGTATCTAAAGTTAAGATTGAGTAAATGACTTAATTCAGGTTGTAAATTTTCCTATAGACAGTGAATGTTACTTCCAAAAGAAATGATGACAACACATATCAATGGGGGTGTCAGTTTAATGCAGCAAAATGTAAGGTCTTGAGGTTTGGGAAACATCGATGGGATGCTGCATACTCTATGGGAGGAGTTATACTGGAGGAAGTAGGGGAGACAAGAGATCTGGGGTTGATGATTGATAGAAACCTGAAGTTTAGGGGACATATTGCAAAGGTGGTGAAGGTAACACAGAGGATTGCTGCTATTATGAGAAGGACACTGACCTGCAGAGATAAGAGGGTTATCATTCCGTTGTATAAGTCTCTGATCAGACCACACTTGGACTATTGTTCTCAGATTTGGTCCCCAGGATTTGAAGGGGATAAATTAACTGTGGAAAGGATACAAAGACGGATGACAAAGATGGTTTCAGGACTGTACAAGGATAGTTATGAGGATCAGCTGAGAGAATGTGGACTGCAGAGTTTGGTGGATAGAAGAAGGAGAGGTGATATGATTGAGACTTTTAAACTGTTGAGAGGTGGTTACAGGGTTGACACTGGGGTGTTCTTTCGCTTGGTTGATCAGCGGGAAGGAGTGATGACAAGAGGCCATCCCTGGAAGTTACGAAAGGAAACTGTGAGCAAGAGGGTAAGGAGTGGTTTCTTTGTGTGGAGGGTGGTTGAGCCATGGAATGCATTGCCTGATGGAGTGGTGGGAGCGAGAACGGTCAGTGAGTTTAAAGAGTGGTATGATAAACTTTGTGTTTCTCAGGGGGGGACCTCCCCTCGATGAGTCTTGACAGACTTTATGTCTTAGGAAGGACCCCCCTCGAGAGTCTTTTGACTCCTTGGAGGCCTGAATAATAATAAGCTTTCAAATGCAACTGCAAAACATCATCCATGTCCTCCTGTATAGGAGAAATATTTTGGTCCCAAACATTGTTCATAATGCTAGAACTACAATTTTTTCATACCTTTACCACCTGAATCACAGTTCATAACCACTGAAGGCATGGCATAAAACCATATTAATGAAGATTATTGTTTATTAACAACACAGAAGTTAAAAAGCTGAATATTTTCTGGGCAAAATACTTGAAGCTTGCTTAATATTCTATATTCTTATTGAAATTACTTTATTTTGCTTTTATTCTTAGATAGCAGAGTAAACAAAGAGAGCTCAGAAAACAGCGAGTTATTGAATTGAAATATGTATTCAGTATTTTGCTTCTGTGTTGCTAATAAACTGTTCTTTATTAACATGCATAACCAACACATAGGTTTAAATGAGCACATAAATAAACTATTCAAAACAGGGATTAGTTCTCCAAGTAAGAAGACCTTGAAATTGGCTCTGATGGAGTCTTTACCTCCTTTAATGTGACCTTTCTCTCTCTCTCTCAAAGTTCATAACAATAGATCAGCATTACCACTGTTGGTATAAAATATGGATGAAAATAAGCTTATAAATTTTAAGTATAATATGCTAATTATATTTCTTTAATCAAAAAAGAGGCAAATGTTTTTTTGCACTAAAACCATTTTGATTACATTTGCCTCAAATATATATTTTTTAAAAAAAAGTACAAAAAATCATTTCTATATCCATTCAACATTCGTGGCATAAATGAAAACTTAAATGATGTGCACTACAACTTAACTGTTGTATTTGACATTTTCAAAATTGATGAAGTCTGGTTTAGAGGTCTGTTTAGTAAATTGGCATCTTAATGTTTGCCTTCCACACTTTGTAATATGATAGCCAGATTTTTCCACTGGTCATTTACAGTATATAAAATGGTAAATGGCTTTTCCTAATAATATAGAAGTTCCTTAGGGTTCTGTTCCTCACCAATCCACTTTATCCCATATATAAATTACTTTATGTATTGAAGAAAGTGGATAGTCTTTATGTACAAAAAGTAATTTATGCAAGTTTTGCTGATGACAGTATGCTCCATTCCTCCTGCTTATTTGACAAACTCTGCAATACTCAATAACCAGTGCTTTAACATTGATTTTCATATGCCATTCTTCACTGGGATGATGAAAATCTAATGACCATCAGTGCTATCAGAATGCAGCTGTCTTTTTTTTTTTTCCTGCACAAATCCCATCCACCAAGCCTTTATTCTAAAGTTGGGTGGATTTGAGAGGTAGTGCACCACAAATTTCTAATATTGTTCAAAAGATGGAAGTTTGGCTAATCAATTATTCGGTCTCGCAGACTTACTTTAATCAGTACTCAGAGATGGTCTGTTTCTGTTATTCCATGGACACTGTTGCGATGAACTAGCATCCCATTCCTTCATTTCTTTCAAGCCAACAATAGCTTAAGTGCCAGAGTAGCCTGACATCCATTTACAGTTTATCTGCTAAATCACAACCCACTTCTCCCAACCCTCTTTCATTCCATCTACTTCTCTACTCTGAAATAGCCTTCCTTATTAAGAATTTTCCAATTGCCAAACCCTCCAGCTGTTCAAAAAGAAATCAGTAGATTCATTTTCTCGTAACCCTTACCCACATGGCATAATTTGCTATACGGCTCTGAAATCTCATTTGTGGAATTAATATAATAAATAAATAAATTTATATATATATATATATACATACATTTAAAGGCAATATATCTATTCCTTACATAAGTTCTGTTTCACAAAAATTAGCCAAGATTCTAAAAAAATACAATATCAGAACTTTGTTCACTCCACTTCCAAAAATCTGCTCCTTAATAAGCCACCCAAAACCATGTCATCATTATCTTAAATTTCCTGGTGTGTACAAAATTTGGTGTGATTGTGATATTCCTTATTTTGGCCAGACAGACAAATCTACTGAATTACGCATGGAGGAACACATGAGGGACATTGCTTACAAGAGACAGCGAGCCAGTGCCTTATCAAGCCATATCCTTTTCTCGGCTAATCCTAATGATGAAACCCCAAGTCATAGAGTCTGCTGGGACAGATCTACTAACATCTTTCATTGCCATGATGAATTGGAGAGAAAAATCATAGAATCTAGGGAAATCATCCTCAACCCTGAACATCTAAATAACTTGAGCTACAACCTCCCAGATAGTCATTCAGCTGTAATCATGTACTGGCGTTCACGTGATACTGCAAGCACGCACTTTCCTAACAATGCAACAAACGAAAGAACAGCTTTAAATACAACTACAACGTTTTCATACTAATTATGTATAGAGACTCTCTGTGTTATTCATAGTTTTTTTAACCTTCAGTGTTTAGCGTTTTTTCTTTTATAATGTCACCTGATGAAGGCTGTTATAAGCCGAAACTAGTCGTGTTTTACTATTGAATCCCCTTTTACCTAACTCTCGGTTTAAGTCATTCAACTCTTTTCACAATATATATATATATATATTTAATGTTCATTATTTACTTGGTAGAACTGTATATAAAAAAGGAAATTAAATGACTTTACACCAAGAATGACAAATTTATTGTTAAGATACAACTAGTTTCATTGAAATACAACTTCTTCGGGTATCATTGGCAAAGAATAAAATAAAAAATAACAGACACATGAAAAAATACATTAACAGATCTAGTATAAAACAAGTACATTTAAAAGGAATGCGTGCTAGAGTTCCAACTGAAGTTGACTACGTGCGTGAGCTGGTATTAGTGCGCCAGTATTGGACAGTGGCAATGTGCGCATCAGAAATATAGCTAAGGCTGTTATTAATATGAGACGAATCAAGTGATATTTCTTTGGATTCAATTATTCTTCTTTCCAGTTCATCATAGCACACATGGATATTAGAGGTTTTTTGCCAATCAACGACGTGTTGGCGGCCATCATCTGCGTTGATGGAGAAGAGAACGTGGCTAGAGAGAGCACTGGCTCTGGTTCTGTTCTCCATCAACGCAGATAATGGCTGCCAACACGTCGTTGATTGGCAAAAAACCTCTAATATCCATGTGTGCTATGATGAACTGAAAAGAAGAATAATTGAATCTAAAGAAATATCACTTGATTTTTCTTTAATATTTCTTGAATACCACTTGATACTAAGTAGACCTTAAATGTCTCTTTGATGTTCCTCCATGCGTAAAAGGATGGATTTAGCTGTTTGGCCATAATATGGCTTGCCACAATCACACAAAATTTTATAGACTCCTGGATACTGAGTAGGAAGATGTTTCATTTTAGGTATACTTAGTATGGAGCGAAGTTTAGGGAATGTAGTGAAGCAAGTTCTAATGTTGAATTTCTGAAGTATTTTTGCCAGTTTCAGGGAGAGAGAGCTGATGTATGGTAATGAAATAAAACCTCTTGGTGGAGAAGAATCTTCAAGAGCAGTTGAGTGGTGGACAGAGAGAAATTTATTAATCTTTTTAAGAGCGAATCCATTGTTAATGAAAGACTTTTTAAGAAAATTGAGTTCATATTCAATTTCTGCTTCATCTGTTAATAAAGATCTGGCACGATGTGCCAGGGTTGAAATAATACCAAACTTTTGTGGAGGATAGTGATGGGAAGAAGCATGACGGTATCTGTCCGTGTGAGTGTGTTTTCTAAAAATGGAGATTTTGATGTTCTCAGCGCATATCATATTTGAAGTATCCTGAGTTCACTGTGTGAACTCAGGATACTTCAAATATGATAACAAGATTTATAAACAAAACTCAGGTTTAGCTATGGGCAGCCTGCTCACTCCTATTCTTGCTGACATATTTCTTAAAGATTTTGAAGAAAAAGCTATTAATTCCTCACCTCTTAAACCTAAAGTTTGGTATCGTTACATTGACGATGTAATTCTCATCTGGGAACACGGTATTAACAACCTCAATCTTTTTCTGGACCACCTTAACAAGTTTCATCAGAAAATCAACTTCACCTGTGAACTAGAATCCGACAAATGTCTTCCCTTTCTGGACTTAAAACTTATGAGATGCGCTGAGAACATCAAAATCTCCATTTTTAGAAAACCCACTCACACAGACAGATACCTTCATGCTTCTTCCCATCACTACCCTCCACAAAAGTTTGGTATTATTTCAACCCTGGCACATCGTGCCAGATCTTTATTAACAGATGAAGCAGAAATTGAATATGAACTCAATTTTCTTAAAAAGTCTTTCATTAACAATGGATTCTCTCTTAAAAAGATTAATAAATTTCTCTCTATCCACCACTCAACTGCTCTTGAAGATTCTTCTCCACCAAGAGGTTTTATTTCGTTATCATACATCAGCTCTCTCTCTCCCTGAAACTGGCAAAAATGCTTCAGAAATTCAACATTAGAACTTGCTTCACTACATTCCCTAAACTTCGCTCCATACTAAGTATACCTAAAATGAAACATCTTCCTACTCAGTATCCAGGAGTCTATAAAATTTTGTGTGATTGTGGCAAGCCATATTACGGCCAAACAGCTAAATCCATCCTTTTACGCATGGAGGAACATCAAAGAGACATTTCTTACAACAGAACCAGAGCCAGCGCTCTCTCTCTAGCCACGTTCTCTTCTCCATCAACGACGTGTTGGCGGCCATGCAGATGATGGCCGCCAACACGTCGTTGATTGGCAAAAAATCTCTAATATCCATGTGTGCTATGATGAACTGGAAAGAAGAATAATTGAATCTAAAGAAATATCACTTGATTCATCTCATATTAATAACAGCCTTAGCTATATTTCTGATGCCCACATTGCCACTGTCCAATACTGGCGCACTAATACCAGCTCACGCACGTAGTCAACTTCAGGTGGAACTCTAGCACGCATTCCTTTTAAATGTACTTGTTTTATACTAGATCTGTTAATGTATTTTTTCATGTGTCTGTTATTTTTTATTTTATTCTTTGCCAATGATACCTGAAGAAGTTGTATTTCAACGAAACTAGTTGTATCTTAACAATAAATTTGTCATTCTCGGTATAAAGTCATTTAATTTCCTTATATATATATATATTAGGGTTACCGAGTAATTTTATAAACTTGGTTATTTTAATCCTAATCCCAAGTAGGAAAACAGTTAAGTTTGCACCTGAACATAGCTCAAGTCTAAAGGTGATGCAACACCAGGGCAACTTATTGCGAAGGTGGGTAAAGCTCTGATCACTATTCTTAGTATTTTACATAATGTAAAGCACATCTCACTACGAGATGTATACTGCACATTATGGGTGGGGTCACTACCCAGACCAGTTTCAACCTTTTTTTGAGGTCTCCTCAGTGAGTAGCTAGATCCTAAATATATCTATACATCTTTATAGTATACATCTCTTAGTGAGATGTGCTTTACATTATGGAAAATACTAAGAATAGTGATCAGAGCTTTACCCACCTTTACAATGAGTTGCCCTGATGTTGCATCACCTTGAACTACGTTCAGGCGCAAACTTAACTGTCTGCTTACTTGGGATTAGGATTAAAATAACCAAGTTTATAAAATTACTCGGTAACTCTAATATACATTATTCCCAAAGTAAAAAAACTTATATATATATATATATTGTTGTTGTATTTTCTCTTCAATCTCATGGTTAGTGAGATAGAAAATATTACTATACTAGGGAGATGATTATGAAACAAGGTGGTTTCCTGTTACCTTCCCTGCCATGCCATACTATACTGTAAGTATTTATGACTGTAGCCATGTGTGTTCACAGGACTGGTTTGCCTGTTTGAGGGATGAAAATCCCAAGTTACCATGAGAAAAAAACCCTCCACCTCCATATGAGAACAGTTAACTCACCTTTAGTTGAAAAGACCTGATAAAGTTCCTAACATCATGGATGGGAATCGAAGCTGGGTTTTTACGACCACAGGGCTTTGTCTATACTGACTGAGCTACGGAGGTTCCATATACAAGCCGCATTCAAAAAAATACCAAATTTTTTTAAAGAGTGCACTAACCAGCACAGAGAGCACGCTGCAGCTACTGAAGGAACTACTTTGAAGGGGGAGTGTTTATATTCTTTATAGCAAAAGTTTGGTCTTTTTTTGAACATGCCTTGTGTACACACACACAGACCACTCACCAACTTATGTCTCAATCATACCATCTCTCTTTCATCTTTGCATAAAAGTCCAAATATAGCCTGATCAAGGCCTTGTGTCCACCAGAACTATCAGCATCTTATTTCTACATGTCAGAATCCTCCTCACCACTGCCAAAACCTGTATGTGTTTTCTCGGTTCACATCATTACCCCTAAACTTCAGATATTTACCATCATTCTTGGTCCCTTGTCTGTTCTACTTTCTTCAATATAACCCCATCAATCAAGTACACAGCATCCTTACCTTCCATATTTCAAAACTTTACACATTTACAGCAT
Organism: Typopeltis vanoorti; assembly: GCF_054136105.1. Lineage (NCBI taxonomy): Eukaryota > Metazoa > Arthropoda > Arachnida > Uropygi > Thelyphonidae > Typopeltis > Typopeltis vanoorti. The sequence goes on from NC_143554.1 coordinate 107,898,754, forward strand.
TGAATTGTCAGCCATGCCCATGATTTTTCATCACCAAGTTCTCTAAGTGCTGTTTATGTTATACTTTCTTATGCTTTACGACATACATTCCTAGCCTGCTCAAATCACCCAATCCATAGTACTTTATATTGCCTTCATAATGCTGTTTTCCTGACTGACTGCTTACTTAATCTTGTCCATTTTACCCTAATTTAATCTTCCTTTTTACCAAATTTCTCATTTTGCTATTGCTTCACAATGTTTTCCTGAACTTTCATAACTACCTACTTTGTACTTATGTCAGATATATATATATATATTTTTTTTTTTTTCCTCACAGAAGTCCTCATATGGCTGTGTTGCCAGTACTTTTGCTAGCTTTACTACATCCCACACACAATAACATCCTGTGATACAATGATCAACCAAACTCTTAACCACATTCTGTGCCCTCTGTTATATCACTATCTCCCAAAGTTGTTCCTCAGAAACTAAAATTCATTTCCCTTGCTTCCATATGTTATGATAGCGATCCTTTCTCCTGTTATTGGCTGAACTAGTTTGCCAACTATTTCCTTATCACTTTCCAGATTTCTAGACATATAGCAATAACTCACTAAATATGTATATCTTATTTTGTCTATCTTAACTTCATACCATACTGCCTCAAAACCACTGCTACTGTTTACCTCCTCATCTTCCTTCACCTTGAGCAGAGAAGCAGGGGTAAATGTTTATAATTTTTTTACTATCATCAACAGCAAATCCCCTTTCCTTTGCCCATCCAATCTCCTCCTGGAAAACATCGTGCTCCTATTTGCCTCAGTATCTCATATTCATCCAACCACATTTCACTTATACTAATAATTTTTAGGTTGCTCATTCAAAAAATCTTCTCCTCCTTATTTCTAATACTCTTGATAACTCATCTTTGGCTCCATATTTAGTGCAACCTACACCAAATTTCATCTGACTCCTCCTCCTCCTCACTAGATCTCCATCTCTTTCGCCTTTATCGCAAGATGTTTCCCAGACTCTACTGATCTCCATTCATCTCATATTATCCTGTCTTCATATAGACCACCTACCCCCCACACACACGCATATTCCACATTGCTTCTAGTCTGCATACTCGCCCATGCTGTTTCTTCCTATCCTCCCAGATGCCCTATTTGCCTTTCCATCTTGATTGACTGTTCACAGATACACACAATTACTCCTTCAGTCTTACCTATCTCTCTCTCTCTCACTTTTCTGTTCTAGTCTTTTCTTGCTTCTTCATTTCTCTCATTCATTTCCAAATCTCTACTAACAACAGCCTCTCTGAACCCATTTGGGTAGATATGAACTTCAGTGAGTTTCAACATGCTTGAATGTTTGATTACTCATAAAATATTTTATACCTACACATGAACATTGATTTGAAGGTTTACTATGTATAAATTCTATTACCATAAATTCTTTAGTATATATTTATTAATTTTCCTTCCTGAAATGTTTAGGCGTTCTCATGTGGGAGGTCTTCACTTGTGGAAAAGTTCCTTATGGCAGGGCTACTAATGCTGAAGTTGTAGAACATGTACAAAGAGGTCAGCGTTTAGATAGGCCTCGTACTTGTCCTTGGGAGGTTTATGTTGTAATAAAGTCTTGTTGGGAAGAGGTAAATTTCATTTTCTTATTAAAACATTTTGAATAGCCAGGTATAAAATAATCAAAACAATTTTTTCTTATTATTTCCCATAATATCAGAGTATTTCACACTATTCCTTATGTGATTATCTTATGCATTTGACTAGTTATGACTTAGTGGCTAGAAATAGTCTCAGAAGTAAAGAATAAGGTATTTCACATTTTTTTTTTTATTATGGAATTTTTCCTATGAATTTCATATAAACAGACAAATTTTTGCATTACACCTTCTGAGTTGTGAAATTGAATGACAAATTTTATATGTATATATTTTTATATATTTTTCGAAACCAGATCCAATAGATTAAGGTAATTAATCCTTATTCTTATAGGCCCTCTGTATATTGCATGTGTTCTTCTGGCCATTTTGCCTTTTTTGCAGGATGAAAAACCCAAATTTTAGAGGAAAAAAAAAAAAAAACTGCTATTTCCATATGAAACTAGCTAATTCGCCTACAACTGAAAATCCCTGATAAAAATTCTTCACATCCTAGATGGGATTTAAACCTAAATCTTTCTAACCAAAGGGCAGTGTCAAAAATGACTGAACTATGGTATGTTTCATCCATGCAATTGTGCTAGTAACGTCAGACTTAGTAATGAAGTCTTAAGGATGGCTGATAATGACAGACATATATCTATATGTCTAGATATTTAAAAACAAATACAAGAACACTGTATGATAACTAAATGAAAATTAGGAATTCACTCATATATTTTAATAAGAATGATGCATGTTTCACTCTTTAAAACATCTTCAGAAAGTTAAAAAGTAAAGAAACATAATAAGAAAAGCTCTGGCCTCCTTAATAGGAAGTCAGGTTGTCATCCAAGTAAAAGCATTTAAGTGGATTCATAACTGCATTGAATGGAATGAATACAGCACAGAGAAACAAATTAACAACAGGTTTAATCATTCCAATATTTTATTATTATTAACACCAGACCTCCATGGAGTCAAAAACTCATCATGGGAAGCAAACAATGTTACACACAAAGCCCATCAAACCATTCTTTAAACTCATTTAATGTATCTGCATTCACCACAATGTCAGGCAAAGCAACTGACTTCCACTGACCAACCACCCTCCATGCAAAGAACCTACCTCTTATACCTCTGCTCACACTCTTCTTATACACCTTTCAGGTATGTCCCCTTGTTCTATCCCCTCTCCCAGTCTATGAAAAATTTCTTCTACATTAACCTTGTAACAACCCTTTACTAACTTAAATGTCTCAATTATATCCCCTCTCTTCCTCCTGAGACTGGCTGAGGGAGTGCAGTTTGCACTCCCTCAGTCTGTCCTCATATCCCACATCCCAAAGTTCATTTATGACCTTAGTCACCTTATTTGGACCCTTTCCAATATATATATATTCTCAGTCATCATGGAAAGCAGGGGACCAAATCTTTTTCACAATAATCTGTACGAGGCCTGATCAAGGCCTTATACAATGGAACCAAAACCTTTTTATTTCTATAAGTTAAAGTCCTCTGCATCATTTCCATAATCTGATGTTATATCCTCACAATTTGTGCAATGTGATCCTGAACTTCAGAGTTAAAAATTTAAATCTCCTTGTCCCCCACCACCACTCGAAGGTCTCTTATCTCCTCAACTTCTTCCAAAATTTCCCTCCCAAGTGTATATTTTGCATCCCGTTGCTGCCTACCAAATTTCAGAACCTTACACTTGGGAACACTGAATTGACAGTTCCATAATGTTACCCACTCATACACCCTATATATTCAAGTCCTCCTTGATTCCTCATCACTCTCCCCAGTTTTGCATAATCTGCAAACAGCTGTATTTCATCAGTTAAAACTATCCCAATATCATTAATGTACAAATTAAATAACAATGGTCCCAAAACTGACCCTTGCAGCACACACCACTATTGAGTTTCTGCTTTTGAAATTGTGTCCCCCCCCCCATACACAACTTGCTTACACCTATCCAATAGCCATTCACCTATCTAACTCACTAGTCTTTCTTCCAATACCATCTGCTTCAGCTTAGTGACCAACTTGTGGTGTGGCAATCTATAAAAATCCTTTGCAAAATTTAAATATACCACTGTCTATTCATCTCCCTTCTCCAATATATTCGTCACCTTGTTATAGCATATAAGCAAGTTTGTAAAACACGACCTCCTTTTAGTAAACCCATGCTGACAAGCACAAAGAATACCACTATTATCAACCCACTTTTATATCCTATATATCCTCAACCTCTGCAATATATTAACTACAACTCCAGATATACAGATCGGCCTATAATTTGTTGCCGTAGCCTTATCACCTGTATTTCATCTTTGTGAAATGGAACAATTTTGCCTTTCTTCCTTCCACTCCTTTGGGGCTTTTGCTGTTTCAAGACTTGTTAAAAGTTCAGGTAGGCAAAGGATGATGCTAACCACTTGGAACATTCCCTTAAGAAGCATAGTGCTATTGCCTTATTGACATCTAGCTCCTCATATATCTCTTACTTGCTCACTATTAAGTCTGTTCTCATTTCATTCTTTACACTTGAGCTTCTGATTTCATGAGATTGGACAAGATTAAATTTGGTTCTTTTTTAGCTAAATACCATCATTTAGGATATTATCACAACCTTAAAAAAAAAAAAGCTCTATAATCCAGCATTAAAGTGTTCTTCAAGCAGATAACAAGATTCATATAGTATGCCCACAGAATGCCAAAAAGAGTCAATTCATATTGAATTGACTTCTGTATAAATTTGTTACCAACATGCGAAAAATCATGTGCTTTATATGTAAAATTTTCCAACTGTTATACAAGCAAAATAGTTACCAGAAGCTGTTTTTATATATATATATATATGATTATGTTTATATGTATATAAACATCAACAGCCCTCTAAAATATTCAGGTTGTATTGACTATGAGTGAGTGCAACAAAATGTTACAACTAACAAAACAAACACCTACTCAATTCTTGAAATAGATCCAACTCATGAACTGCATAATCATACTAACAATCTCCTGACCACCACTATGGAATTTCCTAGAGACTTAAAGTTATCTCTTTGTTCACTTCATCCTCTTATCCCCGATTATGTGGCTTCTCTAAAAATACATAAGGAAATTTTTTTAAAAGATAAGTTATAAAAAAAAAAGTTGCCACTCCTGACTCACCTTGGAAATTTTGCTTATATATTGATGATATTTTCTTAATTTGGAGTCATGGACCAGATTCCCTAAAGAGGTTTTTGAACCATCTCAACAATCAACACCAATTACAATTTAGTTTGGAATTGGAAGTTAATAGTTCTCTCCCTTTTCTGGATGTAAAACTCACTTGTGTGTCAGAAAAACTGAAGATCTCTATTTATATAAAGCTGACACATACCAACAGATACTTTCATGCACAATGACATCGTTATCTGCTCCAAAAGCCTGACATCATTTCTACTTTGGGTAAATGTGCTCATTCCCTCAGTGAAAGAGATCACCAAAGAACTACAGTTCATTCTTACAGCCTTCCAGAAAAATGACTATCCTAAATAGACTGTTCTTTTTAATGCACCTACTCATTGCACTGAAGATGGTACTGATGTAAAAGGCTTTATATCTCTACTGTATATCAGCTCCATTTCACCAAAGTTAGTTAAACTTCTCAAGAAATTTAAAATCTGCACTTCTTTTACTTCTCTGTCAAAACTCTGTTTCTTACTTGGTACACCCAAACCGAAACCATGGCAGTCTAAAGTATCCAGGAGTTTATCTTCTTTGGTGTAACTGCAATTTGCCCTATTTTGGTTAGACAGAGAAATCCATTCAGTTGCATATGGAAGAACATGTGTGAGACATCACATATGACAGAACTAGAGCCAGCACATGCTATCTAATCACATTCTTAATTGTGCTTACCCTAATGAGGAAGATTCTGCCATTCATCATCCAGTGATCTGGAACAGATCAGAAAACATTTAAAGAAGCTATGCTGAACTGGAGAGAATTGTGGAATCAACAGAAATTATCCTCAATCCAGTCCATCTTAATCTTAATTAACTTTAGCTATAACTATTATTACGGGCAACTCCAGGGAGTCATTAGACTCATCGAGGGAGGCCCCAAATCATATTCATCACAACTATCTGACATTCATACAGTATCTATCATACCTCGCCTTAAACTCATTCACTGTCACAGCATCCACTACAGACTCAGGGAGCGCATTCCACTCATTCACTACTCTAAAAGTAAAGAACCCAGCTCTAACACCTTTACTAACCACACTTTTGCCCAGTTTCCATGGATGTCCCCTAGTCCTCCCACAACCAGCCCTGTTCTCAAAAATATCTTCTGAATTAATTTTATAGAAACCCTTCAGTAATTTGAATGTCTCAATCATATCTCCCCTCCTCCGCCTATCAACCAGTTTTTGCAACCCACAAATCCTCAACCTGTTCTCATACAGTTCATTCCACAGACCTGCTATCATCTTGGTCACTCGCCTCTGGATCCTCTCCACCTCCTCCCCATCAAGAAGAAACCTAGGTGACCAAATCTGAGCACAGTAGTCTAGATGGGGTCTTATCAAGGCTCGATAGAGAGGAACAATAACCTGCTTGTCAACGTATTCTTCAGCAACCAAGTGATTTGATGAGCTATTTTGGTCACTTTTGCAATGTGTCCCCTAAATTTCAATTCCTTATCCACCAACACTCCTAAATCTCGTGCCTCATCAATTTCCTGGAGCAGGGTTCCACCAATGCAGTAAACTACCGCCAATCTTTTCATCCCAAAATGCGTAACCTTACATTTTGCCACATTAAACTGACATCCATTCTCCTTAGCCCAGACCTCCAATCTATCCAAATCATCCTGCAAAATTTTGACGTCATCTGCATTCACTATTGCCCTACCCAACTTTGCATCATCCGCAAACAAATGTACTGTTCCTCTCAGATCATTTCCTATATCATTTATGAACAAATTAAACAGCAGTGGTCCAAGAACAGATCCTTGTGGCACACCACTAGTCACAGGCCGTCTTGTGGACTCTACTCCCGAGTAAACCACTCTCTGATATCTCTCCGTCAACCACCCTCCTATCCATCTCACCAACCCTATGTCCATTCCCATATGCTGCAATTTACTGATTAGAATTCCATGTGGAATCCTGTCAAAGGCCTTGGCAAGGTCCAGTAGAATCACCGTAAACCCATTACCCTTATCCAGTTCAGCCGTCACTGTGTTATAATACGTGAGCAAGTTACTGAGGCATGACCTACCCTTCACAAAACCATGCTGTCTCTAAGACCTTGACAATGATTCCTGATATGCTAATCGGTCGGTAATTTACAACAGCAGTCTTGGAACCACCTTTATGCAGTGGAACTATTTTCCCCTCTTTCCACCCGCTCGGGACTAACCCAGACCCGAGACTCAAATTAAACAAAATGGTCAAGGGTACTGACAATTCTTTAGCTGCTTCTCGTACAACACGAGCTGGTATACCATCCAATCCCACAGATGTATTGACATTGAGGTTATGCAATAGACTACTCACCTCCACTTCATTAACCACAATTCCCGTATAATCTACTGGTTTATTCGTTTCTGCAATGTCACCACCTGGATGATATACTTTTGCAAAGTGCTCACTCAGTAACTCAACTATCTCAACTGATTCAGTTACCTCCCTACCATCGGCATTCTTTAAAATCAATCTGCCATGTACATTTTTTCTTTTACTTGCTACATATCTAAAAAACTGTTTAGGATTCTCTTTAGCCTGCATGGCCAATGTTCTTTCGTAATCCTTTTTTGCTTTTCTTACCACACTCGTCACCCTTCTGGCCTGCGCTTTATACCGTTCATGTGCCTGCCGGTCACCCTTCTCCTTAAATTCCCTCCATAGTTGTTTCTTTTTTTGCAACTCAAGCTTAATGGTGTTATTCATCCATTTAACCCCTACTTGATTTATTATTCGGACTCTAGGTATACAGTCAGCCATTGCTTCATGCAAGCACTTCTTAACTACCTCCCATACACTATCAACTTCTAGTCCTTGCAGTTGTACATGCCATGGCACTGAACCAATCAAACTCCTAAGCTTGTCATACTTTCCCGCCCGATAATTCCACATGTACCCTGTCTTAATTGAAAATTCTACACCTTTAGCCACCTCCCAAGTTAAGACCCTATGATCACTCTCACCGATTGGTGGCAATGTGGTCATATTTGTTACAGCCAAATCCTCAGATGTAATTACTAGGTCAAGCACTCTCTGACCCCTAGTATTTTCCATTACATGCTGTCGCGGATAGTTATCCCTTAATAACCGCATAAAATCCAGTTCCTTCCTCCCGTGTGTCCTCTCCTCACTCCAATCAATGCGACCATAGTTGAAATCTCCCATAATAATCACCCTCCTTCCACCCATTTCTTCTATTTGCTTGTGCATACTGTCACCACCATCTTTTCCATCACCTGGTCTATAGCAGCACCCAATTGTATATTTAGTTCTGCTAGCCACAATCTCACACCAAATGGCCTCAAATGTGCTCTTTTCTCTATCCTGCAATTCAACTTCTATTCTCCTTGCTTGGCTGGAGCTCATCAGCTATCATCAACAATACTCCTCCCCCCATTTTATTCTCTCTGTCATTCATGAACACACTATACCCATCAGATTCAATCCCACTAGTTATATCATCTACAGTCAGCCATGTTTCACTAATACCTATAACCTGTGGTCTGGAAGTGCCAACCATGGCCAAAAACTCTTCCTTCTTGTTCCTAATACTCCTAGTATTAGTGTACATGAATTTAAGACCCCCATTAGCCCCTACCCCACCTTGATGCCTTATATTAACTATCCCATTCAGATTTGTTGTCCTTATTTGCTCTGGCATATTATATTCATTCTTACATTCAACTGCCTCCATAAGGACTGTATCTCTACTCCCCCCCCCTAACAAATCTAGTTTCCCTGAATTTGCACATCCACTACATTCAGCAACACTTTCTCAAGTCTTCTTACACCGTAACCATTCAAATGCAAGCCATCCATCTTATATAGATCCTTTCGCCCATCAAACTCACTCCACACATCCACAAATTCCACACCACTCATCATACATAACCCACGCATAAAGTCATTTGCAATTATAGCCCTCCTTTTAAACATTTCACTGTCATACCGTGGCAAAAGACTAATCATTCTAACTCTCTCACTCTTTTCTTTTGCTACCTCAAACAATTCATTCAGGTCTTCTATCATTTCCATTTTATCTCCTTTCAAATCATTCGTACCTGCCACAACAATCATTTCTTTCACCCTTTCCTTTTGCTCTCTAATAGACGCAGTTACGTCCTTTATGGTCACACCAGGTTGGTACGATTTTGTCAAATCCTCTACTAACACACCTCGTACTAACGAGTCTCCATACAGCACTCTATCCTTCATTTTGTTCATGTTCACATTCATACGTCTATTTTTCCTGTCATACCTTTTATTATTGCTTGGTTCATTCAGTCTACTTTTGTTCATGCACTCTAGCTGCTGTTTTGCTCTTTCTATCGCACTATTCAACAACGCGATCTCACTCAATGCATCTATCTCATCTTTTTTGTTCTCTGAGAAACCATTTATACTATCATTCACACTTTCTACATTCACACTCTCACAATTTCATGTACAACCTTGCCGTTTCTTGTCATATCCCTATTTCCTTCATTTTGAAGGTTGACAAAAATATCACCCTCACGATCCGAAATACACTTCAATTCCGCATTCTCCCTACATTTTCTACACACATTCAAACCTTTATCATCATCTAACCACACTCCGACCGCACTCCGCAAAGTGTACATTTCACAGCTAGTACACTGACTCATTTCTTTTATGCTACCGTTCTTTGATAACGATGGCGAACCTTCATTGCTGGCCGCCATTTTCCTACGCACAGGTGCCATATTTATCTGTAACGTGTTTTGTCAAATTAAACGTTATAACACACCAAAAATAGATGCACTAAAATACGCAAGGCAAACAAAACAAAACTACACAATATTAAGTAATTTGTATCGATAACTGAAAATGATACTTATCTTATCTGGAGCTTGCACGAACACTACTCATTACGAATTCATCTAGCGGCGACTTCCGACATAGATTATGTTATAAAACACTTTAGTACACTAACCACGTTAATAAAGCTCTAATAATATACCAAAATTAAACACTTAAGTCCATTAAATTGAATCCAAAACACCAATAAATCAACAAAAAACACAAATCTCTCAGGAGCTCTCCGATAGCACGACCGTTCACCAGCTAGCTTCGACACCAGTCCCTATAACCCATCTGATTGTCACTCTTCAGCTATCCAACTTTAGCATACACAAAATCATGCCTGCATGAAAGTGCCCAACAATACTGTGTCATCCAGAATGGCTTCAAATGCCAGCAATATGTTTGAAAGTTAATTTATAGCTGCCTCTTGTAATGTATATTTTTGTATTTCTCTTTTCATGTTATGCACCTGATGAAGTTTATATATATATATAAAATATATGGTTTTAATCCTTTTCCCAAGGAAGTAAAAACCCAAGGTAAAAAAACTTTCAACATACATATTATTATTATTCTTATCCAGGCCTCCATGGAGTCAAAAGACTCATCGTGGGAAACACAAAGTTTATCATACCACTCCTTGAATCCATTGACCGTTCCTGCTCCAATTACTCTCTCAGGCAATGCATTCCAAGGTTCAACCACCCTTCAATCAAACCACTCTTCACCCTCTTGCACACAGCCTCCTTTCGTAACTTCCGGGGATGGCCCCCTTCTCATCGCTCCTTCCTCCCATTCCACCAAGTGAAAGAACTCTCCAATGTCTACCCTGTAACTGTCTCTCAACAGTTTAAAAGTCTCGATCATATCACCTCTCCTCCCTCTATCCACCAAACTCTGCAGTCCACATTCCCTCAGTTGATCCTCATAACTCATATTGTATTGTACAGTCCTGAAACCATCTTTGTTATTCACCTCTGTACCCTTTCCACAGTCAATTTATTCCCTTCAAATCCTGGGGACCAAAAGCACACAAATTAATCCGAACAAGCTGAATTTTCATCAGTAATTCTGATTTTGGTTTACTATTTTCAGTTTTGGTTTTAGTTCACTCTTTTTGTTGAGTTCTGCATATTTTAGCTATCTTTATGTTGTAGAATAAAAGCCAAAAGCTATTTTTCTAGCAACCTTAATAATAATGAAGGGGATACAAATCCTTTGATGTTTATCTGCCAGTAAGTGAAACTCTAAGAACTAGGACTAAGATCTATGAGTGTCATACCGAAAAACTAATTACAACGAAAAATGTAATTACAGTATTACATCCCCTGGGGGCTGTGTTTTTACACTGTGAGAAAATATCAAGGATAGTGAGGGAGCTTGCTCCACCTTTGATACAAGTTGCCTTGGTGTTGTACTACCAAGTGGTTACTTACACTTGGATTTGCCGATAGTTTTTTGGTATGAAACTCATAGATCTTAGTCCTAGTTTTTAGAGTTTCGCTTACTGACAGATAACATCAAAGGATTTATATCCCCTTCATTATCTTTATGTTGTTTATTAACAGTGTAAACAAGTTGACATTTGTAGTGTTTTATTCATTTTGTGTAACTATAAAATGGATATATCTCAATGAAAGCATTTAAAAATATGTACTTTTCTCAGCACACATCCATGACTCAAAGACAAATTGCCAATGAATGTGGATGGTGTTTGGATAATGTTAATGCGATTTTAAAGAAGTTTAAGGAGACGGTAACTTTTCTCCTGACAAAAAAAGAAAATGTGGGCAAAAAAGGAAAATTATATTTACTCAAGATTGTTTACTTGTTAGGAAAAGCAAAAATGAATCCAAGATTGTCTGCTGTAGACTTAAATAGAGACTTCGAAGCTAGTGGGATTAATGTTTCTGACATGCCAGTCCATCGAAGATTATTGGAAGCAGGGAGGACTGCCCACAGACCAAAAAAGAAACAACTGTTGATGAAGGCTGTGCAGAAAAAGAGGCTCCAGTTGGCAAAAGTATACGAAGATTAGACTGTTGAGAAGTGGAAGGTCATATTCTCAGATGAGAGCCATTTCTTTATCCAAGGAGAGGAAGGATCCTATATTCACAAATCAGCAGCTGAGAAGCCTTCAACAAGCTCCTAAACACCCAGCTAAAAAGTTGTTCTGGGGATGTTTTACACATGATGGTTCATGATCACTTTTGCCTGTTGACGGTATGATGAAAAGCAACCAATACATAAAAATTTTGGAGAAAAGAGTAGCTCTCCACAGATCCAGAAAGATAAAGAACTCGTCTTCCAACAGGATCTCACTCCATGCCACACTTAAAAAAAAAATAATACAATCCATTATAAAAGTATGGTTTTGAGATGCAGAAATAGGAAAAATGTGTTCTACATTGGTAGAGTCCCCTAAGATGAAGTAATGAACTTATTAGGAACAGAGGAGCATATATAAATTATTAGGTAAAGTTGAAGTTTAATTTTTGTACTTATTTTCTTGTGAAATTAAAATTTTTCTTTAAAATGTGAATGTTAACCTTAGCTATAATGCATCTGATTGTCACTCATCAGCTATCCAACTTTAGCGTACACAAAATCATGCCTGCATGTATGTGCCCAACAATGCTGTGTCATCCAGAATGGCTTCAAATGTCAGCAATATGTTTGAAAGTTAATTTATAACTGCCCCCTTGTAATGTATATTTTTGTATTTCTCTTTTCATGTTATGCACATGAAGTTTATATATATATATATATAGTAATTTGTAGTATTAACTCGGTACTGGGATATGTTCATATTTATATATACTGACTATAACCGAGACTAGAATAACAATTAAATTTATTCAAAACGCAACATGTTTCATCGGATTGTCCGAATTCTTCAGGCGTGGGAACATAGAAAGCAAGTAAACACTATAAGAAACATTGTATCACTATAAAACGACTATTACAAAATCAGTTAGCTTTGAACTGTAGCTACAGTCCGTGTTGAAGTTCTATTCTATTAAGTAGCTGCATGCGTCTGATTTCACGCATGTGCCAATATCGGATAGCAGAGCTGAAAGAGTCCGGTAGATTATAGCTGAGGTTATTATTTATGTGATGAGGATCCATAACAATTTCCTTAGACTCGACTATGCGTCGCTCCACCTCGTCACGGCATACATGAAGGTTTGAGGTGGTTGTCCAGTTTATCTCATGTTGACGGCCTTCATCATTTGTGTTTACTGAAAACAGTACATGGCTTGACAGGGCACTTGCTCTAGTTCTTTTGTAGGCAATGTCTCTCTGATGTTCTTCTAGACGTAGGAGGATGGATTTTTCAGTTTGGCCATAGTATTGCTTCCCGCAGTCACACGTGATTTTGTACACTCCTGGGAATTGTAGATGGTTGTGAGCTTGTTTGTATTTGCTTAAAATCGACCGATCTTAGTTTAGGAAGTGTAGAGAAACAGGTTTTTATGTTGAACTTTCTTAAAATTCTTCTTAGTTTCGTGGAGAGCGAGCTGATATATGGTAAGGAGATATAACTTTTGGATTGTCTTGTGTTTCGGAGTTGTTTTGATGGCGGTGGTATAGATGCTTATTAATAGTTTTCGACGAGTAGCCATTACAAAGCCATTACAACATCTACAAAGAACCTTCACAAGTAATGGCTACTCGTCGAAAACTATTAATAAGCATCTATACCACCGCCATCAAAACAACTCAGAAACACAAGACAATCCAAAAGGTTATATCTCCTTATCATATATCAGCTCGCTCTCCCCGAAACTAAGAATTTTAAGAAAGTTCAACATAAAAACCTGTTTCTCTACACTTCCTAAACTAAGATCGATTTTAAGCAAATACAAACAAGCTCACAACTATCTACAATTCCCAGGAGTGTACAAAATCACGTGTGACTGCGGGAAGCAATACTATGGCCAAACTGAAAAATCCATCCTCCTACGTCTAGAAGAACATCAGAGAGACATTGCCTACAAAAGAACTAGAGCAAGTGCCCTGTCAAGCCATGTATACTGTTTTCAGTAAACACAAATGATGAAGGCCATCAATATGAGATAAACTGGACAACACCTCAAACCTTCATATATGCCGTGACGAGGTGGAGCGATGCATAGTCGAGTCTAAGGAAATTGTTATGCACCCTCATCACATAAATAATAACCTCAGCTATAATCTACCGGACTCTTTCAGCTCTGCTATCCGATATTGGCACACGCGTGAAATTAGACGCACGCAGCTACTTAACAATAGAATAGAACTTCAACATGGACTGTAGCTACAGTTCAAAGTTAACTGATTTTGTAATAGTTGTTTTATAGTGATACGATATTTCTTATAGTGTTTACTTGCTTTCTATGCTCCCACGCCTGAAGAAGTCGGACAATCCGACGAAACATGTTGCGTTTTGAATAAATTTAATTGTTATTCTAGTCTCGGTTATAGTCAGTATATATAAATATGAATATATATATATATATATATATATATCTATAGGGTGCTTAAGGGTCAAAGCTGTATAACTGAGAGGAGACCTCCACATAGCCTTTAAAGGAATGCGGAGAACCGACCAGGGCTTCTGACCTAATGTCCAATCCTCACCTTCTCGTGGTGCACCCTGTTGGGTATCTACTTTGATACTGAACGAACGAGGATGGGCTGGCAATTTGGGATTTAGCCGACCAAATTGTATTCTTATTGGTTAAACCAAAATAAAAAATGATGGTACAACATGACAATATTTCATGCCGGCTGGGGCGTCACCCGGTTAAACAAGGCCCCCGTTGTTTTTGCCAGGGAACCAGGGCGAACAGCGAAAAGTCAGCTACAGGAACAAATCTGAAAACAAACCCCAACTCAACATCACCAGAGTTAAAGATCGGTACTATCAATGTAAGAAGCCTGAATGGCAAAGAAATGGAGCTAGCTGAGGAATTAGATAAGTACCAGATCGACATAATAGGGGTGACTGAAACAAAAAAGACCAAAACTGGTGAGATGTTTCTGAGCAATAAATACAAAATGTTATATTCAGGCAATAACAATCAAGGAAAAGAAGGAGTAGCCATAGTATTCAACACAAAATACGAGGCTAATCTTCTTGAATGGCAGTCAGTCTCAAGTAGAGTAATGTGGGCAAATATGAGAATGGGGAACTGGACAATGAGACTTATTTGTGCCTATGGTCCCACAGAAGGTTCTACTAAGGTAGAAGTGGAGGAATTTTTTGAGGCTTTAGAAAAAGCAACTGACACAATGAAAAAGGAAAAGTTGGTCCTTGTTGGGGATCTAAATAGTAGAGTAGGAAATGATTGTGAGACATACAAAAATATTTTGGGAAAATTTGGAGAAAAGAGCAAAGCTAATAATAATGGCAAATATCTGTTGGATTTCTGCTCAGGACATGGACTGGTTATTACTAACACCATGTTCCAACATAAAAATGTGCACAAATTCACATGGAGAGAAGAGGCTAGGAATAAGAAAAGTCTCATTGACTATGTTATTGTTGATAGTGATGTTTTCTCCCTGGTGCAGGACACCAGAGTGTACAGAGGATTTGAAATTGGAAGTGATCACTAATTAGTCTTGAGCAGGATAAAATTGAATTTCATATTGAAAAGAATAACATGTAAGAAAGTTTTAAAGCGAATAAAAGTTGAGCAGCTCTCAGATGTAAACTGTAGACTAAAATACAGAAATATTATTGAAAAGAAAATGAAAGAGTTTGAGAACAGGAATCAAACCTTGGAGATTCAGTGGCAAACTCTGAAGGAAACATTGATTGATTCTGCCAGAGAGGCATGTGGTGAGGTTGTGTGCAAAGATAAAAAAATCAGAACTCCCTGGTGGACACAGGAAGTTAAAGAGGCAGTGAAGGAAAAGAAGAAAGCATATCAAAAGTTCCTGGCAAATAAGTCAGCTTTTACTCTTACAGAATACAGAGACAAATGTAAGAAAGCTAAACAGTGTGTAAAACTAGCTAAACAAAAGTCATGGGAGGACTTTGGCAAGAATATAGAAAATAAATATCAAGAAGGTGGCAAAATATTCTGGAGGTTGTTGAAGAAGCTTAGGAATGGAGGAAAGAGTGCTGTAAAAGGAATTAGAGATGATAAAGGTGAAATGAAAACAGGAGAAAAAGATATCCTTGAAGTATGGAGTAATTACTTTGAAAAACTGCTAAATGAAACAAGCAGTGATGATAGCACAGTGATAAAAAAACACTGACCAGGCATGCAGTCAGGAATACATATCCATACTTGAAGTAGAAAAAGCCATCAAAGGCTTGAAATGTGGAAAGGCAGCAGGAGTAGATGATATTCGACCAGAAATGCTGAAGTATGGTGGTATAAGAGTCTTACAGTGGCTGCACTGCATAGTTCAGAAAGCATGGACAGAGGGACGAATTCCCGATGATTGGAGTAGAGCTCTCATAGTACCCATATATAAAAAGGGAAATAAAACTGAATGTGAGAATTACAGAGGTATTTCCCTACTGAGTGTTCCTGGCAAGATCTATGCAAGTATACTTGAGAAACGGTTGAGAAGAATTGTGGAAGAAAAGCTTGGTGAAGAACAAGCTGGATTCAGGCCAAATAGAGGCTGTCAGGATCAGATCTTCACTTTACGACAAATAGTCAAGAAAGCATGGGAATATAACAAAGATCTGTATTTAAGTTTTGTCGATTTGGAAAAGGCATATGACAAGGTGCCAAGAGAGAAGCTATTCAATACGCTGCAGTTATATGGTGTCAATGGGGCATTATATCAAGCAATACTTAGTCTTTATTTGAGTTGTGAGTCAGCAGTTAGAATTGAAGGAAGTACAGGAAGATGGTTTAATGTTAAATCTGGTGTGAGACAAGGATGTACATTATCCCCTCTGTTATTCATTATCTATATGGATCACATTATGAAGGAATGTGGTATTAAACCTGATATCAAAATTGGAGATGTTAATGTCAGCTCTTTGCTTTATGCGGATGATGTTATACTTCTAAATAAATCCACTACAAGTCTGCAAGATTCTCTGACTAAATTGAATAGCTGTTGTAATAGATATGGTATGAAGGTCAGCAATAAAAAGACAAAGACAATGAAAATAGGCAGAATCATTGAAAATGTCAACTGTGTTGTGAATGGAGAACCTGTGGAACAAGTAAAACATTTCAGCTACTTAGGCACAATTTTTACTGAAGATGGTAAACTAAATATAGAAATAGACAACAGAATCAGTAAAGCTGGTATCGTGGGAAGTCAATTGAATAAATTCATATGGAATAAGAAAGAAATTAGTCGGAACACTAAATTAGCTGTATACAAGACTGTGTTCAAACCAATTTTAACTTATGGATCTGAGAGCTGGGTCAGAAGTAAAACACTTGACCAAAGACTAGAGACCACAGATATGAGAGTCCTGAGAAAAAATAGAAGCATGAACAGATGGCATCAATGGCAATATCATACTAAAAATGAGGTTATTAGGAAAGAACTTGACATTGTCAGCATCCAGGAATGCGTTAGCAGAGCTAATCTCAGATGGTATGGTCACTTAAATAGAATGGGAGAGGAAAGATTAGCAAAACAAGTGTTCTCTGCCAGGTTGGCCGGAAAACGACCCAGAGGAAGACCAAGATATAGGTGGATTGATACGGTACAAAGTGCCTTAGACGATAGAAATATAAGATCTGATAATGTTGGAGTCTTGACAAGTAACAGACTGATTTGGAGGAAAATTGTAGATAGGAAGTTAGTAATGATGTTATTTTTTCATGTAGTACTGTCATATCCTGTACACCCCTTGAGGGTACATGGCAGGAATTTGATGATGATGATGATATATATATATATGTGTGTGTGTGTGTGGAAAGTTTTTTACCTTGGTATATTATATGTTAAAGATACCAAGAATACAAGTTTTATACAATGTTTTGCACGTGAAATATATTCACGTCTAAGCTACTTTTATATAGAGGAGGAGGAGGAGTGACTTCGTATCACTTTCCTTAGTATGTATCCAGTGGTGAGTTATAAGGGGCTCGCGCGCGCTCTTTGCTAATTTTTTCTCAAATTTGCGAGCTTCTTGTTTACATATGTTTCAAAAAAAATTTTTTTTTTGAAACATATTAAGCGACAAACTCATATGGTAACCTAACAAAAATTAGTCTATTCGGCAGTGCATAGATTATTTGTAATTATTGTTTCAACTCCTCTATAACGAATGCATCCAAGTTTGAAAATAAAATAAGTGCATACACTATCTTTACCCTTCTCCCTTCTGGTAGCCAATCAAATGCTTTATAAAAGATTATAAAAGATTTCATTCTTATCGTATTTTGATAGTTAAAAAATGTTTTTCTTATGTAAGATAAATTAACAGTTGATTGTGTATAAATATTTCATGTTTAGATCACGAAATATCTGTTTAAAAATGATAGCCTTCAGAGGTTGAGTGTCCTCTCATACTTTTTGATTAAGTTTTTGTGTGAAATACGGCTTCTTTTTTTTTTGTTTTTTTTGCTCGACGATGCGAGCCCTTTGTTAAAATTTCCATAGCTTACCACTTATGCATCCCATAATGCAATGCATAATGGGAATGCCACTACCCAGACCAGTTTCAACCTTTGTTGAGTGGGAGCCAAACCTGGGAGAGATACCAAGGTTGAAGTAATGCAAAAGTCATATATATCTCATATACAAGTAGACAAAAGGCGCTTGACCTTATTAATAAAAAATTTTTATTTTATTTTTATTTGATTACAAAGTAAATTATACTTAACAAGAAATATATTCTTGTTTTTATCCAACTGTGAGTATGTGAAGTAACATTGTGATAGGCTACTTGGATATGGATGCAGATTACATCACATCATATTGACCTATCTCATAACGCACAACATACTTCCTTTCATCAGTTGGGTCTCCATAGGTCTAGCTCCCACTGATGATATTTCACTAAAGATTGTAACCCATCTGGACAGTGATCCTTCCCATTATGCATGACAATCTACACATTTGAAAAGACGTGTACTGCATTAAATTGCCTAATAGGGTACTATTAGGCAATTTAATGCGAGGTCATCTGCCTCTATATAGAAGTAATACTGTAACATTACTTCACATGCTCACACTTCAATAAAGGATAAAAACAAGAGTATAATTTCTTGGCACCTAAACTAACAAAGGTCATTTTCAAAACAAATCTCTGATTTGAAGTGTCACTGTCCAGTAAAGTAGTATGCCACCTTCCTTGTGTGAGATTGTGATATAACTCTTAATATTTTCCTTTGCTTACCTGGTTGCATGAACAATAATATGAACAGAAGTAGGTGTAAGCAAGAGGCTCAATTTAGCAAAAGAGCCCAGTACCTGTGTATCTTAGCATATGTATTTTTAAACAACAGAATGACAAAATTCAATACTTGTGAACTGAGAGAATTTTTTTCTGCCATACCTTCTTGTTCTCAATTATGATGGCATAAAAGCTCAGAACGTTTTATAATTCCATGCATCTGTTGTGTTCTACTGAAAATACTGCATTATAGTTTACTCTTTTCTAGTTTCTTATCTCTCTTAATGCACACATCAGCATTTATTATTTTGTATATCCAGGTTAAGTACTTTTTAACAATTATCATTATTTTTGGATAGAAGTGGCCTGTGGCTGCATGTTCTTTCTCCTTCCTGTTTCTGTTAAATTTTGTCAATTTATAGCCCACATTTCTTACAGCACCAAGTTAGATAAATAGCATTTAAACACTTCATATTTAAAGTTGTAGGCTTTGGCCTACAACTTTAAATTTCATAGATAACATCTATATGTTATCTATTAAAATTTTATTAATTTTAATAGATAACATAAAGATGTCATGAATTTAATTTGATATATTTCTTCACCACAACTTCGCCATTGCTCCCAGAAAAATACCCAGTGAGGATATTATGATCCAGATCGAACATGGAATCCACCACCTTCCACATCAATTCGCCAACAGTGTAAGACTGAATGTAGTTTGTGTCCTCTCCAAAGCAAGACCACCAAAAACCAACATATCCAACAAGGAATATAAAGCTCTGCAGGAAATGAGGAATAATAAAGAATTAGTTATCACCAAAGCAGATAAGGGAAATGCAACTGTAGTAATTAACCAAATGGACTACACAGGTAGGCTTAATGCTCTTCTATTAGATCAGGCTGCTTACCTCCCTATCGAATACAATCCCACCAACTCACAAATTAGAAAACTTCACAGGCTCCTTAAGAAAGTCACTTCTTGGCCTGTAGAAGTTACCAACAGATTAAAGCCGTTTAACTCTATACCCCTCCCCCATATTTATGGACTCAAAAAATACATAAAGAAAATGTGCCATTACGTCCCATAGTGGATGGCATTGATTCCCCCACATACAAATTAGCTAAACATTTGGCCAAAGAGCTCACACACTATACTGGCAACACACCATCACACATAAAAAACTCAGCCCACTTCAAAGCCAGCATAGAAAACCTTACACTCCAACATACTGACATAATGGTCAGCTTTGACGTCTCCTTATTCACAAATGTCCTACTCAAGGAAACTTTAGAGCTAATCCAAGCTAAATTTTCTCCCGATATCTCAGCCCTATTTCAGTTCACAATGAACTCAGGCTATTTTGTTTGGCAGGGAAAATTCTACAAACAAATAGAGGGGAGAGCCATGGGTTCACCACTCTCCTCACCCTTGGTCAATTTCTTTATGGAGACCTTTGAAGAAAAAGCCTTAGCCTCTGCCCCACAAAAACCAACCATATGGCTTCACTATGTTGATGATGTGTTCGCTATTTGGCCAAATGGCTCTGAAACACTCCTCTCCTTCTTAACACACTTAAACAACCA
Organism: Typopeltis vanoorti; assembly: GCF_054136105.1. Classification (NCBI taxonomy): domain Eukaryota; kingdom Metazoa; phylum Arthropoda; class Arachnida; order Uropygi; family Thelyphonidae; genus Typopeltis; species Typopeltis vanoorti. The sequence continues at coordinate 107,919,376 of NC_143554.1, forward strand.
ACAACACTGCAATCAAGTTCACCCTGGAAAAAGAGGAAAACAACAGCATCCCTTTCCTAGACACACTAGTCACCTGCCAGCCTGATGGAACCTTGGTTTTCTCAGTTTATAGAAAACCCACCCATACAGGCAGATACATTCACCAACAATTCCCTCCCCCCTCACAACAATATGGAGTGGTGAAAACACTACACAACAGGGCTAAACTAATCTGTTCTAATGACATGACCCTAAACACTGAACTAAATCACATCCTCAACACTTTCTCAGCCAATGGCTACCCCCCCAAAAAAATCCAAAAAATATTAAAACCTACAAACCACAGCCCCCCCCTCCATAACAAGGATTACTCTAAATCCATCACCATTCCCTACATCTGAGGCACCTCGGAAAAAATTACCAAAATCTTAAAAAAACATGACTGACCTCCTGTTACAGGACATACAGAAAATTGGCATCCCTTATCTGTTCCACTAAAGACCAACCACTTCCCCTAGATCTAGCTGGTGTATACCAGGTCCCTTGCAGCTGTAAACTGTCTTACTCTGGATACATGCCACAGAATACAGTGGAAGAAAGCTACAGTAATACACCATAGCAAATACAAATTCGAAAGACTATTTATGGAATCAGCCTCAGCCCTAAGGAACTCTCCAAACCTCAACAAATTTGGTTGTATGCGACTGCTCCAAATTTGGGAGGCTTACATCAGCAGACCTTCAGCCCAACAGCCAAGAACACCTACTTAGCCCGCTAGAGGGCGCCATCAGGACTTTTAGGAGAACAATAGCTTCATCTCATTCTCAGTTACTGTGTTGTAGTGCCTACGTGCACGTGCCTTTTTTTGTAAGTTCCTTTTGAAGATGGCAACACGACGTTGCCGAAATATCAGAAATATTTATTAAAATGTAATTTAATTTATATTCGTATCTACATTGTTCAATTCCTTAAGTGATTTAATAATGATATATTTCTTCTTTTGTTATTGATAGCTTTGTTTTATTTAATTATTTAAATTTGTATATCTAATCAACCAAGTGCATTATTCTGAAAAACATGTGGTCTCTTGCAGTTATGTAAGCAAATTCTTTTTGATCCCATTATATCTGCACTACTTTGGGCTTAGTTGCATTGCACTTGGCTCTCCATTGTAACAATAAGAGTAGCCAAAGATATGGCCAAGTGGTTAGCATGTCCACTCCTCAGCCAAGAGGCTGCAGGTTCAAATAATCCTGCCATGGGCATGGATGTTTGTGATTGTCCTACAAACTCTGTGTGGAAAGGGAATCTGCAACCATACACTTATTCTAGCAGAAGACTCCATTCCCAAAACTCTTGTGAGGTATGGGATACAGCATCTGTGAAAAAAAAAAAAAAAAGAGATGGAAACAAGAGAAGTGGAGAGAATCTCCAGTTGCTCCTCTTCATGATTCCATTGCTTTCTCATCACTGATTTCTTGATTCATTACAACTGACAAGATCCCATAATAGAGAACTTTTTTTTTTCACTGCTAATATGCATTTCAATTCTTCCTGGAGCTCATCAGTAAATGGGTAGAAGGTTTTTTATGAGAATAAAAATTGTTATCAATAACATGAATTCACATAGTACTGGGTGGTAACCTTACTTTCAGCAAGTGTAAGCAATATATGATATAAATAAAAACAGCAATGATTAAACAGGGGAAAAGCCTCGAGCAAAGATTTTTTTATAACTGGTTGAAAATATGGTAGAGCAAAAAGTTATTAATTCAGCATCTTGATATTTCACAAACAGCAAAAAATAATAGAATAATAGTGTTTTAATTATCATATACTCTAGTATATATAAGTCATCTGGAGGGGTGGGGGCTGCTTTTCTATTTTAGAGTATTTATTACTTGTAGTAGTCAGCAAGTAATATGGAAGCAGTATAACATTCTTTTACTTATATCTTTTAGATCCCATCAAAATAACAAAGTGAATTAAGTTCATGCTTCTAAATAAACTAAATTGTTTCAGCTTGAGGCCTTTGCTCTGCTTAAACCCTGCAACATTACTGGTACCTCAGCACATGTAATGTTGCAGAGATTTTGCACCTAAACCCTAGTTTAAGGTTTAAGTTAAACTAGAATTAACTTTAATTGATATTTGTTAATAATCTCTTAAAAATTTCACTTAGTAATTCATTCACATTGAACCATAATCTTTATATGTGTGACATATCTTGCTTTAATCAATTTTATGTAATTTTAATTATCTGACAGAAAAAAAGACAATAAGGTTTTTTATTCAGAGGAAATAATTATGCAACAAATTTTTTTTTTTCAAGCATCCTGAAGATCGTCCCTCTTTTAGAGCACTGAAGTACCAATTAGAAGAAATCTTGGAAGAATGGGATATTGGCTGAATTTGAATTATGAAATGATTTCATTCAGGATGTTAACAGATGTGCCATAAAAGCTGTCATCATGATTGTTGTTTCCAAAACAAGACTCAGACATGCAATAAGTAATGCTTCATGTTTGAGTTACAATAAGAACAAAGGTTTTTTATAATACATAAAAACTTAGTAGCATGATAAGTACCACTTCAGTTCAACAGTACCATTCTTAAAGAACCTTTATCAAATGATGCACAAAAAACTGCCACTGGTTAACTTATTCTTACTCTGTTGACAGCAATGTTAAAAATGTATTATTTTTTGAGAAGTCTTTGATAGTCACTAAAATAGTTTCAGTGTGTTTCAATTTTTATATATAAAATATAATTTTTATATACTGTATTTTCAAACTGATTGTTTTCTTGATAATCAGAATAATAATAGATTATTCCCAACAGCTGAAATATATTTATGTAAAGAAACAAGTACGGTTATGCTGAACTACATTTATGTAAAGAAACATTATAGTTATACTGTCACTATCCTTGTGTAAATAACATCAACATTCTTTTTATCCACAGACATGTTGCACAGTTGTATTTGATTAAGCCCAATGAAGACAAAATATTACATCTGTATTGTTTTTTTTTTGACACTCTCACATGATGTGTCATGTTATGTTTTCTGTTGATCCATTACAAATAAATACATTTCATAAATATTACTGTTATGTGATGTTGCAAACAAGCATTTCATTAACTTTTTTGTACAATTCCTATATTATACTGGTCAAATTGTTTTTATTAAAACAATTTAAATATATATCAAATATATTTAAATAAGAAAAATGGGAAAACAAAAAATGCATACTCTTCTGACTTTAAATTCATTTCAGCAGTTTTTTTTATTTTTTTTACATGATGCTTAACCTCAGTGGAAAAATTTTTCACCTTATTCATTACTTAATAGCACCTAAATTGTTTGGAAAGAAGTTCCAGATGAGAATGTAAAAAGTGCATTTTCACTGACATTTGGCTAGCATACCAACTATTCTAACAATTGTTGTTGGCAGGTCTCTTCTTTGTTATTACCCATGAAATACTGATTTAAAGAAGTTTTATGCAGCTTAATTTGCAGACCAAAAAAAAAAAAATTTTTTTTTTCCAGCTTTGCATAGTTGTTTCAGAAACTTTTTCTTTTAGTAGGCAAAACTATTACTTTTTAATTTTTTTGTCCAAAGCCTGTACAAAATTTCTCATCATTTCCAACTTCACATGAAACTGAAGAAGGAATATCAACTCAGAATTCACTAATGAAGAATGAAATCTTCATTAGTGAATCTTCTCTTTTTAACCAATCATTTAACATAATATTATTCTCTTGATTAATTCTCCCATAAGCAAAAGAAACAATCACCTGGTTGACCAAGAAATAGCATATCTGCCCTCAAACTAACAGGCTGTAGGTGTTATGTAACTATCTTCAGGAGGTGCATTAATTTCATACCCTAGTGTGAGACCCACCAGTTCCCTAATATTTTTTTGGGAATTGTAGCCATTGGCTAAGAAAGTGTTAAGGATATGGTCAAGTTCAATAGTTAGTTATCTGTTATCCGAACAAATTAATTTTGCCCTGCTATGGGGTTTTTATAATCCCATATTGTCAGAAGGGAGGGAGGCTATGACTGCTGGTGAATGTATCTACCTGTATGTGTAGATTTTCTGTGAACAGAGAAAGCCAGGGATCCTTCAGGCTAGGGTGTAATCAGAGTATCTAGTAATGGGAGACTGTTGTTTCCTTTCCAAGGTAAACTGGATCCCTGGGATGTTGACTGTTTAGGTGTGTTAAGAAACTGTGGAGTGTATCCAGACCATGCAGCCAAATGGAGAACATATCATCCACATAGCATAGCCAGACAGTGGGTTTTTGTGGGGCAAGGTTAAGGCTTTTTCTTCAGAGGTCTCCATAGAGAAGTTGGCCAGGGATGGAGAACCCATGGCAGATCCCCCTATATCTGTTTGTAGAATTTTCCTTACCAAACAAAATAGCCTAAGTTCATGGTGAACTGAAATAGGGATGAGATATCAGGAGGAAATTTGGCTTGGATGAGATCTAAGGTATCTTTGAGTGGGACATTAGTGAATAGGGAGGAGACATCAAAACTGACTGTTATGTCAGTATGTTGAAGTAAGAGGTTTTCTACACTGGCTTTAAAAAAGGCTGAGTTTTTTGTGTGAAGGTGTGTTGCCAGTATATCATGTGAGCACTTTGGCTAAATGACTGGCTAATTTGTATATGGATGAATCAATGCCATCCACAATGGGACATAATCACATTCTGTTTATGGATTTTTGGAAGTCCATATATCTTGGGGGGGGGGGGGCCTCTAGAGTTATAAGATTTTAATCTGTTTGTAACTTCCAAAAAGTAACCTTTTTAAGGAGCCTATAGAGTGTTCTGATTTATGTGCTGGTGGGATCATGGTCTATAGGGAGGTAAGTAGAACAATCTAGTAGTAAAGAGGCAAACTTACCTAAGTAGTCTGATTATTTAAAACCACAGTGGTATTTCTCTTATCTGCTTTGGTAATTATACCTCATTCAACTTGTATCATTATTTCCTTTGCAGGAATTTTCTTAGGTGCCATGAATGGGTGCACTAATTGCTTCAGGCTAAGGGAAATAGGTTTATAATCGTGTTAGCAGGTGGCTGAGGTTTGGAAGCTGAGTTTTTTTTTTTTTTTTTTTTTTTTGTAGACTCAAATTTCTTAATGTACTGACATCATATTCTTTGAAATTCTCTGTCTGCTAAACTGTTTGAGATGATGGAATGGATTGTCCAAAGGCTGACATTCAACGTTGCAGCAAGCTCTTCTTCCAGCTCACAGATAGCTTTGATGGTGTCAGCCAGGAGAACACGAGTGGCAGTAATCTGCTCCCATAGAAGAGTGAAGCTAGTGCATCTGTAAATGCACAGAGCCTTCAGTGACGCAAATCAGTGTTTTAATTTAACATAATTCGAGATCATGTTATTCTGACAGAAATTTAGAAGAGCAAATCAATTCAGCTGTTTGGATCAAGTTTCATAAGACGTAAGACTTAGATCATCAGGGGTACTGGTACAGAAAAGTTTTGCACAACAAAAGCCTATTAACAATTAATTACATATATTAGATGTATTAATAACTTCACAACTGTTACATATAACTATTACTCTACCTAATTTTGCATCAACAGCAAACGAATGAACATTTTCTTTTGGGTTATTTCCTATATCATTTATGTACAAATTAAACAGTAGTGATCCCAGCACTGAACCGTGTAGCACACCATTAGTCACATGTTTTCACCTTGATTCTGTCCCTCCATATACCACGTTTTTGATATCTGTCAGCAGTCACCCTTTTATCCACATAATCAGTGTCATTTCCATTCATTCTGATTTGTGTAACAGAGTGCCATGTGGTATTCTGTTCACATAGCTTTGCAGAATCATGTAGCCATTTCCTTTATCCAACTCAGCTGTTACTCTATTATAAAAAAGTTAATAAATTACTATGAATACTAATTTTTGTGTATTTTAATAAAATATACTGATAATAGTATTATACTAATACTAAATTTATGAGGGCAGAAAGCTGTGGTTAAAATACCAGCAAAATTTTCTCTTGAAGTGTCTGCAATAGCTATGGGATCAACAACAACATACCCATTATGTTCCAAGGTAGACAAGTGGTGTGTTTTATATCTATCTTTCTTATGGATTTTATCCCATACAATTTTCATACTGGTTGTTTGATTAACTGATGATGTAAACTGGATCCAAGATTGTTTTTGACATGCTTTCACTCATTAAATTAATATCAATTTAGAGGAGTAACAATGTAAATCGTACTTACCGGGTGCAAAATTTAAGGATGTAAGTGAGAGTATTAAAGTGCAAAAACAGAGGGTGAAAGAATTGATAGTTGGGGCAGGTACGAATGAATTAAAAGGAGATAAATTTTTTATGAGAGAGGACTTGAAAATATTGTTAAAGGTAGCGAAAGAAAAGAGTGACAGAGTTAGGATGGCGAGCCTGTTGCCGCAGTATGACAGAGAGGAGTTTAGAAGGAGGGCCATAATCACAAATGACTTTATGCGCAGGTTATGCAGATGGTGTGGTATGGAATTTATGGACATGTGGAACGAGTTTGATGGGCGAAAGGATTTGTACAAGAAGGATGGCCTGCATTTGAATGGATTTGGTGTGCGGAGACTGGAAAAAGTGTTGCTGAATGGAGTGAAAGTGGATGTGCAGAACCAGGGAAACTAGAACTATCAAGGTGAGGGGGAAGTGGATATGCAAACATCAGTGAGACAGTTGAGTGTAAGAATGTATCCGAGCCAGTACTAAGGACAAGAAATCAGAATGGAATAGTTAGAATAACGCATCAAGATAGGGGTGGGACAAAGGGACCTCTGCATTTCATGTATACTAACGCCAGGAGTATTAGGAACAAGAAGGAAGAATTTTTTGGCCTTGGTTGGCTCTTCCTGGCCACAGGTTATTGGCATTAGTGAGACATGGCTGACAGAAGATGATATAGTTAGTGAGATAGAATGTGTAGGGTATAGTGTGTTCAGGAGGGACAGAGAGAATAAAATGGGGGGAGGAGTGTTATTGATGATAGCTGATGAACTGCAGCCAAGGAGAATAGAAGTTGTATTGCAGGATAGTGAAAAGAGCTCATTTGAGGCTATTTGGTGTGAGATTGAGACTAGCAGAACAAAACATACAGTTGGGTGCTGCTATAGACCAGGTAATGGAATAGATGGTGGAGATAGTATAAACAAATTGATGAAATGAGTGGATGGCCTGCATTTGAATGGATTTGGTGTGCAGAGACTGGAAAAAGTGTTGCAAGGAGAGTAATTATTATGGGGGATTTCAACTACGGTAACAGTGATTGGAAGCAGGAGAGGACACATGTGAGGAAGGAACTGGATTTTATTCAGTTAATAAGGTATAAATATCTGAGACAGCATGTAATAGAAAATACTAGGGTTTGAGAGTGCTTGATCTGGTAATAGCATCTGAGAATTTGACTGTAATGAATATGACCATGTTGAAACCTATTGGTGAGAGTGATCATAAGGTGAATAAAGGTGTGGAATTTTCGATTAAGACAAGGTATACGTGGAATTACCGTGCTGGCAAGTATGCCAAGCTTAGGAGATTGCTTGGTTCAGTGCCATGGCATGTAAAACTACAAGGGCTGGATGTCGATAGAGCATGGGAAGTGGTCAAGGAGCATTTGCAGGAGGTTATGGCTTACTGTATACCTAGGGTCCGAATAGTAAAACAAGTAGGGGTTAAATGGATGAATAACACCATTAAGCTTGAGCTGCAAAAAAAAAAGAAACAACTGTGGAAGGAATTTAAAGAGAAAGGTGACCTGCAGGCACACGAATGGAATAAAGCACAGGCCAGAAGGGTAACGAGTGTGGTAAGAAAAGCAAAAGCGGATTATGAAAGGAAACTAGCTATGCAAGCTAAAGAGAATCCCAAACAGTTCTTTCAATATGCTGCAAGTAAAAGAAAAACTGTACACAGCAGAATGATTTTAAGGAATGTCGATGGCAAGGAGGCCGCTGAATCAGTCGATATAGTGGAATTACTGAGTGAGCACTTTGCAAGAGTACATCATCCAGGTAGTGACATTGAAAGAATGAAGGAACCATTAGTTTGTACGGGAATTGTGGTGAATGAAGTGGAGGTGAATAGTCTATTACAGAATCTTAATGTGAATACATCTGTGGGATTGGATGGTATACCGGCACGGGTCATACGTGAAGCGGCTAAAAAATTATCAGTGCCCTTGACCATGTTGTTTAATCTGAATCTCAGGTCTGGTTTAATCCCGAAGGTATGGAAAAAGAGGAAACTAGTTCCATTGCATAAAGGAGAATCCAAGACTACTGTTGCAAATTACCGACCGATCAGCATATCAGGAGTCGTTGTCAAGGTATTGGAGAAAATAGTCAAGGGAAAAATACAGGAATGTATTGATGAAAATGAGATACTGTATGGGGAACAGCATGGCTTTGTGAAAGGTAGATTCATGCCTCAGTAACTTGCTCAAGTTTCATAACACGGTGATGGCTGAACTGGATAAGGATAAGGGTTTACAGTGATACTTCTAGACCTGGCTAACGCCTTTGACAGGATACCACATGGAATTCTAATCCATAAACTGCAACATATGGGAATGGATAAAGTGTTGGTGAGAAGGATGGGTGGGTGGGTGGTTGATAGAGAGATATCAGAGAGTAGTTTATTCAGGAATAGAGTCCAAAAGATGGCTTGTGACTAGTGATGTGCCGCAGGGTTCTATTCTTGGACCACTGCTGTTTAATTTGTTCATTAACGATATAGGGAAGGATCCAAGAGGAACTGTTCATTTGTTCACTGATGATGCAAAGTTGGGAAGGGCAATAGTGAATGCAGAAGATGTCAAAATCTTGCAGGATGGTTTGGATAGATTGGCGGTCTGGGCTAAGGAGAATGGATGTCAATTTAATGTGACAAAATGTAAGGTTATGCATTTTGGGATGAAAAGATTAGCAGCAGTATACCACATTGGTGGAACTGTACTCCAGGAGATTGATGAGGCCAGGGACTTGGGAGTGTTGGTGGATAGGGAGATACAGTTTAAGTGGGCACATTGCAAAAGTGGCTAAATCAGCTCATCAAATCACTTGGTTGCTGAAGAATACTTTGACGAGCAGAGATAAGCAAGTTATTGTTCCTCTGTACCAAGCCTTGATAAGACCTCATCTTGACTACTGTGCTCAGATTTGGTCACCTAGGTTTCTTCTTGATGGGGAGGAGGTTGAGAGGATCCAGACGCAAGTGACCAAGATGATAGCAGGTCTATGGAATGAACCTTATGAGAACAGGTTGAAGATTTGTGGGTTGCAGAAATTGGAGATATGATTGAGACATTCAAATTGCTGAAGGGTTTCTATAGGATTAATTCAGAGGATATTTTTGAGATCAGGATTGATGGTGGGAGGACTAGGGGACATCTATGGAAGCTGGGCAAGAGTGCGGTTAGTAAGGGTGTTAGAGCTGGGTTCTTTACTTTTAGAGTGGTAAATGAGTGGAATAAGCTGCCAGAATCTGTTGTGGGTGCTATGACAGTGAATGAGTTCAAGGCAAGGTATGATAGATACACTGAGAATGTCGAATAGTTGTGTGCACATGATGTTTAGGGCCCCCCCTCGATGAGTCTAAGGACTCCTTGGAGTCGCCGTAGTAATAATAATAATATGGAAAATTTCCAGCAATAATATTTACATTTAAAATCTGTTCACAGTTTGATGTGGTAGGGTATTTACGAAATATATCCATGCTCTGTCTTAATCTTTGTTCGCTTGTTAATGCTCTGGGTTCTACCAAGGTTTTGGATACATTGGAAACTGAGATGATGTTTTTGGAATTGTGGCTGTTAATGCATGGACAATACAATTTTATATACTTCACAACTTCACTGATAGGTGTTTGACTGGCTACTTGAGTATTAAATTTTACAAGATGGGAAAAAGTACTCTAGTCAGCCCAGTTCGTCTTCCACATGGGCATTTGTGTAGGAGTACATGCTTCCTGTGAAGACATAGTGAAAATAACAACAATAATTACTTCCATAGAGGTTCTCTTCAACATCCTACATAAGCAGTGGAAAAGTGATGAAGGGAGCAGATTATAAGATCAGTTGCAAAATACAAGCAGACAGACATATGAAAGAAGGCATTGACTCCATTATTAAAGAGTTAGATTGTGATTTTCTATCATTCAATTAATGATACGTCCTCATGCATTTTGTCTTGGTACTACCCCACAGTGTTGTGTCCATTAAAGTTACCCATGAGAAGTATCGGCTAACCAATTACAATATAAGATTATCAACTTCCATCCCATTTAACTCATAACCTGGTGCTAAATATATTGAATATACTGTAATAAGAAATCCCATGGATAGGTGGAATCACTACTGCTTCCAAGTGGGAAATGATATAAAAGAGTATGCCTGTCCACTAGGATAGCTACTCCTCTCCAGTTCTGTCCTTACAAAAAACAGTGAAATTTCTTAAGGTAGGATCCTCAACTAGGTTTTAAATGTTTCCTGCAGACAGAAACAGAAAGGCTTGTGTTTCTGCAGCAAAATCTTGATATCATCAATATTCTGTCAAAACCCATGACAGTTCCATTGTAAAAATTTTCCCATTGTTTTGACTTTATCTCTTTTTAGAGGTTGAGGGCTTACCTTTCTCAGGTTTGTATTTATCAACTGACTTTGGGAAGTATTGATGGTTTGCACCTCTTCCTCTGAAAAAATGTTCAATACATCTTAAACTTATATTTACTTTTAGTAGATACCAAATTTTATTTACTTTCAGTAGATACCAAAGTATGTATTTTTTCTGTGTGTGTGTGTGTGGGGGGGATGTTTGGTGATTTATGATTAAGTGATATCCTTGTCATAATTTTTTTGACAAGTGAATTCTCACCAAATGGAACCATTTTTGGAGTTGTTTATGGAGTGAGACAATCGATGAAGTATGGAAATCGATGCACTCCATAGAGAAGAACTCAGTTCTTCTCTATGGAGTATAAGTGGAATAGACATATCAGTTTGAGTAGCTGTTGACATTTTCTTAACTGGCACCTTCTCAGCATAAGAGGATCTCAGGACAGGTGTGGTAATGGCTAACTTAGTTTTTGAATCCTAATAGGATATATTTTATTATGTTTTAATTTTTTTTTTTCATCCTTCCACTTCTGATCTGACATGCATGAGAGTATATACTGGATGATCTCCCCGACAGTTGACACATTTAGCTCTGAAGATCGATGCTGCCTCCAAAATGTTGTAATGTGAAATAGGTATAGGAATTTTCATACCTTAGTTTTCTACACAAATTAAGTCATACGAATTGCAGAAACACCACACATACACATGCATTTCAAAAATTGTACAGACACCTCCAATTTTCTTGAATAGCATATTCTGCACAACAAGGCATAAAGGCAGAGATGCACACGAAATAACTGTAATAGTGTATATTACTGGAATTAGGTGTATCAAAAGTCAGAGATCAGAAATGACTTCTACCAAGGTGTTATCATTAGTGACTACGAGACTAACTGTGGCTATCACAGAGTAGTAATGATCCATGATAACCATACAGAGTACTGAACCTAGAGACAGTATCTTTTGAGAAGAGACAGAATGTTGGTTAAGGATGAAACTAGCATGTTCAACTTCACTCTAAGAAATAAATGAAATTCCATAGTGGCATGAGCAAAAATATACTAAAAAAGAGGGATTATCATTAGTAGCATTTCTAGAAATTATTTCCACTTGCAGCTGGGATTCATAGAAAAGAATTTTAAAAAAAATTACAACTGGCTCAGTAAGCAGAATATAAACACTTGCAATATGACTGATGAAACTCTTATGATGTAATATAGCATGCTGATTGAAAATTAAAAAAAAAAAAAAGTGGAAAAGTTAAATACTGTTGGAGGTATGGTAAAGAAAAAAAAAGACTGACTTTCCAAAAAATAATTTAAAATAATTATGCATTTTAGTAAGAGTCTAATATATGTAACCATTATGCTGCTATTTTCAAAGATACTTCTAACAGAATTTCCTGTTTAAATTGATCAGGAAAAGCTGAACACCTGGTCATATCCAAATGAGATAAACTAGTCTAAATAATTAATTTTGTCAGAATTATGTAAACATCATCATGTCAATATTTGCTTTTTGCTATTTTTTTGTTTTTTAGTGACTCCCACCATAAAAGGTTATAAATCAATACCATATTATTAATATGGTATTGATTTATATTGTGGGTGAACTAAAGATTTATTATTTTTTTTTACATAATCTGGAAATCATGATCTAGAGATCAAACATGCAACTTTTTTAAGCCACTTCAGGTCTCCAATAACAAGGCCAGGGTTTCACTGGATGATAGAATTAATCTTCCACCCAAAGATAACTGCAAACATCCATGGCCACAGCCAGGTTGGTTGGGGAGCAGGTATGTTAACCACTTTGGCCAATCAGGATGGGGATGGCTGATTGGACACAACTGTCATCAATTTCAGATACTGACTTTCTGACATCAGAAAGTATTTATTCAATTGTAAAGAAAGTTTTTTCATTTATTACCTAGAATTTATTGCAACTTATGTGCAAAATTTATTGCAATTTCTGCAACTTGTTTGTGCTATTGGTGATTGGAACAAAAAAACTGAAAATGGATATTTCAGCCTGTATTATGCAAAGGACCATTAGCTTCTTCAATACTACAAGGATATACTGGATGCAGTATACAGTATATGTTGACGATTTCTCTCCACTGGAAGGTAGTGTTATTTATTTCTTCATCTAAGTTAACCCCCCCCCCTCCATCAGCAAAAGCACTGGATGACTGAGAACAAACTTTTAGTTTAATTTTTCTTAGATGGATATTTAACTACTTGTCTTTTTCCACAGTATTATAATTGTGTAATTTCCTAGAGCATATTGTGATAAATTTCTGCAATTGTGTTCTTGGCCTTTGTTTTCTTGTTTATCACAGTATTTTATTTTGCTGAGCTCAGCTTACATTTTTCCACATAGTACAACTAAAATGGAGAAGGAATAATATTATTATTTACACTTTGTGCATATATATATATATTTCTCTATCAGAGATTTACAGAATGATTTTGTAGGTAATTACTGTAGATAATATTGATTGATTAAATTACTTAGGTTTTTATACCTGATGTAATTTCTGACTTCTGCTAGAATATATTAAGATAAGTTCAGAAAATAAACAGTTGAGTCTAAAAGTAAATAGCATTTCCTTAGAATGAACATGGTTAACATTTCAGCAATTTAGGTAAAGAATATTCCAAGGAAAATAATTCTGCTGCTACCTTCAACCAAGACAAGTAAATTGAACTTTGACAAAGTTTACCTGATAATTTTGTCAATATGAGATTTATACAGATTTCTTTACTAAGCAATTAACTCATGCAAAATGACTCATCTAAGGTACAATCACTAGGGTACTTATTATATTACTAACTTTTGATAATCTAATGAAAACAGAAGTGACATGAAAAAAACATCTTTCTGTTAGGCCCTAGGAGGGAGGAAAGCACTTGTGCACTGTGATTAAAAAAAAAAAAAAAAGAAATGTTATTTAGTTTAGTTAGCAACATGATAAAAAAAGACTTACAAGGAAACCCAGGAGTTTCCTTGGGAAATTCACATATTTTCATTGTAAATGTCATTTTAAGGCTATGACTTAGACTATAGTAGTTAAAATATGTATGGAACAGTGCTTGCAGGATGTTAGTGTAGAAATATATCAGATTCACATTGTTAAACTGGCTAACACTGGTATGGTCAGTGATGGGAAATGGTCCCTCATCTATTGCTCTCTACTATTACTATACTATAAAAGTGCTAGCTGGTTCAATATATAATAATTATAAAATATCCTTCACTTGTGGCCTCTGTGAAAAGAAATTTGCACACAGCTATAGTCTGAAAAACTTTTAAGAGTTCATATTGGCAAGAAATCCTTCACTTGTGAAGTATGTGCAAAGAAATTTTCACAAGGAAATAGTCTCAGAAAGCACCTATGAGCAACCCTTCACATGTGAAATCTGTGAAAAGAAACTTTCACAAAAAGGAAGTCTGAAAAAACACTTAAAAGTTCATACCTGTGAGCAACTGTTCACTTGTGAAATCTGTGAAAAAATATTTTCACGAAGAGGAAGTCTGAAAGAGCACTTAAAAGTTCATACTCATCAGAAACCCTTTATGAGTGAAGTATGTAAAAAGAAATTTGCACACAGCAGCAATCTGAAACAGCACTTAAAGGTTCATACTCGTGAGAAACCCTTCATTTGTGAAAAGAAATTTACATTTACAAAAAGAGGAAGTCTGAAAGACCACTTAAAGGTTCGTATTTGTGAGCAACCCTTCACTTGTGAAATCTGTAAAAAAAAATTTTCACAAAGAGGAAATCTGAAAGAGCACTTCAAGATTCATACTTGTGAGAAACCCTTCTCGTGTGAAAAGAAATTTGCATACATCAACAATCTGAAACATCATTTAAAAGTTCATACTCACAAGAAACCCTTCACTTTTAACCTCTGTGAAAAGAAATTTCCACACAACTGCAATTTGAAACATCACTTAAAAGTTCATACTCCTGAGCAAACTTTCACTTGTGAAGTTTGTGAGAAAAACTTTTCAAAAAGAGGAAGACTGAGAGAGCACTTAAAAGTGCATACTCGTGAGAAACCACTCGCTTGTGCAGTATGTGAATAGAAATTTGCACAAAGCTGCAATGCAATCTGAAACAGCACTTAAAAGTTCCTACTAGTGAGCAATCCTTCACTTGTGATATATGAAAAAAGAAGTTTTCAGAAAGATGTTTCATAAAACACTTGAAGGCTTGTACTTGTGTGAATCAGATCACGTTGTGAAGTCTGAAAAAATTTTAGAACCCTGTAATCTTAAAAGGTACATAAGGATTCACACGTGTGAAGGGTCTTTGCTTTTCACATCTTAAAAATAACATCTTTAAAAATATCATCTGACATCTTGTTTAATATCTAAAATGAATTTTTCAGATAACTAATTCCGATATTTTCATGGAAATCTATGCTCAGTATTCACTTCACATGAAATTTAAGAAAATCATTCAACGTACTCTCAGAAAAGATTTAAGCGTAAGGTTGGAGATTCACATTTTTATTTTGTGTACTTCATGTTTCACAATTAGCAGAATCTTCAACAGAATGAGACTGCAAAGAAACTTTTCATATAATTACTTCCTTTAAATTTCAGGATTCATAATCGAAATAATATTTTTAGTTATAAAGTTCATGGGACTCATAAACTTCAGTGGCTCACTTTAGTGAGTATGGGCTTGGCAAACCCGAGGTACCTGATGCTGGACCATGCCTTACTTCATGTAATATACATCTGTTATATTATCTGTAGACTGGTCCCTCCTCTTCCTTTCTTCTCGCTCCTTCCCCCGAATGCTATTAGAGTATTCGAGGGCTAGGGATGAATCTTTCCTATTTTGCTGTGTCATTTCATCTTATGCAAACAGGGCATTACCAAACACTGTAACATGGTCAGGTCATCAAACAATGGTCATACTGCATTGTCCATCAATGGGCCCTCTACCTGTTTGGGGAAGTGCAAAGAAATGGTTCTGCAAAAGGTTGGAAATGGCAACGACAATGGCTTTAGACAACTGAAACATCTCTGTTGGTAGGCCAAGCACTACCAACTAGATTTAGTTGGGCTTTCTTCAACCAAGAGGAGAGGCTCTGGTACTGTCGACCTGGATGAGGGGTGGAGGCTCTACTACTCTGGTGTAAGCCTGACAATGTCAGCTCACACAGGTGTGGGGATACCCACAAGCCCCCCCCCCCCCCCCCAGCTGTCAGACTGTGTTGCTGAGTGGATCCCATTGGGGGGAAAGGGCATGTGTGTTAAGGCTTCAGATGAAAAACCACAACTTGGCCGTGCAAGTCTATGCATCTAATCTGGAGTCAGAATACTCTGCCTTCCTAGAGGAAGTGGATGCTGCTTTTGACAGGGTGGCAAACATGGAATTAGTCCTGCTAATGGGTGACTTCAATGCACATGTTGGAACAGATGACCAGACGTGGAGGGGTGTGTGGTTGAGAGGAACGGAGACCCTGACCTTAACATGGATGGGTTGAAATTATTGGACTTCTGCTGTACTAACAGCTTGTCCATAATGAATACCTTCTTTCAGCACTGAGGTCCATAAGTATACCTGGTACAGGGATACACTTGGACAGAGGGGAGTCTCTGCTTGACTTCTTTATAGTCTCAGCAGACTTATTTTCCTCAGTGCTGGACGTTCGTGTGAGGAGAGGGGAAGAACTGTCGGCTGGCCACCACCTTGTTGTCTGCACTTTACGGCTTCAGAAACCAGATGCTACTATTAATGCTGGTAGGCCTGGGCAGCTATACCACGTGAAATGGGAGGCACTGTAAAACGAGGCTGTGAGGAAGAATTTTGCAGATGACATTTCCTCCAGATTCAAAGAGATTCCCAAACATACTGCAGATGTTGAGGAGGAGTGGGAGCTGTTCAGAACTGCTGTCACTGCCTCTGCATAAAGCAGCTTGGCGTGGTGGCAGGCAGTGAGGGTGGGGGAACACCTTGGTGGAACCGGGGGGGGTTCAGGGGGATGTCTGGGCAAAGGGGAGACTTGCCTGGCATGGCTTGGGGTCAGGTCACCTGGGATGCATTTCTGGTACACAGGCATGAAAAGATGCTGCTGAGGCAGTAAAGATAGCAAAGTAGAAGGCTTGGGAATCCTTTGGAGAAAGATTACTCATCCTATGCAAATACAAACAAAGTATTCTGGCAGACCATCCACCGCCTTCGAGGAAGGAAATCGTGCACAGCAGAGGCAATTAAGGCCTCTGATGGTGCACTTTTAACAACCGAGAATATCCTCCACAGATGGAGGGAATACTTTGAGAGCCTTCTTAACCCAGCAGTTGTGGACATCCGAGAGGTGCATATTGGGGCAATGACTGGTCTTGCAGCAGAGGAGACCAGAGAGATTGCAGCAACTATTGTGGCTTCTCTTTGCTCAGCCTGCCTGGGAAAGTATATGTTAGGTGCTTGAAAAGAAGGTGCAGGAGCATAGTTGAGTCAAAGTTCAAGGAAGAACAATGTGGCTTTCATCCTGGTAGAAGCACAACTGACCAAGTCTTCACTTTAAGGCAAGTCTTTGAGAAATCTTGGGAATATGCCAAGACTGTCTACACATGTTTTGTGGACTTGGAGAAGGCATATGACCAGGTTCCTTGGGATGGACATTAGCAAGTAGTACAGGAGTATGGAGTGGATGGCCAACTATCAGCTGCCATCAAGTCCCTGTATAAATGCTGGGAGTTTTGTGCCAGGGTAAACAGCACAAAGTCTGAACCTTTCACAGTCTCCGTTGGCCTCTGCCAAGGGTGTGTTCTGTCCCCCTCCTTTTCATAATATTTATGGACTGGATTGATAAGACACAGCTGAGGCAGTAAGAAGATGTAGCATTGGACATCTGCTTTTTGCAGATGACCTAGTTCTGCTTAGCTCTTCCGCAGATGACCTCCATTGGACCCTGGATAGGTTTGTAGCTGTTTGTGCAGAAGCCGGAATGAAGATCACTGTGGCCAAAACTGAAACATTTGTGGTCTCAAGACAACCATCCCAGTGCACTCTACATGTGAGTGGAGTCCCATTGAGGCAGGTGGAGAAGTTTAAATATCTTGGGTCTATATTCACGAGTGATGGAAAGTGGGATGAAGAGCTAGATACTCGAATTGGCTTAGCAAGCTCAATATTGCAGGAGCTTGGCCGTTCAGTAGTATTGAAGCAGGAGTTAAGAGCCAGAATGCAAAGCTGGCTGTCTTCAATACAGTCTATGTCACCATCCTCACCTATGTTCATGAGAGTTGGGTAATGACCGAAAGAATGTGGACACGAATCCAAGCGGCTGAAATGAGGTTCCTTCGAGGGGGGGGGGGGGTTAGGGCTGACAAGACTCGACAGAGTCATAAGTTCTGCAATTCGGGAAACCCTCAATATTCAACCGTTGCTTCTCCATGTTGAGAGATCACAGTTACGTTGGTACGGGCACCTGATCAGAATGCCACAAGAGAGACTCCCCAGTAGGCTCTCTTTGCCAAGCCAGAGGGTGGGAGAACATGGAAGGCAAGGACTCGCTGGATAGATTATATTGCAAAACCTTTGGTGGACATGTTTGGAAGTCCCACCAGAGCACCTGAGTTTGGTGGTGGAGGATCGCAACCATTGGAAATTTCCTCTTGCAGCTGCTGCCCCCACAACCCAGTTAGGAAAGGTGGACTTTGAAGATGAATGAATATAAAGTATCCATGTTTTCTTTCTTCTCCATGACTTCATAATACCCTGCAGTGAAAAACTCAGCTGCAATGCCTTAAAAATCAGAACTACTTACTATTCTTAAATTAAAGATACCCAGCAATTATATACTTGGTTTAATCCTTTATCCAAGTGTAAGCAAACAAGTTTGCACCCGAACTATTTTCAGGACTAGGGAAACTCATATATAACCAAATGGAAAAACTTCCAACAATATCTATATCTCTATCCAGAATAATTTAATAATAAGGTGTGAGCAACTCGTATATGAAAATATGACTTCTGCATTACTTCAACCTTGGTATCACCACCTCTGGGTCTGGCTCCCACTGATGAGACCTCAATAAAGGTTGAAACCGGTCAGGTAGTGGCCCTTCCCTTAATGCATAACATTATACATCCACAAGGAGATGTGCTTTGCATTATGGGAGATACTAAGACAAGTGATGTGAAGTCATAAGCTTCTATATACAAGTTGCCCCAATCCTGAAAATAGTTCAGGTGCAAACTTGTTTGCTTACACTTGGATAAAGGATTAAACCAAGTATATAATTTCTTGGTATCTTTAATTTATAGCATAACCAAGTGGAAAAACTTCCAACAACTTACTATTCTTATAAACAATGTTGTGAGTAAGGGAGTTAGGATTTAGTAACCAAATGGAATGGTATTTGCAATTGAATACCATTCCATTTTGTATTAAAGGATATATGGTACTTGCATATTACTAGTTTCAAATACTATAGTCATTTCACACATACAGATGCAGCTTGAAAAAATATCAACAAATGTGAACTTCTATAGCTTTTTAAAATAATATACAGCAAATACAATTTTGGACATTTTACACATTAACAAAAATGGCTTTCTTCATTTGCTGTTTCTTCCTTCATCAACTGAATCAACATGCTTTTGATTAATGATACTGGAATTCTGTCATTTGCTTCTCTTTTAATTTTCTTCAAAAGAAAATCAAAATACTTTTTTTTCCCCATTTTACATTTCTGGACCTAGAAGTAAATGAAAAGTTTTTATAAAAATAGTAAAAACATCATAAATCTAATTGCAAACTGAAAAAATAAGTTTTATTTTATTTAAATTTTGTTCACATATACAGCAGAAGAAACATGGGTTGCATTATAACTTTTATTAAATATTAAAGAAAAAGTTATATTTTTCTTCTTAAATATAAAAAAGTGAGTAATGTTTTTATATATTATTATTATTATTATTGTTCCGGGAAACTCCAAGGAGTCGACAGACTCATCGAGGGAGGCCCTAACATCATGTCTGGAACAACTATTCAACATTCACACAGTATCTATCATATCTTGCCTTGAACTCATTCACGGTCGTAGCACCCACAACACACTCTGGAAGCTTATTCCATTCATTCACCACTCTCCAAGTAAAAAACCTAGCTCTAACACCCTTGTCAACCACGTTCTTGGCCAGCTTCCATGCATGGCCCCTAGTCCTCCCACCATCAGTCATATTTTCAAAAATATCTTCTGGATCAATCTTATAAAAACCCTTCAGTAATTTGAATGTCTCAATCATATCACCCCCTCCTTCGCCTATCGTCCAATTTCTGCAACCCACAAATCCTCAACCTATTCTCATGAGGTTCATTCCACAGACCTGCTATCATCTTGGTCACTCGTCTCTGGACCCTCTCCACTTCCTCCCCATCACGAAGAAACCCTGCTGCCCATAACTGGGCACAGAAGTCCAGATGGGGTCTTATCAAGGCTCGATACAGAGGAACAACAACTTGTTTCTCTCTGCATGTTAAAGTATTTTTCATAAGCCAAGTGATTTGGTGAGCTGTTTTAGTTACTTTTGCAATGTGCTCCCTGGCCTCATCAATCTCCTGGAGTACGGTTCCACCTATGCGATATACTGCTGCTAATCTTTTCACCCCAAAGTGCATAACCTTACACTTTGCCACATTAAACTGACATCCATTTTTCCTAGCCCAGTCCTCCAAACTATCCAAATCATCCTGTAAAATTTTGACATCCTGTGCATTCACAATTGCTCTACCCAACTTTGCACCATCAGCAAACA
The DNA here is from genome assembly GCF_054136105.1 of Typopeltis vanoorti. Lineage (NCBI taxonomy): Eukaryota > Metazoa > Arthropoda > Arachnida > Uropygi > Thelyphonidae > Typopeltis > Typopeltis vanoorti. Next base: position 107,939,821 of record NC_143554.1, read on the forward strand.
AGTGAACACTTCCTCTCAACTCCTTTCCAATATCATTGATGAACAAATTGAAAAGCAGTGGTCCAAGAACAGAGCCCTGCGGCACTCCACTAGTCACAAGACGTCTTTTTGACTCCACTCCTGAATAAACCACTCTCTGGTATCTCTCCTTCAACCACCCTCCTATCCATCTTACCAACCCTATATCTATCCCCATCTGCTCCAGTTTACTGATTAGGGTTCCATGTGGTATCCTGTCAAAGGCCTTGGCAAGGTCCAGTAGTATCACTGTAAACCCATTACCCCTATCCAGTTCAGCCGTCACTGTGTTATAAAACGTGAGCAAGTTACTGAGGCATGATCTACCCTTCACAAAATCATGTTGTAATCCATACAGTATCCCATTTTCATCTATCCCATCCTGTATTCTTTTCTTGACTAATTTCTCTAAGACCTTGAGAATGATTCCTGATATGCTAATCGGTCGGTAATTTACAACAGCAGTCTTGGAACCACCTTTATGCAGTGGAACTATTTTCCCCTCCTTCCACCCGCTCGGGACTAACCCAGACCTGAGACTCAAATTAAACAAAATGGTCAAGGGTACTGATAATTCTTTAGCTGCTTCTCGTGGTATACCAGCTCGTGTAGTACACCACAATTCCCATATAATCTACTGGTTTATTCGTTTCTGCAGTGTCACCACCTGGATGATATATTCTTGGAAAGTGCTCACTCAGTAACTCAGCTATCTCAACTGATTCAGTTACCTCCCTACCATCGGCATTCTTTAAAATCATTCTGCCATGTACATTTTTCCTTTTACTTGCTACATATCTAAAAAACTGTTTAGGATTCTCTTTAGCCTGCATGGCCAATGTTCTTTCGTAATCCTTTTTTGCTTTTCTTACCACACTTGTCACCCTTCTGGCCTGCGCTTTATACTGTTCATGTGCCTGCCAGTCACCTTTCTCCTTAAATTCCCTCCATAGTTGTTTCTTTTTTTGCAGCTCAAGCATAATGGTGTTATTCATCCATTTAACCCCTAGTTGATTTATTATTCGGACTCTAGGAATACAGTCAGCCATTGCTTCATGCAAACACTTCTTAACTACCTCCCATGCACTATCAACTTCTAGTCCTTGCAGTTGTACATGCCATGGCACTGAGCCAATCAAACTGCTAAGCTTGTCATACTTTCCAGCCCGATAATTCCACATGTACCCTGTCTTAATTGAAAATTCTACACCTTTAGCCACCTCCCAAGTCAAGACCCTATGATCACTCTCACCGATTGGTGGCAATGTGGTCATATTTGTTACAGCCAAATCCTCAGATGTAATTAATGGTTAAGCACTCTCTGACCCCTAGTATTTTCCATTACATGCTGTCACAGATAGTTATCCCTTAATAACCGCATAAAATCCAATTCCTTCCTCCTGTCTGTCCTCTCCTCACTCCAATCAATGCGACTATAGTTGAAATCTCCCATAATAATCACCCTCCTTTCACTCATTTCTTCTATTTGCTTGTGCATATTGTCACCACCATCTTTTCCATCACCTGGTCTATAGCAGCACCCAATTGTATATTTAGTTCTGCTAGCCACAATCTCACACCAAATGGCCTCAAATGTGCTCTTTTCTCTATCCTGCAATTCAACTTCTATTCTCCTTGGCTGTAGCTCATCAGCTATCATCAACAATACTCCTCCCCCCATTTTATTCTCTCTGTCATGCCTGAACACACTATACCCATCACATTCAATCCCACTAGCTATATCAACTACACTCAGCCAAGTTTCACTAATACCAACAACCTGTGGTCTGGAAGTGCCAACCATGGCCAAAAACTCTTCCTTCTTGTTCCTAATACTCCTAGTATTAGTGTACATGAATTTAAGACCCCCCCCCCCCATTAGCCCCAACCCTACCTTGATGCCTTATATTAACTATCCCACTCTGGTTTGTTGTCTTTATTTGCTCTCGCATATTATATTCATTCTTACATTCAACTGCCTCCCTAAGGACTGTATATCTACTCCCCCCCCCTTAACAAATCTAGTTCCCTGAATTTGCACATCCACTACATTCAGCAATACTTTCTCAAGTCTTCTTACACCATAACCATTCAAATGCAAGCCATCCATCTTATATAGACCCTTTCGCCCATCAAACTCACTCCACACGTCCACAAATTCCACACCACTCGTCATACATAACCCACGCATAAAGTCATTCGCAATTATGGCCCTCCTTTTAAACATTTCACTGTCATACCGTGGCAAAAGACTAATCATTCTAACTCTCTCACTCTTTTCTTTTGCTACCTCAAATAATTCATTCAGGTCTTCTATCATTTCCATTTTATCTCCTTTCAAATCATTCGTACCTGCCACAACAATCATTTCTTTCACCCTTTCCTTTTGCTCTCTAATAGACTCAGTTACATCCTTTATGGTCGCAGCAGGTTGGTACGATTTTGTCAAATCCTCTACTAACACACCTCGTACTAATGAGTCTCCATACAGCACTCTATCCTTCATTTTGTTCATGTTCACATTCATACGCCTATTTTTCCTGTCATACCTTTTATTATTGGTTGGTTCATTCAGTCGACTTTTGTTCATGCACTCTAGCTGCTGTTTTGCCCTTTCTATCGCACCATTCAACAACGCGATCTCACTCAATGCATCTATCTCATATTTTTTATTCTCTGAGAAACCATTAATACTATCATTCACACTTTCTACATTCACACTCTCATAATTCTCATGTACAACCTTGCCGTTTCTTGTCATATCGCTATTTTCTTCATTCTGAAGTTTGACAAAAATATCACACTCATGATCCGAAATACACTTCAATTCCTCATTCTCCCTACATTTTCTACACACATTCAATCCTTTATTATCATCTATCCACCCTCCGCAAAGCGTACATTTCACAGCTAGTACACTGACCTCATTTCTTTTATACTACTGTTCTTTGATAACGATGGCGAACCATCATTACTGGCCGCAATTTTCCTTCGTACAGGTGCCATAATTATTGCGACGTGTTTTATCAAATAATAAGTTATACACACCAAAAACACACAAACAGACGCACTAAAATACGCAAGGCTAATATAATTGTCATTACAATCTCAGATGGCAATATAACTGTTCCAGTATTCAAAAAGTTCTGGCTTTTTTGAATGAATGAGAGATCAACTGAACAACAACTCCAACACTGGGACAATGTTATTTATTTAAAACTCTGTTATTTCAATTTTAATCATGCTTATAACTTAACTGTGATTAAAATTGTGCTTGTAGTAATGTGACCATATGACTGTTTCCTTAATTCTTTTAATGGAAATGAGATTAACTCATAAAGATAAGTGTATCATTTTTTTTTATAATTAAGTTTCATTTTTAACATTTTTTTTAATATTATATTAAAGGAAGATACAATTATTCAAATTCTCATTAAAAAACTGTTTCAATCCTCTGAAGTGTATTATCATCATCATCATCAAGTCTTTCCGTGGATACTGGCACATAAGGCTGCAATGCTGGTTTTCCATCTGCCCCTGTCCCTCGCAGCTGCTCTTGCTTCTGCCCAACTCGCTCATCTTGCTTCTTCATTTTAGATTCCATCATTCCTCTCCAAGTTAATTTTGGACGACCTCTAGAGCATCTTCCTTCTGGAGAACAACTCAGTGCCACTTGGGGAATTCTGTTTATCCCCATGCGAAGAACATGTCCAGTCCATTTCCATCTTCTTAGGTGAATCTCCTCATCTATTGACTTGGAGAAGGTTTTCTTTAAAACTTTCTCATTAGTAATTATATTTGGCCAGAAGATTTTTAAAATTCTTCTTAAACACTTATTTTGGAAAATGTCCAATTTATTACTTTGTGCTTTGGTAAGTTTCCACGTTTCAGAGCCATAGTATTTCTCGCAATAGATTTATAGACGTTAATTTTCACTTTACCTGTAATATTTGATGCTTTCCATAATTTGTTTAGTGACCTAAAACAATTTTGTGCTTTAGCAATTCTTTGTAAAACGTCTTCGTCAGTGCCACCTTGTTTATTTATTACTGATCCAAGATATGCAAAAGTATCAACATCTTCAATTGTTTCATTTTGTAACTTAGTTTCTTTATTTGATTTTTCATTTATTCGCATGACCTTGGTTTTCTTCTTGTTTATATAGACCCACAGTTTCTGTGCAGTGAGCAAAGACATCAGTTTTTAGCTGTAAGTCATTTAACTTGGAGGACAGAAGCACTATGTCATCAACAAAATCAAGGTCTTCCAGTGTGGATGTAAATTGATGATTAATTGAGTTTTTCATAACCCAATCAATTAAAATGATAAATAATAGACAGGGTTGTGTGTTATCTGGTCTAATTCCAGTTTAAATGATAAAGTCTGTAAGTTTTCCATCTACTTCCACGCAAGACTTGCTGCCATTATACATATTCTTAATAATGTTGATAAATTTATAAGGTATTCCGTATTCTTCTAATATTTTCCAAAGTTTCTCTCTATTTACAGTCAAATGCTTTACTGAAATCGATGAAGTTTAGGTAAAGTGGGACTTGAAATTCTATACATTGTTCGATTATATTTTTAAGTGTGAATATTTGTTGAATGGTTCCGCAACCAGTTCGAAAACCTGCCTGTTCTTCTCTTAGTAAATTTTCGATTTCCTTTTTTAATCTATTAATTAAAATTTTGGTAAAAACTTTTGCGGGAATTGACAGCAAACTTATTCCTCTCCAATTTTCACACTTAGTCAGATCTCCTTTTTTTAGCGATTTTTATAATTACTGCTTCTTTCCATTGTTCAGGAATTTTTTCTGTCTTCCATATTTCATTGTATAACCTTTGTAATTTGGCAGTAGTTGTGTTGAGATCAGCTTTTAACATTTCGGCATTGATATTATCATTTCCACATGTTCTGTTAGATTTTAGTGCCTTCAGGGCATCTTTGACTTCGCTCAACGAAATCTCATCTTCGGAAATGTTCAAAGTAGGTGTTACACTAGTTGTAATATTTTGTGCCTGTTGAGATCCTGTATCTACCTTTACATTTAAAGTTTCTTCAAAATAGTCTCTCCATCTTGTTTCGATTTTGTAGTCAATCATCAATAACTTTCCTCTAATGGAGGAAGGGATTGCTTTTTTGTTACCACAGATTTGTTTTATAATCTGATAAAGTTGTCTAATTTGTCCATTTTCTTTTCTAAAGCCTTAGCCTCTGCTCCACAAAAACCAACCATACGGCTTCGCTACATTGATGTGTTCGCTATTTGGCCACATGGCTCTGAAACACTCCTCTCTTTCCTTACACACTTAAACAATCAACACGCCAGAATCAAGTTCACCCTGGAAAAAGAGGAAAACAACAGCCTCCCTTTCCTAGACACACTAGTCACCTGCCAGCCTGATGGAACCTTGGTTTTCTCAGTTTATAGAAAACCCACCCATACAGGCAGATAAATTCACCAAAAATCCCCCCCCCCCACAACAATATGAAGTGGTGAAAACACTATACAACAGGGCTAAACTAATCTGTTCTAACAACATGCCCTAAACATTGAACTAAATCACATCCTGAATACTTTCTCAGCCAAGGGCTACCCCCTACCAAAATATTAAAACCTACAAACCACAGCTCCCCCCCCCCCCATCCACAACAAAGATTACTCTAAATCCATCACCATTCCCTACATCCGAGGCACCTCGGAAAAAATTACCAAAATTTTAAAAAAACATGACCTCACCTCCTGTTACAGGCCTTACAGAAAATTGGCATCCCTTATCCGCTCCACCAAAGATCAACCACTTCCCCTAGACCTACCTGGTGTATACCAGGTCCCTTGCAGTTGTAAACTGTCGTACTTTGGCCAAACAGGCAGGACAGTGAATATCAGAATTTCTGAACACAAGGACCACATCCGGTTTCACAAGTACAGCCATTCTGGTCTTGCAGACCATGCTCTGGATACATGCCACAGAATACGGTGGAAGAAAACTACAGTAATACATTGTAGCAAATACAAATTTGAAAGACTATTTATGGAATCAGGCTCAGCCCAAAGAAACTCTCCAAACCTCAACAAATTTGATTGTATGTTCTCAACAAATTTGGGAGGCATACATCAGCAGACCTTCAGCCCAACTGCCAAGAACTACTTAGCCCACTAGAGGGTACCATCAGGACTTCTAAGAGAATGATAGCTTCATATCTTCATTCTCAGTTACTGTGTTTTAGTGCCTGCGTGCGCGTGCCTTTTTATAAGTTCCTTTTGAAAATGGCAACGTGACGTTGCTGAAATATCGGAAATATTTATTAAAGTATAATTTAATTTATATTCGGATCTACGTTGTTCAATTCCCTAAGTGATTTAGAAGTGTCTACAAGAATTGTCCATTTTCTGCAGCATGTTGTGCTTCTTTTGCTAATTCGTCAATATATTTTCTCTTGTTGGCTCTTGCAGCTCTCTTCACACTTTTATTTAGTTCATTATAGTGATTCTATGCACCTTATATAATCGTTCTGAATTTATATTGTTCATTAATGATTTAATCTTTTTTCTCTCTTCAATGAACTTCCAAGTTTCTGCAGTTAACCATTCTTTATTTTTCTTTTTTCTTCGTTTATCAATTACATCTTCAGCAACTTGATTCGTAGTAGAGGTAAGGTGTAGAGACAGTTGAAGATGTCCTCCCGTGATGAGTCTTCGGACTCCTTGGAGGTATCAGGAATAATAATAATAATAACTTCATTATATGCATTCCTTAAGTTTTTACAATAATCTTCTACTTTGTTGTTTTCTACTGTTACATCTTGATTTTCCTCTATTTCTAATATATTGAATCTGTTCTTTATCTCCAAAGCAAACGTTTCTCTTGTTTCTTTAATTTTTTAATATCAAATGCAGTTCTTGAACTTCTTTTCTTGCTTAATATACACTTTGAAGTTTTAATTTCAACTTTGTCACTAATAAGAAATGGTCAGAACCAACATCTGCACCACGTTTGACTCTCACATCAAGCATGGATCTTATGAATTTACTATTGATAGCAACATGATCAATTTGGTTTTTTGTGCTGCCGTCTGGTCCGATCCAAGTCAATTTATGTATTTCTTTATGTTTGAATCTACTTCCTCCAACGAAAAAGTTGTTCATTTCACAAAAGGATACAAACATCATGCCATTTTCATTTCGGTCTCCACAAGCCTTGAAACCTAAGGATTTTTCTTCTACACATAACCTTTTACCCACTTTTGCATTAAGATCGCCAATGAGTATTATCATATTGTGTTTTGGAATAGAATTTATTACTTTTAGGAGTTGTTCATAAAAACATTCTTTTATTTCTTCATCTGCATCATTAGTAGGTGCGTAAACCTGCACAACAGAAAGTTTGATAAATTTGGCAAATTATAAAACTTGGCTTTTATAATTCTCTTGTTTACTGGTTCCCATTCCATCAGACTTTTGGGTTCAATATTAGCGCAACTCCTTTTCATGCTTCTCCTCTGATCCAATATTGTCTTGTTATCTTTAGTTGTAAGTCTACAAAAACCAGTCCATCTGAGTTCACTGATGCCTAAAATGTCTAACTTGTAATTGTCCATTTCATTTGTTACCTGTCTAGTTTTTTCTCTACCTGATACAGTGTTCTGACATTCCATGATCCAATCTTTAAAATTTTTTATGGCTTCATAAGTGACTCTTTCAAGGGTTCCGAAAAGCTTTCCCCTTGGTGTGTGTCATATATACGTTATCCACATCAGACCAGGCTAGATAAGTCTTCTGGGGGTCTCACAAGTCAAGTCTGTTGCCAGGAGCATTTATTCATTCAGATTTGCAGTTTCCGTAATCAGATAATTTTTACAGGGAGAGGCGATTAGTCCTTCTGTCAACCCCCAAAAGGGACCCAGTTATACCCCCCCCTCCCCTGGGACTGGATCTCCATTTATTGCCTCTTACGATATGCAGGTGAGCGGTTGGGGTATCCTACTACCCACCCCAACACAGGGAATATTATCAACATCAATACCCTCAAATTCCTAATATGTACTGCCTGGAATAATCACAAATGGAAAAATTATCAAAAAAATAATTAAATCAAAAGACTGTATGGAAATAGTTACTCTAATAACTTGCATATCTACTCACCATTTTTGGTGATTTTTTAATGACAGCTTCACATATAATTTTAATCTCTTCACTGTCAGTAATCAGTGACCAACCATAAGCATCAACAATCTGAAATATAAGTTTGATTTATTAAAAATCTGAAGGTATCTATTCATTAAAACACTAAAAATTTGCAATATTTCTAATATGTATACAGGTTCTCAAAAAATTCATGAAGCAGTCCATTGCAAGGCAATTCACTGAATAACAATTCATTGAACAGCAGTTAATTTGAAGAGATGGTGAAAGTTTTTTCACTTGGTTATACGATAAATTAAAGATGCCAAGAAATTGTATTCTTGTTTTCATCCTTTATCCAAATGTAAGCAAACAAAGTTTGCTCGTGAAGTAACTTCACGACGACTACTTGATATATTATTATCATGTAATAATAATAATATTATTATTATTATATGACACCTTCGGGGAGTCCAAAGACTCATCGAGGGAGGGCATCTACTCTACAACTCTCTGATTCCATCATTTAATCCACCAACTACAACTACACCAATGCCAACTACCACTGACCACCGGCATTATCACAGACAATCACAAACATCCATGCCCATGGCGGGGATTCAAGCCCACAGCCTTTTGACTGGAGAGCAGATATGCTAACCACTTGGCCAACCAGGCCAGCACATATCCTTATGGACATGTATAATGCTATGCATTATGGGATGGGCCACTACCCAGACTAATTTCAACCTTTATTGAGGTCTTCACGCAAAAAACTTTGTTTGTTTACACTTGGATATAGGATGAAACCAAAAATATAATTTCTTGGCATCTTTAATTTATGGTATAACCAAGTGAAAAAAAACTTTCAACATCTATCTCTAATCCAGAGTACTTTAGTAATAAGTTGTGACACCTTTTGACTACTTATACATGGAAATATGACTTCTGCATTATCACTTCCCCGTCTTGCTCCTACTGATGAGACCTCAACAAAGGTCGAAAGTGGTCTGGATAGGGGGCCCATTACATAAGCATAGCATTATACATGTTTATAAGGATATGTGCATTGTATTATGGGATACTAAGGCAGTTATTGTGAAGTCATTAGCCTCTATATACAAGTAGTTCAGTCATGAAGTTACTTCACAAGCAAACTTTTTTGCTTACACTTGGATAAAGGATGAAACCAAGAATATAATTCCTTGGCATCTTTAATTTACAATTGAAAGGGAATTCATCAAAACCACAATTTTCCTCTCAAAATTAATAAAGAAAAAGTCATGCAGCTTCATTTTGATGATGTAAATTACACAGAAATAGTGGATATTAAAGATCTGACATTATTTCAAAGCCGAATGTTTGGAGAAAACCATAAAAGTTTTGTAAATTTGACCAGAGCTTATGAGAATATGATCCACAGCACTGGAGTTGCCTTAGATTGCACTACTTAAAAGAATGAGACCACTGCCCAAATGTGCCTATTTGCATTTGATAAAGGTTTCACTGGCCTGACAGCTGTTTCAAATTGATTTAAGTTAAGGTAACTCCAATGCTAAGAATTGTATCCTCATAAGCTTTCGATCAAATGTACGAACTTTTATAGTTTCTGCAAACATTCGGCTTTGAAATAATGCTGGATCTTTAATATCCACTATTTCTATGTCATTTCCTCTGAAATATTTTGACATTCCATTGTTAGCTAGTATATCTATCCCATAATATTAGTCAGTATTATGGGATAGATACTATGAATATTCATAATATCATTGAGAATTGAGACTTTTAGAACTTATTTTGTCTGTTTTAGAATATTATCCTGTTGATGTACATAATACTTGATTAAGGCTAGTAACATAACCTTCAATATTATCGATACACTCCATCAATACAAAAACCAAAACTTGTTTTGGTTTATTGGCAGATTGTACTCATAGTGGTTTCTTTTTAAGAAGCCTGTGAAGTGTTCTGATCTGTGTATTGGTGGGATCATGGTCTAAGGGAAAGTAGGTAGAGTTATCGATAAGCAGGGAGGCAAGCTTACCGTGTAATCTTTTTGGTTTATAACTACTATGGCATTCCCTTTATCTGCTTTGGTAATTACTATTCTATTGTGTTTTTTATTTTCAAGATAGTCTCATATTATTTTCTTGAGAGTTTGCTTTACAGTGGCTTTGCATGAATGAGTACACTAGCTGTATCCAGTCTGATATTGTTGGTAATATGAGTAGGAAGGGTGAGGATACCTCATTCTACTTGGATCATAATTTTTTCCTGCAGGAATTTTTCTAGGTGTATGTGTAGTTGTGGCCACAAATGAGTGTGCTAGTTGCTTCCTGCTTGAGAGTTAAGATTTACAGATAATACACATTTCAGGTTACAGTTAATAAACTGTAAACTGAAATGAAAGTTGCTTGACTTTGATTCTTTTCAAAGGGATATTTATTTTTATATTGACGAACATGGAGTAGTGGCAATCACCTCCTATTTAAAATCCCGTGTATACTCTTGTATCCTAGGTAATCTGAAGGCTATCAACAACAACATAATCACTAAAACTACTTAGCTTGAATGTGTTTGCTCCATGTGTTATGCATATTTTTATGTTGGAACATGATGTTAATAATGACAAGTATAATGTTCTAAGCAGAAATCAAACAGGTGCTTGCCATTGTTATCATTAGCTCTTTCATTTCTTATTCTGCTTAGGTCACAAACAAGAATCAGCATTCCTTTTTTTCTCTGTCAGTTGTCTTCTACTTTAAAAAATTCTTCTATTTTCTTCCCAAACTTCTGTGGGACCACAGGCACACACAAAAAAAAAAAAAAAAAAAAAAAAAAAAAAAAAAAAAAACCTCTAATTTCTCATTTTGCAATGTGCTCATATTACACTACTTGAATTAAAAAAAAAAAAAAATTATGTTGAGCCTATACACAATATTAATTATATGAGGCCTAAACCTAGATTTTGTTTATCCAGATAAAATAACATAACTATATGTTATTTTATCATGAAAAGATTTCATAAGACCAATAAGAAATCATGTAAAAATTCCAAAAAGTGTCTATCAAATGTTTGCTGGAAAAAAAGAGAATAAATGTCAAACTTGACTATAATTTTTGGAAAAATTTAATTTTAGATTCTTGATTTTAAAGATGAAATGGAAGAGATTTTTAACATCTGATTTTGTAATTAGCCAGTAAGAGGTGTTAAGAGAACTGACAAATATTTAGCAATACAGGGGTAGGACTGCCAGTCAAAGTGAATGTCTGCTGTATCTCACAGATTCATATAGCCACACTCATGACTTATCATATGAGATGCCAATTTACAATTTAAACATCATTATCTGAATGACACTGTACATTAATTATTTATCTGTGGTTATTCTGTTTGCTAGTGTTACATCAAAGAATTTAAAAAAAAAATTAATAAACTTCTTTGGTGTAATTTTGTCCATTATAAATCATTATAATAATGCTACAAGAACATGTACTCTTAAAATGTAGATAAGTTTTCATTAAGAAGTTCTGCTGTAATATTGATGAAACACAAAATGACTGTGTTTGTGTATATATTTGATTTATTAAACTTTTTATTGTTAAGCTACATTTGGTCACTCAAATAGATAATTTAAACTGAAATATATATTGATTTTTAATTGACATCAGTGATTGAATAGTTCTGTGACGCCCGATCGTTGACGGAAGAAATTCTCCTACATATTTATTGTCCAAACACCTCTCCAGCCTCCTAAAAGGACATATCAGAAAATCGGACACTTACGTTAATTCAAAGCACTTTATTGAAAAATTAAAAAAAACACCTCAATCTTAAAGATAAACATTCTCGCTAGCTTGGACATGGTATTTTTATTTACCAATGTCCCAGTAGAAGAAGTTATCAGTATCTTATACAATCTCTTCCCTGAAGATAAGGCTCACCTTTTATGTCATTGCCTTAAATCTAATTATTTTAAATGGCATGACATGATATATGAACAACTAAATGGCTCAACTATGGGCAGTCCTGTTCATGGAAAAGCTAGAAACAGACATCATTTCAAAATTAGATCCAAAGCCTTTAGCGTGGTGGAGGTATGTAGATGATATCTTCATAATTTGGAGGGACACAAAAACAGCTCTTTTGGACTTTTTAACCAAAAAGTAATTCTTTCCATCAAAAAATATAATTCACTTTGGAACTGGAAAAAGATAATCAACTACCATTTCTGGATACCCTAATCAAGAAACTAGCAGTGGACATATCAAGCTAACAATCTACTACCGCAAACCAACACACTGGATGCTATCTTCATTTCAAATTAAATCACCATATTTCCCAGAAGCTCAGCATAATACATATGCTCAAAAATAGAGCCACCAACATCATATCAGAAGAAAAAGAACTCTATGATGAACTTATTCATATATCATAGACATTAATAAACAATGGCTGTCCAAGGAATTTAATCAACAAGATTCTTCATAGCAACCCCCCACAACAACAATCTACCATCACTCAATACAGATCATCCATAGTTATTCCTTATGTGGGTACAGTGTCAAAAAAGATTGCAAAACTTCTTAAGCCTTTCAACATCAGAGTTGCATTCAAACCTGTCAAGACTATCCGTGATGTTTTAAGATCGCCAAAAAACATTAATGCTTTCTTCAAACACACTGGAGTGTACAACATCACTGCGCTTGTGGTCTAAACTATATAGGGCAGACATTGAGACGCCTCAAAATCCAAAAAAAAGAACATATAGGAGATGTTAATAACAACAGAACAGACAATTCAGGTCTAGCCCATCATTTCGCAATTATTACAAACCACACCATTGATTGGGATAGGAACTCCATGCCTTATCTAGAAGAAGACTTCCATTGTAGAAACTTCAAGGAAGCCGTAGTAGTCCGCTGTTCTGGAGAAAATCTTAACAGAAACCAGGAAATGATAATAGCTGACATATGGAAAATCTTAATAAGATCACTCAGTTTGCCAGAATTTCATTTCGCTCAAAACTACAGAGCATGCTCGCACAACAGTGACTAATACAACACGCTCCATGCGTGTAATGTTATGCGTCTGTTTTCATTTTTAATTTATATAATAGTGTTACTTTATTTTCTCTGTATAAGCCACTTTGAGTTTTCTCTTACCATTATAAGACCTGAAGAAGCTGAACAGCTCTGTTGGCAGAACTTGGCGTTGTATGTTTATAAAACACTGGTCAATTAAAAATCAATACATATTTCAGTTTAAATTATTTATTAAACTTTTTTTTTATATCTAGATGAAAATAAAATGTTCTGTAAGATAGGTATTTTTAGATGCATTTCATAAAATGCCTGAGTAGCTATTAAATTAGTTTTGTGTTCAAGTGGACCATTTACAGGCCACAAAAAAGGAAAGCAAGTCAAAATTGTATAGTACTGCTCTAGATGGAAAATTAAATCACATGTACAATAATATGTCCATGTGATTAATTTTGATTTCGACTGGACATTTTTATTGGCAAAAAAAAAAATAATTCTAATAATTCTTGTCTGCACCAGACAGATGAAATTTGGTATTTAATATTCTTTTGCTATTAGTCAGATTGTTTGTAGTTGCAAAATTATACAAAACAATGTCTCAAGTACATATAAAATGGGTTAACATTTCACAAAAATGAAATACTGAACTTTTTTGAAATCCCTTTCTTAAAAGAATACCACCACTCAATAGGGTTCTTTAAACGTAAATACTGACAATCAAAAATTCACATCTCATTTCATATGCATTATAGATAAACAATAATGGGCTGCTGAACCAATATTTATTTGATACATTACAGCATAGTAAGTTGAGGCAGAGAGAGCAAGGATTATGAATGATATTATTAGAAATGTGTGAAGAGAAAGTAGTGCAGTTTGTTAATGTGTGGAATGTTTGAAGGAAAAACTGAACTGTATAAGTGTGATGGACTGCATTTAAATGATTTTGGTGTGAGTCATTTGGAGAGATTGTGACCGGAAGGGATATTAATGAGTGTAGAGAATGAATCTGAGAAAGTAAGAAGCAATGTGAAAGAGTAGGAGAGTAAGGGAGGAGAGAGGGAGAGAGATTAAAGTGGTGCTTATGAATGGAAAAGTGGGGTAGCATGAATGTAGAGAATGAGAGAACAAGTGTGCAAAAAGACAGGGAAACAAGGAGACTCAGGATGGTAGGGGAATACAGAGTGAGAAAGATTGATGCAAAAAGAAGAACTGAATGTGTGTGTGTGAGAGAGAGAGAGAGAGAAAAGAATAGGATGGCCTGGGATGTAGAGAGAACAGTTGGATTTGAAGAATGTTCCAGGATGGGTAAGGAGAAAAAGAAAATGGCTTGAGGAAGGTATGGAGTGGTCATATTTAATAGGAGGTTTGTCCAGGACACTTCTGAACTTTTTAAATAAAAATTTTCCTAACTTAGTGGCTATTAAACCTTGCTGCCTTCAAAGTATTCTCCTCCACTTTGTGTGCACTGCTGCCAGTGTTTCTTTCATCCTTTGAAACATTTCTGGAACATTTCTTTCAGGATAATGCACAGTATGGCTAGAGATTTTTTTTCTTTATCGAGTCAATCGACTCAAAATGTCAGCCTTTCAGCATCAATTTCAATTTGGGGAATAAAAAAAAATCTGAAATCTGAAAGCACACCCCAACTCAGCATCACCAGAGTTAAAGATCAGTACTATCAACATAAGAAGCCTGACTGGTAAAGAAATGGAGCTAGCTGAGGAATTAGATAAGTACCAGATCGACATAATAGGGGTGACTGAAACAAAAAAGACCTTTCTGAGCAATAAATACAAAATGTTATATTCAGGCAATGACAATCAAGGAAAAGAAGGAGTAGCTATAGTATTCAACACAAAATACGAGGCTAATCTTCTTGAATGGCAGGCAGTCTCAAGTAGAGTGATGTGGGCAAATATCAGAATGGGGAATTGGACAATGAGACTTGTTTGTGTCTATGGTCCCACAGAAGGTTCTACTAAGGTAGAAGTGACAGAATTTTTTGATGCCTTAGAGAAAGCAACTTACAATGAAAAAGGAAAAGTTGTTCCTTGTTGGGATCTAAATAGCAGAGTAGGAAATGATTGTCAGAGATACAAAAATATTTTGGGAAAATTTGGAGAAAAGAGCAAAGCTAATAATAATGGCAAATACCTGTTGGATTTCTGCTCAGGACATGAACTGGTTATTACTAACACCATGTTCAAATAAAAATGTGTACAAATTCACATGGAGAGAAGAGGCAAGGAATAAGAAAAGTCTCATTGACTATGTTATTGTTGATAGCAATGTTTTTGTTAGGGTGTATTGATATGTGATGGATTGATATGGTACAAAGTGCCTTAGACAATAGAAATATAAGATCTGATAATGTTGGAGTCTTGACAAGTAACAGACTGATTTGGAGGAAAATTGTTGATAGGAAGTTAGTAATGATGTAAATTTTTCATGTAGTACTATCATATCCTGTACACCCCTTGAGGGTACATGTCAGGAATTTGATGATGATGATGATGAATAAAAAAAAAAAAAAGTCTGCTAGAGCAAGGTCAAGTGAGTAAGCAGGCTATGGCATTGCTTTTGTTGTTTCGTGTTTCGACAAACATTGATGGATTTGTAATGATGTGTGTGTGTGTGTGTGTGTGTGTGTGTGTGTGTGCAGGCACATTATCATCAGTTTTCCCTCCAAGCATCATGTCTTTTTTTTCTGATAGCCTCACAAAGGCGTAACTTTACCTCAAGATAATACTCCTTGTTCACTGTCTTGCCTTGTGAAAGAAATTTGTGGTGAACAATGCCTTCAGAATCAAAAAACTGTCATCACCACTTTGGCATTTGACTGCACTTGTCCGGCTTTTTTGGGTCGTGGTTACCTTTTTGACACCCACTGTGACGACTGAGCTTTTGTTTCAATGTCATAGCTGTAAACCCACGTCTCATTCCTGATGATGATTTATAAGTTTTCATCCCTATATTGGGTCGTGGTTACCCTTTTGAGCTTTTGTTTCATTGTCATAGCTGTAAACCCACGTCTCATTCCTGATGATGATTTATAAGTTTTCATCCCTATATTGGGTCGTGGTTACCCTTTTGACACCCACTGTGACGACTGAGCTTTTGTTTCAATGTCATAGCTGTAAACCCATGTCTCATTCCTGATGATGATTTATAAGTTTTCATCCCTATAAGCTTGAATGAAAAGCTCTGGACTCACATCAACTCAAATTTGTTTTTGATCACCAGTCAAAAGGCAAGGCACAAATTTGGCTGCAATGCATACCTAAATTTTGTGTAAAAATCTCATTACAGAGAGTTTTTGAAATGTTTATTTCTTCAGCTACCTCATGAACACCTAAACAGCGGTTAGAACAGATGACTTCACGAACTTTTGTAACATTTTCAGCAATCTTCAATGTTGATGGTCGCCCTGAACAGCGATTATTGTCAACTGAAGTTCGGCCATCTTTGAAATGTCCACTGCACATATGTTTGAGTCCGGCCTAAAACCTCATTCCCGAATGCTGTTTTTAACATTTCAAATGTCTCCACGCAAGATTTTCTCAATTTGATGCAAAACTTCATGTAAATTCATCAATCATAAAAATCATTCATTTAAAACACAACAAAAAATCGCTACACATACTGAACACGAGTTGACATAAACAGATGTAATATAATAACTAAGCAAAAAAATATCACATTGCAGTTTTCATTAGGCTATTTCCCAATGTTGCTACTAGATTGCAGCTAGCACTTGACACGATAATTCAAAAGTTTGAGAATTTCCTGAACACACCTCATAAGTAGTATCAGTGAAACTAGATATAGATCCAGGAATGAGCTGTTATGTTTCTATACGAATACCAGAAGTATCAGAAACAAAGAAAATGAAATGGTTGCATTGATTGAGTTTGTTCACCCAAAAATTGTTGGAATAAGTGAGACAAGGTTGGATGAGAATGACATCTTGATAAGAAGAGATGGAAGGGCACGATGTATTTCTGAAGACAGAAGGAGTTAAAAAAAAGGGGGGGGGAGGTGGAGTGATATTGATGCTAGAAAAGAAAAAGAGTTATGTCCATAGAAGATAGATATGCAAGGTGGAAATAATGACAGTGGTTTTGAGACAGTATGTTAAGAGATAGATGTGAATAGAATGAAATACTTCATTGGATATTGCTATAGACTAGTAATGTGGTGGACAGTGACTCTGAAATGTATAATCAAATAGGAAAAGGGTGATTTTAATTATGGCAATATAGATTGGGATGACGAGCTAGCAACTGGAAGTAAAGAAAATGAATTTCTTGAGTTTTTGAGGGTCTTGGATTTGTCAACTCATCTCATCAAAGGATGTCATTATAAATGAGGTGTCAAAACTCCCTCCAGTTGGTGAGAGTAACTATGAAGTGATTACCTACTGTGAAGAAAGGATATATGTGGAACTACAAGGCTGGTGATCATGAGAAGCTCAGAAGACAGCTTAGAAGTGTAGTGTGGAAAGAAGAGTTGGATATAAAGGAGATCAATGCTGCTTGGGTGCTATTCAAGAACTATCTAGTAGAAGCAATGCCTAAATGTATTCCAAGGGTCAGAAGGTTAACCCCTTAACGCACCCAACTGAGTTAACTCGGGTCCAAGAAACTGAATTTTTTCCACGCATGCAAGTTAATACGTGTGACCGTGAATTTTGGTTTTCCATATAAATACAACCGAATATACATGCTAGACAATTTTGTGCCTATTTCCTTTCAGCCGAGAAAAGTTGCCAATGGCGTGTATCAGCTATTTCGTTTGCATTTGCACAATTTTTGTCCACGATTATAACTGCCTAAATTTCTTTGAGCTTTTTTTTGATGATCAATTGATTCAACATGTTGTAGATGAAACAAATAGATATGTGAGGAGTCGTACCAGTGCTAAAGGAAAAACTTCTTGGTATGACACAAATCCAAATGAAATCACTAATTTTGACTGTTGTACTTTTGCAAAGTATAGTAAGAAAACCAGAATACTGTCATTATTGGACAAAAAATCCATTATTATATACACCATTTTTTTCCGGATTGTATGAGCGAGAAACGCTTCGAGGCCATAAAACAATTTCTACATTTTCCAAATAATGATGAATTTGATCCAGCAAATCACCCTCGCCCAAAACTCAACAAAATCTGGCCAATTTATGAAGATTTGAAAAGAAAATTTGGCAATTCGATTACGCCAGAGAAATTGGTGACTACTGACGAAAGTTTATTGCTTTATAAAGGTCGTCTGGGATGGGTGCAATACATTCCTCTTGAAAGGGTCAGATTCAGCATAAAAACATACTTATTATGTGAATCACAAAGTGGATATGTCTATAATTTTATAATCTGTACTGGCAAAAATACCATTCTGGACAGAGATTTTAGGCAATCTTCCAATGTCTTCGCAAGTAGTGATGACTTTGATGAAACCTTTATTGAATAAAGGTTTTTGTTTGACTATGGACAATTTCTATAATTCACCTGGATTAGCGGATCTATTGATAATAAATAAGACTGATGTTTATGGAACATTACGCGTCTCACGAAAAGAAGTACCTAGTCAATTGAAGAATAAAAAATTGAAAACTGGAGAAGTAATTGGTCTTCAGAGAGGGAAAGTGTGTGTAATGAAAGGAAGGAACAGAAGGATATCTCCCTTATCTCTACCATTCACACTACATCAATGGTAGATATAGAGACATGCAAAGGAAGAATAAAAAAACTGCAACTTGTGTTGGATTACAACCATACCATGGGTGGTGTTGATTGCATTGATCAACACCTGTCTTTGTATGTTGTACCCAGAAAAAAGTATTATAAAAAGATTTTCTTTCATCTCTTAGACCTGGCACTGTGGAACGCTTTCGTGCTTTACCAAAAATCTAGCGGTAAGATGGATTCACTTGATTTTCGCCTCAAAGTAATCGAACTCTCCATTGAAAAATATAAAACTACAAGCATTTCAAGAAGTGGACGTCCATCAAATATCCCAACACCACTGAGATTATCTGCATGACATTTTCCATCTTTCATACCACCAACAGAAAAGAAAGAAAATCCAACTCGGCAGTATTTATTTCCTCTGCTCAAGAAAAAGGAATGAACACAATAAAAGGATTTGCAAAGAAACACGATATATGGGTACCGACTGTGATGTTCCTCTTTGTGTCATCCCGTGTTTTAGAATTTAACTAAAACATTATTATTTTCAAGATTTTTTTTTGTTGTCCGCTCGGTTTAGTGAAGTAGATGCAATTTAGTTAACCTTTTTTTGCAAAAAGAGACATTTTTTGTAGTTTTTTTTTTCCAAGATTTGTTAATGTTCTTTTGTGTATAAAGAAAATAAAGAATAAAAAAATTGGCAGAAAAATGACCACTTTCTGATTTTTAATTGATGTGTTAAGGGGTAAATAAGGTAGGTCTGAAAGAGATTAATGAGAAGATTAAGCATGCAATACAGAGAAAGAAGGCATTATGGAGCCAATATAAGATGATTGGTAATAATCATCTTATGTTTGAGCAGCAGTTAGCTTAATGACACAAAAAAAAAATCCTAGGGAATTCTTTCAACATGTAGTCTGCAAAAAAAGAGAACGATTATATAGGATAGCATTGATTGGAGAAAATGGTATATACTGTGGAGAATATAACTGAGATACTTAACAAGCAGTTCATAAAGGTCTTTCACCCTTGTGAATGTGACATCATGGAGAGTTGAACAGCATGGATGAGAAGGAGAAGAGATGTGAGTGACCAAGAGGTATATGTGTAGGTATACTGAGCAAACTTGATGTTTAAAAGGCTGTGAGACTTGATATATCACTATGTATTTTGAAGGAATGTGCCAGGGAGTTAACATCCACCTTGACCTATTTGTTTAATATAGCGGATGTAGTTGTTTTACAAGAGAACTTGATAGACTGAGTGAATGGGCTCCAGTGTGGGGTAGCACCAGTCCAATGTTGCAAAATGTAAGGTATTAAAATTTGAAAACAAAGATGGGATGTAGAATTCACTCTTGGTGGGGATATATATTGCTGGAGGTGGAGGAAATATCTTGGGGTGATAGTGGATAAGGATCTAAAATTTAGAAGACACACTGCCAAATTTGTGAGAAAAACACAACAAATTCTGATGATAGGGAGGACACTGACTTAAGGAGATTCTGGTTCCATTGAAAACCAAGTGATCAACATTCCCACATTTGATCACTTGGTTTTCAAAAGAATAATACTGGAAAGGGTCCAGTATTAACTAAGATGGTTTCTGGTCTCTAGAATGTTAAATATGAAGAAAGGTTGAGACAATATAATTTGCAGAGTCTAGTGGATAGGAGGAAGAGGGGCAATATGATAGAGACATACAAGTTTGTAAGGGATTGTTATGGGATTAATGTTGAAGAGGTTTTTTATAAAATGGTGAGAGATGGGGGAGAACGAGAGGTCACCATTGAAAGATGTATAATTAGGGTGTGAGCAAGGGAGTAAGAAGCAGGTTTTTTTTTCTTGCATGGAGTGTTGTGAATGATTGGAATGCCTTGACTGAGAGTGTTGTGTCTGCAGAGAATTTGAATGTATTTAAGGTATTATGAGCCGTGTGTGTCACAAAGAGACTTCCCATGAGAAAGATCATATTTTAGTCTTTGACTCCATGGGGGTCTTGGGATGATGATGATTTGTTCTTTAGCAAGTCAAGTTCAAAACTAATTGAATTTTATTCTATTATAATTCCTCTTTATTGGCAAATGATTTGAAATAATAACAATTTCTCTGTAGGTCGATAGAATTTAATGAAAATTGATATTTAAGATCACTATTAAGATTTGTTGTGTCATTCCATCTGGCCCATTTTAATTATAAAATTAGGCAAAAGAAAATTATGTTGACAGAATAAATGCAATAAACATCTCTAGATTCAAATGTTGAGATAATAAGCAGTGTCAGTATAAAAGAATGCTATTAGAAAATGTACTTTTTAAATGGTTGTTTGCAATATTTCATACTTTTTTTTATTTTGTAATACCCACCCATAAAAGGATGTTTGTTTTCTATTTTTCTATATATTTTGTAATGTTTAATTTGCTTTTTTACATATTCTGGAAATCCTGCTCTAGAGACCAAACTTTGAACTTTTTCAAGTCACTTCACACCTCCAATATGCAGGATGGTAGTGGTCTCACACGAGACAGTGAAATTCATCTCCTACCTAAGGATAATCACAAACATCTATACTCAAGGTAGGATTCAAACCCACTCACAACTAACCAGGCTGGAAAACTTATTAGTATTTATGATAGATATATATACTAGCAGTGATATTAAAAAAAAATAAAAAAAAATTCTGGAGCAAAAATAAAGAAAGAAAGAGACTACACTTATCATTCACTGTGGCATTTGGTATCTAAAATAAGATGCATAAGATAATTCAAAACTACTCACATCTTCTGCAGACCGTTTATCCTTTGAAATCATCAACTCCAACACATCACCTGCTGTTTCATATGTAATTGCATGTTTTTCCACAAGATTAATGATCTCCCCCATCCTTTCAGGTGCAACAGGACTATAAAGTAATTGGAGCCTAATGTAAATGCTGTTTATTGGGAAAGCATTTATTGATTATGTAAGTCAAAATTTTCCACTACAGCATTCATATATGATTTATGTGGAAGTATAACAGAGATTTAAAAGTGATTATTTACCAATAACTTCATTGAGAGGACATCCAGTGTTGCATTTGAAATATCATGCTATTTTTTTTTATTATTCTTATTTTAGAAGAGTATATTTGTTTCAAAATGTTTTCTGCATAAATACTAATTTTTATATAAACTTTTATAAATTATAAATAAACATAGGTGCCTCTAGTCTTTAGTAACTTCCATGATGCTAGGTCTGTAAAAGAAAGACTTATGGGTTCAATTCTGGTTAATGATTATATAATTATATTAGATTATACAGTTATTGATATAGGTCCTCCTCCACCCCTTCTGGAAGAGACCCAAGATTTTTTTTTTAAACCTGCAACTCAGCAAAATCAACCACACACACAGCTTATCCTGAAGCTTATCCTTATCCTTAAATACAATGTTCCTAAGAGGATTAGGAACATTGTATTTTATTTAAAATGATACAGAAATGCATTGTACTATGCAAATGATGCAAGTTGGAAACCGGCTTTCATCTGTTTCTGAAAAGTTAGCACTACAGCAGCACCATCCCCTCCCTTTGGAACAATGAAAACAGAGACATCAGAGACTTTGTATTATTTACTGTTGCATGTGTAAGTCTGATATATTCAAAATATGTCATCAAATAGTAGAGTAATCACAGTTTACTACCATAGTTAACAAAAAAAAAAAAAGGCAAGAATATAGAGGATATTCTTAAAATCAGTACATTCAAACTATCATATAGGAAATGTGATCAAATAGGCTATTTAAAATAAAAATATCTGAACTTATCCATTTTTAAATATATTTATCAGCAGCAGATCAAAAATATGACAGCTGTACATGAAATACATTAAATAATTTGTTTGGATTTTTATGTTACTTTAAAATTCCTGGGGGTGAGTAAGGTTTACTTTCAAAAGCATCTCTTGAGAAAACTGCAGAAAATATTATTGTGGCCAGATTCATGCAACTCCCTGGCATGGATGATCCACATTTCATAATAAGAAGAAGGAATGCTGATATGAATCTCGCCAAAGAGCAAGTGAGGGACTAAAATATTTATTTCTACTTCTCTGTTAGACGACAGTATTATATATATAAAGCAGTTTTCACAAACACTCTCACCTCTTCCCCCACATTTATGACAATCTCACCCAAGAAAGAATATAAACCTATATATATATACCTCAGAAAACCTATTCTAGGACCAAACTTTTCAAATAACTTGTTTCACTCATTTGTTCCAGGGATGGCTGGGCATATGCCTGATTACTTCTCCCCTATTTCTAGTTTACCTGGCTTTGCACTTTGAAACTCATTTTCTCCAAGCACCTAACTCCAAAACCATTTAGGTGTAATCCATCGAGCATATATAGGTCCTTATGTCCATCAATTCACTCCACTCCGTACCTCCTGCCCAACCTTCTCAATTCTGTCCTATCATACTGCATACTGAGGCAGCAGACAGATATAACTGTAGCATACTTTTTTCTTAGTGCCCTATCATCTGCCTTTTCCAAATCTACAAAATCCTTGTTACATTCCCATTCTGTCCTGACAGCATCTTTTTTTTTTTTTTTAAATAACTCCTACCAACAAAAATTTGTAAACCTAATACACTGTAGGTCACTTAATGGCTAGATAATCCAGAAATCTTTTAGAGACTAAATGTGTAATTTTTTTAGGCTATTAAGTGTGTGTGTGTGTGGGGGGGGGGTAATGAAATTCATTTACTAAATAAGGATAGCACCTGTGTACTATGAAAGTGTTTGCTTCCATACTGATAGATTCCCAGAAGAAAAACCATTCTGTCAGATTCTAATCATCAACTAGAGGAACTTTTTCCAGGCCTTTTTTTTTTTTTTTTTTTCAGCTGGTTCAAGTTAATCGCTCATTTGAACAGAAAGTAGGGTTTTTCTCTCACAGAAACTTGGTTTTTTTTAATACTACAATTCAATTAAATTAACTTTAGAACTTGCACTATTTCTGGCAATAATACAAAGGTGTTTAGAATTAGAGATGATGATATGCCAGCAGTTGTTCTCTTGTCTGCCATATTATCTCTTCCAGTGCCTATCATATCATTGATAGCCTTTGGCTAGTTATCAGTGATTACTCAGGATGGATATTGGCTGCCTGCTGATTTCTAAAAAATTAAAGTAAAAAAAAAAACTATGTCCACTTTGTGTGGGAATAAAAAGGCATTAGAGGATTTTATTTTTTTTATATCTAAAGATATTCACAAACATCCATGTCAAAGGTGGGATTTGAACTTTAGCCTGTTGGTCAAAGAGCAAGTAAACTATCAACTCAGCCAACTAGCTAACTATCTGGCCAGAACTCAGCCTTTTCATCAGCAACTTTCCCTTCCACTAACTTTGTTAACCTCTTCTCAAGAATGCTTACATAAATCTTATTAGGCAC
Organism: Typopeltis vanoorti; assembly: GCF_054136105.1. Classification (NCBI taxonomy): domain Eukaryota; kingdom Metazoa; phylum Arthropoda; class Arachnida; order Uropygi; family Thelyphonidae; genus Typopeltis; species Typopeltis vanoorti. Next base: position 107,964,135 of record NC_143554.1, read on the forward strand.
ATTCAAATGAGAAATTGCTATGCAATTTTCACATTCAGTTCTATTTCTCTAATACCATATCTAAAATACAAGATATAGATGAAAAAAAATATATAAAAAAAAATACTGTTAAAAAAGAAAGATCAAAGTAAACTACAGGCAGCAGAAATGAGATTTTTAAGAAAATTAAAGGAAGCACAAAATAAGACCATATAAAAAATGAAGTTATTACAAGAGTGTTAGATATTTACCACATAAATGAGAAGATCATGGAATACAGAGAGAAATGGAAAGATATTTGCTACCAAAAGAAGTGGATAAATATAAACCAAAGGTTAAAAAGAGAGAGGAAACCCAGCTGCAAGATGGAAAGAGCCAGTGAAGCCAGAACAGGCAAATGCCTAATCCATGATAAGAAATTTTATTTTTCCTTTTTATAGATTGAGAGTTTTTTACAGACTTCAGAGCTCTATTCTAGTTATTCAGTGTATCCACTTTAAAACTTCTGTACCTACAAATATCTGAACATTTCTGGTGAATATCAGCTACTTGAGCTGCTTTTTTTGGCATTTTAGATTTCCAACAGCTTTTTCTACCTCCAATATTTGAAGAAAAGAGCAAAGCTAATAATAATGGCAAATATTTGTTGGATTGCTGCTCAGGACATGGACTGGTTATTACTAACATAAAACATAAAAATGTGCACAAATTCACATGGAGAGAAAAGGCAAGAAATAAGAAAAGTCTCATTGGCTATGTTATTGTTGATAGTGATGTTTTCTCCCTGGTGCAGGACACCAGAGTGTACAGAGGATTTGAAATTGGAAGTGATCACTATTTAGTCTTCAGCAGGATAAAATTGAATTTCATATTGAAAAGAATAACATGTGAGAAAGTTTTAAAGCGAATAAAAGTTGAGAAGCTCTCAGATGTGAGCTGTAGACTAAAATACACAAAGATTTTTGAAGAAAAAATGAAAGAGTTTGAGAACAGGAACCAAACCTTGGATATTCAGCGGCAAGCATTGAAGAAAACCCTGATTGATTCAGCCAGAGAGGCATGTGGTGAAGTTATCTGCAAGGATAGAAAAATCAGAACTCCATGGTGGACACAGGAAGTTAAAGAGGCAGTGAAGGAAAAAAAGAAAGCATATCAAAAGTTCCTGGCAAATAAGTCAGTTTGTGCTCTTAGAGAATACAGAGACAAATGTAAGAAAGCTAAACACTGTGTAAAACTAGCCAAACAAAAGTCATGGGAGGACTTTGGCAAGAACATAGAAAATAAATATCAAGAAGGTGATAAGATATTCTGGAGGTTGTTGAAAAAGTTTAGAAATGGAGGAAAGAGTGCTGTAAAAGGAGTTAGAGATGATAAAGGTGATATGAAAACAGGAGAAACAGATATTCTTGAAGTATGGAGTAATTACTTTGAAAAATTGCTAAATGAAACAAGCAGTGAATAGCACAGTGGTAAAAAACACTCAATAGGCATAAAGTCAGGAATACATATTCATACTTGAAGTATAAAAAGTCATCAAAGGCTTGAAATGTGGAAAGGCAGCAGGAGTAGATGATATTCGACCAGAAATGCTGAAGTATGGTGGTATAAAAGTCTTGCAGTGGCTGCACTGCATAGTTCAGAAGGCCTGGACAGAGGGACGAATTCCCGATGATTGGAGTAGAGCTCTCATAGCACCCATATATAAAAAGGGAAATAAAACTGAATGTGAGAATTTCAGAGATATTTCCCTACTGAGTGTTTCTGATAAGATATATATGCAAGTATAGGCTGTCAGGATCAGATCTTCACTTTACGACAAATAGTGGAGAAATCACGGGAATATAACAAAGATCTCTATTTGAATTTTGTAGATCTGGAAAAGGCATACGATAAGGTGCCAAGAGAGAAGCTATTCAATACACTACAGTTATATGGTGTCAATGGGGCATTATATCAAGCAATACATAGTCTTTATTTGAGTTGAAAGTCAGCAGTTAGAATTGATGGAAGTACAGGAAGATGGTTTAATGTTAAATCTGGTGTGACACAAGGATGTACATTATCCCCTCTGTTATTCATTATCTATATGGATCACATTATGAAGGAAAGTGGTATTAAACAATATCAAAATTGGAGATGTTAATGTCAGCTCTTTGCTTTATGCGGACGATGTTATACTTATCAATAAATCTGCTATGAGGCTGCACGATTCCTTGACTAAATTGAATAACTGTTGTAATAGATACCGTATGAAGGTCAGCAATAAAAAGACAAAGACAATGAAAATAGGCATAATCGTTGAAAGTGTCAACTGCATTGTGAACAGAGAACCTTTGGAACAAGTGAAACATTTCACCTACTTAGGCACGATTTTTAGTGAAGATGGTAAATTAAATATGGAAATATACAACAGAATTAATAAAGCTGGTATAGTAGCAAGTCAACTGAATAAATTCATATGGAATAAGAGAGAAATTAGTCAGAACACTAAATTAGCTTATACAAGACAGTGTTCAAACCAGTTTTAACTTATGGATCTGAGAGCTGGGTCAGAAGTAAAACACTTGACCAAAGACTACAGACTGCAGATATGAGAGTCCTGAGAAAGATTAGGGGCATGAACAGATAGTATCAGTGGCAATATAATATTAAAAATGAGGATATTAGTAAAGAACTTGACATTGTCAGCATCCAGGAATGCGTTAGCAGAGCTAATCTCAGGTGGTATGGTCATTTAAACAGAATGGACGAGGAAAGATTGACAAAAGAAATGTTCTCTGCCAGGTTGGCAGGAAAACGACCCAGATGTAGACCAAGATATAAATTTATTGATATGGTGCAAAGTGCCTTAGATGACAGAAATATAAGATCTGATAATATTGGAGTCTTGACAAGTAACAGACTGATCTGGAGGAAAATTGTAGATAGGAAGTTAGTAATGATGTAAATTTTTCATGTAGTGCTATCATATCCTGTACAACCCTTGGGGGTACATGACAGGAATTTGATGATGACGATGAATATTGAAATATACGAGGGTGGTCTGATAAGTTATCGGCCTAACATTGAAAAAAGAATTTATAATTTCAAAATTATTTTTATTTTTCAACATAATCTCCCTTAAAACTAATACATTTATTCCAGCGATGCTCCAGCACCATTATCTAGTCCCTGTAGTGGTTCTCAGTAAGATCTGCAAAATACCCCTCTACAGCTGCAATCACTTCTTGATTTGAAGAAAAACGCTGATCAGCAAGGAAGAGTTTTAGTTCTGGGAAGAGACAGAAGTCAGAGGAAGTCAAATCTGGGGATTAGGGTGGATGTTCCAACAATTCATAGTGCAGATCCCTTAATTTTCCCAGTGCAAAAACGTTGTCATGGGCAGGTGCACTGTCTTGATGAAAGATGATTTTTTTCTTCTGCAAACCGGATCTTTTCTCACGAATTTTTTCGTCTAGTCTAGTTAAAAGATTGGAATGATATTCCCCGGTTATTGTTTTACCCTTTTCAAGATAATTAACAAACAAAATGCCTTTAGCATCCCGAAACATGATGCTGTGACCTTTCCTGCTGATGGAACCGATTTTTTCTTCTTTGGTGCTAAACAACTGGCTTCTGTCCACTGTTTTGACTGCTGTTTGAATTCTGGTGTGTAATGAAAAATCCTAGTCTCATCCATAATAAAAAATCGACACACAAAATCAGTTTTATTTTTAAAGATGATCCAAGTGAAGAACATTTTGGATGTCCTTCATGGATCATCTTCAAGGCTGGTTACGGCCAGTTTAAACTCTGCAGTCCATTTCTTAATTGTTGAAAACAGAGCAGAAGAGTGCCCATAAATTTTTATGAACTTCGAATGAATTTCTTTTGGCATTAAACCTTCTTTTACAAATAATTTTATAATAGCACAATACTCAATTTTATCCATTTCAAGGGATACACACTACACTTTTGCTTCAGACAGTTTTTTTTAAAAAAAACTACTTGATAGAATGACTTGCAATTTCACATGGATGCTTATGACAGATGTACCAACTCAGAAAAAAGAAATCTTGCCAATAGTGTTGCCATCTATGGTCGAGGCCAAGTACTTTTCAGACCACCCTTGTACTCATAACTACATTTCTTCTGGATATTTTCTACTACTGTTTTGTAACTGTTTATTTCATAATTTTTTCAAAGTTTTAATGGCACCTTTATCATCTCTGATTCCTTTTACAGTATTCCTTTCTTCATTTCTAAGCTCTGTGCTTTCAACAGCGTCAAGAAAGTTTTGCTGCCATCATAATATTTATCTGCTGTATTCTTCCCACAATATTTCCATGACCTTTGTTTAGCAACTTTTACACATATTTCAGCTTTCATTTTTATTTTTTAATATCCTATAAAGGCATATGCTGGCATGTTTGTGAACTTTTGTTAAAATCTCTTATTTTCTAGACAACTAAATTCTTAAGTTCCTTTCTTTAGGTCTCTAAGGTTTGGTAAGGTTTATCTATAGTTCACTATGAGAGATGCTCTACTTTGATTCCTTTTAAAACTTTTATATGTAGTTTTTGTTTCAATTTGACTCATTTTTATCCTGCTCAAAACTAAATGTTATCACTACCTATTTCAAATCCCTGTATACTTTCTCATATCCAGAACCAGTCTAAAATAACATTATCAACAATCAATCTTTTTTTCATTAATTGCATGTTTTCTCCTCTATGTGAATTTATGCACATCTTTTTGTTGGAACATTAATGACCAGTCCATGACTTGAACAGAAAGCCAGCAGGTAATAATAATAATTTATAGTATTTACAGGTTTTTAATGATCCTAACCTAAGAATAGCTTCTTTATTTAGTTAGTTATTTTTTATTTTTATGGCGCAACTACATCAAGGATCATATTGCAGCAGAACACAGGTTACAGCAGTACATATTATAAATTATTAGTAAGACAATTCACAATCGTGTCCCTAGCAGGATTCGAACCTACAGTTTCTTGGCTGGAGACTAGACAAAAAGCCATGCTCAGCCAACTAGGCTAGAATGGTTTTTGTAACCATAATTTTAGGACAGGTTAGACTTAGGTCTAAATATATGTTCTTTTGTGTAAATGTGTTTCCTCCCTGGTTTGCCTAAATGCCAGAATAAAAAACCCAAGCTTTTAGGAGGAAAAATCCTGCCATCTTCATATGAGACTACTTAATCACCTTCAAATGAAAAACCTTGATAAAGGTTCTTTGTTCTGCTCAAAACTAAATCCTAGACAGGATTTGAACAGAGACTTTTTCCAAACAAAAGGCTTCATCAAAACCAGATTAGCTACTAAGGCTTGAAAATCAAGGGTACTTACTGTTATTATTAGCTTTGCTCTTTCTCCAGTTTTCTCAAATTATTTCTATATAGCTGGGAGTCATTTCCTACTTTGCTGTTCAGGTCTCTCCAAGAAGAACAGTTTTTCATTTTTTTTATATATCAGTTGTGCTCTCTAATGACTTGAAAACTCCTCTAATTTTTCATTCATAAAACTGTCTGTGGGATTATAAGCACAAATAAACAAAATGCCTAACCTAACCAAACTACACTGCAAACTACTCTTGCAGTGTAGTTTGTCATTCAAATCACTTGCCAGTCAAGAAGTTTATATTCATGTTTAGTGTTGAATATTATAGCTACTCCTGATCACTATTAGAAAGAGAAATACTTATAAAAAAAAGTATGAGAGATATAAACAATTTAACCCTCTCATGCATGAATTTTTATATTCATTTATAAAAAATTACAATGGCATGATACAGTACCATTTAATCTTATAATATTACCATGAATTCGTTAATTTTGCTAAATTTATGTCCTGTATATGTAAAAAATGATGTCCTCATCTGAGGACATCATGCACTAATACCAACAGACTACAGACATATTTCTATGGAAATGACTTAGACTAAGGAATTTATTTTCATTGAAAGACATTACAAGTATGACAAAACAGATTATAAACAATTTATATTTTGCTGACACACTGCATGAATGATCAAAATTTTGATTACTTAGTACATACAAAAAAGTAGAACAATTAGAATTTGAAGTAGAGCTATGAAAATCAAGAACAGTTTTATTCTCTTTGCCTCATTTTGTATGGAAAGACTGAAAACATTCCAGACAGATTAGAACCTCACATCTACCACAGATGTATCTTGTTTTACTCTTGCAGTGTACATCTCTGCAACGATTGGCATAAGCACCTGTTGCTTGTTTGGGAAGTGTTCACTGCCGTCAAAACGTTTCTCACGTGGCACAGAGTGAGTTTTGCGTTTCTTTAGTGCTGGTCGTGTCTGACTTGAAGGGCTTCCTCATTTCTTTGTACCTAGCTGAGCTAAACCTTGATATATCAAAGCAGTTGCCACTCTTGATTTGAATTCCATCAAATCCAATTTTTCTTTTTCTTCCCATTTCCAAGTGATCTGTGCATTACAAACAAGTACGTTCAACATATGGCAAAAAATTCTCATATACCATCATTTGTTCCTGGTATCATTTCAATACAAAGCCACAAGAGAGTCCATAAGGTCCACTCTACCCACATGTTTGTTATAAACAGCTATGCTGCGAGGTAGTGGAATCTCAACATACTTTTTTCCTTTCCGGCTGAACCTCTGACATACACTGACAGGCTCCTTTCCTAAGTAGCTAGATACCACATGTACTATTGAGTTATCAACCCATCTAGTGACAGTAATGCCATCTGAGGATGTAACTGACATATTTCCTCATCCCATCTTCTGCAAATCCTTTTCATTTTTCAGTTTCTTGTCAGCACCTTGAAGTTGATTTCTTCTGCATGTACCCACATAATAAATATCATCTTCCTTTAGTAATTAGGAGGATGCTTGTGAAGCAGTTGTCTGTGTATACCTTGAAGTTCTTACCAGCAAGATCATGACAAAGCCTAAGTACTACATTTTCACTTGCACTGAATGAGTGAATTTTGTCTTCCAGGATCTACACCTACATAAAGATCAAAACAAAAATATACATAGCCTGAAATGCCTGACCTCACCTACATTTTGAAACCCCATATTTTTGGTTTTTTAGGTAAGTATTGTTTGAGTTGCAAACATCCCTTGAATGGAATCATCATCATCTCATCTACACTCTGAAATTCTTCTAGGCTGAGCATGGAATGTTTCATGAAACTTTTGCAGCACTTTCTTATACGTATTGCTTTGTCTTTATTGTTGGTAGGTATTGTGTCTGGATTAACAAAATGCAAATATCGCCTTATGTCCTCCCACCCGTTCACTGACATAGCATCAACTATAACATCAATGCACAGTCCATGTTCAGAAGACCAATACTGCCTTACACGTAGGTATTTTATGTATATCATGACAAGTAGAATTCCAAGGTAAATTTTGAGTTCAGTCATTTTCATCCATCAATTCATCTGGAAACAGCTGTGAAAAATAATCTACAGGGCTCTCTCCATAAATATTTACTTGGTGTTTTCCTCTAAACTGTGGTTCAGTACCAGCAAAGGAATTATCTTTCTCACTAAACACACTGGTTGTCTCTGCAATGGCATATGATCAGCAACAGCTGTATTTTGCACACTAGCTGGACTTTGAACATTGACCAACAGGGAAGGACACCGAACATCACTGTCTTCACTTGAACTGTCACTCTCTGTAGGATCATTTTGTGGTTGCTGGTATGTAGGATCATCATCAGAATCACTTAGCTCCAAACCATTTTCAGATTCCTCCAACAATTTTTCAATCTCCTCTTCAGTAAGTCTCTTGTGGTAATAGGCCTTTTTTATGCCTGATGGACCTGGCTTTTGGTTATCCATCTGTAAAAGAGATGATAATGCCAATTAACACACTTACTATTCATTTATGTTTGCAAAAATAAAATAAATAAAATTATAAAAATATTGTACAAGAACTTTCTAACCTCAAACTATTTGCTGGATTACCTTACAAACATATTGTCCTCATGTGAGGATAAGTTGTTTTCAAGTTTGTTTTATGAATATGGTACTATAATTCTATAAATTATAGTACCTATAATTCTATATTTTATAGTATAATTCTATAGTATTAATTAATATAGAATTATATTAATTAATACTATAATAATTTATAGTATTTATAGGTTTTTACAATTTATAGTATTTACAGATATAAACATGAACAAATTAAATATTCACACTTCATCTACATGGTATAACAATATATAAAACCATACTAACCTTTCCAGAAGACTCATAAAATCACCAAATTCAAATCAACAAAACAGCAGCTTTTCACTTCCTCCTTGATAACACCATGCACTGCAGAGAGATTAGTATTCCTGTAACTCTGTTGAAACTCCTGCCACCTGGTGTGGTTTAGAACACTTTGGTCTCCCCAGATGGGGACTACATGCATACAGTATCACTAAATTATGAATGAATAATTATCATGAGGGAAAATATATATGTCCTCATATGAGGCCCTTATGCATGAGAGGGTTAATTAATGTTAATTGTTGTTAATTAAAAATTCTAAAGAAAAATCTGAATTACAACTAGTTAGGAATGCTATTTTATTTATTTTTTTTTTAGGAATGCTAAGACTAATCTAAAAAGTTTTTACTGATATGTAAAAAATAATAAAGATAATGGGGAGAAAAAATCTGAATTACAACTAACTACAAATGCTAGGACTCATCTAAAAAATCTGCTGTCATGTCATTATTTCAATCTTATCTATCAAAATGAATCAGAAACATAAGAAAATGCATACTAACCAATTCAGGAATGATAGCTTTCTATTATTTAGCTTGCTAAGTGCCCTGCTAAGCAAAAAGTACAGAGCACTTGATGGCTCATGTTTATCCTGTACAAGAGCTTCAAAGTATGACTGCATTCCCTCTGTAATCTAAAATTACCAATTTTTTTTTTTTGTCATAATATCTTCTAGAATCTTCTATACAAAATATATTATATCTTAAATAAATAAAAGAAAATAAAAATCTCATGACAAATTTAACCTGCCACAAATGTCCCAAAATTTTTCCAATCTAGATACTTTTTATCTGAATAAATGCCAGAAAACGGATGTGTATTATAAGAGAGTATATGTTCAATATACACACACACACAGGCAGTTCTCACTTTACAAATTCCCGCTTTATGAATTTTTAATTTTAAATTGTGCATGGCGAAGGCGATTAAGGGCATGTACAGGGCAATTACAGTATGTAATGATCAGTTAGAAAGAGCCTTGGCGACACGAGCGTGTTATTCTTAGTTTTCTTCGATTACACCTGAATTTTTATTTTGTTTTCTTTTAAACTATAACCCTTTCACGTTTCCAACAATGTCAAAAAGAAGCAACAGTGCAAAACTAGAAAATGAGCAAAAGAAACAAAGAAAAGCAATTATGTTAGAGAAGAAATACGAAATTATTACCAGCCATCAAGCAGGTAGCATTATTGAAGCTGTTTCTGAGAAATTTTCTCTTTCCTCTTCTACAGTTTGCACCATTTTAAATGATAATGAAAAATATTTGAAAGAAGTAAAAAATGTGCAAAATATGCAGTCTACATGGTTGCATAATAAAGAAACAGGCAGTATAATTCCTCACATGGAAAATCTGTTAAATGCTTGGATAAGTGACCAAAATCAACGATTAAATATGCCTATTACCTACGCAATGATTTGTACTAAAGCATTAGCCATTTTTAAAATGCTGAAAGACCAAAAAGGGAAAAAGACTGCAAAGATACTTTTCTGCAAGTAGTGGGTAGTTTGACTGCTATAAAAAGCAGACTGGTTGGCATAGCATTAAAATACAAGGTGAAGCTGCAAGCGGCGATAGTGAGGCTGCAAAATCTTATCCAAAAAAATTAGAAGAAATAATTAAAGAAGGAAATTACTTGCCATCACAGATTTTTAACGTCAATGAGACAGGCCTTTTTTCAAAATGGATGCCTGCAAGAACTCGCAAAACAAGAATCCTCAATGCCAGGTTTTAAAACATCAAAAGATCACATCACTCTACTATTAGGAGGAAATGCCGATTCAAGTTAAAATCCAAGAAGCTTAAAAGGAATTAAATAAAGATACTCTCCCAGTAATGTGGAAGGCAAATAAGAAGGCTTGGCTCACAGGTTCCCTATTTAAAGATTGGCTTATGCATCACTTTTTTCCTGAAGTGAAACTTTATTGTGAGAAAAAACAAATTCCATTTAAAGTGCTTCTCATAATTGACAATGCGCCTGGCATTCCTCATCAGTAACTTACATTTGCTCTAATGTAAAAATAGTCTTTTTACCTCCAAATACGACTTCTCTTTTATAACCAATGGATCAGGGAGTGATTGCAATGTTTAAAGCACATTATCTCAAAGAGACTTTTGAAATGTTAATAAAACCAAGATGGAAACTTTTTCTATCAAAACGTTTTGGAAGAGATTCAACATTTTAGACGCAATTCAGGTAACGCAGTGCCTGGCATAAACTTTTCGAAAAAACTATGAAAGGAGTATGGCATAAACTTTGTCCTCAGTTTAATGATAATTTCGAAGGCTTTGAAGACCCAACAGAGACAGTGAATTCTGAAACTCACACGATATTAGGTATGGCTAACCAGCTGTAAATAGAAGTTTCGCAAGGTGATGTTAATGATCTCCTTGAATTAGAGTAACAAGAAAAAAACGAAGAAGATAACGAATATGAACTCCAACTCGGTTTTTCACTTTAAAAGGGCCTAGAAGTTTAAACTTCTTGAAAAAGTTCAAGCAATCTTTGAATCACAAGATTCAGATTTTGAACGATTTAGTCAATTTTCACACGAAATGAATAATGCTTCTCATTGCTATCAAGCTATTTTAAACAAAAAGAAGTGAAAGTCAACGAAGCAGATAATACTTGAGGCCTTCTTTGAAAAAAAAAAAAAGCACTGACGCTTCCTAATATATCTCCTACTACCTCGATGGCTGCCAATTCACCCGGTGATATAGAAATGAAGTAATATTTTTTTTCAAAGAATCTTTTTTTAGTTAAAAATTTTTATGTTATTTTTTAAATATGTAAATCTTTGGCCTTTTTTTAAAAAAAAAAATTTAATTCTTTGAAAAAAAAGATGCACCGAAGCTTCCTAATATATCTCCTACTACCTCGACGGCTGCCAATTTCACCCAGTGATATAGAAATGAGGTAATATTTTTTTTCAAAGAATCTTTTTTAATTTAAAATTATTTAAATACATAAATCTTTGGCCAATAAAGTATTTTCTTATCATTTAATATTCATTTTATATTTTATATATTCCTTCTTATGAACGTAACTCTTGCTTACAGCATTATTTCTAAGGCAAATAAACTCCCACTTTAAGAACGGTCATCAGGAACTAATTAATTCGTAAAAGCGAGAACTACCTGTGTGTGTGTGTGTGTGTGTGTATATACAGGGTGTTTCAAAAGGGTGTATACAACTTTGCAGGAGAACAGAGAATAACTCAGAAGACATACAAAAACTGAGTATCATAATGTAGTGAAACACTTTTTGGTCACATAACTTTATTACCAAATGACAACACTAGAGGGCATGATATGTCACACCATTTAAAAATAGTGACTTTCGATAGTGTAGAGTGAGCACATTGTGTGTTTTGGTTTGAGAAAACAAAGTCTGCAACACAAGTTCAGAGGAATTTCTGCATGCAATACAGCAAAGAAGGTTCCTACAAAAAAAAAAAAATGCAAATACTTAATTTATTTGTATATTTTTATTTCAACAACCTCTTAGTTGCAATAAGACTCTCGTTTTAGTAAGCTGACATAATGCAGTGTCCTGAAATTTTTATTTATTTATTTATTTTTTAAATGTTGCTCCCACCCACAAACAGTTATTTTGTACTGGGGGGATGGCTACGTTTTTTTTATTTTCTTTTTATAAATTTTATATATATTTTTAGATTTTTAAAATTAATGTTTTACAAGTCCAGAAATCCTGCTCTAGAGACCAAACATGGAACTTTTGTCAAGCCATGTTAAGCCTCCAATAAGCAAGATAGTGGTCTCACACTGGGCAATGAAATTCCTCTCCCACCTAAGCTTATTCCCAAGTTTATTCTTGACTTCTTGTTTATTTTTCTGTAAATTTCATGGGCAACAAAATGCACATTATATTTGGTATTAAGCATAGCAAACTGATAATACTCTATACTCTGATCCTTACTCACCTTCACCCTTACATATGGGGAGGGTGGGTATTGACACTATACATACACAAGCAAACCATAATCCCCCCATCCTAAATTGTAACATCCCTAATTATCCCAACACTATATATGGAGGAGAGGAGAATACCATCTGAGAGTAAATCTAGTTTTTTAGCAGTCTGTTGACTGAGCAATAGCATTTCTGTTTTCTAACTAATAAGTCATGGGTTCAAATCCCACTACTGGCATGGATGTTTGTGAATGTCTTTAGGTGGAAAATGAATTTTATCACCCAATGTGAGATTACCCCGCTTCCTGGAGGTTTGAAGTGGGTTGAAAAAGTTCCATTTTTGGTCTCTTGAGCAGGGTTTCTAGATTATGTGAAAATAAATAAAAAAATAATAATAAAAATAAACAAATAAATAAATCCTGAGACCATGATTTTTTTTGTTACATATCAAAGTTATTCATTATATAAAGTGGCCTGTCAACATAATGTGTGAAATATCTGTTTACTGAATCAATAAATTTGTTGTGCACTTTGTTTGCACTTGTTCCATTAAATTCATATTCCTGTTTCACAGAATATGTGTGTATTATAGTGCTATCTGTACAAGTACTGAGAGGTATTTACAGATGCTCTCTTATTTGAGGAAATTTGTAGTTCTCTCTATCTTGGATATATTGTATTCTGTCATTTTTTGGAAAAATCCAGTGTAGACATTTTATCTTTTTGTCTCAGTTGGTTCACCATAGAAAAGGGTGGATTATTTTTTTTTAAACCCTGATTCCAGTATGGCATGGATGTTTGTAATTGTGTGTGTTGAATATAGTTAATCCTAATTATAGCAATCTTACAAGGACTACAGAAATTGTTCAGTATAGTGTATTCCTTTAGAATAGCATTATGCCTAGGGGGCTTTGATTGAGACTTTTTGTGTGGGGGGGGGAGGGGGATAATTTGTTATAGTGATATTGAGAGTCAACTGTAGATGATTTTTGTTACCCAGTGGGCAATTCCTACTCTGTATTCCACAGACTTGAAAAAAAAAGTACCGTTTAGTCTCTATAGCAGGGGGGACCAGATTATTCACTCTTGGCCCACCAAGAGTACTAAGTGTTGATAGGTTTTAACTTTTTGTGGGTGGGACTCACAATTTTTTTTTCTGTCACTTTTTTGTGAGATGCTTTGTGAATGCATGAAAGAGTTATGAGAATATGAAATACTAAAATGGATTCTATCCTAGAACCATGTTTTGAGAGCTAGACTTTTATGCTCCTCTTTAGAAGACTGAGAGAAACCTGGGAGCACATGTAAGGAAGGACAACCCATCTTAATCAAACCTTTGCCTTAAAGCTTATCCCTTTGCCAATCAAGAGGAAGAGAAGCAGACAATATGTAAAGAAAATTTAGAACAAAGTCAAAGTATGGCCATTTTTCCATGAGAGCAAGAGTAGAGCAGAAGAGAAAGAATTAGTTTTACTTCTCTAATCAAAATGAAAGGCTAATAATACTGAAACTACAGTACACCTGGACACAAAAGAATCCAAATCTATTCTCTGCTGAAAATGATAAGCATAAAGCTAAACAGTTATTACTCCAGAGGATGTGCCTCTGAAGTAATGACTTCAGACACATCTTATGAATATCTTGTGGCAACAGAAGCTAACAGGAATAAAACAGATGTAATACTAGAAGTTTTTAGATAACGATTGTTCGTGGGATATCATTTATAATCTAAAATCTATGAAGACTGGTAAAAAGTACTTTAAGCTAATGGTACTACCAACTGATCATCAATATAATCAGTAGCTCCACTATCTGATCAAAAATATCCAGATGCTTGCTCATCTCAGCTCTCACTCTAATATGAAAAGCATTATATGAAGTTAGTCCATCTTTTGCTATTACAACAGCCTTCATTCTTCTGGGAAAGCTTTCCACTAGAATTTGGTATGTTGCTACAGTAATTCTCTTCTATTCTTTAAGAGCATTAGCAAGATTACTGGTGCCATGTGATTCTGCCTGGCTTACAATCAATATTCCAATTCATCTCATAGATGTTCAATGAGGTTAATGTCAGAGATCTGCATAGGCCATTCAAGTTCTTCAACATCCATCTCATCAACCCATTCCTGAATAGACCTAGCTTTTGTGCATGAGGACATTGCTATGCTGATACAGGAAAGGGCCTTCACTGAACTGTTTCTATAAAGTTGAAAGCACAGAACTGTCTTGAATGTCATTATAGGCTGCAGCGTTATGATTCTCCATCAGAATCATTGGAACTAGGGATTCCCAGTCTGAACTATGAAAAAGTCCTGGACCATGACCTCCTCCATTAAACTTCACAACTGGCACAACACATTAAGTAGGTAGCATTCTCCTAGCCTGCTGAACCAAGACTTATCCACTGGACTTCCAGATGGTGAAGTGCGATTCATTATGCTTCAGCCCAATGGTGGCAAGATTTACACCACTTCATCCAGTGTGTAACATTGCTCTTGCTAATATTAGGCATGTGTGTGTGAAGATGCACACCATGGCAACCTGTGTTCTTCAGCTCCTGATGAACAGTTGTGGTGCTAGAGTTTGCTTGCAAAGGCATTTTGGAACTTGGTAACAAGTGTTTCAATGCAGAACAGAAGATCTTTTCATGCCATGTGATTCAGCACTCAGTTCTGGTCTGTGATTATGTCGTAGCCTACCAGGTTGCAATTGTGCTATTATTGTTCCTAGTCATTTCTACCTGACAATAAATACAATTGAATAAGGGCAGCTGCAGTCTGGTAGAATGGTAGAAATTCCTGAAGTGTTTCAAAGATGGCATCCTATGATGGCACGATGTTGAAATTCAGTATGACCTATTTTGCTGTTAATGTTTGTCTATGAAAATGGCAAGACTGTGTGCTTCCTTTTACACCTGTATGAGTCATGGAATTAAAATGGATATATAATATCCACTTTGTAAATAACATATTTTATATTTATATTGTAAGTCAGCAGTTAAATTTGAAGGAGGTAATAACACCTATTTCCACTCTTGTTCATCATCTATATTGATCACTTATGGGTTTGAAGTCAGCGGCAGAAATTCATTTCTGTATACAGGAGAAAGAGGATAAGTAATAAAACCTCTGAAGATATAGAATGTTTTTCCACTTAGTTAAAAATTTAACTACACTTGACATGAAATTATATTCTTGTTTTATCCTTTATTCAAGCAAAAGCAATATTTAGGCATGAGGTATCTACACAACTAGGCTACTTGTATATAGAAGCTGATGACTTCACAACAATTGCCTTAGCATTCCATGATGCAAAGCATACTTCCTTTTAGACATGCATAATGTTATGCAATAAGAAAGGGTCACTAACCAGACTGGTTATGACTTTTATTGAAGTCTCATCAGTGGAAACTAGACCCAGGAAGATGTTGAGGGTAAATTAATGCAGGTCATATTTCTCATACACAAGTAGAAAAAAAGTTATCACCTTATTGTTATAAGAAATAGATAAAAAGTTTTCCATTATGTTACAAAGTAAATTATACTTGCCAAGAAATTATATTCTTTTAATTCTTTATCCAAGTGCCAGCAAACAATGTTTGCACATGAAGTATCTTCATGACTATGCTATTTGTATATAGAGGCTGATGACTTCACATCAATTGCATGGAAATGTGTTTTGCATTATGGGATATCATGGCAATTGGTGTGAAGTCATCAGCCTCTACATACTAGTGGCCTAGTCATGAAGATATTTCATGTGCAAACTTTGTTTGCTTAGAGTTGAATAAAGGAATAAACGTGAATATAATTTCTTGGCAAGTATAATTTAGATCTCTGGACACTTCTGTATTGGTAGTGAGATCTGAAGAGAGAAAATTATCCATCATGATCCAAAGTGAAACTAGCTACTCAATCACAGTGTTCAAATTACAGGGTAAAATAAATGCTGGAGGATAGAGACAAATAGGATAGCAGTGGTGAGAAACCTTCTATTCCAGATCCCCATATATGCCCTGAAAATATCAAGTGCAACAACAGATTTCTCCAAACCATTCTGCAGCATGTGTCCAGAGGCAGGTGATGTTGGCTAAAATGCTGGAGATCTAGAATCCAAACTGATAGTCACTGATTAACTGATGAGCCTCCAGATGGTGAATACCTTAATAATCATTAAATGGTCATCACTTAAACAAAACAGGAAATTAAAGATTTGTAACAAAAGTGTTTGGAAGAAATAATAGCGGGAAGAAGACCTACTACTACTTCTTCCAAAAGAAAAAAGATTAAGATAGAGCTGGGTTGATGTGTTAGGAATATTTTAGAAGACAGAAAATAGCTAGTGAAATCAGACACCTGACAAATAATGGACAAATTTGAAAAAAAAAAAAAAAAAAATACTGATAGTAAACTAGAAATGAAATATTAATTGTGGAACTATCATAATATGTCCACACTCTGAGGACAGTTACCAGAAACCAATGACACATGCCATCATATTTTTAATAATGTTTAGAATACTAGACTTATTTCTTTCATTTTAACACTACTTAAATTTTTGGTTAAAAGACACTTTTGATTCACATCATTATTCATAATATTCATAATGTGCATATATTCAGGAACACATTAGAGGTATTACACTTGGTAAATGATGGTGTTTCTGAATAATTATAGACTGTTAGTGGTCTGAAGAAGCTTATCTACATCTGAAAGGATGGACTATATACTCTGGATATTAACATTGTTCAAATGACAGATCTCTCAAACTTGAAAATACAGTTCTCATGTTTGGGATGTTGTACTCGCTAAAAGTTCTGTCCAGGAGAAGACAGCAGTAAGAATGAAAGAGATGAATTCCAAAATCCTAGACACTTTAATAGGTTGTTCCAAAGTGTTGTTCCAAAAGTTGACTACTTTGTATTATGCTCTTTTGTTCTCCAAGACAATAACCTCGATACAAAATTAATAACGGAAAAAACTCACGTACAAAGATTATTTAATAGTATAATTTTTGCCTGTGTGTCACAGGCATCCTCAGTACATTAAGCTCAAATTAAACAATAACTGACAATTCCAAAATGCGCCACCTTAAGATAACTAAAAAGGTCAATAACTTTCCTAAAAAAAAAATCAAAAAAAAAAATCAATACAATAAAAAGTTAGGAAAGATTAGCTAATCATTTACAAATCAGCTAATCTTTCCTAACTTTTTATTGCATTGATTTTTTTTTTAGGAAAGTTATTGACCTTTTTAGTTATCTTACACCAGCTACTTAGGTGGTGCTTTTTGGAATTGTCAGTTATTGTTTAATTTGAGCTTAATGTACTGAAGATGCCTGCGACACACACACAGGCGAAAATTATACTATTAAATAATCTTTGTACGCGAGTTTTTTCCGTTATTAATTTTGTATCGATATGTCTACTCACGGTATACCTCTTTTAAAACTTAAGACAATAACCTCTTTCCCCTTAACATGTTAGGATCAACAGCCTGCCACAGCCAAGCTTATAGAAACTAAGTAATGTTATCATAGGACAGATAATCTGTGTGTATTCTTTGGATTGTTGGTTTGTTTTGTGAGATGGAAAATTTTGAGTTTCCAGAAAGAAAAAAATTTTTTTTACCACCTCTGTATGAAGACAGAATAACTTATCTTCAGCTGAAAAATGTTATAAAGGTTCCTGGAATCTGATTCCTAGAGAGGACTCATCCAGATTTTTTCAATGAAAGGGCATCATCATTACCAACTGAGCATAGAGAATCTAACTTCCTTATTAAAATCACTCATTAATAATGCTTTGCTTTCAATTATCTCTTTAAGTTACAGTTATACAAATTACTATATCCTCCACTACAGCAACACATCTACTCACAAATACATCTTCCATGTTTGTTAAACACGATGCTGCCTTGAACTCCTCTTCCAAATAGCAATCCAATATATCAACCATTTCATAGTTTAGTTTCTTTCCTGATAAGCAGGTATACCCCATTTTCACTATTCAGTCACTTTTGACAACATTAAATATTATGTAATTTGATAACATGATCATCATTCGTTATCATCAAGCTATGATTCAGAAATTCCTACTCTATGTGATTTAATTTTTCTAGTTAGTAACTTAAACCACAAAAGCTTATTTCTTTCAGCTTTGTGCATTAGTATATAAGACTTGATATGTTTAATGTACAAATTTCCATTCCATTAATCTTGAACATCCTTCCTACTATTACTTGAAAACCCTTTCCCCATTCCCTCTCCTACTTCCAGTCAACTACCATAAATTTCTTCAATTATTAACAAACTGATCCCATAAATTAAGAAGGCCACAGTGCTGTATAATTCATTAATTAATAACTCCTAATTCATCAGTGAATGGAGAACCTGTGGAACAAGTAAAGCATTTCAGCTACTTAGGCACGATTTTTAGTGAAGATGGTAAATTAAATATGGAAATAGACAACAGAATCAGCAAAGCTGGTATGGTGGGAAGTCAATTGAATAAATTCATATGGAATAAGAGCGAAATTAGTTGGAACAATAAATTAGCTGTATACAAGACAGTGTTCAAACCAGTTTTAACTTATGGATCTGAGAGCTGGGTTAGAAATAAAGCACTTGACCAAAGACTAGAGACCGCAGATATGAGAGTCCTGAGAAAGATTAGAGGCGTGAACAGATGGCATTAATGGTAATATCATATTAAAAACGAGGATATTAGGGAAAAACTTAACATTATCAGCATACAGGAATGCGTTAGCAGAGCTAATCTCAGGTGGTATAGTCACCTTAAATAGAATGGGAGAGAAAAGATTAGCAAAACAAGTGTTTTCTGCCAGGTTGGCAGGAAAACGACCCAGAGGAAGACCAAGATATATAGGTGGATTGATACGGTACAAAGTGCCTTAGACGATAGAAATATAAGATCTGATAATGTTAGAGTCTTGACAAATAACAGACTGATTTGGAGGAAAATTGTAGATAGGAAGTTAGTAATGATGTAATTTTTTCATGTAGACTATCATATCCTGTACACCCCCCTTGAGGGTACATGGCAGGAATTTGATGATGATGATGATAATTCATCAATATAAAATAAAGTCTTTTTTGAATACCAAGTTGTATTGTACTTTTTATAATATTTCCATCACTATCACAACAGTTATTGGAATAAAAGTAGTATTAATTACTATATTTCTACTACTACTGTAATGAGAACAAACTAAATTTCTGTTAGCAAGCAGGTGCAAATATACTACGAATTCAGTTACTTTTGTTCTCTCCCACACTTTTTTTTGGAAAAAAAAAAAAATAATAATTCCTTTAGAACAGAAATGTAAAGTCATGAAAGAAAGAGAAAGTTCAGAAGACTTACTGAAAGCACTGCAACATCTTCTAGGGAAATCTTGTATTTTTCTATAAGATATTGACGATTCTGTATAGGCAATTGAGGTAACATTCTTCTTAAATTATCTATATTCACAATGTCTGGAAATTCTTGTGGACTTTTGCAATCAGTGTCATCACATAACAGAAGAGAAGGAACTAACGGTTCAGGCATATATTTATGATCTTTAAAGTATACATTATCTTTTACAGTAAATGTGCACCTGAAATGAAAGTCCTAATTAATAGGACATTCACTGATATTGTATACAATATAAGATTCTGTAAAGGGACTGATCAAAGAACATACTACTCTCTAAAACAACTGCTACTTTTTTTTTCAAGCATGTTTTGTTTATAAATAACTTATGTAGAAATTTTACTAGAAACATTTCACATGCATAAATAATGTCAATAATTCTAGGTAGTAAATAACTTTCATCTGATGAAACACTACTGACCAGCTTACTGCAGGTGTGGAGTGGGTACCGCAATGTTTAGTCTCCAGAGAGGTCCAGTTTTTTTTCTCAGATGTGAAGGTTATGGCCTTGCTGGACATGTTCCACACCCCGTTATTAATAAATCACAGAGCCAGCACCTCCTCCACATGAGGGTACAGCAGTAAAACAGTTTTCAGGGGCCAGCCACTAGATAGTACCCATGGCCAAACCCAATGGTAACATGTCTCATGAGTAATCCAGCTGCTAAATGATAACTAATTGTGTAAAATTTAAACACTGCTTCTTTTCACAGAAAGCTCTCTGTATTTACAACCAGGCGAGCCAGGCTTTACTTTGGGAGCAAATTACCGCTACACACGGTTCCCTAGCCAACATAAACAGAGCTAATTTAATAAGCCAAAAGGCTATTTTATCGGTGAATATGTTAATAGAAATGGGGGATGGTAAATCCCTTTATGTTTTTATAGCCGGGTACGAAACTTGGATTGAAATCCATCGAAATGTAAAACAACATCTCTTAGGAGCTGCGTTTTACATTATGAGAGAATATTAAAGTTAGTGACGGAGCTTGCTCCACCTTTGCATGGAGTTGCCCTGGTGTTGTACTACCCAAGTGATCATTTATATTTGGGCTCACCGATAGTTTTTTCGGCATGAAACTCTATGGATTTTGATCCGAGTTTTGTACCCAGCTATAAAAACATAAAGGGATTTATCATCCCCCCCTTTCAATAAACAGAGCTATTTTAGTGCTAGAAAATGAGCTTTCAAATATGCTTAATCACGAGCTTTGGTCAGTTCTACATGATGTCTAGTGTACGGCGGCAAATAAAGAAGTCGAACGAATATGGAGTCGACATATCAACAAGTTTGATAAATTAATAAAGAATTCGGCGTCCAAACCTAAACTACAAAACCAACACTGTAGTTAACCTTTCTTCAGTTATCTTGAAACCTGAAGCACTCAACGCTCTGTCATGTGGTCACAACTTCGGCATTGCTCCTAGGAAATTACCGGTCAAGGAATTAATGATCCAGATTGAACGTGGGATTCGCCACCTTCCAAACCACATCGCCAACGATATTAGATTGGATGTAGCCTATATTCTCACAAAAGCAAAACACCAAAAACCAACATATCCATTAATGAATACACGTCACTACAAGAATTGAAGAAAAACAAAGAAATAGTTATCACCAAAGCAGATAAGGGGAACGCCACTGTGGTACTCAATCATAATGACTACACAGGTAAGCTTAAGACTTTACTATTAGATCGAGCTACTTACCTCCCTATTGAATACAATCACACCAACTCACAAATTAGAAAACTCCATAGACTCCTTAACTCCTTGGCCTGTGGAGATTACCAACAGACTAAAACTATATAACTCTAGACCCACTCCCGCATATATGGGCTCCCAAAAACACATAAAGAAAATGTGCCATTACGTCCCATAGTGGAGGGCATTGATTGACCCACTTACAAACTAGCTAAGCATTTAGCCAAAGCGCTCTCACACTATACTGGCAACACATCATCACACATAAAAAAACTCAGCCCACTTCAAAGCCAGTATAGAAAACCTTACACTCCAACATAATGACATAATGGTCAGTTTGACGTCTCCTCCTTATTCACGAATGTTACCCTCAAAGAAACCTTAGAGCTAATCCAAGCTAAATTTCCTCCCAATATCTCAGCCCTATTTCAGTTCACAATGAATTCAGGCTATTTCGTTTGACAGGAAAAATTCTACAAACAGATAGAGGGGACAGCCATGGGTTCACCACTTTCCCTACCCTTGGCCAACTTCTTTATGGAGACTTTTGAAGAGAAAGCCTTAAACTCAGCCCCACAAAAACGTGCCATATGGCTTCGCCACGTTGATGATGTGTTTGCTATATGGACACATGGCCCGGATTCACTCCTCTCCTTCCTAACACACTTAAACAACCAACACCCTAGAATCAAGTTCACCCAGGAAAAAGAGAAAAACAATAACCTCCCCTTCCTAGACACACTAGTCATCCGCCAACCCGATGGAACCTTGGTTTTCTCAGTTTATAGAAAACCCACCCATACAGGCAGATACATTCACCAACAATCCCATCACAACAATATGGAGTTATTAAGACACTATCCAACAGGGCAAAACTAATTTATTCAAATGATCAAGCCCTAACCACTGAACTAAATCACATCCTTGACACTTTCTCAGCCAATGGCTACCCTCCTAAAAGAATTTAAAAAATACTTAAATCAGTTATCCACAACCCCTCCCCCCTTCACAAAAAAGATTACTCTAAATCCATCACCATTCCCTACATCCGAGGCACCTCGGAAAAAATCAACAAAATCCTAAAAAAACATGACGACCACTTGTTACAGACCATATAGAATACTGGCATCCCTTATCCGCTCCACTAAAGACCAACCACTTCCCCTAGACCTACCTGGTGTATACCAGGTTCCGTGCAGCTGTAAATTGTCCTACTTTGGCCAAACAGGCAGGATAGCAAATATCAGAATCTCAGAACACAAGGATTACATTCGATTTCACCAGTACAGCCACTCTGGGCTTGCAGACCACGCTCTGGATACTCGCCACAGAATAAGGTGGAAGAAAGCCACAGTAATACACTGCAGCAAGTTCAAATATGAAAGACTATTCATGGAATCAGCCTCAGACCTTAGGAACATGCCAAACCTTAACAAATTTGGGAAACATTTATCAGAAGAACTTCAGCCCAAAGGCCAAGAACTACCAATATAGCCAGGCCAGGGGGCACCATCAGGACTTTAGGAAAATGGTATCTTCCTCGCTTCATTTTTCATTTTGCTGTTATGTGGTACTTGCATACTTGTCTTTGTATTAAGTTCCCAAGAAGATGGCAACGTGACATTGCCAAAATATCAGAAAGTATATATTAAAGTTTATTTAATTTATATTTCTAGTGTACGCTGTCAATTCCTTAATTATTAGTTATCATGTTTAACCAGTGTATAAGCCTCTCTACAAGAATTAATCCAGCTGCTGCTTACGGTCAGGTTGTGCCCTGGAGAAGTACAGCAGCATGCACCATGCCATGCTTGCAATAGAGTCTGAGCAATCCCTTTGTAGGTCCTGATCCCTGCTGCATGTCTCCTTGCTTTACCTGTAGCAACTCAACCAAGAGAGATAACCAAACTAGTGTTACTCTGGATATAAAAAAAATCTTCCATAAACTGGAAAAAAAATAATAATAAAAAAGTTCAACAAAACAAATTGTTTAAATAACTAAAGAAAAAAGCCAAATTAACTCCAAAATTTCATCCAACAAAAAGTATTGCTACATCCATTGCTCTAACATCCAGGGGAATAAACATTAGTGATATACAGCACCATTTACAGGCATCAAAACCCAATCTGCTATTCTTATATGAATGGCATATAAGCAGCATGACTATAGCTGCCCTTGGCTATCCCAACTTCATCTTGCATGATGCTTTTGGTAAAATGGGAGGAATCTGATTTTGTCAAATCAGACATTCCTTGCCAAAGGTTCTCAAAACCTGGAATCTCCACTTTATGACCTGCTCTGGCTCAAAATTTCCCTACCTCACTGCCTTCTTGGACTATTTATTTCTAAAAGTTGTCAAAAAAAAAAAATCTCTAAATGTTCCCAAGAAGATAATTTCACAGATTATCTTCCTAGGAGACTAACATTCATAACACAAACTGGCTCCACTTCTCTAACTATACAGATTAAGCCAGAGGGAAAGCCAAATCGTCTACTATCAGTCATACTTGGAGAGTGGTGAACAAGGAAAATAGGTTGCCAGAATCGGTTGTGAGTAGTTTCTCTTTCAATGAGTTGAAGGAGAGGTACAATAGATATTGTCTCGACAGTTTGGCTTTCTCACAGTGAGTTTTCAGACTCCATGGAGGTGCCCATGTAATAACAACAACAAGAATACATGATATAATAATAATAACAATAATAATTAAATGCGAACTGTTAACCTGCTAATCAGAATACAAGATAATTTCCATCATTCTTTCAACACTCTTTCCCCTTTCTTAACCAGCTCTCCTAAAATACACTTTAGTTGTTTGCTCTCCTCTTGGCAACCCTGACCATAAACTTATCCACATTCTAATTTTCTACAGATCAATCCCCACCCCCCAAATCAATCTCAGCTTGTACTCTATGTTGAAAGTTTATTTTTCACTTGGTTAGAGTATAATAAATTTAGTTTAATCCTTTATCCGAGTGTGAGCAAACAAAGTTTGCTCCTGAAAGTATCTTCAGGACTGGGGTAAGGTGGTACAACACCAGGGCACTCCTTGCAAAGGTGGAGCAAGCTACCAACACTCCTATCTCAGTAGCTCCCATAATGCAAAACACATCTCCTTGCGGATATGTCTAATGTTATGCATTAAGGGAAAGGCCACAACCCAGACTAAGTGCAGTGGTGTTGTACCACCTTACCCCAGTCCTGAAGATACTTTCAGGTGCAAACTTTGTTTGCTCACACTTGGATAAAGGATTAAACTAAATTTATTATACTCTAACCAAGTGAAAAATAAACTTTCAACATCTTTCTCTAAGTCCAGAGTAAATTATTAAAAAAGGGTGGCACACCAATTGGCAATTCCTATAGGTAGAGATGACCTGCTAATGCTTCTGCCTGATATCTCCACTTGGGCCTGGCTCCCACTGAAGAGACCTCAATAAAGGTCGAAACTAGTCTGGGTTGTGGCCCTTCCCTTAATGCATAACATTAGACATATCCACAAGGAGATGTGTTTTGCATTATGGGAGATACTGAGATAGGAGTTTTGGTAGCTTGCTCCACCTTTGCAAGGAGTGTCCTGGTGTTGTACCACCTTACTCCAGTCCTGAAGATACTTTCAGGTGCAAACTTTGTTTGCTCGCACTTGGATAAAGGATTAAACTAAATTTATTATACTTGTACTCTATGGCACTAAAATGAAGTAAAACAAGGATGATCTCTGGGTTTCTATGTTTTGTTTTCCAAGTAAATATGAAATAATCCTTACTGGAATGAGCACCTTTCACCACTCTACTATCCCCCCCCACCACCACCATACAAGTTCTGGTTCTCTAAAAAAAAAAGTCCAAGATAAAAAAAAAAATTAGCATATATTCAATGGCTCAAGTCAAAAACTTTAGCTTCTCACACTAGCAGAAACACGTGTACCAGAATCATCAACAAATCAAGCAGACTTTGTAAGGGCCAAATGGAATAAGTTTGACTCCTGCTCATCTGCCAGTCAAGCCTTCTGTTCCCTTGATAAGGCTCTTAGGCATAATTTCTGTCCTTTCTTGTTTCCACCTGTTGATGGTACCACGGTAACATTATGTAAAGATAAAGAATCAATCTTTTTCTCCAATTCTAGTAAAGACAATCAAAGCAAATTGCCTCCTGCAATATCACAAAATGCTCACAGTGCATACTCTGATCTTATGCCAAAGGACTTCAGAAAGTTCTCATTAGTCCTGTACTAATGTCTTCCAGTCCAGATAGTATCTCTTCAGTTGTACTCAAGAATTAATACTTATCCTGTATTGCCTATTATCAGTTTTCATACTCATCTGGCATTTACCGAACAGCATGAAAGAAAGCCTTCATCCTAAAGGGAAATCATCCCATTGCTTTCACCTCAATATTCTTGAATGAGATAGAGAAGGTCATCAACAGCCAGCTTCTTCACTAACTAGAAACCTGTCAGTTAATCAATGCTCCCCACAATGTGGATTCTGACATTCCTCATTCTATACCAAACTGTTAAAAGAAAGATTTTTAATTAATATTTAATCCTTATATTAATCCTGTCATAGAGATGATCTCTGTTCAACAATTATTTTTATTTCTGAGTGTACCTATATATGCACAAGGGTTCACTCCGATTGATGCAATGAACTCCTTTTTACTATTGCTTTCAGAATCCAAAAAAATCACTGACTTACTACCAAAATACAAAATAAACACATTTAATATAACAAAAAATATATATATACACTTCAAACAACTTTACATAACTATAACTAACTACAGAATTAATTGGATCCAAGGCCTTTTAAAAATAAGCTTACACTTAAGACTAGACTAAACACTTTGTTTTCACAATGACAAAATGTTCATAGCCAGTTTCTTTCTCTGTCAAGGCCCTTTTCTGAAGATATATGATTTTATTCTTCATTTTCAGAGGATCCTTTCTCATCACTCATGTAGCACACAATAATTCTTTCTAACTCAATTCTGTCCTTTTTTAGTAGAATTAATAGTTAGATCCAGCGTCCTTAAGACAGATGAAACTTCCTAATCAGAGTTTTCTCGAACATTCCTTTAGAACATAAATAGCAATTTCTTCTTTTATTCACTAATGCTTATTAACAGTTTTAACTCTTCCACTTTAAAAAATTCACAGTTCTAAGATTCCCTTTTCTGAATCTACTACTAATCTTCCAATTAGCGTTTCTTCGAATATTCCTTTTAAAACTTCTATAGCAATATTTTCTTTTATTTATCAATACTTATTCCACTTTGAAATGCCATAGTTAAATGATTCCTTTTTCGGAATATACTATTGATTTTCCTCCGACTGTCACATAAAAAAACTCAAATTCCTCCGAATCTAAATATCTGCTGGCTTGTGTTCTAATTTTCTCTCCGAACACTCTTCTTATTTACTCCTGTTACTCTGATACCGAACGCTATTCTTGTCAGCTGTCAATCACACTCAAACTTCTCGGCAAGCATGTGCACTCCTTGAAAGTGGCAAGCAAGAAACTAAATATAATGGCTGACACGTAGATTACGTTAGCGTAATGAGGATGTCTCTTCAAAACACAACACTTGATAATTTTAAACTACAATAAAATTTTTTAAAGTAATACAACTAATCAAATCCAGTAAGTACATAAATTTTTAACTGCTTTACATTTCACTTTGACAAAATAATTTCAATAACGGGCACATTGCAAGTGCCGACAATGCATGTCATGAAACTAAAACTAATAAACATTCTAACATAAGCAATACTTAAAAATATTCAGAATTTTAAATTATGATTATTTTTACATCAGTTTTATCTTTCTCTGAAAAAAAATATTTTTTTAATTTTTTTAAATATTTAACCTATATCTAAGAAAACTTTTAATGCTTATTCCTAGATCTTAAAAAATAATGTGATTCCTGCTTATCATTATTTATACTCTCAGAATCACTAGTTTCAGAATCATCTGATGCTAGAGATAATTCTGAATTTTCTTCTTCCAATTTACTATACTTATAAATTTCATTTCTGTAGTTTTCAAATATATCATTTAAACTACTTGAATTATGCTCTAAATCTACAGAATCATCACTATCAGAATCAAATTCTACAGGTGTTTGAGATTCTACAGGTTTCTGAGATTCTTTATCCTTACTAACTAAATTAGAGGTATTTTCACATTCCTCTGGGCTTACTTAACACTATATTAACTAACCTATGATATTCTGCTGCTGTTTCATCAATGTTAGAGTCAGTTTGATTATCATCACTCTTACATCGTACATTATCTGAATTATGTATCCTGGGATTTCAAAAATTTCCTGCACTAGGTTTTGTTTTACCCAAATTTCTTAATTTTCTCCCTTGCTGTGTATTGGAAATATGAGGTTTAAAACTATTCCCTTTCTTAGTAACTGATTGTGAATGAGATGCACAATTAGTATCAAGAAAACAACTCTGATGCTTCAATATTCTATTCATATTGTCTCCTAATATAACTAAATTTCTACTCCCTAAAAAATACTTTTTTAACCTATCCGAGTGTACATTTATAATTTACTAGGATTTTTGACATCTTGAATCCTAAAATTCATAGGAGAAAATTTTTCTAGAATTCTATATGGACCTAAAGCTTTCCTTCCTAATTTTCCAACTCTTTTTTTATACTAGATTTATCATCTAACAATACTAAATCTCCTGGTGTAAATGACTTATACTTTCTAAAACGATTTATATACTGCCTAGTTTTCTGAGAACTTAATTTACTAATTTCACCTACTAATCATTGAGTAGTGGAAAATTTATCTGCAACTCTTTCCATATACTCATTTACGTCATTGTATCCTGTATTAGGAATGAATTCATTATAAACAAATTCATTAGGAAAGATTGGATCAAAACCATATAAAGCAAAAGATGGTTTTCTTTGATAGCAGAATGAAAAGCAGATCCACATGCAAATAATGCTTGAGAAAGATATGTGTCCCAATCATTCATTTTAGTGTTTGCCAGACTGGAAAGTATTTGCTTTATATTTTTATTCAGCCTTTCACACGCACAAACTATTGCACTGTGGGTGGTAAGGTGTAGTAAAAATATTCCTAACATTGAGTAATTTACATAACTGTAACAACAGTTCAGATGTGAAATTTGTTCCTTGATCTGAAAATAAGGTCTGAGGAGTTCCATATCTACAAATTATCATATTCAAGAGCTTTCTTGCAATAGTCTTTGCAGTTTGATCCTTCACTGAGACTGTTTCAGGAAATCTAGTTAGCATATCTATGACTACTAGAATGTACCTATTGCCTTTTTTAGTAATTGGCAGTGGACCTACCACATCAATAGCAACAGCCTGAAAAGGTCTAATTGGAATTAGAAATGGTTGTAATGGAGCTTTTTCTCTGAAAGGGGATCTTATTTGGCACTTATGGCATGATTTGACACATGTGAGTATGTCACTCTTCATACCTTTCCAGATATAACGATCCTTTATTCTTTCCCAAGTTCTAGAAAATCCTTGGTGTCCTGCCAAGTCAGAATCATGGAAAATGTACATAATCCAAGGAATCATTTGAGTTGGTGCCAATATTTTCACTTTCAACCTTCCTTCTTCCATTTGTCTAGATAAGAATAATCCATCTTTATCAAAATGTAAGTTTTCCAGGTTTAAAAATGTATCCAGTTGAGTCTCACCCTTCAATACTGCTTCATAAATAGTTTTGAATATGGGATCATTTTTCTGAGCTCGGACAATCTCATCCTTTTCCCAAATTTGTGAACTAGGTTCCTTATTCTTTATAGTCTCAATATTAAACACTTGATCATTATCATCATCAGCATGTTTAAAAACTTCAGGAGACTGCTCTAATTTTCCATTGTCATCTGATTTCCTGTCCAAACAGTATTCTAGTCCACACAAGGACACTGTATAATCAACAAAATTGCATGCAAAACCATGACATTTCAGAAAATCAATTCCAAATAGTACATTTGAATTTGAGGATTCTGAAAGAACTATTAATGGATGACAAACTTTCAATGGAAAACAAGGAATTGAAATAAAAACATTCATTTGCTTATTAGCTGAAATTTCTGATTCAAATATACTCTTTAATTTAATTGGACAACTTAAAACTGAAATGTCATTTGGAATTAGAGATTTAATTCTGTTAAACAAACTATAAGAAATGAGTGAGATATGTGCACCTGTGTCAAGCAAGATTTCACAAGGCATATCTTCAATAAATCCTTATGGAACTGTCAAAGGATTACCTCCATTAGCATAAGGAACTAATGATACATCAAACTCTCTTTTAGGGTTGGAGCTGTCTTTAGCTTTACCCATGTCTAATGAGTAGTTTGATATTTTTGTCCTTGCCAGCATAATATTGGAATAATAATTATTCACAGATTTTTCTTTATTCTCAGATTTCTTATGTTGAAAACAAGATTTATTCCTAACATAATGGTCTTTAGCAAAATGATTTATTACATCTAAAGCATTTTGGAACATATCTCCTTTGAGATCTTTTATTCCTATCAATACCGTTAGATTTATAAAAGAAAGATTGATTATCTGTATGATTCTTGGATATTGTTAAATCAGATATCATCTTAAATAGAAGTTCCTGTCCTTTTACTATTGGTCTTTGTTGTCTTTCTATTTCTTCACTAAGAAATGTTTTTAGTTCCTCTAATTTTCCCAAATCATGCAATTGTACCTTGGAATCAGATTCTGGAGATTTACAGAAATTTCCTTAGACTGTTTCTTTTTCTTAGCTCCTTTTAATTTTTGAAACTTTCCTTCTCTCACTTTATCTGTAGCCACAATGCTAGGAGAATGAATTTCATTATAGTGAAAAGAGTTCAACTGCTTATTGTTTGAGGAATGAAATATATCTCTAAGTCTCTTTTCCCTAACAAGTTTAAAACACTGGTGAAGATTTTTAACCTTTTTCTTGTATGCTGTTTCTTTCAAATTATCTTTAAGGCCATGCCTAAATTGATTAAACCATTCTAAAGAGGATTTTTCTTCAGATGAAACATTAAATTTATGAGCAATGTTCCAAAGTATGATAATATTCTGAAACAGACTCCCTATTACCTTGGATGCACTGTTGAATTTTCCAAATGTTAGGCCCTAATTCTCCCACACTTGAAAATTCTGATATTAGCAAACTTTTAAAAGTTGCATAACTGTCAGTGTCTCTCAGTAAAGGAGATGTGTTTAAGAATGTTTTGGCTTTCCCAACAATTTATTATGAAGTATAATCAACAAATGAAAATCTGACCATTTTCCTAAATCTCTAATTTTTTCAGCATATTTAAAAAATGTTTCTACACTTTCATTACTGTCTCCTGAGAAAGAAGGTATTACTAAAGTTGGATTAACAAACTTAAAAAATTCCTCATCTTTAACTAAAGAAACTTCACTACTAGAATTGCTATCTCCTGTAGCCATTATACTTGAGTCAAGATTCTTTCTGGATTCTAAAATAATTAAGTCATAACCAATCCTGTTGACTGCACCATTTGTTAAAAGAAAGATTTTTAATTAATATTTAATCTTTATATTAATCCTGTAGATTGTGCCATTGTTAATAGAAATGAGAGAGATTTTTTATTAGATATTATGATAATATTTAATAAAAAATCTCTCTCATTTCTATTAACAAAACCTCCTCACCATACCTTTGATGATCTGTATGGACACATCTAGAGAACTCATGTGGTCACTTTTTAATATATTTCCAATGAGTATAATCACATCTGGCATCAAGGCTTTCTCAACAAGTTACCATCTTATGGTCTCCCTTCTGCTCTTCTTAACTGGATTGCCAACTTCTTTTCTGGTCATTCATTACATGCCATGGCAAATGACTTCCAATCATTAGATTTATCAATGCTGGAATACCTTAGGGCTCTGTCTTCTTGCCAAGGCTCTTCCTTCCTGTACATCAGTGTCCTCTCTCTTTAATTTGAAGTTAAATTTCATTCATAGGTTTGCTGATGAAAGTTTTCTCCATTCCTCATCTTAATTCAAGAAACCTTGTAGTACTCAAATGATTCAGGCTTCAAGATCTTCCAAGCCAATACTGATCTTCTCACCATTCTGAAGTGAAGTGGAGTGAAGATATAATCTAGTGAATTTTAATGCTATCAAAACACAGTTCTGTCTTATTATGGACGAAAGCTCTTACTGCACTCCCTCTTACTTTTAATAATGTTCTGATTTCTAGTCAAGATCAGTTTTTGCTTATTGAGCTTTAGCTGACTCACATCTAGCTTATTCTGGCATAAATATATTGCATCCATAACTTCTTCAGCCTCCAAAAAAAAAACTTGGTACTCTTTTTCATTTAAACCACTACATCTCTCCTGCTCAACTCCTAACACTTTATAAATCCCAAATCTGATAGACCTTACATTATTCTCGTATTTGGGATGGAACACCTAAAACTTCCTAAAAATTCTTGATTTTTAGGAAGAGAACAATCTGCCTAATCAGTGAACTCCCCCCTTTCTTTCTTTCTCTCTGCCCCCCCCCCCAAAAAAAAAAGACTCCCTCCAGTCACCTTCTTTCTCATAGGTGCTCTGTTTCTGCATTATACTTTTCTTAGGTACTTTCATGGACACTGTCCGCCAAACTCTACTACCATTCCTATTATGTAAGAACAAGAGCAGATCAACATCAGTAACTCAATTTAACTGCAAAAATGTCAAACCAACATCATCTTCCTTCATTCTATCTACCTCTGTTCTTTGGAAAAGCCTTCTTCTCCACTAACTACAACCTAGCTTTTCAGAAAACTAGTTAACAGATTCTTTCATTTCTCCTTCACCATAAGCCCCCCCCCACCCCCCACCCACACACGAGTGTTGTATTGTAGTCTTGTGACCACTTGTGTGGGATCAATATAAATAAAAAAAAAGTAATAATTTTTTTATGTTTATGCTCCCTCAATTTATTTAAATTTACTCTAGAGATATATATGATGATCCAAAAATATGAAATTCTTACTTTTTTATTGAATCATACTTTCTGATTTCATTTATTATCTTTGCACCACTCTCTAATAAATCAATTTGATGATTTATTTCATAATCTGAAAGTAGAAACAAATAACATGGAGTAAATAGATACAAATAAGCACAACTGTACTATGACACATTTTGTTAAGTTCAATCCAAAAGAAAAAAAATATTAAAAATTCAAGTTAAAGAAAAAATAACATCAAATCATTGTAAAAATTAATGCATATAATTTTACTTAAATTTAAAGCATTATTACAGTGAGCAATGGAATTTCTGCTCAATTCATGCATTTAAATTATTTGTTTGCTTACATATTTATCCAGTGAATTTAGAAACACTACTACTAATGAATACCAGTAGTGTTTCTAACAAACTCACTGGATAAATATGAAAGCAAACAAATAATTTAAATGCATGAATTGAGCAGAAATTCCATTGCTAGATACTGCAGTAACAATCTCACTACAGAAAAAAAAAATTATACTGAACTTGCCTAGAGTAACAAATTACTAAAAACTACTTTCCACAGTTCCATATCATCAGTGTTTTTAAAAGGAAATTCTCTATACTGCAACCTTTCAAACATGAGGAGTCATCCAACTGTCTTATAATACGTATTCAAGAAGAATTAAAAAATACATTAAAGATGCCAAGAAATTATATTCTTGGTTTCATCCTTTATCCAAGCATAAGCAAACAAAGTTTGCACATGAAGTCACTTCATGACTGGGTTACTTGTATATAGAGGCTAATGACTTCATCAATTGCCTTAGTATCCCATAATGCAATGCATTATGTTTGTAATATACAAGCCACTATATACAAGTAGCCCAGTCGTGATGTGACTTCATGTGCAAACTTTGTTTGCTTACACTTGAATTATTATTATTACGGGTATCTCCATGGAGTCAGTAGACTCATCGCGGGAGACCCAAACTAGCAAAACAATATCTGTCATATCTCTTCTTGAATTCATTTACAGACAAAGAGCTCACAACTAAGTCAGGCAATGAATTCCACTCATTCACCACCCTCCAGGCAAAAAACCTTGTTCTGACACCTTTGTTAACCACACTCTTCTTTAATTTCCAGAGATGGCCTCTTGTTCTTCCATCACTATCACACAGCTGAAACATTTCCCCTGCATCAATCCTATAAAAACCTTTTAGTAATTTGAATGTTTCTATCATATCCCCTCTTTTTCGCCTATCAACCAATCTCTGCAATCCACAAGCTCTCAATCTATCAATGTAGGGAGCATTTTTTATATCACTCACCAACTTGGGTGAGTGATATAAAATAGAATAAAGGATGAAGCCAAGAATATAATTTCTTGGTATCTTTAATTTATAGTATAACCAAGTGAAAAAACTTTCAATAAGGATTAAAAAAAGTCTCCCTCTTTTTTCTGTTTCAAAGGTAAAACTAAATAAAGGGTTGAGGAATTGCAAAAAAAAAAGTCTGCAAGAGCCTTTGGGTCATGAGGTCAAATGTTAATGACATTGTCTATACATATAAACTAGATTCTCGATTTGGGGAAAGGGGAGGGGGGTTCAAATTTATGGTCAAAGTTTCAAATGATTCTATGTCTAAGTTAGCAATGAGGTGAAAGTTTCAACTAGTTTAAAGAGCTAACGCGTCTAAAATAGTCCAATTTAAGATAGTGCTTATAGAGCTCACAAATGTCTAACGAAAGGGAAAGATTTCAGAAATGAGTTCCAAAATGATGTATACTTGTTGATATGCTTGTTGAGTAATGATGCAAAGCGTTTAGCAAGTTTCTAAGAATAATTAATGGCATCCATGCAGATACCATTAACTGTTCTACTTAGATCCCTGGATTATCCAAGATCCACAAACCTGGACCCCCCCCCCCCATTGCGAAGAGATCCAGTTTTGTAGACCTTAAATAACTCAAGGAAGGGGCTTGACATTGTCAGCATCCAGGAATATTAGGAAGGAGCTTGACATTGTCAGCATCCAGGAATATGTTAGCAGAGCTGATCTCAGGTGGTATGGTCAGTTAAATAGAATGGGAGAGGAAAGATTGGCAAAACAAGTGTTCTCTGCCAGGTTGGCAGGAAAACGACCCAGAGGAGGACCAAGATATAGGTGGATTGATACGGTACATGTGCCTTGGACGATAGAAATATAGGATCTGATAATGTTGGAGTCTTGACAAGTAACAGA
Organism: Typopeltis vanoorti; assembly: GCF_054136105.1. Classification (NCBI taxonomy): domain Eukaryota; kingdom Metazoa; phylum Arthropoda; class Arachnida; order Uropygi; family Thelyphonidae; genus Typopeltis; species Typopeltis vanoorti. The sequence goes on from NC_143554.1 coordinate 107,998,699, forward strand.
CTGATTTGGAGGAAAATTGTAGATAGGAAGTTGGTACTGATGTGATTTTTTCATGTAGTACTGTCATGTCCTGTACACCCCCCCCCTCAAGGGGTGTACAGGGGTGTCCTGTACACCCCTTGAGGGTGCATGGCAGAAATTTGATGATAATGAAATAACTCAAGCCTTGGCGTTTGTGTGTGGGGGTGAAACTTTAACTTATTCAAAACTTCAGCAGGCAACTTAGAGTACTATCCAAGAAACTAGAAGTGTTGTTTTGTATTGTAGCTGTAAGATTCCAATTTACTAACATATGATAACGTAGAAGTTTTCTAAAACAACATAGGATTAGAACAGTTTATAAACCACTGAATAGATACCTCTCTCCTGAGACAAAAGACTGCTAAGCTCTTCATGCATTTACAATAATTATAATCCCTGTCAACTCAAAATGGATTAGCATAACACCTCAGATAACGACTGCTGAGTTATCTGAATAAAACTAATTATGGAAAATCATTATGAGGAATGCAACTCTTACCTCAAGTTTCGTGCTTGTTGGTACTTGTTCACTAGGTTATATCATTTTTGTTTTGGTTGAAACTATGTCTTTCAAGTTCCTAGATAACGCAAGTTTGAGCTACTGAAACATTTGCATGTAAATATTTAATTTAGTTAAGTTTATTTCATTCTTATTCCATGAAGTGATCTTTCCAGAAAACTTCAACATGAATGAGTAGGCTCTGATCTCAAAGGTGGTAGGAAAATGGGATGCACTTGCCAGCGTGAGCAGTTGTAAGACAAAGGCATAGCAACTAATAAACTAATGTACTATTTCCATATGGACAGCCATTTGCATGACTCCTAATAGAGCATAAGTTCCCCCTGGTTCATCCCCTTGTTATAAACCATGCAAATACACTCCTTTCTTTCATGCTTACACAGTGATCAGAATACATTATCAAAAATTATGGAGACAACTACCATGTTAGAACAAAACTTTAGTTTAATATAAACCAAAATGAACACTCGATGTTTTGACCTTCATATCAAGGTCATCATCTGGAGCATACGCATATATACAAAGAAACAAGCTGCACTACAATCTACATGGTTTGCTAAAGTGACCAACTGACCAACCGTTACAACAATTATTGGCATGACCTCTGGTGAGGGGAGGGGGGAAAACCTCTACTACATCAAAGCTAGAGTCCTATTATTATTATTATCTATTAGGTTATAAAATTAAATTGAGCTGGAGAGCAACATGTTAAAGTCCTAAAGTATGCTGGAAATGAAGTAGGCTAAATATGTGCCATCCAAATTCTTGAAATTTTTATGCCACCATTATTGTTGAGATTAGAGTTAATCAGAATTTCACAGGTTTCTTTAAATTTTCTTTAATACCAGGTTTTTGTATGATGTAAAGAGCAAGTACTTTTCCAATCAATTTAGTGTAGGTGTTGAGAGCGTGATCTAAGAGGCCTGATTCACCAAAATTATTATATTTAATGTGTCTTTTTGTGTTTTTTTTTTAATATAAGGATTGTACGTCCAGTTTCACCAATATAAGGTAAGTTACAGGTGCAGTAGATGCAATAAACTCCAGGATGTGTCAATGGGGGGAGAGGATCCATCCTTAGAGGAGTTGAATATGTTTTTTTAATTTTATAGGTGGTTTAAAAGTGGCATTAAGATCATAATGGTGTAGGATTCTATTGATTTTTTTGGATAATCCTTTAATGTATGGGATGGCTATGGTTTTACTGTAATCTATATTATTTTTTGAAGTTTTATGAAGAACTTTATTAATAGTATTTTTGTTATAGCCATTATTTATAAATGTGTTGCTAATAATCTTTAATTCTTGTTTAAGAGCTTGTTGATTAGAGCAAATTATTATACTCTGTTTTTAAGGGTGTTAATGACTCCAGATTTTTGCGACAGGTGGTGATATGAGTTAGAATGTATATACTGGCCAGTACGTGTCGGTTTGCGGTAAACCGTGAAGGATAGACTGCCTGGCGGGAGACGTGTGACCAGTGTATCCAGGAACGCGAGTGAGTTCTGATTTTCAATTTCAATAGTAAATTGTATGCGTTTGTGTTGTTTGTTCAGGTGGCTAAGGAATTTGTTTTAAAGTTTGTCGATATATATATATATATATATATATATATATAAACATGTTACTCACCAGCCCAATTTAATTTTGTAACCTAATAGATAATAATAATAGGACTCTAGCTTTGATGTAGTAAAGATTTTTTTCCCCTCCCCAGAGGTCAGGCCAATAATTGTTGTAACGGTTGGTCAGTAACTTTAGCAAACCATGTAGATTGTAGTGCAGCTTGTTTCTTTGTGTGTATATATATATGTGTGTGTGTGTGTGTACTCCAGATGATGACCTTGATATGAAGGTCAAAACATCGAGTGTTCATTTGGTTTATATTGAACTAAAGTTTTGCTCTAACATGGTAGTTGTCTCCATAATTTTTGACAATGCATGTAAATACACTCTTAGTTCCCATTTTCTATTCTATGACTTTGCTTAGTTCTGCATTTAATATAAATAGACTATTCTGCATTTGATATCAGAATGAGCTTGGTTTTGCTAAGCCACTTTAGACATGAAAAAGGAAGAAACAACTGTCAAAAGAAGTTCTGTACAGTCCTTTCCAAGAGAAGACATCCAATGATGAAACCAGCAACTGAGAAGCAAAAAGATCAAGTACAAAAACATCATCATACCAGCCTGGTTGGACGAGTGGTTAGCATATCCACTTTCCAACCAACAGGATGTGGGTTCAAATCCCACCAGGTCTGAAGTGGCTTGAAAATCTTCCATGTTTGGTCTCTAGATAAGGTTTCCAGACTATGTTAAAAAGGAATAAAAAATTTAAAAATATATAAAATTGTTAAAAATGGGAGGAAAAAATTCCTTAGCCCACCCATAGTACAAATGTACTATAGGTTTACTAATAACCTTTCATGTACGGAAACCACATATAAAAAAAAAAGTTCAAAAATGGCAGAGGATAATTTTATGTTTTTTTTCCTTGCTATCCAAAGTAACAAATTATTTCTTTGATCCCTATAACTATGTGACAGTAAGAGTTGAGTTTTTATCATTTGTGTCCAAGTTTAATTAAAACTGAGGAAATCCTAAAAATTTGATTTAAGTGCTTTTGAAAATAACCACCAAAATGTAACATTTTATTTAATATGACTCCCATTATCTACCAAAGATTGTAAACCTACAGTATACATTAGTACTATGGTGGAATAAGGTTTCATCATCACGAACCATGGGCTCACTGCCCATTGGTGTCCAATGCCTCCTTCACTATCTTCTTCCACCTTTCTTTGTCCAGTGCACAGTGTCACAGTTTCTGTATAGCCATTCCACACCAGTCCTTTATGTCGTCTATTCCATTCTCTGCATGATCTACCTCTTCTGGTTACACCATCCACAATACCAAACATGAATGTCTTTGAAAGTTTATTTTTCACTTGGTTAGACTATAATAAATTTAGTTAATCCTTTATCCAAGTGTGAGCAAACAAAGTTTGCGGCTCAAAATATCTTCAGGACTCGGGTAAGGTAGTGCAACACCGGGCAACTCGTAGCAAAGGTGGACCAAGCTAACATCACTCCTATCTCAATATCTTCCATAATGCAAAACACTTCTCCTTGCGGATATGTATAATGTTATGCATTAGGGGAAGGGCCACTACCCAGAATAGTTTTGACCTTCATTGAGGTCTCTTCAGGAGAGTGGGAGAGAGCCCAGAAGTGGCGATGCCAGGCAGAAGCAATGGCGAGGCATCTTTACTTATAGGAGTTGACAAAAGGTGTGCCACCTTTTTATTAAAGAGCAATCTCTGTTTGCTCACACTTGGATAAAGGATTAAACTAAATTTATTATGAATGTCTTTATTTTCTGGTCCTCACTCATTCTGCAGATGTGTCCAAATAATTGCAGCTTCCATTTTATAATCTTCTGCATTAAATTCTCCTTTGGTTGTATCTTCTGATAGAGCTCTTCATTTGTGATTTTATGTACCCATCCTATTCTTAGACTCTTCCTGTAACAAGTTCTTTCAAATGCCAAAATTCTTTTTCTTGATTCCTTATTTATTACCCACATTTCAGATCCATACAGTATATCACTAAAGATGCATGTTTTCATCACTCTTAGTTTTCTTTGCAGGCTGAGCACTGCCTTCAGATTTGTTCTTCCCTTTGCAATCCTGATCTTTATTTCTTTTTTACAGCATAAAACATGCCATTTTACTTCCCAAATATGTGAATTGTTCCACATTTTCTATATAAATTCCATCCACTTGTATCTTTTGTTTCATGTTCTACTCACTAAATACCATTGTCTTTGTTTTTTCCAAGTTCATAACAAGTCCAAATCTCTTTCCTTCCTCATTTAACAGCTTCAATGTTTTTTGCAGTTCTCTTTCATCTTCTTCAATAATAATAACAATGTCATCTGCAAATCTCACATTGTTAATTCTCATCCCATGTACTGATATTCTTTTTGCATCTTCCTTCATTTTATCCATGCTCTTTCTAAATGTGCGATAAAAATACTGGTAATATTAGGTCCCCAATCTAGTATCTCTGCTTGTTCTAGCCCATTTCCCTCAATCATCACCTATTCTAATTGCTGCGACTGCATTCTTATAAACATCTTTAATGTAGCTATTAGTTTTCTATTAATTCCATAGGATTCTAGCAATGCATCACTTTCTGGTTGATACTATCAAATGCCTTCTGAAAATCAACAAAGCAAGTATATATGTTTTTGTTTTTTCTTCTAGCTTTCTCTGCTAAACCACATTGCCAAAATCTGTTGAATTGTACTTCTATCTTTCCTAAATCCTGCTTGCTTATCTGCAAGGTATGCTTCCAGTTGTATTCTCAATCTTTCTGTCAATATCATCTTTATCACCTTACCAAGGTGACTTGCCAAAGCAATCGTTCTATAATTTTTACATTCTAGCTTATTTCCTTTCTTGTATAATGTGACTAATATCGATTTCCCCCACTCCTCTGGTATTTACCCTTCTTTTCGTACCATATTAAATAGTTGGTGCATTTCTGTAACCATATTTTCACCAAGTTTATTCAAAACTGAGGAAATCCTAAAAATCTAATTTAAGTGCTTTTGAAAATAACCACCAAAATGTAACATTTTATTTTAATATGACTCCTGCCATATTTGATCATTTCTCCAGTGATGTTATCATTACCAGGACTCTTCTTGTGTTTTAGACGTCTTATTGCTTTTTCTACCTCTCCTCTTAAAATGTTCATATCATACTCATTACCTGGTGGTAATATCTGCTTCAATTCTTCAATCAGTTTCCCAACACCATCTAAATCTAGTTTTTCTTCATATAACTCACTACATTATCTTGTCCACCACTGTACAATTTTATCTTTATTCATCAATACTTTGCCTTTTTCATCTTTAATTGTGGTCTATTTTGGTTGCCACCTTCTATTAATGGTTCTAATCATTTTGTACATCTCCCTAGTTTTATGCTTTCCATAGTGCTGTTCTATATTATTGCATTGGGCTTCTAACCATTAAATCTTATCCTTTCTGACTGCTTTTTTCACTTCATGATACTTTCTTGTTCTGATGTATCCCTTCTTATCTTCTTATTATTTATTTTTTACATAATCCAGAAACCCACTTAGAGGCTAAACATGCAAGTTTTTCAAGTCACTTCAAATCTCCAAATGGCAGGGTAGTGGTCTCATACTGGGCAATGAACTTCATCTCCTACCTAAGGATATTCATAAAACGTCCATGCCCACAGCTCTTTAAAGATTATAATTTCAATCTGAAATCAGTGATACCATTGCGTGTTTCAACAGTTTGTCTATTGGTGAGAAATGGATATTATTCCTCCTTTAAAGCTAGTCTAAGTGCTCTTGCAGAGACAGAATCTCTGCTCTGTAACTAGCAGTTTGCATTGTAGATTTGAATCACAATGTAGCAAAAACATTGGTGAAAGTCTACATGGCAGAGGATTTGCAATGCAGTAAGGAAATGATCATAGACAATCATAAAAAAGGAGCATTTTATAATAGCACTGACTATCAACAATTGAACCTACAGCTGTTTTTGTCATACATGAAAAAGAATTAATTTTGTTTTGCCTAATTTTGTTATTATAATCTGAATGAAATCAAAAATGATATGATGCCAAATTTAAAAGGAATCATAATTATCAAATTTCATTAAATTCCATCAAGCCAAGTCTTGCTACTAGAATCAAGCCAAAGATGAATTATTATTATCAATTTGAATTGTTCTGCTAAAGTTTCCCAATAAAAAAAAGTAAAATAACAGTGTAAAAATAAACAAACAAACAAAAAAATGTTATTTCATTAACCAGTCTTGAACCTAAGGCTGAAAACAAAAGTACTATAACATATGCGCATGAACAATAATCACTGGGCTAGCAGACTTATAATTATATACAATACAACGTGGAATTTTTCAGAGTTGAAATAGTGACAATAATTAGATTGTCACTATATCAGAACTGTCAGTTCAACATTGAACTGATAGTTCCACTTACTTGCCCATTCATACAATCTATTCAAGTCCTCTTGTAAGTTACCATAAGTCAGTGAAACATGATCTCCCCTTAACAAACCTGTGCTGATAGCTACAGAGAATACTGTTGTTATCAACCCATATCTGTATCCTACTTTTCACCAATCTCTCCAGTACCATCACCACAAATCCAAATATACAGACTGGCTTATAATTTAAAGCTACAGCCTTATCACCACCTTTATGCAGTGGAACAATTTTACCCTCCTTCCACTCCCTTGGAACCTGTGCTGTTGTAAGACTCTTATTAAACAGGCATGCCAATAATACTGCCAATTCTCTGGAACATTCCCTTAAGATGCATGATGATATGTCCTCAAATCCTATTGCCTTATTGACATCAAGGTTATTTAAATTATACATTTTTGGTCGTTTTATAATAGAAATACAATTTTATTAATACAGACCAGTATTTTACAATAAAAACATTTATTCAAACCTACCAGTTTTGCCAGCAAACTGTCTGGCTTTTTCAAGGCATTACGGAGATATGAAAGTTAATAAATGCAAAACGTTGTAAACCAAACTAGTATCTATGATTACACATTTCGCGTGACAGAGATGACTTATTGTTCTTATTCATTATCACGCATGCGTGTTTGTTGTAGACTTGTAATGTGATTACTGGCTAGCTGTAGTTTAGATTGATTGAGAGAGAGGATCAAGTTTTTCCACGAACTGTTTAGAATTACACCCTGATTTCTGTTGAGGTTTCCGCCGGTTATTAGTACTATTGTGGCTTCCTTAAATACACGATGTCTGTAGTTGTCATCGAGATATGGCATGGAGCTGTTTTGCCAATCTATCGTGTGGTTAGACATGCAGAAATGATGTGCTAAGCCGGAAGAGATGCTTCTGTTGTGATGTACATCACCCACATGTTCTTTTTGTCTAATTTCTAAACTTCGTGAAGTTTTTCTGATGTAGGCAAGACCACAGGAGCAGGGAATGTAATATACTCCTGGATATTTGTAGAACGGAACTTTATCTTTTGGAGATCCTAAAACTTGTCTGATGTTGGTGGTTGGTTCGAAGAACACTCTGATGTTGTGGGCTCTTAGTATTCTTGCTATTTGATAAGAAATTGACTTGATAAAAGGTATCACTACAGTAGAAATGTGCTGATGGTGGGATTCTTCTTGTCTGGGGTTGTCATTGTATAGATATTTTTTGATGATGTTTTGAGGATATCCATTTTGTGATAATGTGTTAGCTATTAGTGAGAGTTCATTCTGTGTATCCTCCTCTTCTGATATAAACTTTTTGGCTCTATGTTTCAACATGTGGATAATACTCAGTTTGTGTGACTTGTGATGGTTTGAAGTATAGTGAAGATATCTTCCAGTGTACATGGGCTTTCTGTAAATGGATAATTTGACACTGTTAGGTTGTTTTTTTATCAAGATATCTAAAAAATGCAGTTGGTTGTTGTTTTCTACTTCCAGAGTGAATTTTATCTTGCTATGTATTGAGTTGATTTTATCCACAAACGATTTCAGGTTGTCTAAGCTGTCTTGCCATATGATGAATATATCATCCACATATCTCCACCATGTAGATGGTCTCGGAGAGATTGTAGAGAGAATTTCTTTTTCAAGTTTCTCCATGAAAAGGTCTGCACAAGATGGTAGTGGGCTTCCCATTGATAGGCCTTCTAATTGTTGGTATATGGTGTTGTTAACCTTGAAGAAATTAGATTGAAGGCAGTATCTAAACATTTGTGTGATGTCTAGAGGATAGAGGTCTTGGATGATGTTTATTACCTCTTCTACTGGAACACTGGTGAAAAGGGATACAGCATCTAGGCTGGCTAGCATGTCAGTTGGTGCAATCTTAATGGCTTGGAGTTTATTTACAAAATGTTGACTATTCTTGATATAGGATTCTGTTGAACTTATTTTATTATTTAATAAGTTTGCAAGATGCTTTGCCAAAAGGTAGGTTGGTGATGATCTTCCATCAACTATTGGACGGAGAGGTATATCCTGTTTATGTATTTTAGGTGCCCCATATAGTCTTGGAGTGATAGGATGTGAGGATTTAAGTGTTCTCTTCACTTCTTCTGGCCAATTGTTACAATTTCTGATTAGTTGGTTTGTTTCATTATGATTTTTTATTGTGGGGTCTCTGTCTAGGATTTTATAAGTTGAGGTGTCTGATAGTAATACGTTTAACTTATCATAATAATCTTTAGAGTTGAGGATAACTGTAGAATTTCCTTTATCAGCTTTTGTAATAATGATATCTTTATTTTTCTTCAAGTTGATAATTGCCTTTCTATCATAAGGAGACGTGTTAAGAACAGGTTGTTTGGCTTTGGCTAGGATTATTGTACTTTTGAATCTAATAGTGTCAGCAACGTTTTTTGGTAGTGGATATAGACCTTTTTCAATTCCACACATAAAATCCATTTTAGGAATGTGTTTGGGCGTAATCGTAAAATTAAAACCTTTTTTGAGAATATCAGATTCATTTTTTGTGAGGCTATGATTTGACAAATTGAAAATCACTTTGTCATCCGGGAGGTTGTTTGTGTCCGATATTTTTTCTTGTAAAGTTCATTGAATTTCCTAATTTGGTTGTCCTTATAAAGTTTGAAAGTTTTTTCATAACTGCGTTGTATCATTTGATCTAATTGATTCCATATGGTGTATTCTACGTTGTTGGAAATTTCATCAAAGAACTTGCAGCAATTAATATCACTTTTATTAAGTTCGTATCTCGTGTGTTGGATCCTTTCTCTAACAAGCGGCAATGAAGTGTGTAGATAAATTTTTTTAGCTGATATAAAGTTGATATGACCTCTAACTATAAGGAACGTTATTGTAAAATACTGGTCTGTATTAATAAAATTGTATTTCGACATCAAGGTTATTTATTTCCTCAAATATCTCTTGCTCACTCACAATTAAGCCACCCCCTCCTATGTCCTCTACACTTAATTTCCTCAAGATTTCACCCTGATCAGGATGAAACACCCTTATAAATTGATCACTGAATACTTCAACAATGTCTTCTGCAGCAGTTACCATATGATATAAAGGGAAACTTTGTAAATTTAAGCTAGTAGCACATTAGATTTCAAAAATTAATCAATGATTCCTTTGAGTTCCAGGGTAAAACACTAGACTAGGATCTAGTATACAACTTTCTGAATAATTCTTTACTAACATATTCCAATGGCAAGGATATCTTTCATGTATTTGCCATAGCAGATATTGTGATTGAGAGTTTATTTTTCACTTGGTTAGACTATAATAAGTTTAGTTTAATCCTTTATCCAAGTGTGAGCAAACAAAGTTTGCACCTGAAAGTATCTTCAGGACTGAGGTAAGGTAGTGCAACACCAGGCAACTCGTTGCAAAGGTGGAGAAAGCTCTCATCACTCCTATCTCAGTATCTCCCATAATGCAAAGCACATCTCCTTGCGGATATGTGTAATGCTATGCATTAAGGCAAGGGCCACTACCCATACTGGTTTCGACTTTTATTGAGGTCTCGTCAGTGGGAGCCAGGCCCAGCAGTGGAAATACAAAGGCTAGGCTGAGATAGGAGTGATGAGAGCTTTCTCCACCTTTGCAACGAGTTGCCTGGTGTTACACTGCCTTACCCCAGTCCTGAAGATACTTTCAGGCGCAAACTTTGTTTGCTCACACTTGGATAAAGGATTAAACTAAACTTAAGATATTGTGATTATGGACAATACAGAACTTAGCCAATCACAATATTAATGTATAGAAACATAGTGTTGAAAGATGCTCAAAATCAAGTTCTGAGAGAGAGTGCGAGGTCTTTTATAGCTTGGTATAGAAAATATTTTTTTTATCACGAATTTAGAAATGAGAAGGAAATGCTTCCGTCATATTAGATGAGGTGAGAGATCTTTTTTTTAAAGACATTATGGGATGGAGTGGTTTTGGAGTTTATAAATTGATTAATCCATACAAAAAGAGTAATTTGAGACACTTGAGTATGTTTTTCTTTTCTTTTCTTTTCTTTTTTTTTTTGTCAACTTTGAGTAGCATAATGAATTATATTTGAAGCATATTTTAATTTTTTAGTATCATTTTTTTTTTAAAGATGACTGCAAATTAGCAATTCCTGTAATTTTACACTGGCTTCTACCATGATTCATAATGGGAAATGTTTGGGAATTACAGCAAAATCTAATCCTTGCACAAAGATGTTTATTTTTTTTCTGATCTGTAACTTGAGAGATTCAAGTATGATTTACTTTTACTACCTGTCACCAACAACTTCTCTTCTTTTTCCCAACCTTCCACTCTTTAACCCACATATATTTAAATGTTATATAAAATAACAATTGCACAAATGTAAAAGTCAACTATTGTAACATGAAAACCCAACAATGAAGCTAGCTCTTGAGAGTTATATATCCAATTAAATTACTCAGGGGGGGGAAAAAAAAGGGAAAATCAGGCTCTGGATAAGGCCCAATGAAACTGTGTTGCAGGGCAGTGGTCAAAAAATTATAGTTATAATCCCTCCCCTGTTCCTTCCACAAAATGCTACGTTTTTTGAAGGTACAGTCAACACTCTCACTAGACCAAACACCATTATAACATAACAAAGTCACTCACTGTAAGAAACCACCAAAAAGTCCCACCAGAACAAACAAAGGTGCAATACCACTCTAAAGAAAATCACTATAAAAATGTCCACTATACTAAACTATTTCTCTGGTCCCTACAAATGTGCTATCATGAGGGTAAACTGTACTTATTTGAGAGAGCCAGCCTGCAGAAAAATATTTTCCTCCTCACCACAGCAAACTTTGCTGTATAACAAACTGTTTTAATGTCCATATAGGTTCAATATAATGAGAATCTGCTGCATTATTAGTTAGAACTGATTATATATTAGTAATAGTATATTGTGACTGTCAAGAAAGCTAGAATAATATTGTAAATAGTATTAAAACTATGCATACATTTAAATTACATAAGGTTTTAAGAAACAAATTAACTGTTGGCATAATTGAAAATAAAACTTAGAAACTCCAAAAACAGATAAAAATTATAATATAAAGAGAAAAAAAAAAATTTTAGATGAACTTACTAATTGCATCATCAATAAAGTGAGAATTACTTAAGTTTTCAATGACTGTTTTAACTCCCTGCGATTCTCCAGGCCTATTCACTGATATATTAGCATTTATTCTCAAAGATTTTCCTGAAATTATATTAACATTACAATAATTCTAGACAGAAAATCAAGTCAAGGACCAAAGTTAACACAATGTAATATGCAATCATAACTTAAAATACTAATTCTAACTAATGGATCTCAATATTATTTCAGATTTATGTTTTCTAAAAAAAAAATCATCAGATATGTTTTTGTGAAGATGCTATTTTTTTGTACACTTAATATCATAAATGTTAATCATTATCATAATGCTGTAAATCAGTATGACACTACCATTTGCTTTCAGCAAAATGGTGGTGTCATACTGGGTAATAAAAATCATCTAACATTCAGAATAACTGGGATAATTTTAAGAAATTTCTTAAGCTGGAAATGTTTTAAGTTTTTTTGAATAATAATTTTATTCTAATTTAAATTACAAAGCATTTTTGGTTACTAAATATATCTTTTGATCAGATAGGATTCAGAGTCATTACCAAAATGGCAAGTACAGGTGTCTATTCTTTTAAGTATGAACTGCAATTCTTTAACTAAGGCTGAAGCTTCTTCGCAATCTGCAAGATCTGATTCAAACATCAATTTTATCACACCATGACCTATTAAAATAAAAAGGTATTTAGTGGTAAACCACAATAAAATATTTTAAAATTATTTTCTGAGATCAATTTGAATCAATCTTTTTGATTAAAATCAGTTAACTCAAATGCCAAATCTTATTTATAAATATTAAGTGAAACAAAAACCTTTGTTGGGTAATGATATCTTAACCAGGATGGATGTATAAAATGTTAATAATATTTTACATTATATCATATTACAGATCATTAAAGGTTACATATCACTTTCGTATCCACAGCTGGTCATTTTCTCCTGATGATCAGAATCCTTTAAGTCCTTAACAATCAGTTATGTGATCACTAAATTTAACAGTATATTTCACTTCCAGATTTTGTAATTCTTCCACCTCATGAAACTACTGTCCATTAATATAATACTCTAAAATTAAATGTAATAATAATAATAATTGAAAATTATTATTAAAATGGAAAAAAGATAATTTTTTTATTATTATCAACAGAATTCTGGACATGTCTCATGACCATTATTAATGTAATATGGTTAAAAAGTGAAGAGAGCAACGTATGTTTAGCATAGATGTTGCCAACATGAGAAAAGCTTAAATTGTATATCATTAGAATCCAGAGTAAAAACATACAGTGGTATCTCGCTAATCCGAACCTCTTTAGTCCGAATCCTCCAGTAGTCAGAACTGCAGTTTGAAAGAAAAAAAAGTTTTATATATTCATCGTCGTCCGGTAGCATCCTCTAGCAAGAGGGTTGCAGCAGATGAGCAGCTCTTCTCCATTTCTCTCTGTCTGTTGCTTCCATCATTCTTAAACCAGTCCATTCCACGATGTCATTAAACCACTCTCTAGTTGGTCTTCCACGTCTTCTCTTCCCCTCAACTTTCCCTTGTAATATAGTTCTTGTCAGGTGTCCAGAAGAACCTCTCAGAAGATGTCCTGCAAATCTAGTCTTTCTTTACATAATATTCTTTAACAGTGTTCTTTCCATCCCAACTCATCTTAAAACTTCTTGATTTGATATTCTTTCTGTATAGCTAATCTTTTCCATCTTTCTATAACACCACATTTCCAATGCATTAATTCTTTCCATATCTCTTTATATATTACGTATCATTATTTTATGTACTATTATTTTTATTTAATAATTTTCATACTGTCAATTGTACAGTTATACTATATACCTATTTTGATTTATTGTGTGTTCACGTTTGCTTTTTTATACTGTACAGTACGTACTGTATTGTCAGCATGAATCACCGCTGTCGTTAATGAACTGAGTAGTCACCACTATTTCACAATGTTTGTATATCTTTACGTTCCTTCAACAACAACAACGACTTAGCTTAAAGACTGGTTCTATATAACGTTCAGTTTTTCTTTGGTTATTGAAGTGAAATGTTGCCTGAGTTGTTTATTGTTTTGTGTTTCCATAAGTTTTCAGTAAATGATTTTATTTTTCAGATAAATTTTAAAAGTGACAGTTTTATTGTTTATTAACTTCATTTTTTATTTTACTGTTTTTAACACTAAAATTTATTTCGTTAAAATGGCTAACCGGGTCGAAGCCTACCAAAAGAAAACACGGAACATTATCATTGTCGGATAAATGTAAAAATAATTCAGTGTCTAGAAAAGGGTGAAGCAGACGTACAACTTGCTACTGAATACAATGTTGGCATATCTACAATTAGTAACATAAAAAAAAAATAAAACAGGATTTTAACTTATGTTTCAACCACAGAAGGAGGACCAAGCAAGAGACAAACTCTGAAAACAAGTGATTTTTCTTTACTTCATTCTGCTGTTTACACGTGGTCTCTTTAAGAACAAAGACGTCATACTCTCATCTACAGAGACATTTTAAAGCAGAAAGCTAAGCATTTCCATTCACAAATTTACCCAGATCAGAAATTCAAAGCAAGTGATGGTTGGCTAGAAAAATTTAAGAAACACCACAGTATTCGGTATCTATCAATATCAGGGAAAAACTGTCTAGTGACTTTTCCGCCATAGAACCATTCCAAAAAGCTTTTTTAGAAAAAATTCTCGAATTAAATTTAACCAATGATCAAATTTATAATTCTGATGAAAGTGGTCTTTGTTGGAGGACATTACCAGAGAAAACTCTAGTTCACAAAAATGAAGCCTCAGCATCAGATTGAAAATGTCCAAAGAGCATGTCACAATCATGCTTTGTGCAAACACCTCAGGAAAACATAAATTAAAGTTACTTATGATTGGAAAATCAAGAAACCCAAGACCATTTAAAAACTGCTGCCTTTGGTTTTGTACCGAAGTCAATGTAAAGGATGGATGAATATCTAACTTTTTTCAAACTGTTAAAATTTTTCACAATGATTTTGTACTGTCTGTTAAAACTTATTTAAAATCTCAGAATTTGGAACAGAAAGCACTTTAATTATTGAATAACTGTCCTGGACATCCTCTGGCAGATGAATTGATTAGTGAGGATGGAAATTTTACGGTTATGTTTCGGCCTCCAAACTGTACTCCATTGTTGCAACCAATGGATCAGAACATAATACAATCCATTAAATTAAAATATCGCAAAGACCTGATTTTAAATGTAATTTCCCAAAATTATGACATTACCACATCGATAAAAAATATAAATTTGAAGGAATGTAGCATTCTCAGTTGCTGCTTGGGAAGCCATTAAACCTGAATCAATTATCGTCATGGAAAAAACTGTGGCTTTCTAGAATTTACCAAGATAACTACAGTGATACACAAAAAGAGGAAATCCAAAACGTGTATAATTTGGTTAAAAATATAAATCCAGATGTGGAAATTTCACAAACAGATGTTAGGGAATGGATTACATGTAGAACCAAAGTGAATTCGAAATCAATCAGATGCTGAAATTATAAATATGATGCTACAAAATGAATTAGAAGATGATCATGATGATAAAGAACTCAAAGAAAAAAAAGTAAAACATGGAAAGGCAGTTGACAGTTTATAGAATTTATTGAAAAAAGTTTAGCTTCCAAGAAGAAAAAAAAAAATCAGTGACTTTTTTACAAAGAAACAAAAAAAACTTTTTTGTGTTATTTTATGAAGCTTTTTTTTTGTGTTCTGTAGAAAAAAGCAATATTTTTTACACAAATTAAATTATATACTGAACTACATAATTTTATTAAATCAGAATCCTCGGCGATACAGGTACATACAAACTAAATTTTTTGCTAAAATCAATTTGTGTACTGTATTATTTTTTAAGTTTTACATTACAGTACAGTAGCTTTTTTTCTATCGGTTACTTCATTTATTTACAGAATTAAATTGAAATATCATTAGAATCTGATTATTTTTTGTCTTAAATGCTAGTTATTGTTGTCTCTTGAGGGTAAATTCTCTAATCCGAAATTTCCGCTAATCCAAATGAGCACGGTTTTTATTAGTTCCGATTAGCGAGATACCACTGTAATTAATCTGAAGAGGAAACACACACACACATGCAGTGGTGTGGTGCAATTAGTAAGGTCACTTTCCAAAACTTGGAAAGTTTGATGCAGTTATTCATATTTAAATTAGGCTGATGAATCAAATCTTCACAAGCCTCTTTGTACACAATCATTCTATCAAAAGACAGTTTTTATGTAACACTTTAGTATTTTTCTGCTGAACACTGCCTGAAAGATTTTGTGTGATCTGCACTACTTGGATATGATTTACCTAGCTCATGGAAATAATGCAATCCTAATGCTTTTCTGACTGTACCATGACAAATCTACTAGTCCTGGGGTGGCCAACTTTTTACATTCCATGTGCCAATTTTTTCCATATACGAGACATTCAATATAGACACAATATATTGATTTAATATAAAAACAAGTTTCTCTTTCTGTAATTCAGACCCCAGCACTAGATATGATTTTCCTTCTATTTCAGTCTGATGTGTTTTATAGTGTCTATTAAGATCATATCTTTTATTATGCGAGAAAGTGTTTTCACAAATACGTTTTCGCAAATGGTTTTCCTGATGGATTCGCTATAAATAAGAACTCATTTTCCCATTCATTGAATTCATGCTTACTATCACCTTCTTCTTTCTTTTGCTCATTTTCTTTTGCACTGTGATGGGTAACTGAATGTAAAAACAAGGCTTCATTTTTGAAAAAGTACAAAACTGCAAATATTCATAAAGCACAACTCTGTAGCGCATGAGTATCAATTGTAAACTGACTGACAAAAACCTGTGATGCACCGTTGTTGCTAACGCTTTGGGGTCTCAAGATCAAACAAGTCAAAGTTTTAGCTTTTTTTCTACAAATTGGTTTTTGTTAATATTTTTTGCATAAATAAGATTATTTTTTTTATCATCATCATTGGTCATCTAGACTTGCCAATGCGCCACTTCTAATCATCCAATGCACCACATTGGCGCACATACCATAGGTTGGCCATCCCAATAGTCTATAATATGAAAAAAACCAAAAGAGCCAGAAATGACATAGTCATGAATGATATAGAGAAAAGTGGTCCTTCAGAGAGTGTAAAAATTTCAACTTGCAAAACTATATGAAATGAGACTTGCAGGTTTGCAGTATGCAAAATTCCCTGCATAGCTTTTCTGAAAAACTTCTACCATAAGAAAAAGAAACTCCAACAATGTTTTCCAAGAACAAGGATAGAGATAATTTTTATCTCCATCCTTGTTCTGCATGATTGTTTTTATTATCATATGACCTCATTTTTATTATCTTAAAAATGAGATTTGAGTTTAACCATTAGAGAAAAAAATGGATTTAATATGCTTCTGCATATTAAATCCACTTTTCATGATTCAAAAACGTTTTGGTATAACAGAAAGTGAGTTATACCAAAAAAAAGAAAGTTGAACTGGTTCTTATAGTGCCAGATTTTAAAGAAGAATAATGAGAAGTGGCATCAATGTATCTTCTTGAGTTGGCTGGGTTTCTTTCTGTAGATGGAAAACTACTAACTACCATTTGTTGCCTAAGTGAAAAAAAAGAAAAAAGTTATTATTTCTTTCTATTTCTAAAGTGAAGTTAATTACTGGTCAGATCAGAGACATTTAGGAATATTTAGAAAGGAATAACTGGATGTTTTTCCTTGACAATAACCATCTAAATCTGGCTAAACTGAAAAAAATGTCATCCACATAGCAGCAATACATATAGATGGAGAGGAAGTGAAATATTTAAGATATGCTATTCAAAATGCTCCAGCACAATACAGGAGGAAAATCTTTCGGCAATAATTTCAGTGTATCAATTGCTTTTTATTTATTATTATTTTTTTTTTGCATTTTTTTTTAACCATCCAATTACATCAATCAAGGTTGTGAGATAAAACTAAAATTCAGCTGATAATAGGGTAAATTGATAAATCTGTCCTATTATCAACTAAAATAAAAAAATTCCAGTTAATAACTTTTCCCTGTTTATAATTATTATCAAAATTTCTTCTATTTATATCTCTATCTGTTATCACATTTGTATTCTGCATGGAGAAGTTATATTCCACAAAACTTGTCTATTAGGAAACGCTTTAAAAGAGACTAGTATTTAGGGTTATGTGCTGCATTAAACTCACTATTAGGTTTAATCACCCTCAACTGGCCACATGGATCAAATATATCAAAAAGACAGTAGCCCCCCCCCACCCCGTATCTGTGGTTTCACTTATCCATGGCTCGAAAAAAATGTGCAAAATGGTCGAGCGCCACGCTGGTTGAAACATGCATACATGCAGGCTGAAAACTTGTCGAAACACACTTGTTTTGCTAGGTGCATGGACTTAAATGTGCATGTCTGTTCACGTTTAGTTTTACTCGAATTGTCGAAGAAAGCAATCAATTGTCTGTCATTGCAATTAAAAATTGTGTTTAAATTCAAGCAAATAAATTATGAAAAATTTAAAAATGGCTTCATAACTGAAAAGAAGACATGAAGTGCTCAGTATTAAAATCAAAGATTATCAATATGATTGAAGTAGAAAAAAAGTCAATTGCAACTGTTGCCAAGATCTATAATAAAAACAAATCTTCGATACGTGAAGTGTTGAAGAACAAAGAAAAAATTCGTGCCAGTCTTTCCATTGTGCCCAAATCTGCAAAAGTTAAGGATACAGTGTGTGATAAGGCGTTACTCAAGGTAGAGAAAGCTTTGAATTTGTGGGTGGAAGACATGACAAGAAAAAGGATTCCTATTGACAGTAATACATTATGACAAAAAGCACTGATCCTATACGAAGACATGCAGCCTCAAGACGAAACAGAAGAGGGAAAAAAGTCATTTGCATCAAGCAAGGGCTGGTTGCATAGATTCAAAACTAGATTTAATCTAAAAAACATAAAAATTATGGGAGAATCTGCATCGGCTGATGAGAAAGCTGCTGCACTGTTCCCAGCAGAATTTAAAAAAATTATTGCAGAGAAAGGTTATCATCCTAAGCAAGTTTTTAATTGTGATGAAACTGGCCTCATTTGGAAGAAAATACCCCCAATGGACCTACATCCATAAAACCGTGAAGCAAGCACCAGGCTTTAAAGCATTTAAGGACAGATTGATGCTGGTACTTTGCAGCAATGCAGCTGGTCATATAATTAAACCTGGCCTTGTTTACAGAATCCACTTGCCCTTAAAAACAACAAAAAAAAAAAAAAAAGAAAAGAAAAGTTGTCTGCCTCTTTTTTTGAAAATCAAATCCAGAAGCGTGGGTCGCAGCTGTGTTATTTACGGAATGGTTCCATCGATGTTTTATTCCAGAAGTGAAAAAATACTTGGAGAGGGAAGGATTACCATTTAAAGTTTTATTGATAATAGACAATGCTCCAGAGCACCCTGAGTCACTAGTCATTGAAATTCAAATTCAGCCACTCAATCAAGGTGTCATTAGATGCTTCAAAGTCTCATATGCTTGGCAGGTTTTCGATATGATTTGTGCAATGGTGGAAGATTCTGCTGATGTTGGAGTCATGGAATGCTGGAAATCATTCACAATTGCAGATGCAATGTATTCATCAAGGGAGCAATGGACGAATTGAAACCAGAAACAGCAACTGCATGGTGGAAAAATTTGTGGAGTGATGCCGTTCATAATTCCCAAAACGTCCCTGATATTAACTAACAGATAACAACGATAATTAACACAGCATGGAAAATAAGTGGAGAGGGATTTGACGATATGACAGAAGAAATGAATGATCACATAGATGGACATTGTGAGGCGCTCACTAATGAGGAGTTGAAAAATCTTGCCAAATCTTCTACAGAAGAAGATGACGATAAGGATGAAAGTGAACAAGAACCACCAGCGTGGACACTCAAAAAATTTGCCACAATATTTCAAACGGCTTAAACATTAAAGGAATAGATAATAGATTATGATTCAATGATGGAGCGCAGCATAAAAATTACTCGCACAATAACAGAAGCTTTGGAACCTTCGCAGAACCTGTTTACTGAATTGAAGAGACAAAAACGGCAGCTTCCAATAACAACTTTTTTAAAAAGTTGACAAAGCTTCTACTATTGATGATCCTCAGCCGTCCACATCATTTGCTCAGTAGACAAGCAAGCAGCCAACTGCCAAAGATTCGGAAGATGAATAAATATGTAGCTGAACACAACGAGGTGTTCTGATCTCAGTTGATTCCTCCTAATAAGAATAAAAATGTTAAGATTTTCTTAACAATTGCATTTTCATTAGCATATTTTCTCATTTCATTCTACATATTATTATGTGGGTTAAATTTTATTTGTCTAAAGACAAAGTTTTATTGAATGAAGCAATTTTTTTGGTTTGCCACTTCACCTGTACTACTCAGGGGTGCTTTCTACCGCATTCGGGCACACATTCCATTGCTCCTTGTAGATTCTAAAGACATAAAAATTGTTTCATGATAATTTTAAATAAATATGTAATATTATTATTGAGGAGCAATGGAATGTGTGCCCAAATGTAGTAGATAGAATCCCTGGATACATGGGTTAAGTGGTAGTTTCGAACTCTTTTCATTATTATTTATTCAGCCATACAATTAGTGTATACTTTATATATTAACTACATAATATTCACTAAAGAACCCTGCAGTCCTATTGCGTGAGACTAAGTCAATTTACTAATAATTTTCTGCTTCAATTTTGCTATATATGTGCAAAAATCTGGGTCTCACTAGTAGTTCACTATTATCAGTGGTTTCAGGTATCTGCAGAAGACGATGGAACCAAACCCCATAGATACAGGGAGCCTACTGTATATGCTTTGTGTCCGTATAATTTTTTCTATAATATCCAAAGGTTATATCGACTTCAGTGGATACTTCGCATCCATGTAATTAAGGACATATATACATGTCCAAGGCTGGTATGGTGGTTAATGGAATAAATACAGCACAGAGAAACAATTTAAGTTTAATGGATCCTATATTCCAGCTCAGTCATGGAAACACATACAGGGATACAATCTTAAAACTGAAGAAGCATATACAGGGTGTTCGGGATAAATTTGACATATTTATAATTAATTATATTTTTCCATAAGTTACATGTATTAACACACACTTCTCTTCATTTAAAAGTTTGGACCCTTCTTCATTCATATACAAGATGTCAGAAAGGATGGATAGCTGGAACCCACCTGAATCATGGAAGAGAATAACTTGTATCATGATGATTCGTGCCCGCCATCAAAATAAGGATATTACGACTGCTGCCCAATGCTCCCTGAATACAGTAAAAACAATCAGGCATGAACTAGAGACTTGCAATGGTGACTACGAGGATGTAGCAAGAAGAAAGATCCCTAGCAGACGATCTGATTGCGTTCGTACAGCAGAATTCCTCGCAAATCTGCAGGAACAGGTGTTGAAGAACCCTGGCATTGGAATTCGGGCTTTGTTCGTGGAGTTGCTAACTGTAGTCAAGCCCTGGATAACAAGGGTAGCCAATGGTAGGCCGTATGTATGGCAGCAGGATTCGGCCCCTTGCCACACCTCTGGGAAAAGTCAAAAATGGTTGTCTGAAAATTTCTACGACTTCACCAGTCCAAATGTTTGGCCTCCAAACTCCCCAGACCTTAACCCCATGGATTATTTTGTATGGGGTGCAGTTGAAAAAGACACCAATCGCACTTCCAGTAATACAAAAGCCCAGTTAATGGATAAAATTAAAACAGTTTTTGCGGCCCTTCCCAGGGAGACTGTAGCATCAGCTTGTTTGAGGTTCCGAAGCAGAATTGAAGCTGTGATCGATGCTAATGGTGGTTATTTTGAGTAAATCTTGTTGATAGTATTGTAATTAACTCTGCCTGTAATGTTTTTTTGTCAATTCATTAAATTTAATAGATACAAAGAAGATTTTCTTTTTCCTTACGAAACTGTCAAATTTATCCCGAACACCCTGTACACAAAAAGTCTCCAAACACAAAGTGGGAAAAAAAAAGTTAAGACTAAAAGCCTAGAATCCTATCCAACATCACCCTCCATGGATGATGTAGGATAACCTTAGCTGTTAAGTCAGGAGGCCTAAGAATTAAAGTTTCTCAAATCTTGCTAAATTTCAAACCATATTTATTATGATTAGATTTGTTTTTCAAATCTGCTGCTGACTCTAAGGAAAGTATTTCAAGTTTATATTTGTTGCAGTAAAGCATCATAGTCATTTTTTTCATTTGATTCTGTGCAAGGTATCCAAAACATGGTCATCTAGACTCGACTGACCATGGTTATTATGGCAGTGGATGCATTTCTTGTGTTTTTCTAGGAGGATGTTGGTACATTTCCCAGTTTTGACCATAATAAGATAATTTGCAAGAACAAGGAACCTTGTAAACAACTGGAAAAGGGAGTGGATCTTTAGGAGAATGGATAGGGGCAGATGAGGTTTGAAAGCAGTGCAGAGATTATATTTTTTTTAGTAAAGCATCATAGTCATTTTTTTCATTTGATTCTGTGCAAGGTATCCAAAACATGGTCAAAAGCCCAGTTAATGGATAAAATTAAAACAGTTTTTGCGGCCCTTCCCAGGGAGACTGTAGCATCAGCTTGTTCGAGGTTCCGAAGCAGAATTGAAGCTGTGATCGATGCTAATGGTGGTTATTTTGAGTAAATCTTGTTGATAGTATTGTAATTAACTCTGCCTGTAATGTTTTTTTGTCAATTCATTAAATTTAATAGATACAAAGAAGATTTTCTTTTTCCTTACGAAACTGTCAAATTTATCCCGAACACCCTGTACACAAAAAGTCTCCAAACACAAAGTGGGAAAAAAAAAGTTAAGACTAAAAGCCTAGAATCCTATCCAACATCACCCTCCATGGATGATGTAGGATAACCTTAGCTGTTAAGTCAGGAGGCCTAAGAATTAAAGTTTCTCAAATCTTGCTAAATTTCAAACCATATTTATTATGATTAGATTTGTTTTTCAAATCTGCTGCTGACTCTAAGGAAAGTATTTCAAGTTTATATTTGTTGCAGTAAAGCATCATAGTCATTTTTTTCATTTGATTCTGTGCAAGGTATCCAAAACATGGTCATCTAGACTCGACTGACCATGGTTATTATGGCAGTGGATGCATTTCTTGTGTTTTTCTAGGAGGATGTTGGTACATTTCCCAGTTTTGACCATAATAAGATAATTTGCAAGAACAAGGAACCTTGTAAACAACTGGAAAAGGGAGTGGATCTTTAGGAGAATGGATAGGGGCAGATGAGGTTTGAAAGCAGTGCAGAGATTATATTTTTTTTAGCATTCTGGCTATTTTTCTGAAATGCTCCAAATATATAGGAAATAGTAATAGCATTACTGTAGTCTATATGGCAAGATGGATGTTAGGAGATGGGAGGAACAACCTATTTGTTAATCCTTTTGGTATAGGACAGGAACCATAAGACAGGAAGGTCTGGCAAATAAAAGAGAGTTCAGTTGAAAGGGAAGCCAGAGTAGAATAGAGGTTGGAGGCTCTGCTGATAAGGGTTTTGATAGCACCATATTGTTGATGGGGAGGAGATTGGAAAGTTTATTTATGTATGTATCTATGTGCGAGTAGATTTTCTGTAAATTGAGAAAGAAAGGATACCATTGGGAAGATGCATGATTAGAGTATCTAGAAAAAGAAGGCTATTATTATTTTCTTTTTTTTTATAGTGAACTGGATTCTGGGTTACTGAATGAGACAAAAGAGGAAGGAGTCTAATGCGTCTGAGTCACCTGACAAAAAGAGAACACATCACCAATATATCTTAGCCAGGTGGAAGGTTTGAGAATGGCAATAATCAGGGCACATTTTTCAAATCAGGGCACATTTCATATTCCATACAGAAATTAGGTAGAGAGGGATAGCCCATGTTTCTTCCCTCAATCTGTTTATATATGGTATCCTTCCAAATGAATTGGCCAAGTATGGATGGTAAAACTGAAAAGATCAATGATAGCAGGGGAAAAACATTTATTAGTGAAACTAAAGTGTCAGTAAGGGGGATATTGGTATATAAAAAGCTGACATCAACACTCATCACAATATCATTATTATTTAAAAATTAATTTTGGATTAATGATTTAAAATGAGTGGAAGTTTTAATATAAGATGAAGTATGACCAGTAAGTGGGGTTAAAGATTTAGCTAACTTTTGGCTAACTTAAAAGAGAGAAGAAGTCAGTAATATTAACTATGTGACAGAGAGGGTTATTAGGTTTATGAATATTTTAGGCAATCCATTCTGGTTGGGGGGAGGAACTAAACCATTTGAGTTGTTAACTATTTCAGGAGGCAACGTGATATTTTTAGAAGCCTTTTTAATGTTTTCTTCTGAGAATTGTAGGGATCATCAAGCACTTTATAATTAGTGTAGTCTCTGAGCAACACATTCATTTTCCAATTAAATGCTACACTGATAATCAGAGTAGCATTACCCTTGTAGGCACTAGTATTATTATGTTTTTGTTTTTGCATAATTTATGAAGAATATGGAGCTGGCTGTCAGAAAGATTTCTTTTAGGCAGCAACACATGCATAAGGATGTTAGCTACATTAAACCTAATGTCATTAGCAAATTGTGAATGCTGCATTCCATAAGGTACATTAAGTCTAAGGATGGAACATGATGAAGTGTTACTGCAAAGTTGTGCTAAGACTAAGGATGCTAATGGCTGTTTCCTCAAGTCTTTTTGCTGAAAGGTTTGCAACATCATGAAGAGGCTGAGAAAAAGATGTTCGGAGATTGTTATTTTTGTAATATGTTTATCCTTTGTTTTTAGATTTTCTTTATGAGCAGAGTTATCCAAAATATCTGAGAGAAGGCTCCAAAGTTCAGGATTGAGAATCATCGAGACATTTTGAAAAACATGCCCTTGATTCTGCTATTTTCAAACCTTCTATCTGGCTAAGATATGTTGACAATGTGTTCTCTATTTGGTCACATGACTCAGATACATTAGTCTCCTTCCTCTTCCACTTCAACAGCTAGAATCCCAGAAACAACCTACTCTCAATCACTACAAATCAAATCATATCCATAGCTTTGCCAACAGTAGTATTCTTCACTCATTCTACCCCCTTTGACAAACCATGTAGTTCTCAGATATCTCTTAGATTGATATAATCTGCAACCAGCTCCTTAAACACTGATCTGGATACATCCTTCAGTGAGACAGGGATAACCTAGTCACCTTCAATGCTGCCAAAATGCAGTCCTGCCTTTTCTCTCATAAAAGAGATCTCGGCTCACCTTCTCTCATCCTCAATAATACACACACACACACATCAGCAGACAGGATGAACTCTCTCCTTGGATTGACACTCACCTCCAACCTCCATTAGCACAAACACTTCACATCAGTAGCTTCCTCAGCATCTAAAAAATTAGGGATTCTTTTTTGCTCAAGAAGCTACTTTACACTCACCCAGCTACTAACCCTATATAAATCCCAAATCTGCCCATCCTCAGAATACACCTAAAACCTTCTTAAAATTTCTTGACACTGTCCAGAGGAGAGCAATTCAGCTCACAGATGACCCTTCCCTCACGGGCTCACTCAGACCTCTATTTTGCAGACACAATGTTTTCAGCTCTGTGTTCTTCTACAGGTACTTCCATGGTAAAGGGATGCCGTCCAACATCCCTTTACAATACAACTGCAAACTCAATGAATTTGCTTCTCCTCTTCCTCATTTATTCCATCTACCTCTGTCCTCTGGAATATCCTTCCTCATGATGTGATTCCCAACAATTTCAACCTAAAACTCTTTAAGAAGAACATCAAAAGGTTTCTGCTTTCTCAATTCTCATCTGCACAACCCACATGGCACTGATGTGTTATAGGTTCTTGTACCTCTTGTGTGTGGGATTTAAATATATCATCATGCGTATCAAGGATTTAGGCCTAGCATGGCCTGTTCCAGCCTTAGAAGTCATCACTGAATCGTTTAAGAGGACATCCTGGTTTTCTTTTTCCTAATGGCTTGTACTTTAAGGCTTGTTTTGGTAATCTTTCTGTTTTCATTCTTTGAATGTGTTCCAACCATTTATGTTTATATTTTTTAATTTTTTCTATTACTGGTTCTTGGTTTAATTCTTTCATAATTGCTTTGTTTCTTTTGTGATCAAATAGAGTATACTTTGCAGTTTTTCTCATAAACTTCATTTCTGCTGTTGTTAATCTTTGTCTTTTTGTTTTATTGTCCAGATTTCGCTTCCATACATTAAGACTGGTAAGACTAATGTATTGTATACTTTTAGTCTGGTTTGTTTTTGAACTAGGTTTGGTTTAAATATAGAGTTAATTACACCTGTTATTTTTAAATATTTTGCAATTTTTAAGTTTATATCTTTTCCATTTTCATATGTGATCGTAGATCCTAAGTAATTAAATGAATTCGCCTGTTCTAAGATCTTATTATCTATTACTATTTTAGTTCTTGCTGGATCTTGTCCTTTAAAGGCTATAGTTTTTGATTTTTCTGTTGATATTATCACGCCATAATCTTTGGCTATCTCATTTAGATCTAAAATGGCTTTCTGTAAGTTATCTTCAGAATTTGTAATTATTATTTGGTCGTGTGCAAAAAGGAGGGTGTTTAAGTTCACTGTAGGAGAAAGTTTAATTCCTTGATGTATATTTTTATTCCATTTAAGTAAATATTAAAAAGAGCTGCTGAGAGGGGACATCCCTGTCGGAACCTTTGGTTTATCTCTCTCGTATATGATAGCTCATGATTTAATCTTATTCGTATTTGATTATTTTCATATATACTTGTGATAGCTTTTAGGATATTATTTGGTATTTGTCTTTCTTTTAATATGTTAAATAATATGTTTCTTTTAACTTTGTCAAATGCTTTTTCAAAGTCAATAAATGCAATATGTGTTTCTAAATTGTATTCTCTTCTTTTCTCTATTATTCATTTTAGGCAAAAGGCTGGGTCTATACATGATCGTCCTTTTCTAAATCCATTCTGTACTTCTAAAATAAAGTTTTTGGAATATTTCATTAGTTTGCTATTTAAGATTCTGCTATATATTTTATAACAGGAATTTAGTATACTGATATCTCTATAGTTTTTACGGTCATCTCTATTACCTTTTATAAAGATAGGAATCACAATTGCTTTTTTCCATTCTACTGGGGGGGAGGATACCAGTTGAATAAATTTTATTTAAAAATAATAAGAGTCTTTCTTTGAATCTTGTTCCTGCATATTTATATAGTTCTGAACCTGGCTTATCTTCTCCAGGTGATTTTCCATTTCTTGTTTCTTTGATTTCTAATTCTTCTTTAGTTATTTCCTTTTCATTTTCGTTAATTGTTTGTCAGTTGTCTTTTTTAAAATATTTGTCTGTCCACAATTCTGTGTAGTAATTTAGAAATTCTTCTAATTTCAATTCAGTGTTTAATTTTATGTTTTCTTTGGTATCTGCATTTAAGTGTTTCAAAATCTTATATACATTGGGTCTTATTTTATATAAATCATGTTCTAAATTAGAGATAAATTTGTTCCATGATTCTCTATGTCTTTTTTTCTGACTTCCCTTTTAGCTATGGCTCGTATTCTTTTATATTCTATTTCATCTTCTAATCTTTTACTGCTTAACCATCTGCAATAGGCTTCTTTTTTCTTTTTGATTATTTCTTTGATTGTATCATCCCAGATCTTCAGTTATTTCTTTTTATTGAATTTTTTGGTCTTTCCTAAGCTTTCATTTGCTGCTGCATTTAGTATCGTTTTTATATTAAGCCATTCTATTTCTATTTCTTCATTTTGTTTTATTTTATCTAGATATTGGTTAATTCTTTGTTCATATAGCCATTGTACATTTGCATCATTCAATAGTCTAGTTTTATAAACAAATGTTTCAAATTTTCTTTCTATTCTTGTTACTTGTAGCCATTTAGGTGGTAATCTTAATTTTATTTTAACAAGGAAGTGGTCACTGCTTATTTCATATCCTCTGTGAACTCTAACATCTAGTGAAAATTTTGATGTCTTTTCATTTAATATAAAATAATCTAATATTGATTTCCATCCTCTTGCTGCCCAAGTATATTTATGTATGTCTTGATGTTTATAGAAGGCATTCATTATTTTTAGGTTATTATAAACTACAAAGTCAATCAATTTTTTACCATTCCTGTTTAGAGCATGTTCTCCTATATTATTATTAATTTTCATGTTTCCAATTCTTGCATTTAAGTCTCCTGCTAAAATTACATAATAATTTTTATTTATTTTATTATATATGTTCAGTAGCTGATTATAAAAATCAATATTATCCTGTTCTCTTCCTTCTTCTGGGGCATATAAACCAATTATTGTTAAATAGCCTCTATCTACTTTTATTCTAGCTTCTATTATTCTTTCATTCCATAATTTATAATGGGATAAATATATATATAAAAAAAAATAGTTCACCATAGAAAAAGAAATTTATTTATTCTTATAGCAAAAGCAGCTACAGGTCAATGTCCAGACCAGAAAGTCAATCCAGGGCCTCACCTTGTGGATGTCCTGGAAACCACCACCATGAAATTGGCACTTTGGGCAGTCATTCACAATATGATTGATTGCCTGGGCCACAGGGGAACAGGCACAATAAGAGTGGTCTGATAGTCTGTTGATAGATGACCAAATCTTCCTAAGAAGGGCAAAACCAGGCTTCAGAGCACAGGGATCTTCAACCAGGAAACCATTTGTTGGAAGATTGTTGAATGGTAAGGACGTCAGGTGTTGATGGTAAGGCAGTTGAAGAGAGTTCGTCCATGGATCAGAAAGGGTTTTGTGATTTTAGGAGAATACTAGGTGGATTTATTAGAGTCTGGGGCAAGGGCAAGAGTGGGTTGCTCATTACTTTATTAAATACTTTAATTGAGGCTTTTCTTCTCCATATATTTGGGAGCAACATTAACTAGGACAGGCAGCCAGGGGAGATGAGTGCTTCTCAATGTCTCACTAATTGTGCATATGGTAGAGTTTAGGTGGGTGTCTATAATTTTAGTGTGTACACTTATTTTCCAGACAGGGGCACAGTATTCTGTTGCAGATAATGTGAAGGCTAGTGCAGACAACCTTAAGAACATCAGCACCACAACCCCAGGTTGTTCCAGCAAGCCATGAGATGATATTATTTCTAGTTTTAATTTTGCTGGACAGGTTGATGGTGTGGCTTTTATAGGTTATCCTTCTGTCCAGGCTCACTCCAAGGTATTTCGGGTGAGGCTCATGTTCTACCATTTTGTCACAGAAAGAGACAAAAGGTGTCGATTTGCCTCTACATTGTTCAGATGGAATGCTGTGGACACAGTTTTTGTTGGATTTGGCTTCAGGTACCACTTCTTGAAGCACACCTCCAGGATTTCAGGTCTGTGTTCAAGGTTGCTTCCAGGTTGGCAAAGGAGGTAGACTGCCATAGGATAGCAAGATCATCGGCTTATATATATATATATTTGCTTGAGCTGGTATGTGGCAAGTCACACATGTAGATGTTAAATAGTAAAGGGGATAGCACAGAGCCCCATGGAAGACCATTGTGAAGGAATCTGGACATGCTCTTTTTTCCATCAATATGGACCCAAATCTTTCTGTTAGAGAGAATGGATTCAAAAAGCTGGAAAGTTGTTTTGCACCTTATGATATTGCTTAGCTTTAGGAGGAGGCCCCTGATCCAGACTGTGCCATAAACTGATGTTAGGTGATGAAGGTGACTCCAGATTTAAGTTTCTTCTGCTTTCCTATTCTGCCCCCCCCCCCCAACACACACACACACACACCAGTAATGTGACCCTTGTGGTACATTGCTGGTGCTTCAGACACAAGAAGCCCAGAGATGTTAGGCTGGTAACATGAAGCTAATGTCTCAAACCAGGTGTACAAAAGGTACCAAGCCTCCTGGACCACTTGCAACAACAATGATAGAAAAGAAATAATCATAGCTTACCTTTTCTAGATATTCTAATACATCTTCTCAGTGGCACCTTTTCCTTTCTTAATTTACAGAAAACCCACCCACACTCATTGATACATAAACTCTCCCATCATCTTCAGTCCTCAGCAACATGGTGTTATCAAACCCTTGTCAACAGAGCCTCCAATATCTGTTACACTCAGGTTTCTCTTTCAGTTGAACTCTCTTTTATTTGCCGGACCATCTGTTTAATGGTTCCAATCCTAAAAGAATTAACAAATAGGTTGTTCCACCCATCTTCTAACACCCCTCTTGACATATAGACTATAATACTATTACTACTTCTTATATTTGGGGCATCTCAGGAAAATAGCCAAAATGCTAAAAAAATATAATCTCTGCACTGCTTTCAAACCTCATCTGAAGATGGCTGCCCTTATCCACTCTCCTAAGGATCAACTTCTTCTTCTCTCTGTTCCAGGTGTTTACAAGGTTCCTTGTTCTTGCAATTATCTTATTACAGTCAAACCTGGGAGATGTACCAACATCCACCGCCATAACTATGGTTATGGCAGTGGATGTTGAGTCTATAGTTTAGATAACCATGCTTTGGATACCTTGCACAGAATTGAATTGAAATAATGATTATGATGCTTCAATGTAACAAATATAAACCTGAAATACTTTCCTTAGAATCATCAGCAGATTTGAAAAACCAACCTAATCTTAATAAATATGGTTGTGTTAAACTTCCCAAGATTTGAGAAGCTTTAATCCTCAGGCCACCCATTCATCAACTAACAATAGCTAACAGCATCCATAGAGAATGCCCCTCATAGGATTTTAGGCTTTTAGTCTCCCTCCCCCCTTATTGTTTTGAATGTTTCTGTATATGCTTTTGTAGTTTTAAGATTGGATTCCTAATGATGTTTCTATGACTGAGATGAACCATAGGATCCATTTCACTTGGTTTGTTTCTCTGTGCTACATTCCATCATTCCATCAAACCTAACAATATAGTTAAATGAGTCAAGTACATTCCAATAAAATAACATTTTGTGAAATGTTGCAGAGGAGCAAAAGTAATTCTTACTTGTTTTCAGGGTAAACATGTATTTTAGTCTATTCAAGCTCAACATCTGCGTATGTATATAATTAAATGTCAGTAAATTGCTTCTGATAAACTTGTTTCCAAGCACCATTAGCCATATATTAAATAATTGCTATGCTATTACCCAGACTAGTTTCGACATTTATTGAGGTCTCATCAGTGGGAGCCAGACCCAGGTGTGATTACTTCAATTAAGATCGAAACTGATCTGGGTAGTGGTCTTTCCCATAATGTATAAGATTATACATGTCCGTAAAGATATATACATTGCATAATGGGATACTAGGACAATTGATGTGATGTCATTAGCCTCTATATACAAGTAGCCCAATCGTGAAGTGACTTCATGCACAATCTTTGCTTGCTTACACTTGGATAAAGGATGAAACCAAGAATATAATTTCTTGGTATCTTTAATTTATTATTAGTAGTATTATTATTTACGGCATCTCCATGGAATCCAGAGAATCATTGCAGGAGACCCAAATCCACCATCACACACACATAAATCCTATTATACCTCTCCTTGAATCTATTCACTATCAGGTAACTCACAACCAATTCTGGCAATCCATTCCACTCACTCATAACTCTCCACACAAAAAATTCTGGTCTGCACACTCCCTACTAACCACACTCTTACAAAACGTTCACAGATGGCAACAGTTCTCTATTTGTCATGTATTGAAAAATTTCACTTGCATCAATTTTAAAAAACACCTTTCATGTTTTAAAAGTTTCTATCATGTCCCCTCTTTTCCACTTATCAACAAACCTTCAGCTTATCCATGTAGGGAGTATTCTGCAGACTTGTCACTATCTTGGTCAATCATCTCCGAATCTTTTCGACCACCTCCTGGTCTCCAAGAAACACAGGTGACCAAATCCGTGCACAACAGTCAAGATGTGGCCAAATCATAGCCTTATAAAAAGGGATAATAACTTCCTTATCTTTACTTGTTAATGTGTTTTTCAACATCCAAGTAATTCATTGAGCTAATTTACCAACTTGTGTAATATACCCTCTGAACTTTAACTCTATTCACCATTATCCCCAAGGTTCCCTAGCCTCATCAATTTCATGCAAACCAATACTATCAATATGATACACCATATGAAACCTTTTCAACCTGAAGTGCATAACCTTACATTTTGCAATATTAAATTGACAATCATTATCCTTTGCCCACAATACCAATTTATTTAAATCATCCTTCAGGATATTCACATCACCTTTATCAACTAATGCTTCTCCCCGGTTTTGCATTATCAGCAAACAACTGAATATCCCCTCTTAAATCTTTCCCTCTGTCATTGATATACAAATTAAAGAGTAGTGGTCCTAGTACCAAACCCTGAGGTACTCCACTAGTCTGTCCATCAGCCATCCCCCTATCCATGCTACTAGCCTCATATCCATTCTTATCCTCTCCAGTTTTTGTCCCATCAAATGCCTTGGCAAAATCAAGTAATATCATGGTGCATTAGCCATTACCTTCATCCAATTCTGCTGCCACTATATGAGAATAAGTTACTAAGGCAGGACCTACCTTTTACAAAGCCAACCAAGTGAAAAAACTTTCAACTGCCATTATTAATAATTCAGAACGTACACAGCACTGATCTAAGATGGCATAGTCACTTAAAGAAAATGGAAAATGAAAGTTTAGTCAAACAAGTATCTTCAGAAAAATGGCAAGAAAATGATCCAATATAGACAAATCGATGTAGTTAAGCATTCTTTAGAAGAAATCAAAGTGCACCAGCATCAAATCAAAGGACTGAGAAATAACAGACCAAGTTGGAAGAAAGTTGATCATAAAAAAATAAGTTATGAAAGATTGTGTTAGACTGTCACAAAAACAGAGCAGTGTGGTTTAAGGTTATTTGATAAATACATTATTAATATCATTATTACTACATAATAATTTCCATGATGTCTAAAAATTCATTATGGGAAGCCTACATTGACAACTATTATACTTCCATCATACTTCCCCTTAAACTCATTCACACTTGCAACCAATTCTGGCAATCCACTTTTTCTCAATTATCACTCACCAAGCAAAAAATGTAGTCTGCACACACTTGTTAACCAAACAATTTCTAAGAGTTATTTCCTTGTTCTTTTTGTTCTTGTTATGTATTGAAAAATTTGTCCTACATCAATCTTATACAACTCCTTTAGTAACTTACATGTTATACTATCAAATTCCTCCTCACTCCCCTCTTCTCTGCCTATCAACCAACTTTTTAATCCAGCCTTCAAGATTCTCACAAGCCTTTCACAGACCTGGCATCATCTTGGTCATTCATCTCTGGATCTTTTCCATAGCTTCCTCATTCTCCAAGGAATACAGTTGACCAGATCTGTACACAATTGTTCAGATGCAATGCCACAGAACATTATATTCCTGTCCACCTATGCCTGAATTCTACATCTCACCATCTTCTCCATACCTTAACTGCCACTCCCAAGATACTAATCCGTCTATAATTTGCTAATTGTCCAAGTGCCTCCTTTATGCAATAGAACTGTATTTCCCTTTTTCCACTCATTTGTGACCTTAGATCAGAGCTGATACTTAAACAGTCAGAGACATTGCCAGTTCTCTTGTCAATATTGCATGGTATCCCATGAGAGATTTTGCAATATCCTAAACACTTCTAGTTAATCTACCTATATTCTCATACTAGTCACTTTCACATCTGTCACTGTAATGTTGTCAGCTGGATTATACCTCCTTATCAAAGTGGTTTCTTCTGTTCCTGTTACCGCCTATCATCAGCATTCCTTAAAGTTATCCATCTCTAATCACTCTTCTTTTTACTCACTACCAGAGGGGGGAAAACTCTCTGAAATCTCCTTTAGCTTTCTTCTCATAGTCTGATTTTACCTTCCTTACCATGCTCACCCATCTTGCCTATGCTCTGTACTGTTCATGAGCTTGCTGATCATGTTCCTCCTATATATACTCTCCAGAGCATTCTCTGTTTTTGCAGCTTTTGTTGAATGATGCTACTCCTCCATTTAGTTCCTACCTGATGTATCATCAAACTTGAGTACACAGTCTGATACTACTACTTCAAAACATCCTTTGATCATTTTCCATGAAAATGCTAACATCCTTTCCTTGTACTGACTATTCTGTTCCCATTCAACTCTGGGACCTGAAAGTACATTCATCATTTTTTGATTATTCTCACACTCATACACCTCAATGGTGCCTGAATATACACACACATGGTCTAAGTTTCCTAAATTTTCCTTGAGTAACTCCAGATCCAAGATGTTCAATCCATCAGTGAAATATATGCCCATATAAGCATTGCATACCAGCTCATAACTAACCTGGTATGTAATGTTTTGCTGAAATGTACAAACAAGCAGATGAATAAAATTTGTTTATTTAAAGTTGCTTCTGAAATTGTCTCAAAGTACTTTTCATAATTTATAGTGACTACAGTACTTTGTAATTTGATGCTAACAGAAGTTCTACAAAATTGAAAATAAAAATTATAATCAGTTGCAAAAAAAAAAAAAAGTAGCACACAGTTTTTATTGTCAAAATTTAGGATCAGGTATATTTATGATAATCACTTATAAACCATTTCTTCTGCAATTATGCAAAAGGTCCTTAAAATTTTGGCTTTAGAATTTGATACCAACAGGCAAATAATGTTGAAACATGTCACTTCTCTTTTCTACACTTTTAGTAGAGAAACAAATAATACTACACTCATTTCAGTATAAGCATGCTGTTGTCTTTTTATTTTTTTTAAATATCCATCTCACACGAGGGTAAATATGGTTCGATTAGAGATACTGGAAGTGTACTTTTGTTTGCAATGTGAAATATTAGCTTCTTAAAATTAATACAGAACATTTACAGTGCATAAATGATAGTAACTTGCCATATTTGTGCATCCTCAATTTATTTTAAAACTGAATGCAATTTACTTTGTGCAGTTGACAAAAATTTATAAAAGAATAAATATATTTTAAAAAATGGGAGTTCCAACTGCTGAAATGAACACTACGATGATATGTCACTCTCATATCAGCAAAAATACTGTACATTTTACAATAGCCATATTTGCACTAATACCAAAAAAAAAAAGTAATAAAAACAATAATTGATAAAAACTGAGTTTATGTTTAGAACCAGACCAGTCAACATGAAAGTAATCAACATTTTAAAACATTTAAAAAAAAAATCACTTTAAAAAATAAAATAAAATAAAAATAAAAAAATTGAGAAAACATTTTTTGTCACATTTTTTTTATTGATATTAGGTGCAAATATGGATATGATGATGTATGGTATTGTCACCAATCAATTTTTGTAAAATTGGCATAATTCATCTCTACAATCAGAACTCTCATTCTTGCCAACTGTCATTTGCTCACTTGGTTATGAAGTATATTTATTCTTCATTTATAAAATGTTCTCAACTACAAAAATTAAATTGCATTTAATCTGAAAAAATAAATTAAGTTGCATAAACAAGACGAGTTGTCAGCAATATTTATGCACTAATGGGAATAAACATCCCATTTCATAAAGCAAACTTTGGTTTGTTGTTACTTCACCTAAACAGAAGATGGAAATGTTTCTGTGCCTCAGCTTTCTTCGTATGTGCACACTCATTTGATTTAAGCATTCTGTATTAATTTTAAAATGCCAAGGTTTCACATTCCAAACAAAAGTACACTTCAGGCAACCTTCTTTTCATTTGTTTTCTTCATTAGCCATTTTGTTTTTCTGTATAAATTATAAATTAATAGTTTCTTTTTTTAATTAAGTTCATAACACTATTAAGCACACTAGTATCATGATAAAGAAATTCACATATCTGACATGTGATGGCACCATTTAGCACATGCTTAAACATTGCAGAAAAGCATCACTGAAGAGGCTTCCATTATGTGAAAAAATACACTATCTGAAGACACCATTTCTCAATCTATTTGAATAACAGTTCATTGTGTGCATATAATCATCATCTTTATCATCAAATTCCTCATATGTATACTTCAGGGGTGTACAGGATAATATGACAGAACTACATGACAATTTTACATTACTACTAACTTCTTGTCGACAATTCTTCTCAGGACTCCAATACTATTTGATCCTATATTTTTGCCTTCTATGATACTTTTAATGATACTTTTAAATCAATCCACCTTGATCATGGTCTTCCTCTGGTTCTTCTTCTTCCTGTCATCTTGAAACCAGATGCATGTTTTACCCTTTTCTCTCTGATTCTGTTTACATACCACCTGAGATTAGCTCTGTTCACATATTCCTGAATGTTAAAAATGTTAAGTTACTTTCTAATATCTTCATTTTTAATATGATTCCATCTGTTTACTCCCTTCTGAGTTTTCTCACAACTATTTTATTTTTAATTCAACTCTCACATATACCAGTTAAAACTGGTTAGAATGCTACTTGTATACAGCAGGTTTAGTATTTTAACTAATTTCTCTTATTCTATATAAATTTATTCAGATGATCCTACAATACCAGCTTTACTCATTTTGCTATCTAATTCCATATTTAATTTGTCATCTTGACTAAAAACTTGTTCCTAAATAGCTAAAATGTTTTAATTGTTCTATGAGTTTTCCAATCAGGATGCAGTTGATGTTTCAAATATTTCTGCATATTTATCATAACCTTCGTCTTTTGTAATGCTCCAAATTTGTTATAGTAGTTGTTAAATTTGTTAAGAAATCATGTGGATCAGTACTGGATTTATGTAAGCATATAACATCAGCTGCATAAGGTATAGCAATTGACATCAACATCAATTTATAACATGTTTAATGCCACTGTCCTTCATAACATGATTTATACTGATGACAAATAAGAGTGCAAATAGTGTGTACCTTTGTCTTACACCTGATTACATATCATACCATCTTTTGTATTTCCTTCAGTTCTAACTGCTGACTTACAATCTTAATACAGACTATGCATTCCTTTGTATAATGTTCCATTTACCCCATATAATAGTAGTGTTCTCAAAAGTTTTTCTCTTGGTACCTTGCCATATCCTTTTCCAGATCTACAAAACCTAAATTGGTTTCTCAACTATTTCTCTTAAAGCAAAAATCTGATCTTGAAAGCCCCTATTTGGCTTCAACTCAGTTGTTCTTCTCCAGATTTTCTCTTCTCATATATACTTACATAAAGACTGGGGCACTCAAGTAGGAAAAGTCTTCTGTAATTTTCTTATTCAGTTTTATTTCTCTTTTTATAAATGGATACCACGAAGTCTCTACTCCTTGTAGAATTCGACCTTCTGACCACATCCTCTGAATTATGCAATGCAGCCACTGTAAATATTTTATACCTTGATATTCCAGTTACTCAATGTCATCTACTTAAGTATTGATATGTATTCCGACTGTATTCCTCCTACCACCATTTTTTCACATCTTTTTTCATTTAACAATCTTTCAAAGTAATCACTCTGAACATCTGGAATAACTCTATCTTCAGTTATCAGGTCACCTTTATCATCTCTGATTTCCTTTTACACTACTCTTTCTCCATTTCTAGTTTGTTCAATAAACTTCAGAACATGAAGCTGCCTTCATATTTACCTTCTTTATTCTTAGCAAAAGTCTTCCCATGATTTTTGTGTAGCTATTTTTACACACTGCTTGTTTTATTAAATCATTCTCTGTATTCACTCAGAATATATACTAACCTACTAAGAACTTTTAATATGCTTTCTTCTCTTCAATGACCACCTATTTAGCTTTCTGATTATGATATGGATTTCTGATTTTTCTATCCTTGCAGACTTCACCACATGACTCTCTGGTTGAATCATGTTTTCTTCAAAGTCTGCAGCTGCATGTGTGTGTGTACACACACACACACACACACACACACACACACACACACACACACACACACACACACACACACACACACACACACATATATTCAATGGTGCAGATTAAAGTGCGAAATTGTGTATGTGGCATTTAAGTACCACAAGTTGCATGAAATTTGTGAACAAGTTCTAAAAAAAGTGTCAAATTACTTGCATCACTTTAATTTACCTGCTTCATTTAAATCAGTGCTGATCCTCTCAGTACTTAAACTTTTAATTCTTTCCTGTTCCAATTTTAACTCTTTTATTCTAACTTTGCGATTATATGCCATCTTGTGAACAGAAGAATTGTATACAACAAATTCAATTTCTCCATTTGTAGCTAAAGGTGATCGCTTTTGAGTAATTTGATACCCAACCTGCAAAAAAAAAAAAAAAAAAAAGTATTACTTAAATTAAGGGGATATTAAATCCCACATAGTTTTAAAACCGAATAAGAAACCCAAAGATTGGAATCAGAGAGTTTCTTGCGTATATTTTAAATGACCATTAGAAGATATATTGTTATAGATAAAGATTCAATAAAATTAGAAACTTCAGTATTAGAAATAAGGAAAACTAACTAATGTAACAAGGACAAAAAATATTTCAGCTACATAATGAAAAATGTTCGAGTTAAACAAGATTGCAAAAATACCATTATCATCATCAAATTCTTGACATATACCCTCAAGAAGTGTACAGGATATTATGATAGTACTAGATGAAAAACTTACATTATTACCAACTTCCTATTCCTTTCAACAATTTTCCATCAAATTAATCTGTTATCTGTAAAGACTCCAACATTATCAATCCACCTATATCTTGGTCTTCCTCTGGGTCTCTTTACTGCCAACCTGGCAGAGAACACTTGTTTTGTTAATCTTTCCTCTCCCATTCTGTTTAAGTGACCATGAGATAAGTACTGCTAACACATTCCTGGATGCTAACAATTTCAAGTTATTTCCTAATATCATTGTTTTTAATATGATATTGCCATTGATGCCATCTGTACACACCCCAATCTTTCTCAGGACTCTAACATCTGTGGGCTCCAGTCTTTGGTCAAGTGTTTTATTTCTAACACAACTCTCAGATCCATAAGTTAAAATTGGTTAATAAGTTAATTTGTGTTTGGACTAATTTCTTTCTTATTCCATATAAACTTATTCAGTTGATTTAGTACCATACTGGCTTTGGTGATTCTGTTGTCTATTTCCATATTTAATTTACCATCTTCACTAAATATTCTGCTTAAGTAGCTGAAATTATTTACTTGTTCTATAGGCTGTCCATTCACGATGCAGTTGATGTTTTCAACGTTCCTGCCTATTTTCATTGTCTTTGTCTTGTTATTGCCGACCTTTATATTAAATCTATTATAACAATTATTCAATTTACTCAGGGAATCTTGCAGACTTGTACTGGATTTATTTAAGAGTATAACATCATCTACATAAAAGTAAAGAGCTGAGATTAACATCTCCAATTTTGATATCAGGTTTAATACCACTTTCCTTCCTTCATAATGTGATCCATATAGATAATGAATAAAAGAGGGGTAATTTACATCCTTGTCTGACACTGGATTTACCATCAAACCATCTTCTTATATTTCCTTCAATTCCAACTGCTGACTTACAACTCAAATAAAGACTAAGTATTGCTTGATATAATGCCCCATCGACACCATATAACTGTAGAGTTTTGAATAGCTTTTCTCTTGGCACCTTGTCATATGCCTTTTGTAGGTCTATTTGTCGTAAAGTGAAAATCTGATCCTGACAGTCTCTATTTGGCCTGAATCCAGAATGTTCTTCACCAAGTTTATCTACTACTATCCTTTTCAACCGTTTCTCAAATATACTTGCATAAATCTTAGAAACACTCAGTAGGGAAATACCTCTGTAATTTTCACATTCACTTTTTTTCCCTTTAATATATATGGGTACTATGAGAGCTCTACTACAATAATCTTTAATTCGTCTCTCTCTGTCCAGGTCTTCTAAACTATGCAGTGCAGCCACTGCAAGACTTTTATACCTCAATACTTGAGTATTTCTGGTTGAATATCACCTACTCCCACTGCCTTTCAACATTTTAGGGTCTTGATGGCTTTTCTACTTCAAGTATAGATATGTATTTCTAATTGCATGCCTGTTGAGTGTTTTTTACCACTCTGTCACAATGACAGCTTTGTTTTTAACAAGCTGTCATTGCTCATTTCGTTTAGTAATTTTTCGAAGTAATTACTCCATACATCGAGGATATCTTTTTCTCCAGTTTTCGTGTCACATTTATCATCTGTAATGCCTTTTACAGCACTCTTTCCTCCAATTCTGAGTTTTTTCAACAGCCTACAGAATATTTTTCCACCTTGTTGATACGTATTCTCTATGTTCTTACTAAAGTCTTTCCATTACTTTTGTTTAGCTAGTTTTACACAGTATTTAGCTTTCTTACATTTGTCTCTGTATTCTCTAAGAGCAAAAGGTAACTTACTTGCCAGGAACTTTTGATATGCTTTGTTCTTTTCTTTCACTGCCTCTTTAACTTCCTGTGTCCACCATGGAGTTCTGATTTTTCTATCCTTGCAGACAACCTCACCACATGCCTCTCTGGCTGAAACAATCAGTTTTCTACAGGATTTGCCAATGAATCTCCAAGGTTTTCTTCCTGTTCTCAAACTCTTTCATTGTTTCTTCAATAATATTTGTGTATTTTATTCTACAGTTCACATCTGAGAGCTGCTCAACTTTCATTCATTTTAAAACTTTCTTACATCTTCTTCTTTTGAATACAAAATTCAATTTTATCCTGCTTAAGACTAAATGGTGATCACTTCCAATTTCAAATCCTCTGTACACTCTAGTGTCCTGAAAGCATCACTGACAATAATAACATAGTCAATGAGACTTTTCTTATTCTTTGCCTCTTCTCTCCACGTGAATTTGTGCACATTTTTATGTTCGAACATTGAGTTAGTAATAACCAGTTCATGTCTTGAGTGGAAATCCAACTGGTATTTGAAATTATTATTAGTTTTGCTCTTTTCTCCATATTTTCCCAAAATATTTTTGTATGTCTGAGAATTATTTCCTTGTCTGTTATTTAGATTCCTCCCAACAAGGACCAACTTTTTCTTTTTCATTGTGTCAGTTGCTTTCTCTAAAGCCTCAAAAAATTCCTCCACTTCTACTTCATGCTTTCTGTGGGGACCATGAGCACAAATAAAACTCATTGTCCAGTTTCCCATTCTGATATTTGCCCACATCACTCTAGTTGATGTTGCTTGCCATTCAAGAAGATTAGCCTTGTATTTTGCTCTCATAGTACCTATATATAAAGAGGGAAATAAAACTGAATGTGAGAATTACAGAGGTGTATCCCTACTAAGTGTTCCTGGTAAGATTTATGCAAGTATACTTGAGGAATGGTTGAGAAGGATTGTAGAATAGAAGTCTGGTGAAGAAAAAGCTGGATTCAGGCCAAATAGAGGGCTGTCAGGATCAGATTTTCACTTTACGACAAATAGTTGAGAAATCATGGGAACATAACAAAGATCTGTATTTAAGTTTTGTAGATCTGGAAAAGGAATATGACAAGGTGACAAGAGAAAAACTATTCAAAACACTATTGTTGTGGTGTCAATGGAGCATTATATCAAGCAATACTTAGTCTTTATTTGAGTTGCAAGTCAGCAGTTAGAATCGATGCAAATACAGGAAGATGGTCAAATGATAAATCTGGTGTTAGACAAGGATGTACATTATCCCCCCTCTGTTATTCATAATCTATATGGATCACATTATGAAGGAAAGTATTATTAAACCTGATATCAAAATTGGAGATGTTAACTCAGCTCTTTACTTTATACAGATGATGTTATACTTCTAAATAAATGCAGTACAAGTCTGCAAGATCCCTGATAAATTGAATAACTGTTGTAATAGATTTAGTATGAGGGCCAGCATAACAAGACAAAGACAATGAAAATATCAAATCAACTGCATTTTGAATGGAGAACTTATAGAATAAGTGAAACATTTCAGCTACTTAGGCACGATTTTTAGTGAAGATGGTAAATTAAATATGGAAATAGACAGCAGAATTAGAGATGTTAATGTCAGCTCTTTGCTTTATGCAGATGATGTTATACTTCTAAATAAATCTGCTACAAGTCTGCAAGATTCTCTGACTAAATTGAATAGCTGTTGTAATAGATATGGTATGAAGGTCAGCAATAAAAAGACAAAGACAATGAAAGTAGGCAGAATCATTGAAAATGTCAACTGTGTTGTGAATGGAGAACCTGTGGAACAAGTAAAACATTTCAGCTATTTAGGCACGATTTTTACTGAAGATGGTAAATTAAATATAGAAATAGGCAACAGAATCAGCAAAGCTGGTATGGTGGGAAGTCAATTGAATAAATTCATATGGAATAAGAGAGAAATTAGTCGCAACACTAAATTAGCTGTATACAAGACAGTGTTCAAACCAGTTTTAACTTATGGATCTGAGAGCTGGGTCAGAAGTAAAACACTTGACCAAAGACTAGAGACCGCAGATATGAGAGTCCTGAGAAAGATTATAGGCATGAACAGATGGCATCAATGGCAATATCATATTAAAATCGAGGATATTAGGAAAGAACTTGACATTGTCAGCATCCAGGAATGCGTTAGCAGAGCTAATCTCAGGTGGTATGGTCACTTAAACAGAATGGGCGAGGAAAGATTAGCAAAACAAGTGTTCTCTGCCAGGTTGGCAGCAAAACGACCCAGAGGAAGACCAAGATATAGGTGGATTGATAAGGTACAAAGTCTTTAGACGATAGAAATATAATATCTGATAATGTTGGAGTCTTGACGAGTAACAGACTGATTTGGAGGAAAATTGTAGATAGGAAATTAATAATGATGTAATTTTTTTCATGTAGTACTATCATATCCTGTACACCCCTTGAGGGTACATGGCAGGAATTTGATGATGATGATGATGACAACAGAATTAATAAAGCTGGTATGGTAGGAAGTCAACTGAATAAATTTATATGGAATAAGAGAGAAATTAGTCAGAACACTAAATGAGCTATATACAAGACAGTGTTCAAACCAATTTTAACTTATTGATATGAGAGCTGGGTTAGAAATAAAACACTTGACCAAAGACTAGAAACCACAGATATGTGTCC
The DNA here is from genome assembly GCF_054136105.1 of Typopeltis vanoorti. NCBI lineage: Eukaryota > Metazoa > Arthropoda > Arachnida > Uropygi > Thelyphonidae > Typopeltis > Typopeltis vanoorti. The sequence goes on from NC_143554.1 coordinate 108,041,675, forward strand.
TAAGAAAGATTAAAAGAGTGAATAGATGACATCAGTGACAATATTATATTAAAGATGAGGTTATTAGGAAAGTACTTAACATTGTTAACATCAAGAAATGTGTTAGCAGAGCTAATCTCAGGTGGAGGTGGTATGTACATTTAAACAGAAAGGGAAAGGTAAGATTAGCAAAACAAGTGTTGTTCTCTGAAAGGCTGGCAGGAAAAAGACCCAGAGGAAGACCAAAATATTGGTGGATCGATACAGTAGAAAGTACCTTAGAAGATACTTTCTTAGAAGATAGAAATATAAGATCTATTAATGTTGAAGTCTTTGACAGGTAACAGATTGATTTAGAGGAAAATTGTAGATAGGAAGTTAGTAATGATGTAAGTTTTTCATGTAGTACTATCACATTTTGTACATCCCTAGAGGATATATATCAGGAATTAGATTATGATAATTAATTAATTTCATAAATTTCATGAAACATCAAATTACATTTGTTTTACTGTATAATTCATTTTAACAGTACAGTGATAAACACTAAATAAAAGATAACAATGCATCCAAACATTTGTAATCATTGCATCTCTCAAGACTGACAACAGCATTTAGATCAACAACTAAGAGAATGGGACAGCCAGCATATACTGCTAGGAAAGAAGTCAACTGACACCCCCCCCTCTCCTGTTGGAAAGGTGCATTGCACCATGTAATGAGTGTTTGTAGCCAGTATAAATTGGAAGACTATGATGCTCCCAAGTTTGTGCAACTGTGTCTGAGTGAAATGGCTGCAAGAAGGGAACTGATGAAGTTTGAAAGATTCGTTGTGATAGGATGCATGTTGCAGGACTGTTTGGCAAATTCAGCCATCCCAGATCAACAATCAGTGATACCATGCTGAGATGGAAGCACAGTGGACAACCCAACACACTCACCACACATGACTGTAGAGCGCTACAAAGGATAATATGTAAAAACTGCCATCGGCCTGCCAACATGTTGAATGCAGAACAGAATTCCAGGCATTGACTGGAACATGAATCTACACAAAAACATTTAGAACTGAGGGTCATAATATGGGTTTATATGGCAGGACTGCAATATGCAAGCTCCACATTACCTGAACCAACATGCAGGGTTGTCTTCAGTGGTGCAAAGAATGTGTACAGTGGGATGTGGAAGCTTGAAAACTTTGTTATGAAGTGGTGAATCACACTACACCCTATGGGTGTGGCGGATGCCCGGTGAATATCTCTTACCAGTGTGTATAACCTCAACTATAAAATTTATAGGTCGTGGTGCGATGGTATGTTCCTGTTTTTCCTGGTTTGGACTCAGACATCTTTTTGTGGTGCATGAGCATTGAACTCTGAGAGATATCTGATTCTGGACAATGCAATGCTTCCTATTTTGTGGTGTTTCTATGGAAATGAAAATTTGTCTCTTTCAGCAAGACAAAGCACCATGTCATAAAGGCTGCTGCTGTAATTGCATAGTTTTTTGGACATGGATATCACCACACTTGACTGGCCTCCACAGAGTCCTGCTCTCAACCCTACTGAACATCTGTTGGATGAAATGGAGTGTCAGATGAAGTTAAGGGATGTCTGCCTACAACAGGCCAGGACCTCACTAAATGTCTAGAGGAAGAATGGTCCAAAATTTCCCTTGATTGTTATTATACGCTTGTGAAAAGTGTGCCCTGCAGGGATTGCTGCAGTCATCACAGCGAAAGGAGGTCCTATATCTTATTAAGGTGGATGCCATGGCTGTTTGTTCTTCACACTATGGTGTCATCGGCTTCTTTCCAAGCAGTATATGATTGAGTATACATCCTGTATCCTAGGTTATTCATCATTTTATTTCACCAATGTATTATGCTGTAATTATCTCTAGATTTCTTGTATTGGTTACAATAACAATGGGATTTCATTATTGTTAATGAGATTCCATTATTAATGAAATTAGTTTTACTATTTCCTTTTATAAAATAATTTTTTTTTTCAGTACAACTTCAATCATTTGTAGATTTGATTAAAATATGCACTCATTTCAGATTTTATAGGAAAAAAAAAAAAACATACTGGAATATCTGCATAGAAGTAGTGCTTTCTATCAAACACCGACAGTTTGTTAACAGTGCAATTAAGAGCTAATGCTGTAAGCACTCCAGCCTCAATACATCTTCTGTTAATAACCTGCAAGAATAAATTACAAATGAGTTCAAAGCATATACAGTAGCATTCAGATTGTCTAATCAACTTACATTAGATAGTTTTAGATAGGAAAATAATCTCCAGAATAAGGAGTGCAAAATCATCACCTGTAATGAGTTGTTCGCAATAATAATATGAAATAAAAAGGATGCACCCTTATCTCTTAGAGAGTGACTATTATTATTATTATTATGTGACACCTCCAGGGAGTCCAAAGACTCATCAATATCAATACAGAAAAATTAAGGCAAGAAAATGATTTTAAAAAAAGTTTTAAACAAAAAGAATATTATTAAAAACTCAGATATCAATAGAGAAAAATTAAGGTAAGAAGATGATTTTAAAAAAAGTTGTAAACAAAAGGAATATTATTAAAAAGCATCTTCATGGCGTCTGAATGCTCATGTAACCCACAAAAACCTTTGATCTATCCTCAGATGAAATATTTCACAGACTTGACATCATTTCAGTAACTCACCTCTGGATCCTTTTCATTGCTTCCTCATTCCCAAAAATCCCAGACAACCAAAGTTAATGAAAATACAAATCTTCAGTATGAGTCTTGATATATTGGATTACTTATATTGGATACTTGATAGACACCCAGTAAGCAAAGAGGTGGCCTTTGTAGATGATGGAAAGGAAAATGGTTTCTGAGCTGGTTTGAAGGAAGTATATAGATTGAATTTTCGAAGAATCCTTGCCATTTGTTCCAAGATTCTTTTAATGTAGGGTATTGAAATTATTTTCACATCACATTGTAGTCTGGTGGAAGTTATGATAATTATCAATAATTTTTTGAATGGCAGTTTTGTTATATCCATTACATACCAGATGGCTTTTAATTTTATTCAGTGCATCTAATAAAAAGGAATCAGAAGAGCAGATCCTGTGAGCTCTATAAGACTCTTGATAATACCTATTTTTTGTAATGAATGATGGTGGAAAGATGAGTGAATGTTTCTGCCAAGTAAAGCTTGGCTTATGATAAACTGAAAATTCAACATGACCTGTGGGATTACTGATAATTAAGGTATCCAAAAAGGGTAGCTGGTTACTGGACTCACGTTCAATAGTGAACTTGATACGGGTGTACAAGGAGTTTATTTTCTCTAGAAACTGAAGTAATTCTGAATCAGTGTGGGATCAGATTGCAAATATATCGTCAACAAAATGTAACCATATATATGAGGCTGAAGGAATATAGTATCCAAGAGTTCTTTTCCGAGATGTTCTATAAAATATGCTGGTGAGATAGGACTGTCCATCACTGTTTCTTCTATTTGCTTGAACAACTTATTATTTCACTTAAAATAGCCTGCATTGATAGTGAATTTAAATAGATTGATAAGATCCTCTGAAAAATCGGATTCTAAACACCAAAGAGTCTCTTGTAGTAGCATGTTGGTGAAAAGTGAGACTACATAAAAAAAAAAAACCATAATCTCATTATTAGACAGATGTAGATCTTTTATTTTGTCTTTAAAGTCAAGACTGTTTTTGATATAAGAATTGGTGGGGCCAGTGAGATTCCAAAGATGATGATGAGAGATGTTTTGCAAGGTAGTAAGTGGGAGATCCAATACAGTCCACTAGAGGCAATAGTGGGTTGCCATTCTTATGTATTTTTGGAAGACCATAGAGATGAGGCAGATGGGCATGATAAATTCATAATTTCTGAACAGTAGTGACATCCCATGATTGTACACTGTCTAATAATCTGTTTAATTTACTGATTTGACTTTTTGGTGGATCCCTGCTGATAACACTATATATCTCTAATTTATATTGGTTTTATCAATGCATAATTCTCTGATACATTTTTCTACATCTACCATGATTTGCAAGTATGGTACACATTGAAGGGCATGGCAAAATCAGGACTATTTATATTTATATTTAAAGTATATTTAAAGTTGGTGGTTTTGCTTTGTAAAGAATTTTGGCAATCTCAATGCATAATTTATATTAGTTTTATCTGTGAATAATTCTCTGATATCTTTTTCTACATTCACCATGATTTGTAAGTACATGTCAAGGGAGAACAGCAAAATCAGGACCTTTAGACAAAACATTTAGTTCATCATTTGTTAGTGGGCTATTGCAGTCAGACTCAGTTATTGGTTGAATATTGTGGTGGGTTCTTCCTTTTAATATTTCAAATAATTTCTAATACTGCTAATATTACAAATTAAACTACATTTGGTTGTAATATGCTTGTCTGCCCAAGGATACCAAAATATGAAAGGGTAATTCTAAATGGTCTTGACTGAGATGCCTTTTTAATTATTTTAAGGTTCCAGAAGCTGAGCATTATTTAAATAAAACTGTTTCTTTGTTTCTTGAATTTGATTCACTAATAACACCTTGCTTGCTTTTTGCGAATGGATGGTTTCTTTAATCTTAACAAAATTAGAAATAATATCAAAATTAGGAATAATTTTTTATTTACACAACTTTTTACAATTGTTCCTTTGAACTCTAATAGTGTAATATCATATGCTTCAGCTGCGACCGAGACACAAAGTAATATGAATTATGACTCATTATTGTGATTCATCTTTTGAATGTAATTAACAGTCTGTCACCCTGACAAAATCCACGTAATATTGGATGAAATATATTGGAGTTTTTAAATAAAATTCTAAATAATTTTTTCTGCATGTGTAATCGTAAAGTCACTTTATAATGTTGAATGAACATGTCCCATTAAAAGTATTAATTATATATATATATATATATATATATATATATCAGTATTTTAAAACTCTTATCAGGATTTAATACTAGAAAAATGTGTAATGCATCAGTTATGAAATCTTTTCTTTACTTCTTCAACTGAAAGGTTTATTCTGTTCAGTTCTTTTTCAATATGAAAGAACAAAAACAACACTGAACACAGAATCTAATGCATCTTAAATAAAGTTGTTTTTGATAAAAACAGCTTTTAGGGTCTTTTCTTCAAAAAAAAAAAAAAACTTAACTTAAAAAAGAAAGTAATTTTGGCATCAGAAACTATTAAATGAAAGCTAATAAATATCCACTGTTATTTCATAGCCAAGTAACAAAGTGTGTTGCACTTCAAACTTTTAAGACCATCATCCTGGTGTAGGACCATTTATTGGAAGCCTGAAGCAAATTGTAAAAAGTTCTGTTTGCTCTATATAGTAAGATTTTCCAGATTATCTACTACTAATTCAGGATTATCTAATGCATGCTAATGCACTATAATCCACCTACAACTCTAAATGAAAAAAACTTAATCCTCACCACCTCCTTATACAGTTTTAAAGAATGGCCACTTGTTCTCCCCCTGTCTCCATGCATTCTATGAAAAATCTGATCCACATTAATCTGGTAATAACCTCTTAGCAACTTATATGTCTTGACTCAACTCTTTATTACTATTATTACGGGCGACTCCAGGGAGTCCTTAGACTCATCGAGGGAGGTCCTAAACATCATGTCCACACAACTATTCGACATTCTCACAGTATCTATCATTCCTTGCCTTGAACTCATTCACTGTCATAGTACCCACAACAGACTCTGGCAGCTTATTCAACTCATTTACCACTCTAAAAGTAAAGAACCCAGCTCTAACACCCTTGCTAACCACACTCTTGCCCAGCTTCCATAGATGTCCCCTAGTTCTCCCACCACCAGTCCTGATCTCAAAAATATCCTTTGAATTAATCCTATAGAAACCCTTCAGCAATTTGAATGTCTCAATCATATCTCCCCTTTTTCGCCTATCAACCAATTTCTGCAACCCACAAATCTTCAACCTGTTCTCTTTACTTTATGAAAATAATGTTATACTCTTAGAAAAGTACAAGTCTTCAAGATTGCTAAACTAAATAACTGCTATAACAAGTTTGGTATGAAAATCAGCATGAAAACACAAAAACCATGAAAATTCTGAAGAATGTGAAAAACATCAACTACATTCTCAATGGCACACATATTCAACAAATAAAACATTTCAGCTATTTGGGTATAACTTTTAGTGAAGATGACAAATTAATATCTCTCTCTCTCTCTCTCTCTACCAAAGTTGATATGGTAGAGAGAGAGAGAATCAAATAACTTTATATAGAATACAAGATATATTAGCCAAAACATCTAAACTAGTAGTATATAGAACAGTGTTCAAAACCAATTTTAACTTATGGATCTGAGAGTTGGGTCAGAAAGAAAGAAAACAGTTAAGCAAAGACTGAAGACCACAGATATAACAATTCTGAGAAATGTTATATCTTCAGAGAAATGAACATACAGCATAAAATGCAGAATTACATTATAAATGAAAATATCAAAAAGGAACTTGACATTCTTAGCATTCAAAAATGTGTGAACAGAGCTAACCTAAGGAAGTGTTAGTGACTTAAAGAAAATGAGAAAGGGAAGGCTAGTAACCGAGTTGTAAATCTTGCAAGGATGTTAGGAAAAAAGACCCAGAGGATGACCAACATCTAGGTAGTGGTGTCTTAGAAGACAAAATTGTCAGATGAGACCTTATCAGAGACCTGAAAAGAATAAATTAATTTGGAAGAAAATTGTTGATGGGGAAAATAATAAACAAGCAAACATAATCATGTAATTCTATCATTGTATCCTGAACATCTCATAAGGGAAAATCAGGAATTTAATGATGACGGCTTAATGCGAGCCTGTCAAACACTCAGTCCATAGGCTGCAAGCAGCTCAAAACTACCACACAACCTAGTTCTTTGCCAACTCTTAAAAACACTAGATATCTAATTTGTCCACTTTTACTAGTTACATGTTGATATAAAAAGAAACAGTAAAATGTCACTGAAATAACTAGTATGACACAAGGATAATATGCATGAAAGGCAGTGATTGTTAATCTGCTTGAGTGAAATGTTATATAGCACTTAATTTTTATGATTAATAACAACTTTTGATTAAAAAAAAATAAATAAAGACACTCGAGTCTATAACGTCGGACCAGTATGGCATGAGAGTTAAGGTGGGAGGTGATTTCATTGCCTAGTGTGTAAACACTATATTATTATTATTATTATGTGACACCTCCAGGGAGTCCAAAGACTCATCGAGGTTGAGTATGCCAACAGCATTGAACGATTGTTCCCCTTCCAACTATTAACTGTGCTCAAACTTGCTTAACTTTTTTTTTGTGAACTATTAGTAGCAGAGGCTCTACCAATCAACCAACCTTTATATTTACTAGAGACCTGAAGTACCTTGAAAAAGTACCATTTTTGGCCCTTGGGCAGGGATCCAGCTTACTTAATACCACCCATATTGCAAATGAGCTACAGATTTACAACCTTTTGCGGATAGGATTTTCATTAAAAAAAAAGTAAATATACTACACAGCTTATTTGCTGATGTTGATTTAAAGCAATTTTATAAGCTGCATTAAAGAAAACGTTTTGTATAAAATACTGTAAAGTAAACTTTAAAGTAAACTACAAAAATAATTTTTCATTTCATAATTTTATCAAAACTTACAGATAATTCTCCAGCATCGTCAAAAAAGGGTACTTGATCATTTGAACCAGATATTAATTTTGTAACAGGCTTGATCTGTGCACATATCTCTAATCCTATTACACTCTGCCATTCTGTTTTAGGCAATAATCTCAGTGCAGAAAGCCTAAAAGATATATTGAAAAAAATTTAAAGAACAAGTAAGATTATTAAAATTTATTAATTTATCAATGTTTAATGTTAGCAAATTCTTTTTCAGATTATTATTAATATTATTATTATTACATGACACCTCCAGGGAGTCCTAAGACTCATTGAGGGAGGGCACCTACTCTACATCTCTCTGTCTCCGTCATCATATACACCAGTGCCATCTATTGCCTACCACCACCACTAGTATTTTCACAGACAATCACAAACATCCATGCCCATGGTGGGATTCGAACCCACAGCCTTTTAGCTGGAGAGCGGATATGCTAACGACGCAGCCGACCAGGCCAGAATTTATTATTTATGCATTACTAAGATTTAGTAACTTGATGTATTTTAGCTTTTAAGTTTTTATACTTTTTTTTAATGTCTTGCCTACCCATGAAAGGTTGAAACCAAAAGCATCTTCAGTATACTGTGGATAGAATAAAGTGGCAAATAATTTGGGAACCATTCTCTAAGGACTAAGGAGGCCTGAAGTGACTTACTTTTATAAGGCCTTCAAATAAGCAGTACTAGGAGTCTTGCACTGACAATGAAAAATCATTCCCCTGCCCTACAGACATTCACAAAACATTAATATCACAGTGGGATCTGAACACGCAGTTGCAGGTTGTAGAATGGAGATGCTATTCAATGAATTATCTACGCATAAACACAAGAAAAGTATATTTAATATACTGCCAGATATTTCAGTTTGAAAATAACAAACTATCATCAGTGGAAAAGTACCATTTTTGGCCCTTGGGCAGGGATCCAGCTTATCTAATACCACCCACGTTGCAAATGAGCCACAGATTTACAACCTTTTGTGAATGGGATTGTCATTAAAAAAAAGTAAATATACTACATAGCTTATTTGCTGGTGTTGGTTTAAAGCAATTTTTATAAGTTGCATTAAAGAAAACTTTTTGTATAAAATACTGTTTAAAGTAAACTACAAAAATAATTTTTTCATTTCATAATTTTATCAAAACTTACAGATAATTCTCCAGCAGCATCAAAAAAGGGTACCTGATCATTTGGACCAGGTACTAATTTTGTATCAGGCTTGATCTGTGCACATATCTCTAATCCTATTACACTCTGGCATTCTGTTTTAGGCAACAATCTCAGTTTTTTACAAGGTAGAATACAAACAACTGATTATTCAAAATTAGAATTAGATATCATCATTAGCGATTTAACATCACACAGCTCGTTCTAATTTTGAATAATCAATTGTTTGTATTCTGCCTTGTAAAAACTGTTTTTTGTTAAGCCACTGATGAATAATTTGTTATTTTCAAACTGAAATATCTGGCGGTACATCAAATATACTTTTCTTGTGTTTACGTGTAGATAATTCATTAATTTCATGCCACAAGTTTCTCTCAAAAATGGATTTGCTAAATGGATAGCATCCATTTAGCAAATCAAACTAGTAATTTATGACAGGAGATAACTGAACAGCCCATTAAAATGAATGCACCAATTACATATAAATATATACAATTTATTTATTTATTTATCAATATTTAATGTTAGCATATTCCTTTTCCTTTTCAGATTATTATTTATGTATTTAAGTTTTACTAACTTGATGATTTTTAGTAGATGAGTAGAAATATAAGAGCAAGCATAAGTAGCTAATTATCTCTTTATACATGCTGAAATATTGAATGTAGGTTCAAATTCCATTGTGATGTGAATATTAGAATGTGAATATTATTCAACATGTGGAATTTTCAGTCCAGAAAGGGTTTATAAAGCTGACAATTATGACAAATTTGGGTAACAACTTGGAGCAGTGCCATGGCATAAGAAACTACATGGAACAAATGTCATTAGTGCATGGGAAATAGTTGGTGCTTGTTTGAGTGAGAGAGAGAGTATCAAACTACATACCCAGGGTCAGGAAGGAAAACCGAGTAGGGATTAAGTGAATAAGTAGCAATATAAAGCAGGAGCTGCAATAAAAGAAAGCACTGTGGAAAGAATATAAACAAAGAGGTGATCAACATGCTCATCAGCAATACAAAGTGAATGCTAGTATGGTAAGGAATGCTAAATCAGATTATGAGAAAATTAGGCTAAGGAGACAAAATAAATCCAAAAGAGTTTTTTTTCACTATGTAGCAAGTAGGAGAAAGAATGATTATGGAAGGATAACTTTACTCAATGCTGATGACAGGAAAGTAAGAGAAGCAGAAGAAATAGTTCAGTTACTAAGTGAAAATTTTGAAAGGGAATTATCATCCAGGTGGTGACTCTGCAGTTGCTGAGGTGACAGAGACTAATGTGAGAACTGAGGAAGATGAACTGGAAGTACTCAACATATTGAAAAATATCAATATGAAGACAGAAGTAGGAATGGACGGTATATCAACTTATGTGCTACAAGAACGTGCAAGAGAACTGGCAGTGGCTCTAAAGAAGTTGTTTATTCTAAGTGTCAACTCTAGCAAAGTTCCAAGGGAGTAAAAAGAGGGCAAGATGATTCGATTACATAAAAGTTGGCTTCAAGACAGAAGTAGCAAATTATAGACCAGTAAGTATCTCAGAGAGGGGGGGTTAAAGTATTGATAAAGCTATTTAAAAGTAAAATTCAGGAATGGATGGATGAATTGGAATATGATACTCTATAGTGGGCAGCACAGTTTTATAAAGGGGTAGGTCTTGCCTAAGTGCTTTATTTACACTTTATAATAAAGTGAGACTGGAATTAGATCAAGGAAATGATTAGACATCATCCTTCTGGACTTTGCAAAACAAGGCATGTAACAGAGTAACACATGGAAAACTATTACATGGAATGGGAATGGATATGAGGCTTGTGGCATGGATAGGGGGTGGCTGACAGATATCGGTGGTAGAGTGGAATCAAGGTGAACGAGGGTGACTAGTTGAGTGCCCCAGGGCTCCGTACTAGGGCCACTACTCTTTGATTTGTACATTAATGGTATAATGGAAAATTTGAGGGAGGGAGATATTCCACTGTCTGCTAATAATGTAAAATTGAGGAAGGAAATAGTTGATAAAGGTGATGTGGATATCCTGCAGGGTGATTTAACTAAATTGACAGTGTGGACAATAGAAAATGGTTGCCAATTTAATGTGCAGAATGTAAGGTACTGAAAGGATTACATACTTTGTATCATATTGATCAGGCTAGGGATCTAGGGCTGATGGTAGATAGAGACTTGAAATTCAAAGTACATATCAAAAGGGCAAAATATCTCAGAGGATTACTTGAATGTTGAAGAACACATGGACAAGTGAATGGGGAGGTTATTATCCTTCTTTATAGGGCTATGATTCAGCCAGATGTTGCCTACTGTGCAAAGATTTGGTCACTTGAGTTTCTTGGGGGGGGAGGGGTGACTAAGCTGGTGATGGATCTGCAGATGCTCCCTATGAAAACAGATTGAAGATGTATGGTTGCAGAGCTTAGCTGACAGGCAGAGGAGATGGGATACAACAGAAACTTATAAGTTACTAAAGGGATTCTATAAGATTTACACAAAAGAAATTTTTCAATATATGAGGAATAGGGTAAGAACATCTGGAAGTTGTTTATGAGTGTGGTTAATAAGAGTGTAAGGACTAGATTCTTTACTTGAAGAGTAGTGAATGAGTGGAATGGATTGGCGGAGGTGGTTATGAGTGGTCCCAAAGGGAAATAATAATAATTTCTCTCTTTTCAGAAATAGTGATGGCATTGAAAATTTATTAGGGATGTTCAAATAAAAAATAATAACATAATAATCTGTTATTATGAAGGCTATGTTTTGATGATAGTGATGAAGTTAACTAAATCTATATTTATGCCATTTATGTAGCCGGAATAAGAAAGAAGGATAACATACAGGTGTTTAGGAACAGGAACCAAGTTAGTACATACACAACTTGTCTTTTCAAAAACACCTATTTCCCTAATTCTTTTCTTATTTTTACATGACTCATTTTCTCACATCCTGATATTTCACGATTGTTTTTAGATAAGCATTGAAAAATCTAAGGCCACATAACATCAGTGTAAAAAATTGTCATAAAATTTCTTTATATCCTTGATAAAATTCAACCTAGGTCTTCCCAATTTAAAAAACTTAAAGGGAAAGACATCTAAGAAGTATCCTTCTAGTCAAAATTCAGGAATGGGTGGATAGGAATATACCTATGAAAAAACATAGCTTTGTGAAGGGAGGTTGTCTTATCTTAGTTAATGTATCTATGTTCTACAATAACGTGAGAGCAGAGTTGGAAAGCAGAAATGACTATAAAATAATATTGCTGGATTTTGCATCATTTTACAGGATACAACATGGAATCCTATTATATAAATCAGAGCAAATGGGATTGGACATGAAACTACAGATATTGTGAAGTTGAATCCAGAGAAAGCAGATGACCAGTAGTGTGCCACAAGGCTCTTTAATGGGATTGCTGCTAATCAACTTATATCTCAATGATCCTTAGAAATTATTTAAAGAGGAATATACAGGTGTTTGAAGATGATGCTAACTTCAGGAGGACAATAGTTAATAAAGACAATATAAAGTTTCTGCAGGAACTCTAAACAGATGGGTAACTTGGGATAATGGCTGCCAATTCAATGTGACAAAGTGTACTGAATAGATGTACATGCACTATGAGAAAATGACGAGTCTAGAGAATGAGGTGTAATAGTGGACTAAGTTCAAAGGACATATTGCAAAAGTAAAAACGTATCTTAAAGAATCATTTCGATTTTAAGAAACACACTGGCAGCTGGGATAAGAAAGTTATTATCCCTCATTATAAAGCTTGGTTTAACCACATTTAGCTACTGTGTACAAATGTGGTCACATTACTTTCTTAGGAATGGAGAAGTGCTGGACGGGGATTCAAAGGCAGGTGATACCAAAATGGAGACTAGTTTGTGGAATGCTCCCTACAAAGATAGACTGAAGGTTTATGGGTTACAAAATTGGTTTATATGCACAGAAGAAGGAATTTCACAGAAACATATAAGCTATTCAACAGGTTTTATAGGACTGATGTAGAATAAATTTTTAAGTACATGATGGCAATAATGGAAAAGTACAATGGGTGGCCCCTGGAAGTTGTGTAGGAGTGTGTATTTAGCAAAAAGTGTGGACTAGATTTCTGGATTTTTTACTTTCAGAGCAGAAAATGAGTGAAAGAGATTGACAGAAGCAGTTGTGAATGCTCTGTTGTTAATACAACTTGAAGGAGAGACATGATATTAATTGTCACACAGTGAATATCCTGTCTCTCACAATGAGTTATTTGAGAAACCTATGTAGTAGCAATAATAATAAACTAACCCACTGAATTCGGAGAGAGTGAGTCAGTGATGCGCTTCTGCTTGTGTAAAATACGCTGGAAACAAGAATATAATTTCTTGCTTAGTCTAATATGCTCTCAAACCTAGCGAAAAATTTCGCCACAATTATTGTTATTTTAAACTGCTTCTTTAAGCATTCCGGCGAGGAAGTACATCTCTTCTATTTGTGAAAGCAAAGGAGATGGCCAAGACCATATCTCAGTCTAATAAGAATTGTTAGTATCCGCTTAAGGGTTAATTACCTGTTAATTTTTTTGCCTTCAATTAAAGAAGAAAAAAATTTCGGGAAGTTAATTTTCACGTTGCAACGATGCTTGTTCACGTGCAAAAGTAAAAGATCGGCTATACGAAAACAGCTAATCTTCTGCTTCATAAACCACAACATTTCACTGTAAGTCGCCATCTTTAAATAAATGAAGGTGATGAAACGTATTCTCCTGAGTGTTAAGCGTAATTACTAATATGTTAATAAATCAGAGCTTCCAAAAAAAAGTAATTAGGTCTATTTAAATGAAAAAAAATTCAGATCACTCATTTTATTTTAATCTACAATGGATGAAAATATCATCTTCACATATTCACATTTACCATTAATTTGAATAATTAGTTACTAAAATAATAAATAGCCAAAAAGTTTCCGTTTTCGGCGATTCAAATTTCGTACGAAACTCATAGTTTCTATCCAGCTGAATATTATAGCTGATTTAATATCCAGCATTATTCAATTTATATAATTGAATAATTAGTTTATTTAATGACCAGAAAATACTATTGGTGATGGTAGAGGACGGTAGATGGCACTGTGTGTTAGAGGCAAAGTATTGTGTAGAAAGTATGGAGCCAGTGGGACCAATTCTGGACAGTGAAAAGATGGCGGTATCGATCGAGTTTGGATTTTGATAATCGATATAAAATGTGATTTAAGGAATTTTGATTAGTCAAGTTACTAGTAGTAAATAGTTTTACTACTATAATCAATCGGTTTGTTTTCTTTAAAGAAGTCTTTTATATACATCAAAGAAATCAGCTATGTGGGTACGTCAACAAATTTCAAAACAAGGGCGACACGCTGCCATTAGTATCGCCATTGTTTCATTCACTTCATTAGAAACTGTCTACTTATTATTGTGGAAAGGGAAAGACATGTCTTGCTCTACAGAACAAGACTTGGGTCTAACCATGGATGCACCGTACGAAGAACTTAATTTTAAACAGCTTCAGGCAATATTTAAACATGTAGGCAATCTGCTTAACACAAAATGGCCAGGAAAAGTTGTAGTTCATGAAATAAAAGAAGTTGACACAGATGACTCTCAACTCTTAGAACTTCTTCAAGACAGCGCTAGCGTAATAGCAACAACTGCTGAGGTTAATCCCCTTACAGACCACACCAATTATCAAGAGGTGTCGCAAAATTGCAGCCTCTGAACCAACCAATATGGATGAAATGGAAGACGATGGCCCTCTCCCAGACTTCCCCAACCGCCTCAAGGGAAAAGATACCCCCAATTATTCTGCGTGAAAAGAATAAATGGATGTCGCTAAGGACTACGATGTACAACTTACAGATCTCATAAAGCCAAATGAAGAATGTCACAGACGATATTAAAATCCAACCCAGGACAGTGACGGATTATCGACGGTTAACCTCTGAATTGAATACCAGAGGTATTCAGTACCACACCTTTTCACTAGGATCAGAAAAAAACCTCAAGATAGTGATTAGAGGTGTATCTGAAAATGTTTCCACAGAAGATATCACTGCAGATCTACACTAGCAAGATTTACCACCGGTAAAGGTTAACAGAATGATCAGGAGAGACAGGACTCCAATGCCACTGGTATTAGTAGAGATCAGTCTAACGTATAAGCACATATATGATCTGACATATATGTGCTTATTACCATCTGTGGACTGAAAATTACTATAGAGCCATTGAGGAAATGGGCTTCAACATGGCAATGCCATAGATGTCAGAAGTTCGGTCATGCCCAGGAAATGTGCAAGGCTAAATTTAAATGCCTAAATTCTGGGGTCAGCCACCCAACAAATACTTGCTCTAAGCCAAACTCCACCCCGGCTAAATGTGGAGGTCCTCACACTGCCAACTATAGAGGATGCATGCACAATCCAAGAAATAGAAAATCAGGAGAAGGAACATACTCTTCCTCTCTTAGCACACCTATGTCAGACTACTTCACAGCCTCCTAAATATCAACATAAACGGTCAGAAGCCCATCTGCTGAAGTCAGAGGCCCCTGAAAGAACAACTCAGAAACAACAGTCTAGGACATATGCGGATGTAGCTTGCCCAAAATAGACATCCCTGGACAGCCAATGTCACATCCAAATCTGACTGCTATCATTACCTCCTCCTTGGCAAATATGCTGCTGGACTTTAGTAGATCTAACCCCTCACCTTCTTCTACCAAAAGCTTCCTAAAGGATACCCAAACCATCATCTCAGCACTCACTCACTAATGAACAGTAACAAATTAAAACCAGAATCTCCAGAGATCATTGCGTGGAACGCGAACGGCCTGCAGAGTAAGATTTTAGAACTTCAAAATTTCATTCAAAGACATCAGCCAGATGTCCTTTTACTAAACGAGACGCACCTAAGACCTTCAAACAACCCCAACATTTGTGGATACCATCTATATAGAGCCGATAGACTGTCCCACAGAGGAGGAGGAGGCACGGCCATTTTCATTAAAAATTTCGTCTCTCATCACTCCATAAACATCCCTCTTATCACCAACCTCGAGGTCACCGGCATTGAGATTCTCACGAGTTCTGCCGGAAATTAAAAACCTTCACACCATATCATCCTCCACAAAAAATAGTATTGTTCTCAGATTTGAACGCCTTATTTGATACTGGAGAGCCTATAATTGTGGCAGGTGATTTAAATGCCAAGCATTCAACCTGGAATAGCCGTTCCAGGTTGTTATTATCTGTCCAACAAAAATGGACAGATAATACAATACTATGCTGGTTTCAATAACCTTCTTGTGATTGTGGTAGGTGGGGTCCCACTGACCCCACCTACCACAATACTTATGGTCGGGCTGATGTGTTGGACATAGCCATACTACAGCATATCAGACTCTAATACAATTTAATGACGATTAATGATCTATCATCATACAACAACCCAATACTGTTAAAATTGGGAAACCTTGAAAAATTATCACCCCCTCCCCCTCACTCGTTCATTCCTTGGGAAAGGCTTGCCAAGGTACTTCCAAAATATATTGGTCCTGTTCCCATCATTAAATCAAAAGAGGAATAAAAAAAAAAAAAAAAAAAAAAAAAAAAAAAATTAATGAGTAATCTTGATTAGGCTTTCCCAGATTTTTGATATAGATATGCAGTCATTACGATTCAGGTTGGGATGATGGAGCAAGGCCTCCACGCTTTCCTTGAACAAACGTTCGAAGCGTGGAGGCCTTGCTCCATCATCCCAACCTGAATCGTAATGACTGCATATCTATATCAAAAATCTGGGAAAGCCTAATCAAGATTACTCATTAATTTTTTTTTTTTTTTTTTTTTTTTTTTTTTTTTTTAATAATAGCAAATTCAATCATGTTTCTACTTCAAAATATTTCGTTTCATACTTAGTGATATAACATCACGCGGCATGTTCTAATTTCAACGATCTATTGTTAGTATTCTAGCTTGTATATTTTTTAAACTGTTCTTGTAATACCACCGACGATGGTCTGCTATTTCCAGACCGAAATATTTGGTTAAATAAATATCTTTCTTGTGATTACGTGATTATATCATTCAATCTTATGTCGCAAGTATCCTTAAAACAACAGAACATATTAAAGCAGCCTTTGCAGCAGTTACCCCTGCAGCTACCCACAAATCCAACCACTTGCCAGAAGATATTATGAATCTGATTAGAGAAAAAACAAGGCAAGAAAAAGATATCACAACACCAGGGCGCCGCAAGACACACGGATCTTGAACAAGTTCAACTCTGCAGTGACAGATGCCCTTGCAGCCCATAGAACTCAACTCTGGGAAGAAAAACTGACCTCCATCTCTTTTGAAAGCCACTCCATATGGAATCTCATCCGAAAGATTAAAAACAGAAATAAACCTCTCCAAACTGATTCAGGTGTCATCCACACTGATGCTGATAGAGTTGAAGCAATAGCAAATCATCTTGAAAAACAATGTAAACCTGCATACGATCACCTCGATTTTAACCATATATACAAGATTCGCCATAACGTCAGATATTCACTCAATTCTGCTGTCACATATTCCACTCAAATTGCACCCACCTCACCTGCTTAAATATATGATATTATTAAGAACTTTAAGAACAAAAAGGCTCCTGGACCCGATGGTATCTCTAACAAAGTAATAAAGCTTCTACCACATAGAGCTATTGTCCATCTGAAAAATATAATTAATTCCATCCTTCACTACAAACATTTCCCTTCCTACTGGAAACTGCGGACATAATACCAATCCATAAACCTGGAAAAGATATCAGATTGCCTCAAAATTACAGACCAATCAGCCTCATCTCAAATCTTGGCATAATTGCCGAGAAGGTAATTCTTACTAGACTCTAAGATTCAGTATTCCGATTAAACATCCTGCTTAAGCAGTTTGGCTTCCAACAATCTCATAGCACCACGCATCAAATACACATCTTAGTGGAACACATCATCATGGGCTTTAACTGGCGCCAATGCACTGGGGCTGTTTTCCTTGACATAGCCAGTGCATTTCACAAGGTTTGGCATTATGGTCTGCTATACAAACTGATATCATCTGGTGTACCAATGGGAATCATTCATCTTATAAAGGCATACCTCTACGATAGGCATGTGGAAGTCAGGATGTGTGGAGTAGTTTCTACACAAAAATGCATCTTGGCTGGAGTTCGACAAGGATCCTTACTAGCACCAATCCTATACTTGTGTGATATACTGCACAACCCATTATCTTCAATTAAAGCTCTATATGCAGATGATACAGCGATACTGGCCAGATCTTTAAAGACGCACCTAGCCATCAAGAAACTGCAAGAAACCCTACTGCTAATCGAACAATATTTCACTAAATGGCGACTCCAAGTGAATCCCCCCCTGAAGAGCATAGCCATCCTATTCTGTAGAAGATCTTGCTTCCTAAAGAAGATATCCTCCTTTTCAACACAAAAATCCCATGGAAAACTGAGATCAAATATCTTGGAGTAATATTAGACAGAAAACTGACTTTCAGCTCCCATATCAAGACTCTCTGTACAAACACATCAAAAACCATAGCCCAACTCTATCTGCTAATTAACAAAAACAGCAAGCTAAGCACGAGAATCAAACTTCTCATATACAAACTGATGGTTCGTCCAATACTCAGCTACGCTTCACCGGCCTGGAGTCATACTGCGAATACTAATATTCTCAAATTACAACATATCAAGAATAAATGTCTCAGAATGATCCTGGGTGCCCCGTGGTTCATCCGAACTGTCCAACTACACCGGGACACAAATGTTCCCTATATTTACACTTTCATGCAGACTATTGCAATCAAATTCTTCTCAAAAGCATCTGTGCACCCTAACAAACTGATCCAACTGGCTGCAGATTATGACGCAATGGATTATTTCAAACATAAAAGACCTAAAGCCATCCTAAACTTCAACACTGAGGACTAATCTCCTAGCCCACTCACGGCGAGCAATTAGCTCATAAACTTTCTCCATGCATAGTTTCATCACTAGCACTTGCTAACGGGTTGTTCCTCCCGGAGACTCGGGTTTTTCGTCCCGTAAACTCAAGAAAATCTACCGTCGAACCCACACTGTTTTCAGACATTAAATATATTGTGTTAGGGTTAGGGACTACCAGATGGCGGCACTTACAAGCCGCCTTCTTCACTGCGTGCCGATTAATTACTGATAGCCTTGGGCCAGCTGTCTCTGATTGGCTACCATTGGAGATTGAACTGCCCACTCACTCTCCAAAAGTAAGATAGGGCTAAAAAACGGCCTCGCCAACTCCCTCTATGGGAACAAAAGGTGTTAGCTGATTTTTTTTTTTTTATGTGTAGGAAGTTTTTTAACTTGGATATACTATAATAAAGATACCAAGCAATTTTATAAGCTAGGTTTTAACCCTTTTTCCCAAGTAAGCAAACAAACAAGTCAAATTTGTGCCTGAACATAGTTCAAGTATAAGGAAACTCGTGGTAAGGGTGGAGTAAGATCCGATCACTTTCCTTAGTATTTACCCCTAATGCAAAGTACATCCCCTTACAGAGATGTATGGTGCTATGCATCATGCAAGGGACACTACCCAGACTGGTTTCGACCGTTATTGAGGTCTCGTCAGTCGGAGCCAGACTCAAAAAATGCCAAGGTTGAAGTAATGCAGAGCTTATAAATTTTACCTAAACAAGTTGCCACAAGGTGCTTTGACCTTATTAAATAAAAATATCAGGATGTGAGTAAGATGTAGAAAGTTTTTAACTTGGGTATACTATGATAAAGATACCAAGCAATTTTATAAGGTAGGTTTTAATCCTTTTTCCCAAGTAACCAAATAGACAAGTAAGTCAAGTTTGCGCCTGAATGTAATTCAAGTCTGAACTACTTTCAGGCGCAAGCTTGACTTAGGTACTTGGTCGAAACCGGTCTGGGTAGTGGCCCTTGCCTTTAATGTATAGCATCATACATCTCCGTAAGGAGATGTGCTCTTTGCACTAGGGGAAATACTAAGGAAAGTGATCGGAACTTGGTCCACCTTTAGCACGAGTTACCTCAGACTTGAATTACGTTCAGGCACAAACTTGACTTAGTTGTCTGTTTGCTTACTTGGGAAAAATGATTAAAACCTAGCTTATAAAATTGCTTGTTATCTTTATCATCTATGTATTGTGTGATTTATGTGTCTCATCAACCCTGTGTGGTGGCCAGGATAAGAATAGCCCTGCAATGGATGATAATGCTGTAGCCAATGAAGTTTTAACTGAGGTTTGCTATTGCTGTTACCCTCCTGCCATGATCAGAGCTTATAGCGCTATATTACCCCAGCCATACATTTTCCTATACAGATAACGGGGAATATGTAAAGCATTTTTGCTTCACCCATCTATCCAAAAAAAAAAAAAAAAAAGGAAAGAAAGAGTGTCTCATCACTGGCCTTTCGAAGCGACGTTGAGATTTAGCAGAATAAAGAGGTAGAGAAAATAGAGTGAGGTAGTAAAAGAGGATAGAAAAATGCCTCATTTGACTAGTTTTATCTGTGAGTCCAAGGGATAATTCTAAAACGGTCATTTGACTTTTACTCGTTAATGGAAAAGTTCCAAAATATAGCAGAAAACCTAACAAGACGTAACAAAATAAAGGAGTATATTAAAAATACCATAAAATCCAGCATAACGAAAAATAAACACCTGTAAAAACCAATAAATGGATAAAAACAATAACACAAAGAAACACAGTAGGGAGATCCCACCCAAAAAAGAGCCGAGGATCTACTCTGGCCTTCGCAGCCCCGATTTTTATTTCAGGCCAAACTCTATCTTGAAATAAAATCAAAGTAGACTAAATTAAAATGACAGTAATCAGATTAAAATCTGAATTTAAAAAGTCATAAAACTACTGATGTTAGTGATATATGCTACCTATAATTTTCCCTTATGTTATGTGGCAAATTGTAAGTGGTTCACACCATCTCCTTAGGAACCGTTCTTCACTCAAGAGGTATCTTTCTTTCAAGAATCGAAGGAGATAGGCAAAGAAACAGTTCTTAATTCGATCATAAATTCTATTTTTTCCGAGTAAGGAGATGTTTTAAGTATCTTCTAAATGTGTATTTTAAGAAGTTCATAAGAAAATTCAATACGTTTCATCTTTTTTCCCCTCAACGAAGAGGAATAATAGTAGGACCAGCTGAACGAAAGCTGGCACAGGAATCCTAAGCCAGCGCTTCCCAAACCGTGGGCCGTAGGTTTTGTTGAGGGGGGCCGTGAAATAATGAAAACAAATTTAAAATGTTTTAAGACTAAGTATATTTTTTTTTATTTTAAAAGAAACGTATTTAACTTTTATTATTTCTTTTTTGTTATTTTTTATATTTTAATGGAAAAATTTACACATTGGTGTTGGTTCACAAACTTTGCTTCCTGCGTATTTCGGCGCTTAACAAATATTAGTAAATATTGCTTATTCATATGTTTCATTTCAAAGCAGTGGTTAATCGTATTTACTTCGAATGCTCTCCAGGGAAGTTCCAAATCTTTCTGTCCCTTTTATAACGCGTTCGTAATCAGGGACTGTTGATATTGACTTTATATACATAACAAAACTCATTTTATATTATCACTGTCATCCGAGCTAGTTTTCTGTTACCAAGAAAAGTTTCGCATATACTTCACACATGAAAAAAAGCTTAAACAAGTTCATGTGGGGATATAGTAACTCGCTTGCAGTGGTAAACAACACGCCCTCCCTAAGAGCCACTATACTGCAGAGGCAATAAAAATAAGTACTTTTATTATGCCAGTGAATAAGGTATGAGGAGTCTGTGTAATATATTTCTCAACAAATAGTGCAATTAGAGAGAACTGGGATAAAAACACACTAATTAATGAATCACATGTCCACTTATACAGAAACTATGCTGTATAGACTGAAACAAAACCATATGTTGCATGGGCAAACACAGTATCTAACTAAAAACTATATATATATATATATATATATATATATATATATATATCAGCTATGCTTTTATCTTTCGGTTGCGCGATCTTTTGTTAATACCGCACCTATCATATGCACGTTTTAATAAACAGACTGCCTTTGCTGTCTATTTCGCGTTAGGCTTAATTAGCGTAAAAGGAGAAAACTCACAAAAGTGAAAAATGTTCCTGGTCTGGGGGATTCCCTTATTCAGGTAATATTCACTAATATCATGTTATCAGTCTGTGATGTGCCAGTATTGGTAAGTGGTGATATTATTTGATCTATTCTACGTTAAAAAATTTAACCCTGAGATGGATAAGTGGTTGATAAAAAATACAAAAAATAAAAAAATCCCGCGAACAATCAGAAGAAGCAGAAACAGACTAAAAAAAAAGGACAGTATTTTACCAGAACAGCCCGCATCGTCTTCATTACCAAACGGTAAGAGGCAAAAAAATGTAATATATGCATTTGATTTTTGCAATATTCGCTGTGTATGTTTTGTATTGAATATAAATACAATAAATATTATAATAATATATCTCTATTACGATTTTTTTTTCGAGGGGGGCCGTGAAATATTTTAATTTTTACAAAGGGGGCCCTGACATCCAGAAGTTTGGGAAGCACTGTCCTAAGCACTTCAAACAACCTCTTCTACAGAATTAAAACTGTAGGTCACCTCTTTGCTAATGTTCACCAGTGCGCTGCACTGGTGAACATTAGCAAAAGAGGTGACCTACAGTTTTAATTCTGCAGGATACGCCACAAAAAAGATTACAAGGTCGGGGGAGATATTGTGATATTACCAATTTCATCGGAGATCGACCGTAGGCGATTCCTCCCCCCCCCCCAAGTCATATCGAGGTGGAAAGGTTGCTCCTACGGTTTTTGATATTTGAAACAGCACATCTTCGTTAATACCCAGATCAGATGTTTCAAGACAAAAGAAATCCAAGTTTCTAATAGAGTTCTAATTGGGGCTTGCTCAAGTACTCTATGTTCACTAAGTCTTTTTGTTTTGCGCATATAGAAAAATATCAATTTGACACAACCCTCATACACAGTCCACTATCGACAGTGTTCCCAATAACGAAGTAGGGCATATCCAATAAAACATTTAATTAAAATGCCTGGTGGATGATTTGATGGCAATATTGATTCCCATATGATTTGAGCCATATTAGTAAAATAGGCATACATTAAGATTGGCTGAGCAAACCCTCCTTGGCTAGGAGAAATATGGAGAAAAGCCATGCGTACCTTGTTTCTTGTAGCTTCAGAAGAAGTCAATAAGATGTTTGTAAATGACTTCATCCTGTGCATCTGTGATGTTTCTGAACATTAGTACTATGGTTTGAATGACTGAGGCTTTTGTTAGTAAGATAGATAACTTGCCATGAAAAGGGTTTTGTAGCGACAGGAATTAGGCAGTTTTTGTGTCGGCAGCACAGGGCTTGAATGGACGGATATTCCTCATATTGTTATGATAAAATTAATGGGGCCGAGCCATACAGAAAATTGGCAGGGCAAAAGTTTTCAAAAATTTGGATTTCGTTTTGTTTGGATTACCTCGAAGACCAATACTGACTACATTGAACTGTCTCAGTGTGACAAAGAAATTATTGATAAAATCGGAATCCCGAAGGTTTTCAACCACGTCATCAGTATAGATTACGATCTTGCTCTGTTTGGAGACTATCGACAGAGCGTGAAGTGAGAGTCGTCACTTTTCTTTCAAAAAGTTTCTGGTACTTGATAGTTTTTTTCACTTGTTAATACATTAAAGATGCCAAGAAATTATATTCTTAGTTTAATCCTTTATCCTCGTGTAAGCAAACAAAATTTGGCGAGAAGTATCTCACGACTGGGCTACTTATATGTAAAAGCTAAATGACTTCACGTCAATTGCCTTAGTATCCCATAATGCAAAACATACATTCTTTCCACTGTGTGTAATGCTATGCATTTTGGGAAGGACCACTGCCTAGATCGGTTTCGACTTTATTAAGGTCTGGGGGCTAGACGCAGACGGGTGCCGATGTGGAAGTAATGGAGAAGTTATATATTTTCCATATAACTTCTCCATTACACACACACACACACACACACACACACACACACAAATTATGGGAAGGCAGTGGACCTTCCCATAATGCATAGTCATATACACACACGCGAAAGGATGTGCACTTTACATTCTAGACACTAAGGCAATTAATGTGACGTCATTAGCTTCTACATACAAGTACCCAAGTCGTGAAGATACTTCACACATAAACTCTGTTTGCTTACACTTGGATAAAGGATTAAACCAAGAATATTATTTGATTAAACTAAGAATGTGATTTCTTGGCATCCTTAGTTTTTAGTACTAGAGAGAAAACAGAAGAGAGAAGCCTTGCCGAACACCTTTTTTGCACGGAATAGATTCTGTTAGAAATCGATTTATGGATCTATCAAAGATGCTTTTAATTATGTAAAGAGCCACACACACACTTTCTCTAGGACATTATAACAAGTTGTCCTCCACACTATCGAGATTTTGCAAATTTTCCTCAGGAGGCGAATAATATCTCAAGATAAATAGACTGAGGCCCATAGACCTTCTCAGAACTGTACATACACTTGAGTGCTACTAAGCATATTTCCTGTCCGATTTAGAGATAACTTTTTCAAATGGCTAACATGATTGGTTAACTGTTTGCGTCCTCCCCCCCTTTTTTTTGGCCGCACTTCATAGCCTGAGTTGCTTTGATCGCAAATCAGAAACAAGCGCTAATCGAACCCCTTTTTTAGGGATAAAAATGGTGTATCATGGGTACATTTTGAAGTACGCTGAGGCGCACAGACATACTTGCTATGTTCCAGATGTACACTGGCGCCAACGACATCCTGCAGCAATTTAATTCTTATTCAAGAATAAGATTAAAATTGCTGCAGGATATCTCATGGTCGAGCGATGGTTCATTAATTTGGATTTGCCGAGATATGCTGCTATGCATTGCTGATTATAAAATGCAGCTAAGAGGGAAGAATAAGGTGGCGCGAAAATCTAGTTTTATTACTATTACTATTATTACGGGCAACTCCAGGGAGTCATTAGACTCATCGAGGGAGGCCCCAAATCATATTCATCACAACTATTTGACATTCATACAGTATCTATCATACCTCGCCTTAAACTCATTCACTGTCACAGCATCCACCACAGACTCAGGGAGCGCATTCCACTCATTCACTACTCTAAAAGTAAAGAACCCAGCTCTAACACCTTTACTAACCACACTTTTGCCCAGTTTCCATGGATGTCCCCTAGTCCTCCCACAACCAGCCCTGTTCTCAAAAATATCTTCTGAATTAATTTTATAGACCCTTCAGTAATTTGAATGTCTCAATCATATCTCCCCTCCTCTGCCTATCAACCAATTTTTGCAACCCACAAATCCTCAACCTGTTCTCATACGGTTCATTCCACAGACCTGCTATCATCTTGGTCACTTGCCTCTGGATCCTCTCCACCTCCTCCCCATCAAGAAGAAACCTAGGTGACCAAATCTGAGCACAGTAGTCTAGATGGGGTCTTATCAAGGCTCGATACAGAGGAACAATAACCTGCTTGTCAACGTATTCTTCAGCAACCAAGTGATTTGATGAGCTGTTTTGGTCACTTTTGCAATGTGTCCCCTAAATTTCAATTCCTTATCTACCAATACTCCTAAATCTCGTGCCTCATCAATTTCCTGGAGCACGGTTCCACCAATGCAGTAAACTGCCGCTAATCTTTTCACCCCAAAATGCATAACCTTACATTTTGCCACATTAAACTGACATCCATTCTCCTTAGCCCAGACCTCCAATCTATCCAAATCATCCTGCAAAATTTTGACGTCATCTGCATTCACTATTGCCCTACCCAACTTCGCATCATCCGCAAACAAATGAACTGTTCCTCTCAGATAATTTCCTATATCATTTATGAACAAATTAAACAGCAATTATTACGATTTTCCCACCTTCAGTTAGGGAATCACTGGTAATTCTTTCTATGGTTCGCACGGTACCACCCTGGTTCTCTGTACAGCTCTCTCATTGTCTTTCTTTATACCTATGCACGGAGGCAAAGTCTGACTGTCACCTCCTTGTGGTGTCCTCCGGATGATCTTACGACAGCAGCAGCATTTCCTTTTTTTCCGTCTTGGAGACAAATTTCAGTGATTATTCCTATGCTACCGCGTACGGGGAAGCCGACGTGACTCTATTTATTTGGAAATGGTATCAGAGTTGAGAAATGTGCAAATCATTCCACCCATTACAAAAAATATTGATATCATCCAATGTAATTTAAATGATATCGTTACTCCAGCAAGCAAAACTATGATATCGTTCAACAAGATAGGCCTACTGAACAAAATGGAGGAGGGCTTCTGACACCAATCCGAAACTTGTAATATAAAGTTGTTGAGCTAGACATAGTAGCAGAAGGAACTGAAATACCAGGAATCCAAATACTGTAACCAAGTTAAAAAGCTATTAAACATATTCAATTGCTATCATCCTCCTGACAAACCTGGACCAAATCTTTTCAGCCTATCCCATCTCATTGAAGAAAACTCCATTATCTTAGAAGACATGAATAGCAAACACCTGTTATCGGGTTCTGAGGAAATAAACCCAAGAGGAGAAAACCTGAGTAATTTCATAGATGAAACAGGACTAATAACTATCAACAGTGTTATTAACCCACTTATCTGTCTCATTCTTATGGTACAAAAGATGCCCTAGATATAACTGTGGTGTCTCCGTATCTTAACGACAAAGCTATTTGGTCTGTTTTGGGACCAGTAGGAAGCGCCCATACCCCAATATAAATCAATATGAACCCAAAAATGACTAGACCCACCAAAAAAAAAAAAAAAAAAAAAAAAAATGTCATTGGAACTTCCAGAAAGCAAATTGGGAAAAAAACAATTTAGGAGAAATGCTGAAAGATCACACATACCATGATGATTTAGACAAAGACTCCATAACTTGGAAGAATACTGTCCTAAATGCAGCAAAGAAAGGTATCCCAAAGGGCTACAGGAGAAAAGTTATTTCAAACTACACAAAGGTTCACCAGGAACTTTCCAGTAAAATAACAAAACGAAATAAATTATTTAACATCTTAAAAATTGGAAGCTCTCCAGAAACCAGGATCAAGTACAAGATAAATGCTGAAATTAAACAAAATAAAATATATTACAAAGAACTAGGTGGCAAGAATTTTGCCACAACTTAAATCCAAACACTTCAGATACCAAACTTTGGAAACTGACTGTTAAGTTACAAAGAAAACTACAAAAGGCAAGTGAGACTAACATGCTAAAAGATCCAGATGGAAATATCAAAATAGGAGACAGGGAGATCGCAAATACATTGACCTTTCATTTTCAAAATACTGTATAAGCAAACTAGAGATGAATACTGGGAAAAACCATCAAATATCAAAACAGGCTCGACAGGAGAAAAACGCTGCAAATTCCCGAATATAAAAACAAATTATTCTAGGATCCATTTACAATCTCTGAATTGAGAGATGCCTTGGAGAAACCAGATTTAAGTATATCATGTGGATCAGATAACACACAAGGAATTATAATCAAACATCTTCCTTCCCTAGCCCTCGATTGGATATTTCGCCTATACAACAATAGCCCAAAAGAGGAAAAGCTCCAAAAGACTGGAAGACAGCCACAATCATACCACTCTTAAAGCCTAACAAACCTCAAGACCAACCAGGAAGTTATAAACCAATTTTACTGACTTCAATTCCAGGAAAAGTGAAGGAAAAAATGATACTCCAACGGTTGAATTGCTGTCTAAAAATTATATAGAGTGGCCATAAAATAACTTTCCATCTTTCCAGGCATCTAGCTAAAACCAATAAACGGAATGAGACCAAATTTTATGTTGAGACTTTTAAAGGCATGGGGAGATGATTTCCGCATTTTAGTACCAAAAGTCTCCGGTAGGGGAAACTTTGGCACCGTCGGGGCCGAAAACAAGCGGATAATTAAATTAAATGCAGATAAAATGGAATGACATATCGACGGTGTAAGCGAAAGCCGTTTCACCAGGTCTAACTCCTAGTGATCCAATTTCTTCAAACTTCTTAATCATAGATCTGTGCTACAGCTGATATAGGACCTGTACGCAGGTTACGAAGCCTTCTAAATTCCTGAAGGGACGTTGCGGCATTACTGTTAAAGGCAAAACAACTTAACAAGTAAAGCATGCTTAAGCAAGGTAGGACGTATATTGAGCACAATTCGTCAGTCATTCGAATAACCCTGAACGTTGCCAATCCCTTTATAAGTGGAATGGTTGGTGCTGCTGTCAGGTACGCACAGTAAAATTTGCATAATCCTTTTTACCTTCGTTTACTGCAAATATTTGACTGCGTTCGGCTCCGCCAGCGCCAAAATTTCCCCTATCAGTGACTTTTGGTACTAAATCTTTTTTTGGCAGAATTCATCTCCCCATGCCTTTGAAAGACTCAATATAACATGTCATACTGATTCTATCTGGAAATAATTCTCAATTTCACCATCACTGAAGCAGGCTCCAGACCCAATGATCCAAAGATATTTCGGAAAAATAGTATGACAAACAGCTGTTGCGGTTTAGTGGCTCCTGAACTTAACACATCACATATTAATAGTTTTCATGGAGCATGTGCACTAGACATATTAGTTACATGACTTACACGTCCCAAAAATTATATAGAATTATTCAAAAACTCCAATACATTTCATCCATTGTTATGCGGATATCGTCAGGGAGATAGACCGTTAACTACATTCAAAAGATTAATCAAAATAATGAGTGATAAATTATGCATAAATTAGCTCTCGTCTCGGTCGCAGCTGAAGTATATAAGAATTCAAAGGAACAATTGGAATAAGTTGAATAGATTTTAAATACACACACACCAGAGTAGTCGGAAAAGTTCCCAGCTTCAACCTATGAAGATTTTTTTCTAAGTTGGGACATCTGTCATTGCCAGTCATTCTATCAAGTAGGTTGTTATACAGCTGTCTGAAGCAAAAGTGGTTTGTATCCCTTGAAATGGATAAAATTGAGTATCGTGCTGTTATAAAATTCTTTGTAAAAGGTTTAACGCCAAAAGAAATTCATTCGATGTTCATAAAAGTTTATGGGCACTCTTCTTCTTCTTCGTTTTTGATAAATAAGAAATCGGCTGTCAAGGTTAATCGTGGCCGACCACCCTTGAAGATGTTCCACGTGGAGGACGTGCAAAAATTGTATTGTAACAACAGAAATCATTGATCAAGTACACGACATTGTATTGGATGACCGGCGAGTCAAAGTGCTGAGACTATAGGCATTTCAAAAGAATGTATAGGAGACATTTTGCATGAAGAATTGCAAATGAAAAAGCTTTGCACAAGATGGGTGCCGTGCTTGCTCACAGCAGATCAAAAATACATCCGGAATGAAAATCTCTGAACAGTGCTTGGAGCGTTTTAACAAAAATAAAACTGATTTTGTGCGTCGATTTATTACTATGGATGAGACGGATTCACCATTATACACCAGAATCCAAACAACAGTAAAACAGTGGGAAGAAGCCAGTTGTTCAGCACCAATGAAGACAAAGTCAGTTCCATCAGCAGGAAAGTTCATGGCAGTGGCATAGCTAGAGCTTTTGCAGTCCGGGAGCGGACCTTGACTTTGCCGCCTCTCTCAATACACACCAAGAATATTACAAAAAGTCAAAACAATGTAAGGAAAGAAATTAAAACACTATGTTTATTTTACTTGTTGAAAACTAATTATAAATTAAGTAATAAAATTACTAAGTTAATATAAATAGAATCGTCGAAAAAGAAAATTGTCTCACGTGAAAAGTGCCGCCTGGGGCAGATCGCCCCCCCCCCTAGCTACGCCACTGGTTCATGGCATCGGTGTTTTGGAATGCTAAAGGCATTTTGTTTGTTAATTATGTTGAAAAGGGTAAAACAATAATCGGGGAATATTTTTCCGATCTTTTATTCGATAACCAGACCAGAGGAAAAAATTCGTGAGAAAAGACCTGGTTTGCAGAAGAAAAAAAAATCATCTTTCATCAGCACAATGCATCTGCTCACAAAGGTGTTTTGGAAATGGGAAAATTAAGAGATCTGTACTATGAATTGTTGCTACATTCACCCTATTCTCCAGATTTGGCCCCCTCTGACTTCTATCTCTTCCCAAAACTAAAATTCTTCCTTGCTGGTCAGCGGTTTTCTTTGAATTAAGAGGTGATTGCAGCTGTAGAGGGGTATTTTGCAGATCTCCCTGAGAACCACTACAGGGGCCGGATAATAACGCTGGAATAAATGTATTAGTCTTAAGGGAGATTATGTTGAATAAAAATAATTTTGAAATCATAAATTCCTTTTTTCATTGTTAGGCCGAGAACTTTTCAGACCACCCTTAGTATCCCCGCCTGTCACGCACACGCAAGAGACCGGAGTTTGATTCCCCGACGCGGAGCTATTTTTATGAGCCTGCGTAGCTCAGTAGAAGTGGCATTTGCACTCTATAGCACTTGACCACACGAAGGAAGACTTGGTGTTTCAAATCTAGTCGCCGACTAGAGGAAATTTTTCTAAGCCTTTTTTTCGACTGGTTCCCGAGTTAGTCGAACTCTAGTAGGGCAAGCGGGTTTTCTCTCGCGGAAACCCTGGTTTGTCGTCCCATAAACTCAAGAAAATCGGCCGTCGACACTATTTTCATACATGAAAAATATTGTACCAGGGTTAAAGACCACGAGATGGCGGTACTTGCTAGCCACCTTCTTCACTGCGTAATATTTGTCTAGTCTCAGAGATCTGTGCCTGTTAATAATGTGAGAAACAAAGCCAAACTTGTCAAATTGCTAAAATGGAAGTCTTGATGTTCTTCAATTAAAAAAAAATCTTAGGGACCACGAGATGGTGGCACTTGTTAGCCATCTCTTCACTGTGTGCCGTTTAAATTAGTGATAGCCTTGGGCCAGCTATCTGATTGGCTACCAGTGGAGATTGAACTCCCAGCTCAGTCTCCAAAAGTTAGAGCTAAAACGGTCTCGCCTACTTTCTATAAAGAAATAAAAGGCTTTGGCTGATTTTATATATTTTGTTGTTTAATTTTTATTAATATTAAAGATAACATGAAAATGATACTTTATACATGAAGCTAATAATTTACATTCTGATATTGCCCAAATTTTATACAAAGCAAAACCACTTCCTTTAAACATAAAATACAAGTGAACAGCTTGTTGTTCTCAGAAGCACATGTTCTTCACTCTCTACGCCAGAACACTGGCACACCCAGGGAGGGGGACAAGGAGACCTCCCCCCCTCAAAAAAAAAGAGAAAGGAAAAAACACTAGAAAAATTTCCAAAAATCTTTTCCTAATTCATTTTTTTTAAAAAATTTATGTTGTGTCATGTCTTTCTGTTTCTATGCTACTTATCAATTAACGAGCACATAAGGTGGGAATACCCTATAGCTCTCATGAATCCTGGCCACTGTGAACGCAAGGCGAACAAAGTAGTGCCCGGGCACAACTTCATTTGCCTGAGCCGAGCCAGAGGAGATCGCAGGTATCATGTATTGGCGATCACTGCAGATGCTCAGTCATAGCTCGTATGCAATGCATAGTGTGTATTCTCAAATCGTCTACTCAACTCCCGCCCCAAGATTAAATCCTGAGTGCGCCATGCGACACCAATATATCATCGCTAAGGAAGATAAAGGTAATCCATGACTACTACAGAATATAATGATAAAATTAATATATTATTAAGAGATAGATCAAACTACAGTATTATCGGCAAGGAGCCAACAAATCAAATCAATTAAATAAATTATTAGACAATGCACAATCGTGGAATGCCACTACTGCTGGGAAGTTACAACTTCATCGTGCCCGCTTACCTTGTTTTTCTATGGTCTTCCTAAAATGCATAATGGCAACTCACTACATCAAATAATGGACTGTTGGCTCTCCAATTGCAAAACATCACTCTCGTCATCTTTGGAATTTCATTGGCCATACCAGCTGCTATATCAAAAACAGTCTTCACTTCAAAGAGAAAATAAAAGATCAACATTTGTCTAATAAGATACTGTTTCTTTTGAGACAATATCTTATTAGACAAATTTCTTTTCAGAGTCTTCCTACTCACCAACATACTGTTACAAGCAGTGGCACATCTGGGGAGGCGGAAAGGGGCCTCCCAATAAAAGAAAAAAAATGCTGAAAATTTTCCAGAAATATTTTCCTAATTAAAATTCATTTTTTATTTATGTTGTGTCGTGTCTTCTATTTCTATACTACTTATAAATTAGTGATCACATAAGATGTGAATGCGGGGCAAACAAAGTAGTGCTCAGTGGAACAAGCGCCTACTTCATTTGCCCGAGCTGGCCAGAGGAGATCACAGGTAACATGTATTAGTGATCATTGCATAAGGCAGTTTTTCATCACACAGAACAAACATACAAACAAACCAGCAAGATGAACATGCACTTTACAGCCTTGGTATACAATGAAGATAGGATTAATTACCCTATTATAAACTACTATTATTCCTAAGAAGTCAAATATCTTGGCTGAGCCAGGTCATTGAGCCTAACATGAAAGGGAAGAGGAACAGGATAATGTCAGTTCCAGGGTCAATTTTCATCCATAATGCTGGTGTCCCTCAAAAAACAGACTTCTAAGTTTGATTCTAGTCACTGACTAAAGGAATTTTTTTCTAAACCTTTATTTAATTAGTTCCCTAATTAGTTGAAGAATCCTATTTGCTCATCCACAGCATCGACAAGTACGATCCTTCTTTCAGAAATTTTGGTTTTTTTCCTCCCAACTCAAGAAAATTGACTATTGAATGCACACTAATTCAAACAATAGCATATAGCAGCGTTTCTGAAACTATGCACTGCGTTGTCCTAGGGAACTGCAAAATATTCCAATATTTTCACTGAAATGACACTTAGCCCACGTGGTTTTAGAATTGGACCATGGATATGTTGATGTATCATATGAAAATCAACATGGAACGGGAAATGAGGATGGCTGTGTCCAGTTTGATTCCAAGATTTGAGATGTGCAGCGAACAACAGGCTCACTGTCCCACTAATTATGATTTATTTATTCAATGATTTGATTGTTCAAAATATGTACTTATTTAATACTTTTGGCATAAATTGTTTGTGAATTTGAAATATGTATTTCACTTACTTTTTTAACTCACCTAACCTAACCACACCAACTGTGAACTGCAAATGTTAGGTAGACCTATGTTCTGACTTTGGGGGCCGTGGAAAAATCCTGATACAGTAAGAGTGCCGTGAACCAAAAAAGTTTGGGACTCGAATATTAGGGACCACAAAATAGCAGCAAAATCCATATTGGCACAGAGATTTAAGAGGTTGAGCTCTTAAACAAGGTTAGTTGTGATGCTGCATCAGGTAAAATGGCAAAGTCAACCACACCATATTCTATTGACAGCATTAAAATTAGAAATTCATTTAAAACATTTGTACAGTTTACATGAACATTGCAATCACAAGTTTCAAGTGAAATATATCTCATTCTAAATTACTTTTGCTTCTAATTTGGCACTTACCTTGAACTGGTCCAATCTTTAATAACTGTTTGATTTGGTTGCAATTACTAACTGAGGCAAATAAGACTATAAGGCCAATATATTATGTCTGTTAATTATAAGAGTTCTCTTGTCCACATGAAAAAGTGGACATTTTCAGAAGTTTTTTATATAACAATTCCACATGAAAGGTTTGCAGTCTAGAGCACATTAGTATCATGAATGGATCAATATTTAGTAAGGCAGAATACCTCCTGTTTAGTGTAAAGACAAAACACTGATTTGCTTTTATGCAAATTCAAGCTCCTAAATTAGAAAGCTTGTGGTCTTGCAATCACCTGACTGCAAGACCACATTGCAATTGGAACAAGACCATTATGAATCACACAGTGATTCATAATGTCTATGTTCCAGTTTATATAATTATTATTATCTGAAACCCCCAGGGAGTCAAGGACTCATCGAGGAAGGCTATAAATCACCCAAACCAGCTATCACACCTTCCATTAAATTCATTCACTGCTCTTTGTTAGGAAAAACCTAACTCTTACCCCTTTCTTGACTGCAAATAAATTTAACTTCCATGGATGCCCCGTGTTCTCTCCCCACCTTCCATATAACAAAAAATTTCATCAGTTGATATCCTATAACACCCATTCAAAAGTTTATGGACTTCTATCATATCACCCTCCTCTTTCTCTGGTTAACCAGTCTGCAATACACATACACATACAATCTGTCCTCATAATCTAAATCCTATAATCCAGATATAATCTTTGTATCACCCTTTCAGGCAGGAATATCCAGAGATATGAGTGAGCAAATCAAGAAGGTAATCTTTCAGACTTGTGACCCAAGTAATTTTGAGCACAGCATATTTAGTGCCAGTATACCAAGTTAATCACATTTTTTTGTGCTGTTCACAGACAATTAATGTACTGACCTGATTAAGCAACTGAAAAACATCTTGAAAAGAAGACGACAGCTTGGTGATGCAAGAAAATAACAGCAGTTTACAAGAATTGTGGAGTTTTAACAGTTGAGAGTTGATTAAATGATAGTCCAATGCCAGAGTTTGTCAAGTTACAAACCAGAACATAGTGAATCAAATATCAGCACATATCAATGATACACTCCCATTCTATTGGCTGAAAACAAGTGGCTAGTTGTGGACTAGAAATAATTTACCTCTATGAGGAATTTGGATTCTAGTTTTCTTTTTGACAATTGGACCAACATATGGTGACAGCAGCAGCATGAATTAGAGTTGTAAAGCTAGGTAGCAAAGAAAGTCAATGGTGTTGATAGTATTTGAGTAACGAAGAGTATTTTTTTAGCACACACCAAGCTTCAGATATTGGTAGAGTGACATCTGAATATGACAGTATGGCTGAAAATCGTGAATCAGCTGAATCCTTTATGTTAACAATTTATCCACCTGGCAGTGATTGCCACAGTTTTGGAATGTCCCAAGCTAGAAGGATATCTCTGATGATTCTTCTATAACTCAAAATTCTTTACTCCTTTCACTTAACATTTCCAGATTATTTCATGCTAAAGTCAAATCAATGAGAAAAAGAGATAAACAGAAAAGGGAGGAAGATAATCAATAAAAGATAGCTGAATTGCTCATCAAACTATCTCAGCATTTCCTGACAAGAACAAGTGAATGACTGTCAATGAAAGGCCTATAACATGTTGGTGTGCACGAGTGCACACGTGTGTGTATAGATAAGATGAGTATAACAGAACTGACTTTAATTGACAGGACCAGAGACCCTTTTAGCATGGGATATCATCTGTTTTAAAATGAGCACTCTGAGGACATATCATGAAAGTGATAGTGGTGGAAAAGTGTGCCGAAAATGCTATGAAAGCGAGGGCCATAAGTATGTCACGTCACAAGATTGAAGTGATGAATGGAACCAAGAATACATGATGTAATGGTGGAGATAGGATTGAAAGAGAGGTTCAAAAGTGACATGAGTGACTGAGAGAGAGAGAGAGAGACAGAGTGTGTAAAAGTATTGATCGAAAAATCTGTATTTTTGTTTCTAGAGTTGTGACTTCCGCTGACCATTTTTGAGATGTATAGTTAAAAATCAAGTGCCCTAGTGAAAAAAAAAACTTTACTTGGCCACCATGGCAAAAATCAATTAAGATCTTTGGTAAAGGCAAGCAGAAGAAAGACCTAGGAAAGTTCCTCTAGTGCAGGGGTCGCAAACTGGTGGTCCATGGGCTGGATACGACCTGCAAAGGCATCATATCTGGCCTGTGACCTTAATGATTTCTTTTCTAAAAATCGATGTTTCTAACATCATGCAGGGACTAAAACAGAAAAAATTCAAACTTCTAAATGTTTTATGACACCTTTAAACAAAAGTAAAACTTATTACTATAATTCTTTCTACCATGTTTCTATCATCAAATGTTGGCAACACTGAATAGAAGTTACTTATCACACAGCCATTTTAAGCCACATGATACAATGTCAATAAGTTACAGGTTACCATTGTAATATGATAGTGTATTAATAAAACGTTACCTCAATAACTTATATTTTTTTTTTGCCTATAACAATGTCTGAATTTCAAGTTAAAAAAAGAAAATAGATCAAGAACTTTTCAAGAAACATGGGAGAAGGCATATTTCTTTGTGGAAGTAAAAATATTCCAACATGTTTGATATGTAGAAAAGTGTCACCGAGGTGAAAGAATATAACCTAAACATCATTATGAAACAAACCATAAGAACTGTGATAAATATACAGAAAAGATGCGTGATGACAAAGATTTAAAAAATGAACTGACGTTTCAACAGAGGATTTTTTTTTTTTTTCAAAGTCAAAGTTTCGCTCATGGATAAAAGATTCTAGATTAAATGCAATACTTCATATTGCAACACAAAATGAAAAAGCAGATATTGACATGTTATGATACTGATATACAGAGGAAAAGATGTCAGGTTTAAAGATCAGAATCAAATTAAAAAAAGGACTCATAAATAAAAATCTTTATTTTTGTAAGTCAAAATTATGTATTTCAATAATTTTCTTAAAGTATGAATAAAATGTAATTGAACTTACATTTTCTATACTTGTTATATTTTTAAAATTGAAAAATAAAAATGGTTATAAATTTAAAATTGAAATGGTGGTGTAACTGTTTACGTAAGTCGTAAAGGCCTAGCAACAAAAGGGCCTTTGTTAGAGCCTTTCTTTTTTTAGTTTATGTTTTGGTTCACAGAATAATATTGAATACAGCCCACGTTTGATATACGTCTAATTGACTGGCCCTTAGATTTTTTTGAAGGTTTCCCTTCAAAAAAATGTGATCCTTTGTAGCTTGTGGTAATAGAGTTTGTTTCTATAGTGATGGGCTGCCTGAAAAAAAGGATACCTACTTACATACATCAAGGATCGCATAATTTTTGAATCTGCTAAAAAAAATAATAAAAATGTTCTTTAGTTGATTATTGTTTATGTTTATATTATTTAATTCTTCCCTGTAAGATTAATCAGCTAATTTTTCATACTTTTCAGCAGTTATTCCTATATTTTGTAGGAATAATGTGTAGATGTTTTGCAAAATACTACTATATCATTAAGTAAAATTAAGGAGCATATGCAATCAAGAAAAAATGAAAGTAAAAGAGACATAGCACTGGTAGGAACAAATTGTTTCAGTAATAAATACGGTATCAGAGAGAGGATATGACAGAACTGCTGGAGGAAGCAAGAAAGAAAAGTAAGAGAATGAAAAGTATTAGTGTTGCAGAGATACAACAGTACTGATTTAAAGAGGAGGGCTACGATAACAAATAACTTGATACACAGGCTGAGTAACATCAACTGTATAAGAGATGGACTGCACTTGAATGGATTTGGCTTAAGAAACTGGAAGAAATAATTTAACATGAGACCTAATGCAGATTCATGGAAACTAGATTCTATGAAGTCTTAGGATATTATTATTATCCTAAGACTTCATTGGAGTTAAAGACTCGACTAGGAGGATTAACATTGACAAATGTTAATTTGTCATACACAACTCATCATACTGTGCCTTAAACAGATTCAAATTCTGTGTGAACACCATGCTCTCAGGCAATGCATTCCAATCATTCACAACTCTCCATATAAAAAACCTGCTTCTCACTCCCTTGCTCACACCCTCCTTATACAGCTTCCAGGGATGGCTCTTATTTTATGAAAAACCTCTTTAATGTTAATACTATAACAATCCCTCACCAACTTGTGCATCTCTATCATATTGCCTCTATTTTGCCTATCCACTAGACTTTGTAAATTGCATCTTCTCAACCTTCATACTGTTATGTCGTTATTTTCTACTATTTTCTTTCTTTATTATCTCAATATCCACAATTATCTATTCTATTATCTAGCCTATCTTATTTCTATCTAGGGTTATTTCCTCTTCAGATACTGGCAAAATTTGTATTATGCTGCACCAGCCAGTATCCTATAACAGAAAAGATTCTTGTTCAGGGAAATAATCCTAGATCTTAAGGCATACACACATTATTTTATTCTTCATTACAATTCTAAAGATTTCTGGTACTTTGCAGTTGTGACCTGTAATCTATCATTATATAACTTCTAAATTCTTCCCGCTAAGGTTCTATTTTTATAAGTGGTAATTTGTCCTTACAATCAGGCATAACTCAAGCATATGTAATAAAACATGTTTATTGGAAAGTCAAATACTTCACAGTTAAAAAGCCATTTATTCAATGCTAAAGAAATCAGTACATGCTAAATAAAATCAGTTCACGCTAAGTTAGTTCAAAATGCTATATCATATTGCATAATCTGTAATCTCTTTCCTCAAGTTATTCTTAAGTTACACATATACACATTTTTAAGGTTTTCAATTAAAGCTCTCAGTAATACCCGTTTCATTTTATCAGGTTCAATCTCATTTAATAATATAACTGCCTCCAGACAATCTCTGCTAAAGTTTCCTAGTTATTTTCAAAAAGGAATTCCTACTCAAGTCCTCTATTAATTATCTATACTTTATGCTTACACACGTTTTTTCTTCCTCTAATAATTCTGAAACATACAATGAAATATTCTACATTACCGATTCTGTTCCGGACAATATGTCGCTTCCACATGGTCTGGTTACCTTCTGCTTATTCCGTCTGTGTCTGGCGATGAGCTCACACTGTCCTTGAATTCTGCTACTGGATATGAACGTATTTGCTGTCGCGTCTTAGGGGGACTTTCTCCACTCTTTCCAATGGGACATCCAGCGATTGGCACGATTCTGGAAGGCCGATAATTCACGAATGGCTCCGCGTGGAATTTCTTAGGCATCTTCAGGAAAAGGCCCACTGTTCTACTTCGCAACACCTACGCACGTCTCTCACGAGCCACCAGTAAAAATCACCGAGCAGGAACCAGGAACAAGAGAGCGAGATATGGCATGCATCTCCTTATATTCTCTGTATCTTTTCTGCATGGCACTCTTTATTTTATGCCCCCAAGTTGATCCTTTGCTGTTAAGGTGCTGTTCTTGGAAAGAGTGCCAGAGTCACCTTCGGCATATGTTATTGCCCCAGGTATTATGCCGATCTGGGTGGCTAGCACGCAACCTTTGGACTGTTACTTAAAATTGTCTGGAGACTTACCGGATATCTTAATGAACTAAATATTTTCCTTACACAAATACTATATTATGATACAAATTCTCACTTTGATCTCTGGTTAAATAACAATAAGATCTTAGTAATTTATGTACAAAGGAATATATACTTTCACATACAGTAAACAAGTTTTCTCTAATTTCTGCTAAAGTGCAGACATCTCCTTTAGCTGTTAGTTTTTGCATATTAAATCCTGAATGAATAATTTCTTCTCAAAATTTTCTCATTCAGGATCTAACAAAGGTCCCCCCTTCAAATAAATGTTTTTCTGCTTCTTCAGAGAAACTCTTTTTATACTTCCCTCAGCTCTCTGGGGTAAACCCTTCTATTTCGCTTGGGACCCAATTCAAATTTATGTCTGGGTAAAATTATATATTCAGTGTCGTCCTTGTCTTGTTTATGCCAATTGCCCTTTTATGCTCACTGTGCTCTTTCCGAAATATGAACATGTCACCCTTACCTTTTCTATAAGTTCCCCTTCTTTTACCTTCGATGCCTACATAGTTGACTCCCAGGGTCTCTTTGAAAACGGTATTCTGTTCTTCGTTTGAAATATCATTATCTATGGACGTCTTAAGATCTTTAGCGTTGTCCAGATCAGGGCATTCCTTTTCCTTCGATGAGGCGATCTCATCTGATTCAGGTTGACTGTGGGCCACATGGACTATATTTCTCTCTGACAATTCTACCTTACTTTCAGACTGGGACTTGTTAATTTGGATGTTTCTTATTCTCTGAGTCTGTGACCTCTGATTAGTCCCAGTAAATTTTCTTCTTCCGTGAAA
Source organism: Typopeltis vanoorti (assembly GCF_054136105.1). NCBI lineage: Eukaryota > Metazoa > Arthropoda > Arachnida > Uropygi > Thelyphonidae > Typopeltis > Typopeltis vanoorti. The sequence continues at coordinate 108,081,725 of NC_143554.1, forward strand.
ATCTACTTCCCTCCTCGAGTAGTTACACGAAAATTTGTACTTCATTAGGAAATCATTTCCTAGAATTAACTTCAAGTGTGGGAGAGAGATTCGCAGAACCAAAAACTCATGCCAAACACACATGTTGTATTCAGGTAGTTTGACCTTCAATCGTACCGACTTTGACGTGTGAATTTTTTTGGGGGATATTCCTAATAGTTTAACTGGTCTTTTAAGGTGAGTGACTCCTTTTCTCACAAGTGGTTCTAGTTCCCTGAAGAAATTTTCAGATATGATGGAAGCTTGGGAACCTGTGTCAACTAACGCCCTGAATTCTTTTCCGCATATCCTTCCCTCAACCGAAATTCCAAGTAATTGTCCCTGATTTCTTCCTTCCTCTTTCCAGACTCGTTTGGTGCAAAAGTGTGACCTTGATTCATTTCTGGGGTTTCCCCTTCTGCTAAAGCAATTGCGGGCAAGATGCCCAATTTTATTGCAATTGTAGCACCTTGGAGGTTTTCTCAGTTACTTTTCTCATTATCTCCATCCGAAAACAAAGGAGATCCTGTAGTGTCACTAACAGATAACTCTGTTAACCTTTGCATCTCTGTATCCAGTTTGTCTAATAATGGTCTCTGCATTCTTTCAACTTCTCTATGTATTAACTCAGTGGCTCTCCTATCTTGGGAATAAGAATCCTCTGAGTTTTTCGTAGAGCCTGTCTTCAGTTGGTTTAGCACCGCATCGAGGCATTCCATAACAGGCTGTTGTAGTCTTTCGACTTCCTGTTTAATTATGGAACGGATCTCGTTTTGATCAGGAATGCTAGTTGTTACCTGACAAACTGATGCAGCACTACACTCCTCACTCTGCTTTTGTGCTTTCTGTTACTCACCCTTTTCTTTACAATTTTTCACAGAACCTGAGTCATTACTATTACCTTTCTCTTCCTTAATTACATTGACATACCCTGAAGCGGCTGCAGGACTGATGTCTCCTAGCAGTTGTTCTCTTTCTATTACAGCCTTATAACACTCTACTAAATTTGTTATGCCCTTTCCAAATGCTGTTTCTCTTAACTCTTGCCTCAAATCTATCCTGAAATGTTGGCAGACTGCCCAGTCTAGGTGTCGTTTGTCTTCACTTGAGATGTTAAAGGTATTCAAGAGAGTCAGTAATCTGTTGTAAAAATCTGATACTTTCTCCGTTTCCCCTTGTACCATCTTCTGGAACTTCCAGAGGTTTGGCCCTACATTCTTTGCTCTGGAGAACTGTGAGATTAGGGTCTCTTTAAACTCACAGTAATCACAGGTTTCTTTCAGGATTGACGATGAGTGAAAATAAGTTTTGGTTCCCTACCAATTTACTGCGTAGCAGCAAAAGAAGTTGGAAGTTAGACCATCTGCCAATCTTTCTCAGTTATTCTATAAAGTCTAAAAATGTGATCACGTCATTGGTCTCTTTCCCCAAGAACTGTGGGAATACTTGCTGAGTTAATTGTTCGGAAAAATTCCAAATCATCTAATTCAGAGCTTGTCGGGAGAGACATTCTTGCACCTTAGCTTACAATCTAACACAAAGCCTATGATCAAATTTCTGCTATTCCAATAAATGCCTGACTGCCTGATGTGAGATCAAAACCAACTTAGTGATTATGGATTATTTAACCTTAAATTTAGGAGCCCTAATCACATCCTGCCGGCTGCGCCATTGTTATGTCATTACTTTCTACTATTTTCTTTCTTTATTATCTCAATATCTGCTATTATCTATTCTATTCTATTGTCTAGTCTATCTTATTAAGATCTAGGATTATTTCCCTGAGCAAGAATCTTTTCTGTTATAGGATACTGGCTGGTGCAGCATAATACAAATTCTGCCAGTATCTCAAGAGGAAATAACCCTAGATAGAAATAAGATAGATGAGACAATAGAATAGATAATAGCGGATATTGAGATAATAAAGAAAGAAAATAGTAGAAAGTAAACGACATAACAATATTCAACATTCCAGAAACAAGAAACTATCTTAGTCAATTGCCTCTGCACGTTTCCAGTATCTCTTAATCCTTTTGAAAACCAAGTGATGCAATGCGTGTCCATATCTGGCTTAATCAAGGTCTTATACAATGGAACCAGAATCTCCTCAATGTCAGTATCCTCTGCATTGTCAGAATTTGTTGTGTTTTCCTCATAATTTTCGAAATGTGTCTTCTAAATTTTAGATCCTTATCCAGCATCATCCCATGATCTTTTATTTCCTCCACCTCCAACAATATATCCCCACCAAGAATGAATGCTACATCCCATCTACATTTTCCAAATTTTAAAAACTTACACTTCGCAACACTGAACTAGCATTCCCACTCACTCAATCTATTCAAGTCTTCTTGTAAGGTCAAAACTTCTGCTCTGCTCCTCACAGTTCATCCCAACATTGCATTACCTGCAAACAATTGAATATCCCAATTCAAATCTCCTATCATTAGACCATTAATATACAGGTTAAAGATCAGTGGCACTAAAACAGAACCCTGAGGTACACCACTACTGACTATCCTGTTCTGGGATATTGCTCTCCCATACACAATTTGTTGATACCTTCAGACAGCCAATTTCCAATCCAATACATTAGTCTAATATCCAATCCCATCCAATCTAGTTTGACTACAGCAGATGGTGTGGGATATTATGCAGCAATCTATCAAAAGCCTTTGCAAAGTCTAATTACACTACTCTGCATCCATCTCCCACATCCATTGCTGCAGTCGCCTTATTGTAATAAATAAGTAGAGTACTAAAACATGACCTTCCCCTAACAAATCCATGCTGTCCATCAAAGATAATACCACTGTTGTAAACCCATTTCTAGATTCTGATTCCCACCAGCAGAATCTCCAACACTTTAATAACCAAAACAGCTGACACACACAGATTGACCATAATCTGATGCTTGAGTTCTGTCACCTCCTTTATGAAGCAATATTGCCTCCTTTCCACTCCTTTGGAACTTGATCCAATGTAACTCATTCATATTAACATATGTCAAGGCAGATGTCAACTCCCAAGCACATTCTTTCAAAAAATGCAGTGATATATCATCAAGTCCCAAAGACTTATTAATATCAGGTTTGCTAATTCCCTATACCTCTTCCTCACTCACAGTCAGTCTCTCCTCCTCACCATCCACCACTTGCAAATTCTCTATGCTATCACAATCAAAAGGATGAAAGACCTTTATGAACTCATCATTAAATATCTCAACTATATCCTCTGCAGTAGTTGACCTTATATCATTTTCTCCAGTCAGTGCCATCCTACCATAAGCATTCTTCTTTTATGCTGGCTACATATCGAAAGAATCCCTAGGATTTTTTTTTTTTTTTTTTGCTTCATTAGCTAACAGCTGCTTATACTGAACTTTTGCTACCCTTACCAACAGAGTCACCCTCCTTGCCTGTTCTTTGTATTACTTATGGAGAGTTGATTATTGCCACTCCTCTTATGTTATTTCCATAATGCCTTTTTTCTCTGTATTGCATTCTTAAACTTTTAATTAATCCATTTCACACTTACTTTATTTAACCTTCTGACCTTTCAAATATATTTAGACATTGCTTCTACTAGATAGTTACTGAATATCACCCAAGCAACAGTGATTCCCTTTCCATCTAACTAATAATTCCATGATATAGCTAGAAGCTGGCTTCTGAGCTTCTTATAATCATCAGCCTTGTAGTTCCACATATATCCTTTCCTCGCAGAAGTCCTCACATGGTTGACAACCACCTAGGTAATCACTTCGTGGCCACTCTCACCAAATGGAGGGAGATTTGACACCTCATTTATGATAACATGATGAGATGATGAGATGATCCTATACAAGACCCTCAATCCTTGTATGCCCTGTTACATCCTATCTGTGGTACTGTCCCTAAATAACTTGAGAAACTCATTTTCTTTACTTCCAGTTGCTATCTCCACATCCTAATGCATATTACCATAATTAAAATCACCCATAATGATCATCCTTTTCCCATTTGCTTATACATTTCCTGGTAACTAACTTCAACATTACCAGGTCTATAGCAACATCCAACTAAGTATTTTATTCTATTCACCTCTATCTTACACCGTACAACCTCAAAACCACTGCCACTGTTTCCTTCTTGATTCCTTACCACATATGGACATAACTCTTTTACTGTCATCAATAGCCCTCCTCCTCCTCTCTTTTTGTGCTTTCTATCTTCGCAAAATACATCTCATCAAGACTTGTTTCTGATACTTCTAGCATCTGTAAACAAATATAATAGTTCATTCCTGGATCTATAACAAGTTTCACTGATACCACTTATCAAATGTGACTTCTCCACACCTTCCTTAAGCCATTTCTTTTGCTTCTTACTCATCCCAGAACCTTCTTCAAATCCAATTGTTTTTCCCTATATCCCAGATCATTCCCTTCACTTTTTGTCTACACATGCCATGCATTCACATCCTCTTGGAGCACAACCTTTCTCATGCTGTGTTCCTCTGTTCACATCAAGACTCCCTTTTTTGTCTTGCTCTCTCATTCTCTATACTCATGCTACCCACTTCTTCATTCATAAGCATCACTTCAATTTTTCCTTCCTTACTCTCCTGCCTCTTACTTGCTTGGATTAATTTTGTACATTTCATTACTCTCCCATTTCAGCAGCAGTCTCTCCAAGTGACTAACATCAAAACTGTTCAAATGCAGCCAATCACTTTTATACAGTTCAATTCTACCTTCAATCTCATTCCACATATTAATAAACTGCACTCCTTTCTCTTCTGACATTTTCACTAAGATATTATTCATAATTCTTTTTCTTCACCTCATCTCATCACTGTCATACCTGGCCAACACATTGACTATCTTTACTATCACACTATTATCTTTTATCCTTCTCAACAACCTAGTGATATCCAATCTTATATTCTCCTAGTTCCCAGTAAAGTAATTTATCCCTACTACCACTACCAACTCTTTTTGTTTGCTAACTCCTTATATCCAATGCCTCAATCACTCTATTCATTTTACCTCCTAGAAAACAAACCTTGTGCATCCTCTCATTTACCACACCATGATAAATGAGAGGATGCACAAGGTTAATAACTGAATCGCCAATCCAACTCATTTTCATACTGACATCATTTGTTTTCATTTTTTTTTTTCCCTCTTCCGTACATATCTACAGAGCCTCCGTAGCTCAGTCAGTATAGACAAAGCACTTTGGTTGGAAAGATCTGGGTTCAATTCTTGTCAGTGAAGTGAAGAACCTTTATCTGGTCTCTTTCGAATAAAAGCGAGTTTAGCTGGTCTCATATGGAGGTAGGAGGTTTTTTGTCCTCAGAACAGGCAAACCAGTCCCATGAACACACATGAATTGCAGTCCCGAACATGTCCCAGTCATAAGCTGGTTCTGAGCCTGGATAAAATTGGGGAGGATTGGGGAAAGCAATGGTGAACTACCCTGCAAAAATCTCACTAGGAATACTTTGTGGGCAATGCCTACAAAGTATTCCCGATCCACACATGACTACTATGCACATATTTTGTCACTTGGTTTTCAAAAGGATTCAAAGATGTTGGAAAGGGTCCACAGATGATTGACCAAAATAGTTTCTGATCTCTGGAATGTTGAATATGAAGAAAGATTGAGACGATGCAATTGGCAGAGGATGGTGGATAGGAGGAAGTGGGGTTATATGACATATAAGCTGGATGTACAAGTTGTTAAGGAGTTGTTATAGGATTAATACTGAAGATGTTTTTCATAAAATGGTGGGAGATTAAAGGAGAACAAGAGGTCATTCTGGAAGCTGTATAAGGAGGGTGTGAGAAAGGGAGTGAGAAGCAGTTTTATTTTTTTTTTTTTGCATGGGGAGTTGTGAATGATTGGAATGCATCACCTAAGAGCATGGTGTCTGCAGAGAATTTGAGTGTGCTTAAGGCACAGTATGATGAGTGTTGAGCCTCCATAGCTCAGTCAGTACAGATGAAGCACTCTGGTCGGAAAGACTTGGATTCAATTCCCGTCAGTGACATGAGGAACCTTAATCTGGTCTCTTTCGACAAAAGGTGAATTAGTCAGTCTCATAAGGAGGTAGGGTTTTTTTTTTTTTTTCACCTGGAAACTCAGGTTTTTCCCCAGAATATGCAAACAGGCCTCATGAATACATATGGATTACAGTCAAGATATTTCCCAGTCATATGCTGGTCCTGAGGGTGGATAAAATTGGGGGGAGGATTGGGGAAAGCAAAGGTAAACCACTCTGTAAAAAATCTCACCAAGAACACTTTATGGACAATGCCTACAAAGTCACCTAGGATTGGAAATGACTGAAAGGAAAAAACCACCACCACGATGAACTGTGTGTATGAAAAAAGGGACATCTTAGATCAGTATGACTTCATGGGGTCTTAGGATAATAATAAGTAAGCATATATATAACCATTAATGTTAATTGTACATCTGTATTTTGTCAATGGCATGTGAAGAAGAACTTATGAACTTTGGAAGAGGTATTATCAGAGGATGACAGATTAGTAACCATTTGTGACACTGGTAAAAAAAAATGCATTACCCACAATAAGTCGTAGGCAACATTACTAACCAATGAAAATGTAAGAATAACACAAAAGCCAAGAAATGCATAGGAAGATCCAGAAAAAGTTAGCAGTTTGATATATGAAATGATCAACCAGGAGTTCAAAGAGTCCAGACAGATTCAAATCAGTAGGAATAGTAGTAAATTGTGCAAAAATCTGCACAGTGCAATGTCAGTTTCTACTTAATAGCAGCTGCATATAAACCAAACACCAACCATTCCAATCAACAGCACAAACCACAATCTGGAGTAAATGACTTCATGACTGGTCCACACAGTAGTCGGTGACAATGAACAACAAATAACACTACACTAATTATAACTAGGTAGGAGAGTATGGATGTGGCAGACAACTCGTGGGACACTCTTTATGAGCAAGTGCATCATCTTGACTCTGACGTTTACTGACAAAAGTGTAATGATCTGAAGTTAGTTCCTCAGGTATGTAGTTTGGACTTTCAGTTGCAAGTGTCTGAAGGGCTGATACTATAAGTTATGCAATAATACAATCTGGATAATGCAATGCTTCTTACATTGTGACAGTTTTCTAGAACAGATCAATATTTCTTAACACAACAATGTATTATGTCATATTATAGATGGTAATTCTTGTAGATAAACTTATACATTGGTTATGCATAGCTTTTAATTTTTAGAAAATGACAATATATACTAGAATATTAATTAAAAACTTTAATCAGTACCTTCCTATATTTCAGCAATGTTATATTGACATCTTCAGGCATCACAAAACAATGATATATGCATGCAGGCATTAACACTAAGAAAATGAGGCTGAAAGAAGGCATTTGAAGTCAGTCCTAGAGCCCTAAAATGTCCCCTAGAGGGCTGAATTGGGTTGTCTTGGCTGTTGAACTGATGTTCTTAGAATGCAAGCTTCCCAAATTTGAAGCAGTCCTTAATATTCTTAACACCTTCTTAGCTAATGGCTACAACCCCAAAAATCGAAAAAATATTAAAACCAATTAACCTCAATCACTCCCCTCCTCCCACTTCATAACAGAGATTACTTTAAATCTATCACCATTCCTTATATCTGGGATACGTTAATAAAACTAACAAAAATCCTAAAAAAAATGACCTCACAACTTGTTACAAACCACATAAGAAATTGACATCTCTTATCTGCTTCACCAAAGACCAGCCACTTTCCCTAGACCTACCTGGAGTATGCAAGGTCCCTTGCAGTTGCAAACTGTCCTACTACAGCCAAACAGGCAGAACAGCCAATATCAGGATATCCGAACACAAGGACTAGATTCAGTTTCACCAATACAGTCACTCAGCATTTGCTGACCATGAATTGGATGCCCACCACAGAATATGCTGGAATAAGGCCACTTTATTACACTGCAGTAAGTACAAGTATGAAATATTATTCCTGAAATTGGCCTGAGCTCTGAAAAACTTCCCAAACCTCAACAAATTTGAGTGCACGAGACTGCCCCAAATTTAGTAAGCTTGCATTCTAAGAACATCAGCCCAATGGTCAAGACAACCCAATTTAGTCTGCTAGGAGGCATCTTTAGGACTCTAGGACTGACTTCAGTTCCCTTTCTTCTTGCTTGGTGTTGGTGCCTGCATGCATATATCATTGTTTTCTGATCCCTGAAGATGGGAATGTAACATTCCCAAAATATAAGTCATCATTAATTAAAGTTTTATAATTAATAATATTGTTTACATCATCATTTCCTAAAAATTAAAAGCTATGCAGATGGTAATGCAATGTGTTTTGAGGAAAAGTGCTTAACTGTATATAGATGATGCTGTCCTCTTAAAAAAATCTTCAAGACACTTTAATCAAATTAAATAGCTTCTCTAAAAATTTGGTATAAAATCAGCATTAAAAATGAAAATTATGAAAATAGGCAGGAAATAAGGAAACATTAACTGCATTCTCAGTGATGAACCTACCTAACAAGTAAACCATTTTCAGCTGTTTAGGTATAATTTTTTAGTGAAGATGGCCAATTAAATACAAACAGATAAAAGCCCATGTAAAGATAGAGCAGCCAATTAATTAAAACAATAAGGAACAAGAGCGAAATTATCTCAAACACCAAAGTGGAAGTATACAAGACTGTTTAAACTAATTGTAATATATGGAACAGACCTGCAGCAGAAACAGCTGATAAAATACTGAAATCACAGTTACAAGAGTTCTTGGAATTCAAGGAAGTGAAATAATCTCAATGGCACAATGCTTTGAACCCTATTAGGATTCAAAATGTATAAGCAGAGTTAATTTAATAGGGCCACTTAAACTCAAATGAGAAACAACAGATTATTACAAGGGATTTTTAAAGATCAAAATAGTATGGAAAAAATCTGGAGGAAAACCAAGATCTAGATATTACAGTTCAGAGTATCTCAGAAGACTGACAGGTGACAACCAATCAGTGAATAACTCACAAAAAGTAATAAATCAACTAGTAAAAAATATGCTGATAGAAAACTCATAATGAACCTTTAATTGTGATGTACTATCATAAATATCTTGTATTCCCCTTACTCAATGGTATATATACCAAGAAATGATGGTGGTAAATTTCTTTGACTACAGGAATCAAAATTGATTACTCCAGAATTTTAAATTTAGATATTGATGAACTACACTAGGGAAAATGGCCTCTAATCTACTGCTTGCATTCCTTCTTGTTTCCTCAAAGCCATATAGACAAACTTGCAAGTGAAGGTGAGATAAACTGTACACTGCATTTCTTTTTTTATATGTTTTTCTGTATTTTCAATGTACATTAAAAGAATCCTGAGTCAGTGCACAGTAGATACAATTAATTCATGTCTTTACAATTAGTTTTAAAATCAAAAACTAATCTCTCTCTCCTAATTAGCATTCTGTTCATGAGAATTATTTGTCCATCTAGTCCACAAGAATCAAAGAAACAGCTCTCTTAGTCAAGCTGTCAAGCTTAGGGATTTTTGAATTAAGCCCTCAAAAGTGATCAATGGCATATTTTAGAAAGCAACCAGATGACACAAATGCAGTTGACTTATATTCATACCGAATCTACTCAACTTTAAAAACGACATATGAGACTTCCTACAAGTATTTTGTAGGAAGATTTTGTTACAAATCCATTCAAAATGGCAACATTTTCTTTATTTTTTGTTATCTTCTTTAAGCAACTGAATCAACATTTCTTGGATAGGAAGATCTGGAATTCTGTTGTTTGTCCTCTTTTTCACTCCTTGTATAAGTCTCTCCATATATTTAACATGTCCATTCTTATATTTCCTGACCTAAAAATATTTAAAGGAAAATGTATTATAAAAAGAAACATACTATTTATAAATTTTCAATCTGAAAAAGTTAAATATGTTTTTTTTTAATATTAAATGCTTTTACTATTAAAGCAATGCACTCACCCCCCCCCCACACACACATACATATGCACAGCAACATAAAATTTTTGCCTAGGTATCAAAAGAATCCTCAGTCACTGAAGATTAGTTGATGGCAGAACCATATAAACGTGGAAACTATTTAACTGAAAAGAGCTACTTATGAGGTAGGCAATACAGTGGCCGACTTATCTAGAAACAAAGCATAAGTTCAGTAAAAGGTGATTTAGTAGAGAATAAGTGTTTTGGGACAAAAGCTACAAATTATAAATAATTTTAGTCATAATTTGGATGAAAATAGATGATTGCTGGATGAATCCATTGAGGGAATGGATTCATCCAGCAATGAGAGATGGAAGTTTCTAAACAAGATATGGTTATTATAATGAAGGTGGGAAATATTTAATGAACATTAGATCATAAAAATATTAATGAAGTATGTTTGCGTGAGGCAAAAAAAGATTCAAAATAAAACTATCTGTAAGGAAAATGACAGAAATTGAGATATTTAAGATAATGGGAATGAATGATTTAAAACCGAGTTTATTGAAAAGACCACAGGATAATTTTTTGCAGTCATTTGTTAAATCAAAAAGTGAAAAAAAAAAGTTAACTTCATTAATTTGCGTGATGGACAGGAATTAATCGTTAGTTTAATGACATTTGACCAGATTCTAAATAAGATGTGCACTGCACATACCTACAGCTTTATAAATTTACAAGATCAGTTTGTTAATAAAAATGGTTTGGAGGCAGGGTATTTATCAAAAGTCCCTAAAATCTGCACACATACAAAAATGAAATGGAAAAAATTATGGTAATTGACTGGAAGCAGGGGAAGGAGTGTTCTCATTAAAAGAAGATGACAATAGCCATTTAAAGTGTATTTTGAAGGTCATTCCATTCAGATATATTAATGATTGAAGCTTAAAGAATAAACGCATAGCTCAAATTATTAGGTGGAGAAATTAAGCGCCACATATTGTTGGAATTTATGAGCTCTAGCTTACCAATCAATAGAGATGTCTATAATGATAATTTTATTACTGTCAGAAGAGTTTGAACAGTGTGTGTGTGTGTGTGTGTGTGTGGTGGGGGGGGGGTAATGTTTTTGTTCATCAGATAAGATTTAGACCATGAGAATGATGATTTACTGGATTCATATCTGGGCCAGAAGCTCAAGAAAGTGTGGTGTATAAATAAGCATGGAGTTTTCAAAGCCATATCAGGCTTCCAATAATAAGCAGCATGGTGGTTTTGTCAGGTGATGAAATTTATCTACCATCTAATCTTTCATCATTTAACATCTAATCTAATCTAATCTCATCTACCATAATGCAAATGATCTTCAGTGCACTAGAGTTTTGCAATTGCTGTTTATATATATATATATATAAAAGCATACATTTTTTCCCCCCATTACGCTCCCTTTTGTGAACCACCTACAAAAGAAATGCGCTGAAGCAAAAATACATAAAATATAAAATGGATAGTGAAATATGAAAGTACTAGAAATAAAAGTCTTAAGAAAACTATATTTTGTTCAGACTTAGAGTTCTGTAATTACTATCAACTTTCAAAGAATGAACTCGGTGATGACCTACAGAATGAACAAGAGTTTAGTCTCAGTATAGGCCTTTTTCCAAAATATAAATGTGAATTTGAAATTTGGATAAGATATCATTCAAATTTTAAACATATCATCCAAAATTTTACTACCCCAGCACAAATGGTTATAATGTGTTTTAACTAAAATCATGCCTACTGACAGTGGCTAAACATCAATTTTTTTTTCTTTATGTCTCAACATATAGTTTTGGCAGTACATGCCAAGTGTCAATTTGGATATATATATATATATATATATATATATATATGAAAATTAATTACTTAAAAAGGAATATCAAAGTTTATATCCAAAGTTTTTAGCAAATAAATATAATTTACAAATTTTTAATAGTGAAAGATACTACTACAGAAACAGTAATGGATTCAGTGGTAAATTTTTAAGCTTGCTACTCACTGCTTTAGTTTTTTCTTTAATGACTTCTTGGCATGCAAGTTTAATTTCTTCAGTGTCAGTGATTAATGACCAATTAAATGCTTCAATAATCTGAAAACAATTGTAGAAAGTTGTTTCACTTGGTTATAAATGAAATTTAATTTCAATCTGAAAAATTTCAGATTTTTCAGATTAAATTAAAACATAGACATTAAAGAAATTAAAACAAAAAGAAAAAAAATTAAGACAAAACTTCAAATCAGAGCCAGAGCTTTGAATTTATGGAACATCTGGAAGAAAAATTTCAATCTCCATAAATTCAAAGCTCTGGTTCTATTATGTTGATAACATACAGATCAAGAATTGCAAATCTTTCTGTGAAAAAACAAAACAAAACAATAATCTGCCTCCTAACAGCAAAATTTAATTTTGAAAAAGAATCACATGGAACGTTATCCTTTCATCTTAAACATGAAATAGACCCCCCCCCTTGTCTATTTTTATTTATTGTAAACCATCTTTCTCTGTACATTATACAAATCAATTCTCTGTTCATAATTCTTCTCAAAATGATTAATATTTAAATCTTAAAGAAATCACAGCTATGCTATCAAATAACTCTGTCTCCTCAATGGCTGTAATTCTAAAACAACTAAAAAAAATTAAGCTAGTTCTCAATATAGAATTCCTGTTCTATATGTAACAGTCACCTCAAAATTGGTTGCAAAGGTTGTTAACAAATTTCTTCATTTATTGCAATTTTCATATCTATCAGCTTTTATCATCTCCTGAAGAAGAAGAAAGTTTTCTCCAGTACTGCTATGCTCCAGTGAACATCATACTTCAGTCAAAACTGGTCAGCAAAATGTATCTTCAAACATCAAAATTTGGTGATTACACCTTATAAGTCTGAATTAGCCCACTAGCCATGGGATCCCATAGAATAATACCAAATTGCACAGGAATAGTATTTTGAAAAATTAAGACATGCTCAAAGAAAGTGCTCAAGCTTTATTACATCAGTCAAACCTCAATCATAAGTATGATTTATGTATTCTCAAAAATTTGAAAAATTGTGATTTTTTTAGTTTACTGCAATAAGAATTTTAAGAATCTCAATAATATAATTAAGTTTAAGTCTAGTATACATGTGAGTGCATCTAAAAGAAATAACCACTATTAAAGCATGTAACTGGAATATGTTTAGTTCAAATCTTCCACTGACATTGTTCAAATCTTCCATTATTGACACAATGTCTATCATATCTTCCCTTAAAGTCATTCACTGACAAAATACTCCCAACTGCTTTTGGAAAGCCCTCATATGCTTGCTAACCACACATGCAACTACCAAAGGTGACCCTTTGTTCTCTTCTGTGCAATCAAATAATGAAAAATGTCTTTAGTATCTACTCTATAAAACCCTTTTAGTAACTTATATGTTTCTATCATATCTCCTTATTCCCCCTACCAACTAAATTTACAATCCATAAACACCCTTAGTCTATCTGCATACTAATCACCATTTTGGTCAATAATCTCTGAATCTTCTTCATCACTTCCACATCCTCAAGTTATTATTATTATTTTTCTGACCTCCATGGAGTAACAAGACTCATCATGGGAAGTCAAAACAAAGTCTATCATACCACTCCTTAAACTCATCCATAGTCGTCAAGTTCACCATCCTTTCAGACAATGCATTCCATGCTCCTACCACTCTCCATGCAAAAAAACTTACCTCTTACCCTTTTACTCTCAGTGTTAATACAATAATAACCCTTCAACAGCTTAAATATCTGGATCATATCCCCCCCCCCCATTTGCCTTCTATCCACCAAACTCTGCAGTCTGTAAGCCCTCAGTCTACCCTCATAATTAACATTGTAGAGCCCTAATATCATTTCTGTTATCCATCTCTGCACCCTCTCGGAGGTTATTTCATCCCCTTCAAATCCCAGTGACCAGATCTGAGCACAGAAATCCAGATGTGGTCTTATCAAAGCTTTATACAATGGGACTAGCATACTTTTATCTCTCATGTCAATGTTCTCCTCAACATTGCTGCAGTTCTCTGAGATGTCTTCATAACCTTTGCAATATGTCCTCAGAACTTCAAATCTCTATCCACAATCACCCCAAATTCCCTTGCTTCCTTCACTTCTTTCAGAATAACTCCATCAAGTGAGTATGAAGCATCCCATCTATGGACCTCAAATTTTAAACCCTTACATTTAGTTGCATTAAACTGACATTATCATTCCTTTTCCAACCTTTCCAGCTTATTCAAATCCTCTTGAAGAGCCAAAACATCAGCACTATTACTAATACCACCCCCTCCAGCTTCACATCATCTGCAAACAACTGAACATCTTCATGCAGTCCTGTGACAATATCATAGAATCAGCCAATCACCAATCAAATCCACTAATCTGATATCCAACATATGATGCAACTTAAAAATCAACTTGTCTTGTGGCACCCACCCTGTCAAATGCCTTGAAAAATCCCCCAAAAAAACAACAGTGCATACCTTACTCTCATCCACTGCTCTTGGGCAGATGAGGGTAAATAATATTACTCTCATCTGCCCAATTCTGTATACAAGTTCTTACCAATTTCTCTAAAATCTTAACAACCACAGAAGAAATACAAACAAGCCTATAGTTTGATACCTCCATTCTACCATCATCCTTATGCAATGGTACTATCTTATCCTCCTTTCAAGCTCCAGGAACCTGTCTCATTGCAAGACCATTGCAAGCTAATTAATGGCACATTCAGTTCCATAGTACATTCTCTTAAAACATGTGGTGAAATTCCATCTAGTCCTCCTGCCTTATTGACATTTAGCATACTCAATATTCCCATTCACTTCCAACACTTTACCAGTCATTATCCCTCCAGGAATAAAGGGTACAGTACCTTTTCTCTTCTAAGTTTCTTCCTCAGGGAAGCAAATCTATACGCAATAGTCCAGATATGGTCATATCACAGCCTTATCCCTACTTGTCAATGAGTTTCTTAAAATGCAAGTGATCCTTGAGATATTTTGGCCACTTTTACAAAATGTCCTCTGAACTTAAGCAACTCTCTATTGGCCATTACCATCAAATTCCTAGCCCCATCAATTTCTTGAAGTGTAGTCCCATCTATATGTCGCAATTATCTTTTGCAAAAACTACGAGTTCATTTGGATCATTCTTCCAAATTTAGCATCATCATCATCATCATCAGCAAACAACTGGATATTCCTCCTCAAATCATTCCCAATATCAATGATGTACAACTTGAACAGCAGTGGTCTAAATAAAAAGCCTTGTGAGATTAACATGTGTTTATTATTATTATTATTATTATTAAGAGAGACCTCCAGGGAGTCAGGGACTACTCATCTTGGGAGGCCACATACCACACACACACACACACACACCAACTATCATACTTGTTCTTAATTCATTCACACTGCTTGCACACACAATATCCAATGTGGCAATCCATTTTAATCATGCACCCTCTATGAGAGAAAGCTCTAGATCATATCCCCTTCTTAGCAGCATTCATTCTCAGCTTCCAAGGATGCCACCTTGTCCTTGTCCAACCTTTCATAAATTGAAAAATTCCCCACAATTTGTCTTCATAATCTGTATTCCCCAATCCTGATATCATTTTTAAAACTATCGCCACTGTATCACAATCACAATGGAAACCGCGAGACCAGAACTGCACACAATAGTCCAAATGAGGTTTATCAAGGCCTTATAAAGAGGCAAAATGACATTCTTATCTTTACATGTGAAAGTTTGTTTCAGCGTTTCAGTTATCTTTTGAGTTTGTATTTGCAATCTATGCTGCATGGACCCTGAATTTCAAGATCCCGAGCCTGATCAGTTTTTTGTAGCATAATCCCACAAATATAATACAACATTGGATATCTAATAATGCCAAAGTGCATGATTTTACATTTACTGATGAACTGACATCCATTTTTCCATGTCTATAGTTCCAGCCTATTCAAATCATTCTTCAAGTACTGCATATCAGCAGCATCATTCCTGATTACCCTCCTACCTATTTTTGGATTATCAGCAAATAGCAGTACGTTATGTTGCCTGTCAAATCCTTCCCAATGTCATTAATGTACAGATTGAATAACAATGGACCAAGGACTGATCATTGTGGTACACCACTGATTATTTTATTATTATTATTATTTTTTTTATTAATCTATTTACTGGTTATGGGCAGTACTACCCTTACATCATGTCCAGACTTGATATAGGCCTAAGCCTTTACAAGTGTTTTACCCTATGACTGTTCTAGTTATCGTTGTAGTCATTCTCTAGTGGGCCCTCCAGGAAAGAACTTGTATATCCTTCTGCATAAGCCCAAGCTGTTTTAAGCCTTTATAACTATCTACGTCCATACGCCATATAAAGAGATAGTGGCGTTGGTAAGCCTCGGAGTTGCTCCATGCTCTTCCCATATCCTACTAACTAGATCTTGGTTATTCTTATAATTCTTATAATACCTTAAATCTTGCAGACTCGCATCCCTCATATACCACTTTTTGATATATGTCAATCAGCCATCCATGCTAATATTTTGTAATCCAGACCAACATTCTCCAATTTATGCAACAGTCTTCCATGTTGTATTCTTAGCAAAATCCAAAAGTATCATGGTGTATCCATTCCTCTTGTCTAGATCAATGGCAACATTATTATAGAATGTAAGCAAATTGCTAAAACATGACCTTCCCTTAGTAAACCCATGCTGTTCATTGAAAAGCAGAGATTCACTGTCAACTCATTTCTGAATGTGAGCCCTAACCAATTTTTTCAAAATCTTCACCACTACTCCTGAGATGCTGATTGGTCGACAATTGGATACATCAGTCTTTGCACCATCCTTGTGCAATGGGATTACCATACATTCTTTCCACTTCTGAGGAATCTTCCCTGTCTGAGACTCAAATTATATAGCCTCATCAAAGGAATAGCCAGTTCAGCTGAACACTCTTTTAGCACCCGTACTGATATCCCATCAGCCCCTATTGCTGAATTCTTATTCAGTTTGTGCAACAGGTCTAATACTTCCTCTTCATACACTTGAGTTTCTTCATCCAGTGAAGAAGTAGTAGTGAACTCAATGTTGCATACACCAAGTTGATAGCTTTTAGCAAAATGGGCACTCATTAGCCGAACAGCTTCTTCTGCATCTGTCACCCTTACGCCATATCAATAGAATTCTTGTGGGTTGTCTTTTGCTTGCAGAACCAGTTTCATACTCAGATTTAGCTTTCTGTATAATAGTTGTGACTCTTATGGCCTGCTGCTTATAATTTTCATAATGGTCATCATCAATACCTTATGAAGACAGTATTACTTCCACATCATAATTTTCTTATGAATCGCTTGCTAATAAGATTACAAAGTACATCCATTTGACTCATACCCTATTTATTCTTCAAATTTTTGGATTCGAAGAATAAATAGGGTTTTAAATAAATTTTTGGATTCACATTTGATATTACATCATTTAAGTATTTTTTAAATGATTTCCATGCACTGTCAATATTCTTCCCATATAGAAACTGATACCATTGTACTGATCTCAGTATACTCCACAGCTGGTGATAATTTCCTGCTTTGTAGTTCAGCATGTAACCTTTTCTGAATGGAATATTCATAAACTTAGCCACTTCCCAAGTGAGTACCACATGATCACTGACACCAACCAGAGGCAGAATAGTTATGTCTTTAACTGAAACACCATCTGACACTATAATCAAATCTAACACTCTTTGACTTTGAGTTCCTTCTGTCACATGCTGTTTGAGGATGTTGTCTCGCAACAGCTCGATATATTCAGTTTCATTCTTCTCATAAGATTTTACTGCTACCCCAATCAATGTTTGGATGATTAAAATCTTCCATTATGATTACTCTTTTCATGCCCATTGTCTCTATTTGGTGATGCATTTAATCACCACTAGCAACTGATCCACCAGGCATGTAAAAACACCCCCACTATGTATTTGATCTTGTAAGATTCCATTCTCACACCAGATGGCTTCAAACTCACTGGCACATGAAATTTTGTTACTAATACTACAATCATAGGTCACAACTCTAAATGGAATCAAGTCATCTGATATCATGAGCAGCATGCCCCCCTCCTCTCCTGTCTACCCTTCCTAAAAATACTGTGCCCTTTACACTCAATGCCAGTTTATGTCTGATTGTTACAGCCAGGTCTCAGTAATGCCTACAATTTGAGGTCCCAACATACTGACCAGGGCAACAAACTCTATTCCTTTGTGTCTGATACTCCTAGCATTCGTGTACAGACATAATAATCTACCTGTATGTTCTTTTTTATACTCTTGTCTGCATGACACAGTTGGATGACTTGCAGATCTCTATTTTTCTCTGGTGCCTTATACATGTGTAGATATCTTTGTGCACTTGGAGAAGAACAAGCTGGATTGGTCAAACAGAGACTGTGATTATCAGATTTTCACTTTAAAACAAATACTTGAGAAATTATGGGAATATAAAAAGAATCTATATTTAAGTTTTGTAGATCTGGAAAAGGCATAAAATAAGGTGCAAAGAGAAAAGTTATTCAAAATGCAATAGTTATGAGGTGTAAATGGGACATTATATCAAGCAATACTTGGTCTTTATTTGAGTCGTAAGTAGTTAGAACTGAATGAGATATAAAATGATTGGTTTGATGTTATATCAGGTGTGTGACAAGAGTGCCCATTATCTCCACTGTTATTCAACCTATATATGGATCGCATTATGGAGGATAGTAGTATTTAGCCTGATATCAAATTTGTGGATGTTAATCTCAGCTCTTTACTTTATGCAAATGATGTTATACTTCTAAATAAATCTTGTACAAGTCTTCAGAACTCCCTGACTAAACTGAAAAACTACTATAATAAATTTGGTATCACAATAGGTAGAAATACTGAAAACATCAACTGCATTCTGAATGAAGAACCTATAGAACAAGCAAAACATTTCAGCTATATAAGCATCATTTTTGGTGAAGATGGCAAATTAAATATGGAAATAGACAAGAGAAATGGCAAAAGCTAGTATAGTAGGAAGTCAACTGAATAAATTTATACAAATACAAATTTATACAAGCTGTATACAAACTATGTTCAAACCAATTTTATCTTAAGAATCTGAGCACTGGGTGAGAGATAAAACACTTGATCCAAGACTGGAGACTATAGATATGAGAGTTCCGAAAAAAAATTAGGGGAGAGAACAGGTGGCATCAATGGCAGGTTCATATTAAAAAATGGGGCTATTAGGAAAGAACTTGACATTGTTAGCATTCAGGAAAGTGTTAGCAGAACTAATCTTAGGAGGTATGGTCACCTGTTTTGATAATCACCATATAATCAAAACAGGTCTTTGATGACCAAGAAGGTAGAGAAAATAATTCAGAGGAAAACCAAGATCTTGGTAGATTGATACAGTAAGAAGTGCATTAGAAAACAGAAATATAAGATCTGATAATATTGGAGTCTTGATAGATAACAGATTAATTTGGAGGAAAATTGTTGATAGGAAGTTAGTAATGTTATAATTTTTTCATGTAGTACTATTATAATATCATGTATTCCCCCTTATGATACAAGTCAGGAATTTGATGATGATGATTTTTTTTTCAGACAATGGTGATTAGGAAATGAAAGGAATACAATAAACATTAAACACAACATGAACACCACAATAAACTCTTAAATGAGAGATAATTTCAAGTAGTGTGATGTGAGCAAATTTCAAAATGTGAAACTGGATAATGGTATTTATTTGTGTCTACGGCTCCACTGGAGGTCACAAGAGAGATGTAGAGGAATTTTTTGAGTCAATAGAAACAATAACTGACAAGAAAAATAAACCTGTAGGTTTCTTATTAGAAACATACACATCCAAGTAAGAAATAAATCAAAAGCTAACAGAAATGTTGGAAAAATGTATGGCTAATTAAAACTATAAGTGTTTCTAGCCACTTGGATGAGTTATTACTACCACTATATTCCATCATAAATACATGCATTATGAGAGAATCCAAAATGAATATAACAATGCAAAAAGTAATATTATGTTATTACTGACAGACATATCTTCAGAGGCTTTCAAGACAGAAGAGTTTACATGAGATCACATTTAAATATGTATGAAAGTTTTAAAACAAATCAAAGTTGAGCATACAGCTGTCAGGTAAGAACGATAGAATCAATGGTACAAATATTATTAGTTAAAAAGTGAAAACAAAATCCAAATCTTGGAGATCCAATAGCAAAATAAGAAGAAAATATTATTTGACTCAGCTAGAGCAGCTGTAGTGAGGCTGTCTGCAAGGACAGAAATATCAGAGGTCCAGGATATATACAAGAAGTTAAGGAGGAAGTCCAGGAAAAGCTAACATTAAGTGGAGCTACTATTCACAACTAAAGCAACTTACATCTGCATCATGGCAACAGATACGAATGTTAATATGGTCACTGTGCTGTTAAGTTAAAAAATAGATGCAACTACATTTCAGAGAATGAATAATTTTATTGGTATGGAATTTAATGTTACTGTATCTGATAGTAAATGTAGTTTGCTATAGTGAATTTTTAAATTTCCCACTGCTGCTATGCTTCAATTAACTTTTCAGTATTTTTTATTATATTTTTTTCTTTCACATCAACCCATAAACATGAGAAATTACAAAACCTTTAACACATCGTTAAATAGTTACATTAAAAGAAGAAGAATCTACTGAAGTGTTTTTATGAATAGCTAGAAACTGCAGTCTTTGGGGAAAACAGTATGAGGAAGGTTAGTTAAGTTGAATAGTGCTACAAGAGATAAAATAAAGAAGAAGACAGAATGCACCATTATCAGCAAACCATGGATAGGATTTGAGGTTCATGAGAAAAGACTATTTCTATACAGGAGAAAGAAGTACACAGCACAGGTACAGAGCTGGAACAATCAGACACCAGCAAAATAAAAGACAAAACTATCCTCCATGACACAACAACCAGAGAGAAAAATTAATGACTAAATGCAAAGGGTAAAAAACAAGCCACAGGATGGTTGCGAGGTAAGCAGGCATCTATTTAAAATGCCCATTAAATACTCTAAAAATGTCAAGATGGACCACACAAATTTCTTCAAACCTTACCATGTCCAAAAGTGAGAAATGTTGGCCAGCAGAATGGTGGATCAAGCATAGCAGAATACATATTGGTGGTATGTACAGTAATGAAGAGGCTGACCACTGATGATCTCCTTTATTTTAAAAAAGAAATGAGGTGTGAGCAGTGAGGCAATAGTCCAAACCCCATCATCCTACTCGAAGACAAGCTGGATACAAGCCCATCTCCATTCCATAAGGTATATGCCAAATGTGAAGCAAAACCAGAGACATCACTAGGACAGGAAAACCATGCTTTCAAGTCACTCAGGATTCATCAATGTCAGTGAAGTCTAGAAAAGGCATATAGAAAAATGTTCCTTCAGTCTAGGAAGATAAAAGGTGATCTACTCTGGTCATCCATATAGGAACCAGAATAGAAGAATGTCATCTTTGAATGATGTTACAATAGTATTATTTAGATGTGAGATTTGGAAGCATAGAAAGACAGAAGCTCTTGTATCTTGTATAAAAATAAGTTTCTGTTCTCCAGGAACAGTAACCAGACCATGAAATCTGCAGAAATCATAGAGTTCATCCTGCATGGTATTTCCACTACCACCACCAAAAAACGCAAAACTGAAAAGAGTAGTGAGTGAATCACATGCCAAACAACAGAAAAAGAAACCAGGATGGGGTTGTGATCTGAGTTACCAAAAGGCAAGCCAACATTCAAGAGGAGAGCTGGTCAAGATAAGGTCCAAGGTATTAGGAGGATGTCTAGGATGATCTGTCACTGTGATTAAATGGACAACATGCACTTTGGTATCCTCTAGCCTGATCAGCAGAACTCAAGTAAGGAAACCAGCCTAAGTTATAAACACTGAAGTCTCCCAAAGAAGATGACCCCAGTATTTGAGCATCTGACTTCAGTAATTCTGCTCTAGAGATAAATAACCAAGGAGAACAGAACAGTTATCAGAAAGGAAAATGACAAAGATGGCAAAAACAGTGCTGCAGCAATGAAACCATAAATGAGAGCAAAGACAAGATACTTCATGTCGCACTTCCTAACATGCGCAAGGACTGGTCATGCCCTTGAAAGGTGTCTCATGCACTTCATGTAAGAAGGAAAAAACAGAGGAGAGGAAACAGAAACTGGAAGCCTGTTCTGGAGACTAAACACAGCAAGTGCACCTTGCTGTGTTTAGTCTTATTGGAAGTTTAGACTTCCAATAAGCAAGGCAGTAGAATGTCATCTGGAAAGGAAAATTATCTTCCAACTAGAAGTCTAGTTGGAATCTCCTCTCAGATTAAGCTTCTGCAATGACAATACTTGATGGCTTCATTAGAGACACCATGGAAATTACAGACATCATGGAAATAAGCCATAGCATGATCAAACTAATAGCAACAGGTCGACTATATAACAGAAAGTGTTGTACTATTAGAAAATGGTATTTGCTAGGGAGAGTAAAAATTCTATATAGGTTTGCTTTTTTACATTTTTAATTTAGTCCATTATTTATTTGTCTTTTCAGAACAGTAAATATAAAAAAAAAAGTACAGAAAGATGACTCATTGCTAGATATGAAATAAAATAATTTAAATTTACAGCTTTATAGCCTCTACAATAGTCAGACAAATTCCAGTATCTCTACCAAATTCCAGTCTCAGTACCAAAATCAATTTTTGTAATATTTTCAAAGTATTACAAAAAAATCTAAATTCATTACATTACTGAAATTACCCACCTCTTCTACAGACCTTTCATCATTTGTTATCATCATATCCAGGACTTTAGCACCAATGTCATATGTGATGACTTTTTTCTCAATGAGGTCAATTATCTTTCCAACTCTTTCAGGCACAACACGACTGTGAAAGAATAAGTCTAATGAAAATTTCAAAATTTATCACTTACATGACAATTTTTGTCTTAATTATCATGTAAGACAGAGAAAAGCATAAGACATATTGTAAAAATAAGATTTTCTGGTAGCCTGCAGTAGCAGTAGAAAAAGAGTCAAAATAACTTTTGTTATCATTTGTATTTCTATTATTTTATTAATTGTGTGTTTGTATGTTGTGTGTGTGTGTGGGGGGGGAGCTGATTATGCTGCTAGTTGGAGCCTCTTAACTCAATTCATAACTTTAGTTATGAATTTAGATAAAGTTACCAGTGCTTTTTTTTTTTTTTTTTTTTTTTGGTAAAACAAAACATGCTGTGCTCATTCTTTGCTAATAGGCAAAATTGAAAATAAAAAGAATATGAAAAGAAAACTAAAAAATTATTTTCTCATAATTTACTTCATAGTGATGTTTCTGGAATAAAAAAACAATTTAAGTATACAGGAGAACAACCCCGCTTAATGCAAATTCGATATGCGTAATAATCAGTTAACACGATTGAGTGAAATGATACTATTGCCTGCTTTAAGGGAGTGATTAATCAGCTAACGCAATTTTTTTACATTATGCGAAATTTTTTGTAACTAATCTGCAGTGAGCAGAAAAGCTAGAAGTCATTAAAAGACATGAAAGTGGTGCGAATAATACAATGATTGTGCGAGCCCTGGGATACAGTGAGTCTACAGTTTGGACTATATTAAACAAGAGCAAAGAAAATACAAAGAACAAGGAAAAGTTGTTTGATGCAGATCACCCGACATAGAAGCAATTTAATGATCGAGATGGAGCGTCTTCTATCACTCTGGATTGAGGATTATAACCAAAAAAGAATACCTCTTAGTACAAGGAATATTCAGGTAAAAGCTCTCAATATTTTTACCTTATTGAAAGAGACCAAATTTCAAGAGGAATGTGAAAACTTTACTGAGAGTTTAGGATGGTTTGACCATTTTAAAAATCAAACCGGACTGCATAATGTAAGCATAACTAGGGAATCTGCTAGTGCTGATAAAGATTCTGCAGCCAGGTTTCCTGAAGAATTACAAAGGATAATTCAGGAGGATAATTATGATGATCGGCAAATATTCAACGTCGACAAAACTGGTCTCTTTTGGAAGCGTATGTTGGCATACGCTTCCAAAAGAGACCAAGCCTCCCTAGCCATAAGCATCTGAACCAGGATACAAAGTATCTAAAGATCGTCTTATGGTTTTATTAGAAGATGACTTTAAACTCAAGACTATGTTAGATTATCATGTTCAAAATACAAGATCTAACAATATCGAAGAAATCAGCACAATTGGAAAAGAACTTGGATTTAATGAACTGGATAATGAAGATATGAGAAACTTGCTCAATTCCCATTCAGAACATTTAAGTGAGAACGATCTCCTTCAACTAAAAGAACAGCGTACATATGAAGAAGAAGATAAGGAGTGCAAAAAAGAAGGGAATGTTACGACTAAGAAGCTAACTGCAAAAGAACTTGAGCTAGTTTTCAATCACATTGAGTATACTAAGGAAATTTTGTTTGATGATGATGATCCTAATATGGAATGAAGCTTCAAAGTCTGCCAAAATCTTGACAGAGAGATCGCCAGCTATCGCAAATTGCATGACAAGATGAAAAAGTTGAGCACGATTCAAACATCTTTACTTAATTTTTTTGTTAAAAAGTAGCTCAATCAAATGTTTAGACATTAAATAAAAATTTAAGCAATTGATTTTTATTAACTTTGATTTTATTCTCTAATATAGCTTATACTTTAATTTTTTTTTTTCCAAATTTACACTAACACTGATGGATGAATTATAATTATTCCTATTGTTTATTGTATTTGCTTAAAGCGATTTTGTTTAGTGCACATTAATTGATGGATTAATTAATCATGTTAAGCGAGGTTTTCCTGTATAATACATAGTTCATTAAGCATAAATTTATTGTACAAGTGTGTATATATATATATATATAAAAAAGTAAAAATGGTATACCATATTTTTTAATAAAAATTTCATATAGTAAATATAAAATGTAAAGAACAAAAGAAAATGTAAATATTACATATTTCTCCTTTCTTTTAGGCTTACACGGTGATCCGAATACATTTTGTAAAATTATGGAGACAACTATTGTGTTTGAGTAAAACTTTAGTTTAATATAAACCAAAATCCACATTCGACGTTTCGACCTTTATATCAAGGTCATCTTCTGGAGCACATATACTATATACAGAGAAACAAGCTGCACTACAATCTACATGGTTTGTTAAAGCTACTGACCAACCGTTACAACAATTGGCTATAACAAAAATACTATTAATAAAGTATTTCTTAAAACATTATCAAAAAAGAATCTAGATTACAGTAAAACCATAGCCATCCCATACATTAAAGGGTTATCAGAAAAAATCAACAAAATCCTACACCATTATAAACTCAATGCTACCTTTAAACCACCTACAAAACTTAAAAACATATTCAACTCCTCTAAGGATCCTCTCCTCCCACTGGCACATCCTGGAGTTTATTGCATCCACTGCACCTGTAATAACTTACCGTTCATTGGTGAAACAGGATGTACAATCCCTATACGTAAGAAAGAACACATAAGACACATTAAATATAACCATTTTGGTGAAGCATGCCTCTCAGATCATGCTCTCAACACCTTACACCAAATCGACTGGAAAAGTACCCACTCTTTACACCATACAAAAACCTGGTGTGAAAGAAAATTCCAAGAATCTGGATGGCACACATTCAGCCTACCTAATATTTAGTATCCAGCATACTTCAGGAACTCTAGGCAACCTTCCATACCAACTGGTTGGAATTTATATGTATAATCATGGTGTTAATATATATATAGAACTTGTTGTTGCTCCCAATGTAATTTTACAACCAATAGGTAATATTAATAATAGGCTAGCATTGATGTAGTAAGTTTTTTTTTTTTTTTTCACCAGAGGTCAGGCCAATAATTGTTGTAACGGTTGGTCAGTAACTTTAACAAACCATGTAGATTGTAGTGCAGCTTGTTTCTCTGTATATAGTATATATGCTCCAGAAGATGACCTTGATATAAAGGTCGAAACGTCGAATGTGGATTTTGGTTTATATTAAACTAAAGTTTTATTCAAACACGGTAGTTGTCTCCATAATTTTCCAAAATGTATTACATATTTCTAAATGTACAACATCCTTATATCACATATCACTTTTAATAATGATATGCCATACAATTGCATACCATCCCTATAAAAAACACTGGAAGTTACTAAATCAAACCTATCTATTGTTACTATTAACAAAATTAAGTAGCTTAATAGTAACTATTAGTAATAAGTGTTCAGGTCTGGTCTCTTGGGTTTCAAAGGCAGGTGACCAAGATGGTGAGTGGTCTGTGGAATGTTCCCTATGAAGATAGATTGAGGGTGTGTGGATTGCAGAAGTTGGCTGATAGGCAAAAAAGAGGGGATATGATAGAAACGTTAAAGTTACTTAAAGTGTTTTATAGGAATGATGCAGGAAGCAGTAAAACAAGAGGGTCATTCCTGAAAATTGAGTAGAAGTGTGGTTAGTGGAGCGTGAGGACTAAATTTTTCCCTTGGAGAATTGTAAATGAATGAAATGGGTTGCCAGAGTCAATTGTTAGTGCTCTGTATGTTAACAGGTTCAAGGAGAGGTATGATAGAGTATGTGGATAGTTGATCTCCTGCGATGAGTGTTCAGACTCCATGGAAATTTCCATACAATAATAATAACAATCAAGCAAGTTCGATACTAATTATTAGCAATCGTTGCTTTGTTCCATTTCCAAAGAAAATCAAGAACAGAGTTTCACATTTAAGTACATAAAACTATCAATCATCAACTTTCTCAAACCATACTGAAACCTCACAAAAACAAATTTCCAAATGCATTCAATGTTTGTCTTTACCTGGTAACTTCTCTGTTCTAATTAATGACGATCAACATGGATTCCATTAACATCCAGCTACAGAAGATTTTGATTAATTTACTCACTTTCAAATACATGATACAGAAAACTTTGGAGAAATTTGATCATTTGCACCTATCATTTTAGAACATTTGAGACACCTTTGGTTAAAAAAATACTGGTTTAACTTCTATCTAGGAACAGGAGGAACATTTATAAGAGATTTCAAATGAAGGTGAGTCAGCCAGTCTCTTGTGAAGATGACAGTGTTCTCATTTTCTTCTGGCAAATTATCAAAGAATATGTCAAATGGAAAGACAGTAGAAAAAGGAGGTAGAATTGATTGCACTATTTTAGTTTAACAACAGAAATGGTTAGGATGGGTGGAATTAAAGATAAGGCAACTGAAGCCACAGGGCTACATACTGCCTATTAATTGAATATGTTCTTCATTGTTTTTTTTTGTGGGGATAAAAACCTGAGCTTCTGAGAAGAAAAACCTTGTTACCTCTCATCTTGTCACTTTTTGGATAACACAGAGGCAGGATAAGACTGCCCTTTGCAAGAGGATGGCAAATTTCGTTTTTTCTGAGTGAGACACATAATGAATATTCATTATAGTTGGCTTTGAATTAAGCTGAAGTAACTTAGGGATAATATGTTTTGTCTGTTAACTGCACATGTTCTTCATCTGGTTTGCAGAAACCCACTTTTGTATGCGATATACTAATTTGTCATCAAAAAAGTTCTGACAGAGAGTTGCTTTTGGCACATTGCATAAGTTGAAATGTTAGTTTTATGAAACATTTCAGTGGGACCAAGAACTGCTGTCAAAATGCAAAGATGAGTAGAGACAAGTAGAGATAAGGAGGTAATAGCGCCACCACATAAGAGACTGAGTATATCAATCACATTTGGATTTCTACAGATCAAATCACTGGATAAATGGAAGCTTTAGAAAAAAGTTGTTCAGAATTGCATGAACAAGACTGTCTCCAGCTTGTGGATGTTGAGTATACAGATGGAATGTAATCTGAAGATAGAAGTAGAACAGGTGATATGACTGAGACATAAGTCTATAAGATATATATAGAGAAACTGTATTGTGTAATAGGTGATGGGAGAATGAGAGGTAAGCTCTGAAAGCTGTATATGAAGAGTGGTGAATGAGTGGAAATGCATTGTTAAAGGGGATAGTGAATGCAGCACTAAGTTCAAGTCAGGATATGATATGCATTATAGTCTGTATCGAGTCTGGCCACTCATGATGGATCTTGTGACTGCACTGAGGACTCAAAATAACTGTCAACAAAACATAGTCTGATTTTAAAACAAAACTGAAATGAATAATAAATTTCAAGAGATCCCAAATCCTAATTTTATTAAATTCCTTCCAATCAGAAGAGAGATTTAAACCAAAACTGAGATTATAAATTTTAGTAAAGAAGACAAATAATAGCTTTAATTAGCATATCTATCCAGTCAGAAAAAGAGTCTCCATAGCTCCGTTAGTACAGATGGTCAGAAAGACCAAAGACCTAGATTCAATTCCTGTCAGTGACATGAGGAACCTTAATCTGGTCTCTTTAGATGAGAGGTGAGTTAGCCAGTCTTATACAGAGGAAGGTTTTTTTTTTTTCACCCAGAAACCCAGATTTTTCATTCCCCAGAACAAGCAAACCAGCCCTGTGAACACATGTGGATTACAGTCATGAATACGTCACAGCCATATGCCAGTCCTGAGCCCAGATAAAATTGGGGAAAGCAATGGTGAACTACCCTGTAAAAATCTCACCAGGAACACTTTGTGGGCAATGCCTACAAGGTCACCTAGGGTCAGAAACAACGGAAAAGGAAAAACCACCAGTCAGAAAAAAGTAGCTCAACTGCAAATTCCCTTTCCTTTAAATGCATTATTTCCTCTATTATAAAAAAAAACACTTTCTTCATTAATATTTTCTGCAGAATAATAACTGCATAATATAAAGAGAAAAGGACTTATTTATTTTTATTATGTGTCTCCTACTCACAAAAGGTTATAAACATATAGTACTATGGGTAAGCTAAGAATTTTTATATTAATTTTTTTTTATCGTTTTATTTATTTTTTAGACAGTTCAGAAACCCCATTCTAGAAATCAAACATGGAACTTCTGCAAGCCATTTCAGGCCTCCAATAAGTGGGACAGTGGTCTCGCACCAGATGATGAATATTTATCTCTTGCCTAAAGACAATCGCAAATATCCATACTCACAGTGGGATTTGAATCTGCAGTGTGCTGGCTAGAGAGCATGTACATTAACCAGGCTTACAAGTTTTCTTACAAAGAGCAAATCTGTAACTAAAACACTTTATTTAAGAAAGGACACAATTACCCATATGCTACAATTAAATAGAGAAAGATACGTGCACACTGATGAAACTTGGAAAGGTTTCAAAAGTAATCAACAATATACTAGAACTCATTTAACCTTTGGCTTGAGCTGTTCTATTATGCACTACTTAAAAGATCTGATCTCTGAAGAGTCCATATCACTGGTTTTCATTAATGCTCTGATTAATGACTACAATAGCTTGATATGCTCTTTCAAACTTACTGGTTCACCTCAGAGACCAGGAAGAAAACCAGAGGTCCTACAAAAGCTCATGTCTGAAAATTATTTTGCTTATGTACAGATAAGAACTATTCAATTTATTTGATTATTAAAAAAAAACCTCTTTTAATAAACATTTCCAAGTCTGACTAGTTCTTGAAGAAATAATTCATATTTTTTTCTGTTTTGCTTCTCAAATTCTGGGATAATTTTAGTTAACTTTTTTACTTTCACTGAAACACTGAGTTAAAGCATTTTTATACATTTTCATACATACACAATGAAAAAGGAAAAGTTGGTCCTTATTGGAGATCTAAATAGCAGAGTAGGAAATGATTGTTAGACATACAGAAATATTTTGGGAAAATTTAGAGAAAAGAGCAAATAATAGTAGCAAATACCTGTTGGATTTGTGCTCAGGAGATGGACTAGTTATTACTAACACAATGTTTCAACATCAAAATGTGCACAAATTCACATGGAGAGAAGAGGTAAGGAATAAGAAAAGTCTCACTGGTGCAGGACACTAGAGTGTACAGAGAATTTGAAATTGGAAGTGATCACCATTTAGTCTTGAGTAGGATAAAATTGAAATTCATTCTGAAAAGAAGACCATGTAAGAAAGTTTTAAAGTCGATGAAAGTTAAGCAGTTCTCATATATGAACTGTAGACTAAAATACACAAACATTATTCAAGAAAAAAACAAAAAAGTTTGAGAACAGGAACCAAACCTTGGAGATTCAGTGGCAAGCCCTGAAGATAGAAAAATGAGAATTCCATGGCAGACACAGGAAGTTAAAGAGGCAGGTGAAGGAAAAGAAGAAAGCATAGCAAAAGAAGTTCCTGGGGAATAAGTCAGATTGTCTCTTAGAGAATACAGAGACAAATGTAAGAAAGCTAAACACTGTATAAAATTAGCCAAACAAAAGTCATTGGAAGACTTTGGTAAGACCATAGAAAACAAATATCAGGAAGGTGGCAAAATATTCTGGAGGCTGTTGAAAAAGGTCAGAAATAGGGTAAAGATGTTAAAAGGAATTAGAGATGAAAAAAGGTGATGTGAAAACTGGAGAAAAACATATCCTTAATCTAACCTTCTTGTTCACATATACTTGGGATGTTGATATCCCTGATATCTTGATTGGTTTTCTGAGATTGCGAATACCCCGCCATATACGAGATCTTATTTGCTGGAAGTAGTTTCCCGAAATGACTGAGGCCTGGGAGCCGGAATCTAACATGTTACACTGGGATCCCCGTATCTCACCCAACTGTCATCTTTGATTGTCTTGATTTTGTGTAGCCCCTATTTCCTCTGGTGTCACTACAGGACGTGTGCCCAAAGTTCGCCTCTCTGCTGTTAGTCTAAGGAGGCCTTCTATTAGATAGACAGTTCCTGGCAATATGTCCATATTGCCAGGAACTGTATAGGGAATATAGGGAACCCCCTCCCACATGTTTCAAATGCAATAAGAGGGGGGGGTTTCCCTATATTCCCTCTGAACATTCTTGTCCTGTGGTTTAGACTTATAGAAGTTGAGATTTTGTTCTGCCATTTGTTCTAATTTCACCATCATGCTATCAATTCTACTAAGCATAAGTTGGCTCTGTCTTTCTACCTCCTGTCTTACTACTTCATTTATTCTTTCTGCTTGCAAGATATTGGGCTCTGAGGCTTTGACTGAGGTGTTGCAATAGCCAGCTTTTGCAATACAGCATCCAGTCGATCCATCACAGGTTGCTGTAATCTTGTCACCTCATGCCTAATCATGGAACATACCTCTTCTCTGTTAATCAGATACTTCTTCTCAAACATGGTCCTTATGCTCCCCAAAGCATAAGGACCATGTTAAGTCCGTATGAAACGTAATTTTCTGTAATTTAAGTTTCACTTCAACTTAACAACGTAAAAGCAAACTCATACATGTAGATTTGTTTACATGCGCGGAAGAAACTAGTTCCCGAATTATTAATTTAATTATTTAATTCAGTGGTTCCAAACTTTTCCGGTTCACTGCACCCTTAGCATATCAGATTTTTCCATGGCACCCAAAGTCAGAACATAGGCCTCCCTAACCAGTTGCAGTGTGCAGTTGATGCGGTTATTTCAGTGAAAATATTGGAATATTTCACGGTGCACATTTTGGAACCACAGATTTAATTATTAATTATCCTATAAGGATAATTAATAATTTGAGCCTTGGGAGTCCATTCGTAAGTATGGAATGCCGTAAGTCGGGTCATCTGTAACCCGGTGACTGCCTGTATTCAAGTTATTATAAGAGCTTGACTCCAATACAGTAGTTAGGATGGGTTATCAGCACAGGTGATGAAGGGGGGGGGGTAAAAGAGTTAGTGTCCCTGAGTGACTGTTCAGCAAGAGTCTCAAGAACAAAGATTTCTAATGAGAGGAAAGAGAGAAGAAAACTTCCATCGTCATTCTAACATCCTTTACAAGGATGGAGCTAAAATAATTCAGCAAATTACAGATCAATTAGTATCTCTGGTGCTGACGTCAATGTATCGGAAAAACTGGTTAGGAATCACATCCAATGTTGGGTAGACAACTCCAGGATCCTCTGCAGATGCCAGCATGGTTTGTTAAAGGTGTCTTACTTGAGCAATTTGCTTATGCTCTATAACAGAGTGACAGCAGAATTGGCTAAGGGGAATAAATATACTATGATACTATTTTGCAAAGACAATCTGATAGTATTCAACACTGGAGATTGATCTACAAACTTACAAAGATGGGTTTGCAAAATAAACTTGTGATATGGGTTGGAAAATGGCCAAATAATGGGCATCAGAAAGTGATAGGTCTGTGAGGAGGAGAGCAACCAGTGGTGTACATGTGACCCAGTGAACAGGGCTTCTGTACATGGGTCACTGTTCTTCAACTAGTATATTCATGATACTAGTGAGGGTTCTGAGTGTGATATCCAGTTATTTGTTGATGATGCTAAGTTAGTGGGAGTGATAAGGAACATGGCTGATATAGAATTACTGCAATCAAACAGATTGATTGCATGGCCAAATGAAAATGAATGTCAGTTCAATGTTGCCAAGTATAAGGTTATGCATTTTGGATGGGGGCATTGCAGATAGAGCATTATATTACTAAGAATTTGTTGCAAGTAGTCAATTATGTTAGAGGCTTGGGGATTATGGTGGACAGTGAATTAAAGTTTAGGAGCCATACTGCTCAAGTGGTTCATCACATCAGATAACTGTGTTGCTAAACAGAACACTAATTTGTAAGAATGAGGATGTTATTCTCCCACTTTAAGAGGATTTAATAAGACCCTATTTGGTCTACTATGTGCAGATAGTTACCTGGGTTCCAAAGAGATGGGAAAGACGACTGAAAATATCTTTAGGCAAGTAACATGAGGACAAATTGAGGAATGTAGTCTTTAAAATTTGAGGAAAAGATAGAGAAGAGATAATAGAAACATACATATTAGTAACAGGAATCATGCACAGTACATATAGAAGTGAGATTTTGTAACTTATAGTTGGTGCCAGTAGAACTCAGGGTTATCCCTGAAAGCTAGCTAGGGATAGGTTTAGGAAGGTGAATTTCTTTTCATGGTATGTGGTGAAAGTATGAAAAATGGACTATCATTAGATGTGAGTAAGTCTTCAGTGAATTTGAATCAATGGAGAAGTATCCACAGTAATAATAAAAGTATTTTTCTTTTTTTTTTCGTTGCTTTCATTTATGCTGAAACCTGACTATATGGATATCACTGAACATGGTTACGAATCTGGTGAAGGGACAGAAATTTATGCTAAGGATTCAGAATTTTTGAGTGTGCCTGTAGAAGAAAAAAATAGAAAGTTGCCCAACTGAGCAAGCAGACTGTACGAAAAAGCCAGGAGGTAACTTGCTACATTTGTACACAAATGCAAGCATTAGAAACAAAGGGGTAGATTTCATTGCCATAGTGAATATACTTTGCTTGAGATTATTGGCATCGGTGAAACCTCATTATTAGAGTCAGATGGTAACTAGAATCAAGTGCAAAGGAAATAGCATTTTAAGAAAGGACAAAAGATATAGCAGAGGAAAAAGGGGGGAGGAATACTATTAATGACACCAGATGATTTGTGTCCAGCTAAGGTAGAAATTCATGAAGGCAATAATAATGTTCCATGCAGCATTTAGTTTGAGGGGTGTTGCTACAGACCTGGTGATGATGAAATGCACATAGCCATTAACCTGATGGGCTGGATGACTTAAATTATCCAAACATTGATTGGGTAGAAGAGAAATTTCACATGAAGGAGAATTTATTTAGCTGTTGCAAGGCAACTTTCTCAAGCAGCAGGAAAATTATGACACACACTAAAAATATTATCTTTGGTCCCATGGTATCAGTTACTGAATGTTAAGGATATCAGCAATGCATGGGAAACTTTGAAAAGGGTGATTAGATGAAACAGTATCTGAATGTGTCTTTAGAGTTCGAAAAACAAATAGAGTAGGAGTGAAATGGATGTGAAAGGAATGAGAATAAGAGTGAGAGCAGTTATGAATAAGAAGTTATGAAATATATAAAAGGAGAAAAGAAAAGCTACAAGTACTGTATGGAATATTTATAACTTTTCTTGCCTCCATTTTATAAATTGGAATGTGGAAAGAAATTGGCTATGCAGGCTAAAAGCAATCCAAAATAATTTTATCACTAGGCTGCAAGAAATAAAAAAAATGTATATGGAAGATTAACTTTAGTGGATGCTTTTTGCTAGAAGTGGATGAGATTGTTCAAATAAGGAGTGCTCACTTCACTATGATCGATCAACAATGCAGTTCAAGAGCTGTTGCATAACCTGGATATCAATACAGCAATAGGACCAGATAGAATATCAGCATGTTATGCTACAGGAATGTTCAGCTGAAATGGCTTGACCTTTGACATGTTGGTATAACTTGAGTCTCAAGCTCAGGAAAGATCCCACAGGAACAGAAAAAACATATGATAGCTCTACTGTAGTTCCCTACGAACTGTTGGGAAATGTAGTACAAAAGCTGATGTGTCTTCTACCTATCAGTATCTCTGGAGTAGTAGTGAAGATTTTAGAGAAGTTCATAAGAATTCATGTACAGGAATGGGTGGACAGATAAGCTTCACTTTGCAAAGAACAGCATGGGCTTACTAAAGAGAGGCCATGTTTTAGCAATTTGCTTGTATTTTATAATAATGTCATGATGAATTGGAAAAATTGAATGGATACTCTATAATACTATTAGACTTTGTTAAGGCATTTGATTGGATACCACATGAAAGGCTGTTGAATAAACTGGACAATATGAGATTGGAATATAAACTGCTGACTTGGATAAGTGGGTAGCTGATGGATAGGAATCAGAAAGTGATATGGTTGGTGTGAATCTACCTGATTTAAGGTGATGAGTGATGTTCTTCAGGGATTAGTCCTTTGATCATTGTTGTTCAATCTATACATTAATGATGATATTCAATTGTTTACAGATGATGCAAAGATAGATAGAGAAATCAGGAA
This sequence comes from Typopeltis vanoorti, assembly GCF_054136105.1. Classification (NCBI taxonomy): domain Eukaryota; kingdom Metazoa; phylum Arthropoda; class Arachnida; order Uropygi; family Thelyphonidae; genus Typopeltis; species Typopeltis vanoorti. The sequence goes on from NC_143554.1 coordinate 108,116,870, forward strand.
TTCTATTAATATGTTAGTAGTACATGCTTTGATGTAATATGATTTCCAACAGCATATCATGTTACAAGAAACTGATGAGGCTAAGGATCTTGAAGTTATGGTGTACAGAAAACTGAAGTTCAAAGGTCACATTGCAAAACTTTCAAATACAACTCAGAGGGTGATTGCAATGTTGAAATGAGCATTAACATGTAATGGGAGTTGTTTTGATTCTTTACAAGGCCTTAATAAAACCTGCTCACAATAGTACATATCTGTACTATTGTGAGCAGAGTATGTGGAATGCAGACACTGGTAAACAGGAGAAGGAGGGGGTGATTTGATAGAGATCTATAAACTTCTGAAAGGTTGCTGTAGGTTATCAACTGATGAAATTTTTCGTTATATGGAAGGTGAGGAGAAGACAAGTGGACATCAGTGGAAGTTAACTTTGTGTGCAATTAAGAAAGGGGTGAGAGCTAGATTTTTCTCACATGGTATACCTTGCTTCACTTGTTTAAATAGGTACTGTCAAGAATCAAAAGTACCATGTCATCTGATATATTTTTTTATCCTGCATCCCATTGCTCATGCTGACATATCACAAGACAGTGTACTTTGTGTATATTAGTTATCAAGAAATTATTATTATTATTATTATCAGAGACCGTAGATCAACTATACAAGATTCATACCTTCTCTTAAACTCATTCACATTGGATGCACTCACTATTACAGCAACAATTTGCATGCAGAAAGTATAGACTGTGCATCATGTGCCTAATGATACATGTGATTAAACTATCAATCAAGTATTTTTCATTTTGTAAAAATAATGGCTGTTGAGAAATGTCTGAATTTTTTGCTGTTTTTTGTTTGTGTTAAATATCTTCTTGTCAACCAAATAGACATCAAAATGTCAAGGAAAATTCGGTTTTAATGAATAAAAAAAGTCTATGACTCAAAACTGGTTAATTCTTAAAAGTAGATATAAATCTTGTAGTGAATCATTAAAATGTATCGTCTTGACAAAAGTTCATATAATTCTACTTATAGTGAATTACTTCAAAATGTATTGCCTCAGCAGAAAAACAGAGAAATAAGTACATTCCTTAGAATGCTAAAATGCAAGAAAGCCTCACTTTCCAGACTTATTTTTCTGAAAAATCGAAGAGATAATTCTATAATTCCTGAATTTCTAAGAATCAAAGAAAATATACATGCTGTAAAATCACAGAGAATGTATATAGAAACACAAATTTTGTTCTTCTGCAAGATGAAGTACAAAAACCAATTCTCCACTGAACAAAAAGCACATCATCTACTGATATTCTGGCAAATTTAATATCCTTGAATATACGGAATGTTATAGGTCATATGTATTTACAGAAGGCCTCAAGGGTAGAAAAAGATTGTAAATACAGACTGTTTCAAAAAATTAAAAAAAAAAAAACAGGTTTCATCAAATGAAGTTTAACTTAGCTAGTCTCATACAGAAGTGATATTGTTTTTACTTCCGGGATAACTCATTTTTTCCATTCTGCAAATAGACAAACCAGCTTAAAACATACAGTGTAGAAGTCATACAAGAATGCCTTATTTGTGCCCACATTAAGTGACTTGAATACGATTAGGAGTAATGTAAGGAACAAGGGACCAGATCATTGCAAGGAACAGCATAAGGAAAACCTGTAACCAGGGGATAATAATAATAAAAAAAATAAAATAAAATAAAAACAGATCTATAATAAATTTAGATTAATCCTTTATCCAAGTGTAAACAGACAAAGTTTGCGCCTGAAGTATCTTCAGGACTGAGGCAACTCGTGGTAAAGGTGGACCAAGCTCTCATCACTCTTTGTCTTAGTATCACCCATAATAGTACAATATGGGTGATACTGAGATTACAATAATGCAAAATATCTGCTTGCGGACATGTATAATGCTCTGCATTAAGGGAAGGGCTCATCAGTGGGAGCCAGACTCAGAGGTGGTGACACTAAGGTAGAAGTAATGGAGAAGTCATATTTACCTAAATGAGTTGCCAAAAGGTGTCTCACCTTATTATTAAATTACTCTGGATTTAGAGAAAGATGTTGGTAGTTTTTTTTCACTCCTTGTCTTAGTATCTCCCATAATGCAAAGCACATCTCTTTGCAGACATGTATAATGCTCTGCAGCTTGGTCCACCTTTAACACGAGTTGCCTCAGCCTTGAAGATACTTCAGGTGCAAACTTTGTTTGCTTACACTTGGATAAAAGTTTAAACTAAATTTATTATAGTCTAACCAAGTTGGAAAAAACTTCCATCTTTCTCTAAATCCAGAGTAATTTAATAATAAGGTGAGACACCTTTTGGCAACTCGCATAGGTAAATATGACTTCTCCATTGCTTCCACCTTAGTATCACCACCTCTGGGTCTGGCTCCCACTGAAGAGACCTCAATAATGGTCGAAAGTGGTCTGGGTAGTGGCCCTTCCCTTAATGCAGAGCATTATACATGTCCGCAAGAAGATGTGCTTTGCATTATGGGAGATACTAAGACAAGTAGTGATGAGAGCTGGGTCCACCTTTACCACGGTTGTCTTAGTCTTGAAGATACTTCAGGTGCAAACTTTGTTTGCTTACACTTGGATTAAACTAAATTTATTATAGTCTAACCAAGTGGGAAAAAACTTCCAACATCTTCCTCTAAATCCAGAGTAATTTAATAATAAGTTGAGACACCTTTTGGCAATTCGTATAGGTAAATATGACTTCTCCATTGCTTCCATGTTACTATCACCACCTCTGGGTCTGGCTCCCACTGACGAGACCTCAATAAAGGTCGAAACCGGTCTGGGTAGTGACCCGTCCCTTAATGCAGAGCATTATACATGTCTGCAAGGAGATGTGCTTTGCATTATGGGAGATACTAAGACAAGGAGTGATGAGAGCTTGGTCCACCTTTACCATGAGTTGCCTCAGTCCAGAAGATACTTCAGGAGCAAATTTTGTTTGCTTACACTTGGATAAAGGAGTAAACTAAATTTATTATAGTCTAACCAAGTGGGGAAAAAACTTCCAAAAACAGATCTAGAAACAGAAAAATCTATAATCTGGATAAAGAGATTATTAGCACAAGAAACCTGAGATAAGAAGATATCCAGTCAATAGATTTAGGGCCAACTCAAGGGCTGTATTTGGATCTCTCCTGCTATGTAAAGATCAATTAAAAGGTATATGGCACTCTGCAATTTGGAACAAAAAGAATCCAAAATTCTTCCTTAAAAAGTGACATTATTTAAGGATGACCTTTAATTAATTTTAATACACTGTGATTAGATTAAATCATATACAAATAGGTGTGTAATAAAATCAAAATACAAATTATAAAATCATTAATTTTTATGGACTACTGCATATTTTCTTCTTAAATTAAATGAATTTTTTAAAACTATTTTGTGTCAAATTTCATTGATCTTAAAATCTATTTAGTTATACATAAAGTACAGGATTTTCAAATCTCTGATGTTTCTTGGTAAAAAGCTACATTAACTATTCTTATATTCAAATTCCTGCCATGTATCCTCAAGGGGTGTACTACATGATATGTACTATATGATAGTACTACATGAAAAATTTACATCATTACTAACTTCCTATCTACAATTTTCCTCCAAATCAGTCTGTTACTTGTCAAGACTCCAACATTATCAGATCTTATATTTCTATCGTCTAAGGCACTTTGCACCATATCAATCCACCTATATCTTGGTCTTCCTCTGGTTCGTTTTCCTGCTAATCTGGCAGAGAATACCTGTTTTGCTAATCTTTCCTCGCCCATTCTATTTAAATGACCATACCACCTGAGATTAGCTCTGCTAACGCATTCCTGGATGCCGACAATGTCAAGTTCATTCCTAATATCCTCGTTTTTAATATGATATTGCCATTGATTCCATCTGTTCACGCCTCTAATCTTTCTCAGGACTCTCATATCTGCGGTATCTAGTCTTTGGTCAAGTGTTATACTTCTGACTCAGATCCATAAGTTAAAACTGGTTTGAACACTGTCTTGAATACAGCTAATTTAGTGTTCTGACTAATTCTCTCTTATTTCATATGAATTTATTCAGTTGATTTCCTACCATACTAGCTTTGTTGGTTCTGTTATCTATTTCCATATTTAATTTACATCTTCACTAAAAATCGTGCCCAAGTAGCTGAAATGTTCCATAAGTTCTCTGTTCACAACACAGTTGACATTTTCAATGATTCTGCCTATTTTCATTGTTTTGTCTTTTTATTGCTGACATTCATACCATATCTATTACAACAGTTATTCAATTTAGTCAGAGAATCTTGAAGACTTGTAGCGGATTTATTTAGCAGTATAACATCATCTGCATAAAGCAAAGAGCTGATATTAACATCTCCAATTTTGATATCATGTTTAATACCACTTTCCTTCATAATGTGATCCACATAGATAATGAATAACACAGGGGATAATGTACATCCTTGTCTCACACCAGATTTTTCTACACTAAACCATCTTCCTGTACTTCCTTCAATTCTTACTGCTGACTTACAACTCAAATAAAGACTAAGTATTGCTTGATATAATGCCCCATTGACACCATATAACTGTAGCATATTGAATATCTTCTCTCTTGGACTTTGTCATATGCCTTTTCCAAATCGACAAAACTTAAATACAGATCTTTGTTATATTCCCATGATTTCTCCACTATTTGTCATAATGTGAATATCTGATCCTGACAGCCTCTATTTGGCCTGAATCCAGCTTGTTCTTCCAGCCTGATATGATATTTCACGAAGCTTTTCTTCCACAATTCTTCTCAACGGTTTCTCAAGTATACTTGCATAAATCTTACCAGGAACACTCAGTAGGGAAATACCTCTATAATTCTCACATTCAGTTTTATTTTCCTTTTTATATATGGGTACTGTGAGAGCTCTAGTCCAATCATTGGGAATTCATCCCTCTTTCCAGGCATTCTGAACTATGCAGTGCAGCCTCCGTAGCCCAATTGAAAAAATGATGGTACATCGCGCCCTTTGATTGGAATAGGCCTAAGTTCGATTCTCGTCGTGACGGGAGGAATCTTTATCTGGACGATTTGTACCGAAGGTGAGTTAACCGATCTCATACAAAGGTACCAGGGTTTTTTCTCCCAGAAACTTGGGTTTTTCATCCCGCATACAGAAAAATCGGCCCTTCAGAACACACGCAATTTACAGACATAAATACTAGTTGTCGTAGTGGAGGTGGGCGCTAGATGGCATTGATGGAGATGATTCGTAGTAGAGTTTCAGTGTAGCGGTTCAGACAGCTGTAAGTGTCCTCCAGCGATGAGTCTTCGGACTCCTTGGAGGTATCAGGAATAATAATAATATTTCTGCTGTCTTTCCACATTTCAAGCCTACAATGGCTTTTTCTACATCAAGTATGGATATGTATTCCTGACTGCATGCCAGTTGAGTGTTTTTTAGCACTGTGCTATCACTGCTTGTTTCATTTATCAATTTTTCAAAGTAATAACTGCATATTTCAAGGACATCTTTTTCTCCCATTTTCAAGTCATCTTTATCATCTCCAACTCCTTTTACAGCACTCTTTCCTCGATTTCTAAGCTTCTTAAACAATCTCCAGAATATTTTGCCACCTTCTTGATATTTATTTTCTGTGTTCTTCCCAATGTCCTCCCATGACTTTTGTTTGGCTGGTTTTACACAGTGTTTAGCTTTCTTACATTTGTCTCTGTATTCTATAAGAGCACAAGCTGATTTATTTGCCTGTAATTATCGATATGATTTCTTCTTTCCTTCACTGCCTCTTTAACTTCCTGTGTCCACCATGGAGTTCTAATTTTTCTATCCTTGCAGACAACTTCACCACATGCCTCTCTGGCTGAATCAATCAGGGTTTTCTTCATGACTTGCCAATGAATCCCCAAAGTTTGGTTCCTGTTTGCAAACTCTTTCATTTTTTCTTCAATAATCTTTGTGTATTTTAGTCTACAATTCACACTGAGAGCTGCTCAACTTTTATTCGCTTTAAAACTTTTTTACATGTTATTCTTTTCAATATGAAATTCAATTTTATCCTGCTCAAGACTAAATAGTGACCACTTCTAATTTCAAATCCTCTGTACAGTCTGGTGTCCTGCACCAGGGAGAAAACATCAACAATAACATCTTATTCCTTGCCTCTTCTCTCCATGTGAATTTGTGCACATTTTTATGTTAGAACATGGTGTTAGTAATAAAAGTCCATGTCCTGAGCAGAAATCCAACAGGTATTTGCCATTATTGTTAGCTTTGCTCTTTTCTCCAAATTTTCCTAAAATATTTTTGTATGTCTGACAATCATTTCCTACTCTGCTATTTCGATACTCAACAAGGACCAACTTTTCCTTTTTCATTGTATCAGTTGCTTTTTCTAAAGCCTCAAAAAATTCCTGCACTTCTACCTTAGTAGAACCTTCTGTGGGACCATAGGCACAAATAAGTCTCATTGTCCAGTTCCCCATTCTGAGCCCACATCACTCTACTTGAGACTGCCTGCCATTCAAGAAGATTTGCCTCATATTTAGTGTTGAATACTATGTCAACTCCTTCTTTTCCTTGATTGTCACTGCCTGAATGTAACATTTTGTATTTATTGCTCAGAAAGATCTCACCAGTTTTTGCCAGTTTTGTTTCAGTCACACCTATTATATCGATCTGGTACTTATCCAATTCCTCAGCTAGCTCCATTTCTTTGCCATTCAGGCTTCTTATGTTGATAGTACCGATCTTTAACTCTGGTGATGTTGAGTTGGGGTGTGTTTTCAGATTTGTTCCAGTAGCTGACTTTTTGCTGTTCACCCTGGTTCCCTGGCGAAAACAATTGGGGCTTTGTTTAACTGGGCGACGCCCCAGCCGGCATGAAATTTTGTCATGTTGTACCATCTTTTATTTTGGTTTAAGCCAATAAGAAAACAACTTGGTCGGCTAAATCCCAAATTGCCAGCCCATCCTTGTTCGTTCAGTATCCACCTGGATGCTGAACTCACCACAAGAATGTGAGGACTGGACATTAGTTCAGAAGCCCTGGTCAGTTCCCCGCATTCCTTTGAAGGCTATGTGGAGGTGTCCTCTCAGTATACAGCTTTGACCTTTAAGCACCCTGAATTACTTATTATTGTATTATTGATATATTGTATATATTACTTATACAATTTCCTATCTGAAGCTACAACCAACCAATTACTGTGGGTGTGCTGAAGTGAGATATTTCATGAGATATTGTGTAAGCACGTAATTTTTTTTTTTTTGTCTTTGAAAAGCTTCTTTGTCAGAGTAAGCCTGATAAAGAAGCTTTTCAAAAGAGGCACAGAACTTGGTAGGGGAATTGGGGAACTATGCCATTTCATAAATACTAGCTTTTAGGTTTTTTCATTAACCCTTTCAACTAAATGGGTAATTGAAGAGTGATGGGAAAGAATTAGGCTGGTACAACCTTAACCTTATGGAAACATTTTCAAAACTGATAATCGAGCATCAGATTAACTAGAATTTGTCAAATGTTGAAGACTTTTATTATTGTCATCTAAGAATTAGACCTGATATGTAATTTTCTTCAGGTGGCATCTCACTTAATATTATTAGAGCAGTGCATGAGAAAATTAATATTAGCTTTGCTTTGACATGCTGATGTTCAGGAATTGACAGCCATTCAGCTGTGTTCATAGTTTGCTTAGCAGTATACTTTGGAACAACCTACCTTTTAATCTGCAATTGTAGATTAAACTGTTCATAATTATTACAGATAGAATGGCCCAGCTTGTCACCTAGCCTGCAGCTGGGGGGGGGGATGTATTTTTTGATTGTAGCAGTGTGTATTCATGGGACCGGTTTACCTGTTCTGAGGGACGAAAAACCTGAGTTTCTAGGAGAAAAAACTCTCTACCTCCATATGAGACTGGCTAACTCACCTTTAGTCGAAAGAGACCAGATAAAGGTTCCTCACATCATGGACAGGAATTGAACACAGGTCCTTTCAAACCAAAGAGCTTCGTCTATACTGACTGAGCTACGGAGGTTCATTATTATTATATAATAATACAATAAAAATATATAATATATATATTATATAATATATAATAATATAATTATTATTATTATTATATTTATATGAGTATTATTTTAGATAATACCCACATAAACCATTTGATAATTAACGTTTAAAACATTCTTTTCAAAATTAGAGAAACTCACTAACCATTCCGACATTGAAAGATTTCTATTACATAGATTGCTCATCATCACATTAATTAAAAAGCAAGCAACAGCTGTTGGGTTGCGTTTATCTTGCACAACAGCTTCAAAATAGGACTGAAAGCCTTCTGTCATCTAAATATAAACAAAAAATTTAATGAGGTGATTGTTTTATAGAGAAATTAAAATAAATATTAAAAGAATAGAAAACTGCAATTATATATACCAGCATTTAAAACCACTTTATCCATGTGCAATTTTATATATACATATATATATATATATATATGTATATATGGAAAAATGACTGTACATTACTTCATGCACTATAGTTATGAGTAAACTAAAGAAAAATCAATGTCCCAAAATAGTTTATTCACTAAACACAAATGCATTTATTTTTAACTTAATGTAAACATGATAACTTATATTTAAGGAATTGACAGCATATACTAGAAATATAAATCAAATAAACTTTAATATATACTTTCCGATATTTCGGCAAACGTCACGTTGCCATCTTCTTGGGAACTTAATATAAAAACATGTGCACACAAGTACTACATAACAGCAAATGAGAACTGAAGCTAGAATGCTAACGTTTTCCTAAAGTCCTGGTGGTGCCCCCTGGCGGGCTACATTGGTTCTTGGCCTTTGGGCTGAAGTTCTTCTGATAATTGTTTCCCAAATTTGGGGCAGTCTCATGCATCCAAATTTGTTGAGGTTTGGCATGTTCTTAAGGGCTGAGGCTGATTCCATGAATAGTCTTTCATACTTGAACTTGCTGCGGTGTATGACTGTGGCTTTCTTCCATCTTATTCTGTGGCGAGTATCCAGAGCGTGGTCTGCAAGCCCAGAGTGGCTGTACTGGTGAAATCGGATGTAATCCTTGTGTTCTGAGATTCTGATATTTGCTGTCCTGCCTGTTTGGCCAAAGTAAGACAATTTACAGCTGCAAGGGACCTGGTACACACCAGGTAGGTATAGGGAAAGTGGTTGGTCTTTAGTGGAGCGAATAAGGGATGCCAATTTTCTATGTGGTCTATAGCAAGTGGTTAAGTCATGTTTTCTTAAGATTTTGTTGATTTTTTCCGAGGTGCCTCAGATGTAGGGAATGGTGATGGATTTAGAGTAATCTTTTTTGTGAAGGGGAGGGGATGGTGGGTTGTGGATAACTGGGTTAAGTATTCTCTGGATTTTTTGGGAGGGTAGCCATTGGCTGAGAAAGTGTCATGGATGTGATTTAGTTCAGTGGTTAGGGCTTCATCATTTGAACAGATTATTTTTGCCCTGTTGAATAGTGTCTTAATAACTCCATATTGTTGTGAGGGGGGGGGTGATGGGATTGTTGGTGAATGTATCTGCCTGTATGGGTGGGTTTTCTATAAACTGAGAAAACCAAGGTTCCATCAGGTTGGCGGGTGACTAGTGTGTCTAAGAAGGGGAGGTTATTGTTTTCCTCTTTTTCCAGGGTGAACTTGATTCTAGGGTGTTGGTTGTTTAAGTGTGTTAGGAAGGAGAGGAGTGAATCTGGGCCATGTGGCCAAATAGCAAACACATCATCAATGTAGCGAAGCTATATGGTAGGATTTTGTGGGGCTGAGTTTAAGGCTTTTTCTTCAAAGTTCTCCATAAAGAAGTTGGCCAAGGGTGGGGAAAGTGGTGAACCCATGGCTGTCCCCTCTATCTGTTTGTAGAATTTTTCCTGCCAAACGAAATAGCCTGAGTTTATTGTAAACTGAAATAGGGCTGAGATATCGGGAGGAAACATCAAAACTGACCATTATGTTGCAGTGTAAGGTTTTCTATACTGTCTTTGAAGTGGGCTGAGTTTTTTATGTGTGATGGTGTGTTGCCAGTATAGTGTGAGAGCGCTTTGGCTAAATGCTTGGCTAGTTTGTAAGTGGGGGAATCAATGCCATCCGCTATGGGACGTAATGGCACATTTTCTTTATGTATTTTAGGGAGCCCATATATGCGGGGGAGTCTAGAGTTATAGGGTTTTAGTCTGTTGGTAACCTCCACAGGCCAAGAAGTAACCTTCTTAAGGAGCCTATGGAGTTTTCTAATTTGTGAGTTGGTGGGATTGTAATTAATGGGGAGGTAAGTGGATCGATCTAATAGCAAAGCCTTGAGCTTACCTGTGTAGTCATTAAGGTTGAGTACCACAGTGGCGTTCCCCTTATCTGCTTTGGCGATCACTATTTCTTTGTTTCTCTTCAATTCTTGTAGTGACTTGTATTCACTAATAGATATGTTGGATTTTGGAGGTTTTGCTTTTTTGAGAACACAGGCTACATCCAATCGAATATCATTGGCGATGCGGTTTGGAAGTTGGCGAATTCCACGTTCAATTTGGATCATTAATTCCTCGGCGGTAATTTCTTAGGAGCAATGGCAAAGTTGTGACCACGCGATAGAGCGTTGAGTGCTTCAGGCTTCAAGATAACTGAAGAAAGGTTAACTACATTGTTGGTTTGTAGTTTAGGTTTGGACGCCGAGTTCTTTATTAATTTATCAAACTTGTTGATATGTCGGCTCCGTATTCGATCGAATTCTTTATTAGCTGCTGTACACGAGACGTCATGTAGGACTGACCAAAGCTCGTGATTAAGCATATGTGAAAGCTCATTCTCTAGCACTAAAATAGCTCTGTTTATGTCGTCTAGGGAACCGCGTGTAGCAGTAATTTGCTCCCGAAGTAAAGCCTGGCTTGCCCGGTTGTAGATACGGAGAGCTTTCTGTGAGACGAAGCGGTGTTTAAATTTTACACAGTTTGGGATAATTCGTCAATTCCTTAAATATAAGTCATCAAAACACAGTTTTGATGACTTATATTTAAGGAATTGACTGCGTATACTAGAATTTCTTAAATATAAGTTAGCATGTTTAACCAGAGTATAAGCCTCTCAACAAGAATAATGATCATCCACGAAGATTCCTTCGCACGCAAGGCCCGCCATTACGGCAAACTGAAGCTTAAGTTATCCAGAGAACTTAACCGTCTGGCATTCCTAAAACACTGCCGGGATAATCAAGTTTAAAATTTGTGTAAAATTTAAACACTGCTTCGTCTCACAGAAAGCTCTCCGTATCTACAACCGGGCAAGCCAGGCTTTACTTCGGGAGCAAATTACTGCTACACGCGGTTCCCTAGACGACATAAACAGAGCTATTTTAGTGCTAGAGAATGAGCTTTCACATATGCTTAATCACGAGCTTTGGTCAGTCCTACATGACGTCTCGTGTACAGCAGCTAATAAAGAATTCGATCGAATACGGAGCCGACATATCAACAAGTTTGATAAATTAATAAAGAACTCGGCGTCCAAACCTAAACTACAAACCAACAATGTAGTTAACCTTTCTTCAGTTATCTTGAAGCCTGAAGCACTCAACGCTCTATCGCGTGGTCACAACTTTGCCATTGCTCCTAAGAAATTACCGCCGAGGAATTAATGATCCAAATTGAACGCGGAATTCACCCACTTCCAAGCCACATCGCCAACGATATTCGATTGGATGTAGCCTGTGTTCTCAAAAAAGCAAAACCTCCAAAATCCAACATATCTATTAGTGAATACAAGTCACTACAAGAATTGAAGAGAAACAAAGAAATAGTGATCACCAAAGCAGATAAGGGGAACGCCACTGTGGTACTCAACCTTAATGACTACACAGGTAAGCTCAAGGCTTTGCTATTAGATTGATCCACTTACCTCCCCATTAATTATCCCACCAACTCACAAATTAGAAAACTCCATAGGCTCCTTAAGAAGGTTACTTCTTGGCCTGTGGAGGTTACCAACAGACTAAAACCCTATAACTCTAGACTCCCCCGCATATATGGGCTCCCTAAAATACATAAAGAAAATGTGCCATTACATCCCATAGTGGATGGCATTGATTCCCCCACTTACAAACTAGCCAAGCATTTAGCCAAAGCGCTCTCACACTATACTGGCAACACACCATCACACATAAAAAACTCAGCCCACTTCAAAGACAGTATAGAAAACCTTACACTGCAACATAATGACATAATGGTCAGTTTTGATGTTTCCTCCCGATATCTCAGCCCTATTTCAGTTTACAATAAACTCAGGCTATTTCGTTTGGCAGGAAAAATTCTACAAACAGATAGAGGGGACAGCCATGGGTTCACCACTTTCCCCACCCTTGGCCAACTTCTTTATGGAGAGCTTTGAAGAAAAAGCCTTAAACTCAGCCCCACAAAAACCTACCATATGGCTTCACTACATTGATGATGTGTTTGCTATTTGGCCACATGGCCCGGATTCACTCCTCTTTTTCCTAACACACTTAAACAACCAATACCCTAGAATCAAGTTCACCCTGGAAAAAGAGGAAAACAATAACCTCCTCTTCCTAGACACACTAGTCACCCTCCAACATGATGGAACCTTGGTTTTCTCAGTTTATAGAAAACCCACCAATACAGGCAGATACATTCACCAACAATCCTATCACCCCCCCCCCTCACAACAATATGGAGTTATTAAGACACTATTCAACGGGGCAAAAATAATCTGTTCAAATGATGAAGCCCTAACCACTGAACTAAATCACATCCATGACACTTTTTCAACCAATGGCTACCCCCCAAAAAATCCAGAGAATACTTAACCCAGTTATCCACAACCCACCATCCCCTCCCCTTCACAAAAAAGATTACTCTAAATCCATCACCATTCCCTACATCTGAGGCACCTCGGAAAAAATCAACAAAATCTTAAGAAAACATGACTTAACCACTTGCTATAGACCACATAGAAAATTGGCATCCCTTATCCGCTCCACTAAAGACCAACCACTTCCCCTAGACCTACCTGGTGTGTACCAGGTCCCTTGCAGCTGTAAATTGTCTTACTTTGGCCAAACAGGCAGGACAGCAAATATCAGAATCTCAGAACACAAGGATTACATCCGATTTCACCAGTACAGCCACTCTGGGCTTGCAGACCACGCTCTGGATACTCGCCACAGAATAAGATGGAAGAAAGCCACAGTCATACACCGCAGCAAGTTCAAGTATGAAAGACTATTCATGGAATCAGCCTCAGCCCTTAAGAACATGCCAAACCTCAACAAATTTGGATGCATGAGACTGCCCCAAATTTGGGAAACAATTATCAGAAGAACTTCAGCCCAAAGGCCAAGAACCAATATAGCCCGCCAGGGAGCACCACCAGGACTTTAGGAAAACGTTAGCATCCTAGCTTCAGTTCTCATTTGTTGTTATGTAGTACTTGTGTGCACATGTCTTTATATTAAGTTCCCAAGAAGATGGCAACGTGACGTTTGGCGAAATATCGGAAAGTATATATTAAAGTTTATTTAATTTATATTTTTAGTATATGCTGTCAATTCCTTAAATATAAGTTATCATGTTTAACCAGCATATAAGCCTCTCAACAAGGAAAATTAATGTAAACAGCACAGTAGTCATATTGAATAACTGTGTTCCTATGGCAAGAGAGGTGATAGGCGATCACCATGACTTAAAGATGACTCCAACTAATGTTTGCAGTAACTAACTGCTAAAACGAATTACTTAAAAATAGTGTGATTGTGAGCTGTGCTTACACTACAGTGATTACAAGTGATTACACTACAAAAAACATGTTGGAGATTTCAGCCTACTTTTAGTGATAAGTTTTAAAACTATAAACGTTTATAAAAAAAGTGATAAGGTATATCAACTTTATAACACATATTATCACTATGGATGAGCTAAGGGTAAAATAAGCTGTGAAACTTGCTTTAAAGTTCAAACATGGCATTTTTCTCTAGCCCCTTCAAGCTTAAGAACAAAAAAGATGGTAACTGGACTATTCTGCTTAACAGAAGACAATCACCTACTACCTAATGACATTCATAATGTCCATGGCATGGAGAGATTTGAAATTGCAGTCTGTTAGAGAAAAGATTCAATGCGTTCAGGTGACCAGCACAGCATCCTAGCATCATGATTTGGTGTCCCATCTTTTACTATTTAGATAAAATCTACAAGTTTCATTGAGACATCCATGTTAGAAAATAACTGGCAAAATCCTTACAGTTTAAATGATGATAAGAGAAAGCTATAAGCCAAATTTGGCATTTTTCCCCCCACATTTATATACAACCCAAAGTGGTTTGGTTTAGTCCTAGGCATAAATTCAGGGCACACACTAAACTACCCTACTTTGGATGTTGGTAGGTTTTTATGTGGCATTAAATAATAATGAATAGCAGAAAAACCTGTGTATACCAAATTTGGTGGTTAGCTCTTACCATTTAGATAAAATCGAGAGATTAATGATGAGACACTGTATGTGTAGGAGAATCCAAACAAATTCTTATACTGGTTATGATAAAAGGAGGATGCTATAACAAGTTTGGTGTTGGAGTTAAAGATAACTCTTACCATTAAAATCTATTAAGAGATTGGCTGTAATCCTTCAGTGTAAAGGGACTCAACTATATTGATTTAACAATAAATCATCTTTACTAGTAGAAAGAAATATTATAACGAGTTAAAGAAAGGCAAGAAAATACAAAAACCAGAATAAAACTAAAGAAAACTTATAATATAGATGATTAATCTAAAACTCATTAGATTAACCTTCAGAATGATACATGCTCTATACCAGGGGTTGGCAACCAGCGGCCTACAGCCCAAGCATGCATTTTTGGCAGCCCATAAAAGGTTGACCATACTTACATGGCATGTGGCCTGTTTGCTGAATTATTTAAATAATACATTTTATAATATGAATAATAAATTAAAAATAATTTTATACCTATACTTCGTGATATCGACCGTGCAACTTGGAAATACCAACAAAGGAAACTTTTGTTGGAATTATTGAAGATTTACAAACGGAAGTTTCAACAATATTTGTTAATTTTCATAAAAATAACATCGAAATGAGATTATGTTTGAACCCTTTTAATATCAGCATTGATGACGTATTAAGCCAACTACAGATGGAAGAATCACAACAGAATGAAACATTAAAGAATGCATTTTCATTAGAAAATATCCAAAAATTTTATCAATGCTTACCAAAAAATTTGATGTATTAATCAGTTTCGCAAAGAAGATGATAGTCGCATTTGGAAGCACATACATTTGCAAATAAGCATTTTCTGCCAAGAGTTTTAGAAAAATAAATAAACTTTCTTCTCGACTGACTGATGAACAGTTGCATGCTTCGATTCAAATTTGCACCTCAGGTTATAAAGTGGATATAGATAATTTGGCCAAGGGAAAACAATCACAAAAGTCATAATTAAGCAGGGAGACACACATATTGCGATGCATAACTATATTACTTTGTTTATAAGTGATAATCATTTTTCATTGAGTTTCATTTTCATGCTTGTTTCATATCTCGTACTTTAAATATTTCTGTGTTTTTTTTAAAACTGATATAATAAAAATTGATAACTTAAGTATTTTTTTCACTCACTATTTTCTCTTAATTAACTCTTGCGGCCCGATATTAAAAACAAAAGTTAAATGTGGCCCACGAGTCTGAAAAGGTTGTCGATCTCTGCAGTCTATACAAACAGCAAAATTTATTATCAAACAACAGATTAAAATACCAAGATTCATTTCCTATTAGTGTCAGTAGTTTCTGAACATTTCATAAGAAAGAGCAGCAGCTTAATACATTTCCCTCCTAAACAATATTCATTATGTTGAAATTAAACATAACAAAATCCACATATTTCTTTATATAATTATTTTGGCCAGTTTTGATAATTATTATTTTTCCCCATCTTAAATAAAATATATAGCATGCAAAGATTTTGTTTAATTCAATTCACTTCCTTCCTTTAATCCACTTCGAAAGGTGAGAATGTTACTTATGTCCATGTTTGGTGGTGAAAACACATCTAAAGATGATGATAATAATAATAATAATAATAATAATTAGACCACTAGGGAATCAAGCACTCATTGAGAGAGAGAGACTATAATAATAATAATAATAATAATAATATTTTGAAAGTTTCTTTTTCACTTGGTTAGAGTATAATAAAATTAGTTTAATCCTTTTTCCAAGTGTGAGCAAACAAAGTTTGCACCTGAAAGTATCTTCAGGACTGGGGTAAGGTGGTACAACACCAGGGAAACTCATTGCAAAGGTGGAGCAAGCTACCAACACTCCTATCTCAGTATCGCCTATAATGCAAAACACATCTCCTTGTGGATATGTCTAATGTTATGCATTAAAGGAAGGGCCACTACCCAGACTAGTTTCGACCTTTATTGAGGTCTCTTCAGTGGGAGCCAGGCCCAAGTGAAGATACCAGGCAGAAGCATTAGCAGGTCATCTCTACCTATAGGAGTTGCCAAATGGTGTGCCACCCTTTTTTAATAAATTACTCTGGATTTAGAGAAAGATGTTGAAAGTTTCTTTTTCTTTTTAGACATATCCGCAAGGAGATGTGTTTTGCATTATAGGAGATAATGAGATAGGAGTGTTGGTAGCTTGCTCCACCTTTGCAATGAGTTGCCCTGGTGTTGTACCACCTTACCCCAGTCCTGAAGATACTTTCAGGCACAAACTTTATTTGCTCACACTTGGAAAAAGGATTAAACTAATTTTATAATAATAATAATAATAATAATAATAATTAACCACTACGGAATCAAGCACTCATTGAGAGAGAGAGAGACTATAAATCACCCACACCAATTGTCATACCTTCTCTTAAACTTATTCACCTGAGATGCACTCAGTATTCAACAAGCAAACTGTTCAACTAACTCACAGTTCTATGAAAGAAAATTAAAGTTTTTACCCCTTTCTGAAACTGCACACAAACAACTTCCATGGATGCCTCCTTGTCCTTTCCCCAATTATCATATAATGAAAAAATTATCAATCAATATCCCATAACGATCTTTCAAAAATTCACAGACTTCTATCATATCATACCCACCTTTCTTCTGCCTATCAGCATTTCCAGTCTGCATACTCTCAATCTATTCTCATAATCTACATTCCATATATAACGGAACGTAGATTATGTCCAGATATAATCTTTGTAACTCTTCTTTGCAGCCTTTTCACAGCTTCTTTATCCCTTTGGAATCCAGGAGACCAAATCTACACACAATATTCCAGGTGTAACAGTGCCAGATTACCAAATAGGCAGAGTAGGCACCGGCCTATGGGCCCCATGTGTTTTGGGGCCCTGCAACAATGGATCAAAATAATATTGATTTCATTGTGAAAGAAAATTACAATCAAGCTTTCTTAAATTGTTTCTAAAAAAAAAAAGAAAAAAATGAAATTTTTATCCTGAAAGATTTAACCACAAAAAAATTGAGGAAAGTCAATGTTTAAAGTTTTATTTGTTTATTAAAATTAAAAATTCCTTACTTTTTGTTTAATAATATTTAATAATTATTGTTTAATAACATTAATAATTATTAATGTTTGTTTTTTGTAATAAAATTGGTTTATTAAAATTGTTGGTTGGTAAAATTACAAACGTATTAGAAGATAATTTGGGAGGGTGACCCTGAGATTTTGACTGCCTAGGGGCCTTCACAGGGTTTAATCCAGCACTGAGGCGTAGTCATATCAAGGCTTTGTAAAGAGACAAAATGACTTCCATAACTTGCATGTCAATGTTCTTTAGTAGTGATGAGGACAAATTTCAAAATGAGAACTTACACAGTGTGACTTATTTGTGCCAAAGTCCTTCTGAAAGTGATAGGAGGAAAGACTCGAGAAACTGACATAAGAGAAAATGCTATTTCATACTGGAGGCTTAAGGAAGAATAAGAATGAATTTCACACACATAGAAATGTCTTGAGAAAATTTGGTACCAAAGGAAGACATAATAATGGTTAAGTATTTGCTGGATTTCTGTTCAGGGCACAAACTCATTATTACTGGACAGCCATGTTTCACCACATAAATGTTTATAAATCCACATGATGTATGTGTGTGAGAGAGAGAGAAAACACATGCACGCACGCATGCATGCACACACACAAACTAAGATATGACTGTCAACAATTATATTATTGCTGACAGTCATATCCCCAGTATGGTCTAGAACAGGGGTCTCCAAACTACGTCCCGTGGGTTAGATGCAGCCCGCGATATGATTTTATCTGGCCTGCCAATTGGACTAATTTTTCAATAAGAATCCGCAAAAAAAAAACAAGGGGTGTTAATAGATTGCAAATGCATTAATTAAAATTGTGTTCAAAATATATACCCGAATAGCAAAAAGTAACTGTAATCCAAGTTGCAGTCTTTCTGACTGTAAAAGGTCGGTTAAAATGGACTAACGAAGAAAAAAAATTTTAAAGAATTCAAAACAAAATAAAAAAGTTACATCCGAATAAACTTTTTTATCAACAAAAAAAATTTATGTCGCACGAAATAAGAACACTTAAAAAAGTCAGTAAAAACACGGTTATAATGAACTAATGAGCAAAAAACGAAATAAAAACAAAATTTCCCAATCTGTATTCATTGACAAAAAACTCAAAGTTATACGAAATTAAAAAAAAGTTCCATGTAAATTGTCAGTGTATATTCAGTTGAAAAACTAACGACTAGCAAAAATTTAAACAAATTGTTTCCCGAATGGAAAAAAATGAATTTGACTATTTCAAAAAAAAAAAAAAAAAGGAAACTTGATCGATTTTTATAAATTTTTGAACTCTGAGCAGTTCCCAAATTTGAAGAAATTTGCTTGTAAATTTCTCTCTATTTTTGGGACAACATATCTTTGCGAAACAAACTTTTTCCCGAATGAAATATATCAAGTCAAAATACAGGGCAAATTTATCTGATGAACATTTGAAATCGCTACTTGTAATTAGCACTTCAAAATTTGACTTGAGTTTAATAAGATTTTAAAAACACAAACACAGTTACATCATTCACATTAATGGTTTTATAATTTGTGATAATAATACGAGAATTTGCTGATAGTGTTCATTGTCATTAATATACAATAATTTAATCTCACATACTCTGTAATCAGTTTTTATCTGCTTTCAATAAAACTCATATATCTAGTTCTAGAGTTTTTTATTACTATGGCCTGCTGAACAGTGCTGAAGTACCCAATGTGGCCCTCATGGCAAAAAGTTTGGAGACCACTGGTGTAGAATATTTCTAATTCGAAATATGAAAGTGATTACCAGCTAATTTTATTCAGATAAAGAGCATAACATTGAAAACAAAACGTGTATGAAGGTTCTAAACAGAATTAAAGATGAACAGCTTTCACATGTTCATTTGAATGTGAACCACACATTCAAATACACCTTAAAAACCAAGTGGCAAAATTTGATGCAAAAATTGGCAAACTCAGCTAGAGAACCTCTTTTTTTTTAATGGTAAAGTTGTATGCAAGGATATAAAAATAAGCACCTTATGCAGGGAAGTCAAAGAAGCAATTCCCCCCCCCCCCCCCAAAATCATATGGAAAGTTTCTGGCTTCCAATCAACAAATACTCTTCAGAAATACAGACAAAAACAAGTAAGAAAATTAAGTTAGATGCAAAGGTAACAAAAAAATAGGAAGATTTTGGAAAAAATATAAAAGAAAATATTTTTCTGGCTTCCAATCAGCAAATACTCTTCAGAAATACAGACAAAAACAAGTAAGAAAATTAAGTTAGATGCAAAAGTAACAAAAAAATAGGAAGATTTTGGAAAAAATATAAAAGAAAATATTTTTCTGGCTTCCAATCAGCAAATACTCTTCAGAAATACAGACAAAAACAAGTAAGAAAATTAAGTTAGATGCAAAAGTAACAAAAAAATAGGAAGATTTTGAAAAAAATATAAAAGAAAAATATTACATAAAATGCAAAATATTTGGAAGACTACTAACTCAGCTAAAGAACCTCTTTTTTTTTTTTAATGGTAAAGTTGTACGCAAGGATATAAAAGTAAGCACCCTATGCAGGGAAGTCAAAGAAGCAACCCCCCCCCCCCCAAATCATATGGAAAGTTTCTGGCTTCCAATCAACAAATACTCTTCAGAAATACAGACAAAAACAAGTAAGAAAATTAAGTTAGATGCAAAGGTAACAAAAAAATAGGAAGATTTTGGAAAAAATATAAAAGAAAATATTTTTCTGGCTTCCAATCAGCAAATACTCTTCAGAAATACAGACAAAAACAAGTAAGAAAATTAAGTTAGATGCAAAAGTAACAAAAAAATAGGAAGATTTTGAAAAAAATATAAAAGAAAAATATTACATAAAATGCAAAATATTTGGAAGACTACTAACTCAGCTAAAGAACCTCTTTTTTTTTTTAATGGTAAAGTTGTACGCAAGGATATAAAAGTAAGCACCCTATGCAGGGAAGTAAAAGAAGCAACCCCCCCCCCCCAAATCATATGGAAAGTTTCTGGCTTCCAATCAGGCAAATACTCTTCAGCAATACAGACCAAAACAAGTAAAAAAATTAAGTTAGATGCAAAAGTAACAAAAAAATAAGAAGATTTTGGAAAAAATATAAAAGAAAAATATTATCATAAAATGGCAAAATATTTGGAAGACTACTAAGAAATCTTAAAAGTGGTTCTGTTACTGTCTCCCATGAGGTAGCCAGTAAGAGAACTGGAATTACTGAATATTTGGACTACTGATCGCAATAATCAGATTGCTTACCTCAGTTGAATCATTCTGTTAACTACAGATCATCTACCATAACTTAATCATTACTTAACTGTTCAGCAGTAGCTAGGTGAGAAGAAAATGAAGAAAATATTACTGGCTGATTTACAATGTTGTATATCTGCAAGTGCCTTTTGTTCCTATAAGGGAGTAGGCATGGCCAGTTTATTCCCTATCTAACTTTTGCAGTCTGAGAGGCAATCAAATTACACAGCCAATCAGAGATAGCTGGCCCAAAACTATCACTAATTTTAAATGGCATCTTGTGAAGACAGTACAGCAGGCAAGTGCTGCCACCTCATGGTCACTAACACAATACATTATTGTCTGAAACAGTGTGGGCTCTACGATCAATTTTCTTAGGTTTACAGGATGAAAAACTGAAGTTTCTGGGAGGAAAAAACTTGCTCATGTCAAAGACTGATTAACTTGGGAACGAAAAAAGGGTTAAAAAATTCTTCTAGTTGCCAACTACAATTGAACTGAGAATGCTCTTTCTTTGGACAGCCTGCACTATGGATAAAAAGCCACTTCCACAGGGCTGCACAGGCCACAATGTTGTATAATACTGTGAAAATCTCAAAATAAAACAATATTTCTTTATTTGGATTAATCTAAATTAGTGCCAAGGCAATTAAAGCCATGAAGTGAGAATATTGTGTGTGTAAGTGTGTTCACTAGCTAGTCAAAGAGAAGAACTCAAGTTTCCAGGGAGATAAAAAAAAAAGTTCTCACCTCTGTATGTGAGTGGCTAATCATATTTGGTAAAAACGACATTTTAGTTGAGAATACTTGTGGCTAAGATCCTATGCCAAAATTAACAGTTATGATAATTTTGTATTTATTTAATGATAACAAAAAATAGCAAAGCTTATTAGGGTTTACAGGAAGCCAAGTTACTTGGTTGTGACAGTGCATCAAGCCTAACACGAAAAGGGAAATTGAGATAATGAGATGAGAATCTTATTTCAAATATTGATGCATGAGAGCGCCTCCGTGGTGCATTTACAGGAAGCCAAGTTACTTGGTTGTGACAGTGCATCAAGCCTAACACGAAAAGGGAAATTGAGATAATGAGATGAGCATCTTATTTCAAATATTGATGCATGAGAGCGCCTCCGTGGTGCAATTGGAAGAATGATGGTACGTTGCGCCTTCGATTGGAAAAGGCCTAAGTTCAATTCTCGTCATGACGGGAGGAATCTTTATATGGTCTTTTTCAATTGAAGGTGAGTTAGCCGATCTCATATGGAGGTAGCAGGGTTTTTCCTCCTGGAAACTCAGGTTTTTCATCCAGCATACAGACATATCGGCCCTTTAGAACAAACGCAATTTACAGACAAAAATACTAGCTGTGGTGGTGGTTGTGGGCAGTAGATGGCGTTGATGTAGTGGACATGGAGTGTTGTATAGTAGGTGTCCTCCCGCGATGAGTCTTCGGACTCCTTGGAGGTGTCACAAATAATAATAATAATAATAATAAATCTTTCCTGGAACTATTTCTTAACTTTCTGAGTCCATGCAGAGTACCAAGTTTTCTATCTCTGGATGAGCAAATCAATATTTTCTCCAGATTTTGCCATACAATATCTAAGATTTGGTTGCTATTTTCAACTCGTATTTCCTTTGCACTTTTCCGTATAATATTTGTTGGAATCTATAGGTCACATTCAAGACTTATTCAACTTTGACTATTTTAAGAATTTTTAGAACATATTTCTTGTTTCAATGGGATAATCATCTTTATCCTTGTCAACAACAGATTGTGATCTCTTCCTCTTTCAAATCCTCTGCACACTCTCAAACTGTGAAAACATCACTATCAATAAGGTGATACTGATAGATGTTCAACTATTAATTGTCATTGTCACTTCTGTATATCAAAACACTGTGCTACCTTCTACTTTTTTTGACACACAAGAAAAATCTACATAATTTTCACTCTCCATATAAATGTATGCAATTTTTTATGCTGAAATGTGGTATCAGTATTATCTAGTGTATGTTCCAAGCAGAAATGTAGCCTGTATTTACCATAATTATTAGCTTACTGTAAATTTTTCCAGCATTCATATATGTCCAGCATTCATTTCCCATTCTGCTGTTCAGGTCTCTAACAAGAACTAGCTTTTCCTTCTCTTTAAATCAGTTATCATCTGTAATGAATTAAAAAATTCCTTGTTATTCCTTCTGCAGGACCATAAGCTCAAACAAGTCCAATTTCCTATTTTGAAAGAGTAAATTTCTTATTCTGAAATCTGCACACACATCGCTGTACTTGAAATGGACTTCGTTCAAAAAGTTCACTGTGCGAGATGAATACTGTATTTATTATACTGGAACCTTCTGTGATGAGACCATAAGCACAAACAAGTGTCATTGTCCAATTTCTCATTTTGAAATTTGCACACATTACTCGAAATGATTTCCATTCGAGAAGTACAATTTCACGTTTCATGTCAATACCATAGCTATATTCTCCTTTCCCTGAAACACTGATCTTTGGCACTTGAATAAATTGTCTTATTACTTATAAGGATCACAACTGTTTTAGTCTTCTTAGTCTCCATAACACCAATTATGCAGAAATAACTTATCATTGATTTACAAAATACATATCATAAAGAACAAATGTAAGATCAATAAAATTATAAAAACGTTTCGCACATGGATGCAAAAGTAATATGCAATCTAACATCTCACATTCATATCAGGACTCAAATGTTGAAAGACAGTTTGTTGCATATGATTTAAATGTCATTCATTTATAATGAAATGTTAGTCATTACTGTAATAGGTAAATAAAAGAAAAAATTTCAAGATTTACCAAAATCAATACAATATTTTCTAGTGAAATCTTGAATTTTTCTAATAGATACTGACGATCCTGATATGGAAGTCGAGGTACTTGTCTTCTTATAACATCTATATTTACAATATGTGGAACTTCTTGTGGGTTTATATTATCTGTATCATCACACAGCAGGAGAGGTGGAAGGTTGGGCTCTGGCATATACCTGTAATCTTGAAAGACCTCTTTATCTCTAAGGGAAATTGTGTACCTGGAAAAAATTACTATAATGTTATTGATTATTATATACTAATCCCTCCCATCAATTTCCTGATACATACTCTCAAGAGGTGCACAGGGTATTAGTATTATGCTACATTTTTTTAAAATATATATATGTGTGTGTGTGTGTAACTTCCATCTATGAAAGATTACTGCAAACCTATATAACATTTGTACCATGGGTGGGCAGGATTTTTTTTTCTATTTTTATTAATTTTATATATATTTCATATTTTTATTTATTTTTTACCTGGTTCTGGCAAGGCTGCTCTACAGACCAAACAGAATTTTTTCAAGCCATTTCAGGCCTCCAATAAATGGGGTGGTAGTCTCACACCAGGCAATGAAATTCATTTCTCACCTAAAGACAATTACAAACATCATGCTCATGGCAGGATTTGAACCTGCAGCCTGGTGTGAGAGAGGATACATTAACTACTAGGCCAGCATGATTAGGTGTACAATATTACTAATTTCCTGTCAGTTTTTCTCCAAATATCAAATATATGTCAGGACTCTAATGCTGACAAATCATATATTTCAGTCTTCTAAGACACTAACTCATCACAGTTCCAGTTCTCACTTTTGTGAATCTTTCTCTTGCTCTATTTTCTTTTTCTAAACTTTTATGTATTTTAACCCTTTTTTTTTTTTTTTTCTATTATCGTCGAGCATGAGACAACTGCTCAGCTTACTGGAAGTCTGAACTGGCTTGAAAACAGTTCCACATTTAGTCTCTAGAGCAAGGTTTCCAGATTATGAAAAAAAATAATAATAATGGGTATACAAAGAATATATAAAATTAATAAAAATAGAAAAAATCATTAGCACACCTAGAGTACTAATGTAGTATAGTAATTCTTGTACGTAAGCTTATAAGGTGGCTTACATATCAAGTTCCTTGCAATTGTAAACTATCTTACTGCAGCCAAACAGGAAGGAAAGCCAATATTAGGATATCTGAACATGAGGTTTTCCACTAATACAGCCATTTAGTGTAATGTTTTCATAATTTGTAACTTAATATTTATATTATATTGTTTATTATGTTACTTTTTTAACTCAATGTATTTCCCCTCTTACTTTGTTATTTTCATGGTTGCTTGAGATAGTACAAAATGCCTATATGCTCTAATCTCTAACTCATGTATAATACTATTATTTAACTTTAGTCCTTTCGTAATTTACTTAGCTTACTCCCCACTTTTAATGCTCTCACACGTGCTAGTATCATAGACTGAGGAAAAGATTAAGGATTTTGGCCGGGGCAAAATCCTTAATCTACGTTGCTATAATTCAAATGTATTAATCTTTAAAAATTTATTTTTGTTAACGACTGTGCCATTAAGGATCGTGTAAAAGAATTTTCTATCTTTCCTTTACATACAAGAGAATATTTTAGATAAGGACTTATATTAACTCTTAAATCAATTTTATCTCAAGCAACTTTGAATTTCTAAGTCATGGCTTTTACTTTACTTAGGTCAACACTGGTTTGGTTAATTTTTTTATGAGACAGTGCATTGGCTAACAAAGATCAGGCAAGCTATTAACAAAACCAAACATGTTTATTTTTAACTTAGACAATTTATATACAAAAGAAATGGGACATATCACATGCCTGATTCTTCACACATTCATTAAAACAATTCACTTAAAGCATTAGACAAAGAAATTATTTACACTCAACTTATTAGACACGTGGATAGATTTTTGCATACTCAACCTTACTCTCTATCTTAATAAATAAGGCACAATTATACTCAACGTGTGCTAAGCATTAGGACAAGCAAAATTCAAGATTACAATATCCTATTACACATTCAAACTGACTTTTGGCTTTCTGACCTCTTTAACACATTATGCCATTAGTTAAACAGAATCAACATCTATCGTCTGTACTCACAATCTAGGCTATTAACATAAAGCAATCTACTTACAAGCTCACTATATCATTGTACAATCCTGAATCCAAAAGGGTTAAGGGTGAATTCCGCTGGTTCCTTTCTTAAACTTGCGATCAGCTGTGGTCGGGCACTATCCGATGGTAGTCGTCTGGCGACTACCATCGGATAGTGGTAGTCACCAGACGACTCCCTTTCCTCCCTTGTAACAGTACTGCATTTCTTCAGTGATTTCAAGAACTGGTTACAGCTGCGACAAATCGACATGCACGCATGGATCGGTACATTCATCAAAGAATTTTACAGAAGGATATCTTGAAATACAGCCTTTTCTGCCAATGAACTCCCCATGATCTGCAGAACTACTGCTCGCGAGACCCCGACTCTTCCCATCCTCGAAAAGCTTGCCACAGGAACAAAAAAATAAGAGAGAGAGAGCTTTTGCCCCTCAATCTCCACCTTTTATATCATTTGCTGTCCCTTGGCCTTCCTTCCAAAACTTCCTGGATTTACTGGAAGCGCCCTTATCATCCACACTTATGTTACGTTTTGGCAGCAAAACTCGTATAATACGGTGACCTTTGAGACTGTTGTTGACTTTCAGTTTACTAGCCTAATCATGTCTGATCTTTTTAGTTACAATTGCTTGTGATTCTACATTCAGTTATTTTAACATTATATTACAAAATTTATTATTTTGCAGTAGATTATATACACTTTTCAATTATAAGTATTCTACGCCCATGTAAAATCGATATAGGTAAACATATTTATATTTTTCATCACAAGAGATTTTACATCAGAACTTGCTGACCATGCTTTGGACACCCACCAGAGGATACGCTGGAAGAAGGACACTCTATTACACTACAGCAAACACAAATATGAAAGATGTTTATCAAATCTGCCTCAGCTTTGAAAAACTTTCCAAACTTCAACAAATTTGGGTGCATGAGACTGCCCCAAATTTGGGAAGCATACATTTTAAGAACATCAGTCCAATGGCCAAGACAACCCAATTTAGGACTCTAGGCCTGGTTTCTGTTAACTTTATTCAGCCTCCTTTGCTCAGTGTTAGTGCCTGTGTGCATATATCATTGCAAAAAACAATGATATGTGCACATTGTTTTTTGTGATCCCTGATGATAGCAATGTAATGTTGCCAAAATATAGGAAAGTATTAATTAAAGTTTTTTTTATAATTAATACTGTAGTATACGTTGCCATGTCCTGAAAAAATTAAAAACTAATGTAGTATAGGTTACAACCTTTTGTGGGTGGGAGACATAAAAATGTATGTTTATGGCAACCAAGTCTGAAATATCAATGTACTGTAATAATTAACATTATTACAGTACAATGTCTCTGTACTGTAATAATTAATATTATTACAATACAATGTCTCTGTAATGCAGGCACTGCATAGGAAATGTGCAATATTTGACCCCTGCAGTCAAATATATGCATCACAGAACCTTGCATATCCACTTCACCAACATCTGTGGCCTAAACTCTGAACTTAAAAGTGTCCACTACCACCTTCAGTCTACCAAATCCCACCTACTCTTCCTGACAGAAACTCAAATCTCACCTCCCCTGTACTATTTATAGCAACCTTCCAAACTACACACTCAAACATCCTTTCGACCGAAGGGTGGCGTCATACAACCAATCTGAAATACCTTGCCAGAGAGCACCCAACCTAGAATCACCCAACTCTGATCTTTGGTTGAAAATATCCCTTCCCCATTCAGTCAAATTCATCTGCTGTCTCTATCACTCCCCTAATGCAACCAACCACTTTGAGCTCTTTAATTTCCTCTCCTTAAAAATTGATTTTCTCTAGTCCCACTTTCCCAACAGTGAAATCATCCTCCTAGGAGATTTTAATGTCCACAATACCAACTGGCTTTCCTCCTCCAGTTGTAGAGGAGGAAAGCCAGTTGATAGCATCATCTCTTGTAGGCAGAGATGCTGAAACATTTGCCATCATTAATGACCTTACACAACTTGTTCAGATGCCAACAGAATACCATATAACCCAAACCACTCCCCCAAACATCCTAGATCTCTTCCTCACCAATAACTCTTCCAAATATACAGTGAATGTAGTGGGCCCTCTAGGTAATTCCGACACAATCTAATTCTCATCCCCCCCCCCATGCAACAATGCTTACACAGCCGCTCTCATACAAGAGTAGTTTGGCATTATAGCAGTGCTAAGTGGGACAGCCTCGGCGACTTCAATGCCTCATTCCCGTGGTTGGACTATTGCAGTCTTCCAATCCAAACATATGCACTAAACTTATCACCAAAGTAATCCTGACATGATCCCCTTGTTGATCCCCAACAAGGATCAACTTTTCCTATTTCATTATGTCAGTTGCTTTTTCTAAAGCCTCAAAAAATTCCTCCACTTCTATCTTAATAGAACCTTCTGTGGGACCATAGGCATCAATAAGTCTCATTGTCCAATTACCCATTCTGATATTTGCCCACATCACTCTACTTGAGACTGCCTGCCATTCAAGAAGATTAACCTCATATTTAGTGTTGAATACAATGGCTACTCCTTCTTTTCCTTGATTGTCATTGCCTGAATATAACATTTTGTATTCATTGCACAGAAAGATCTCACCTGTTTTTGTCTTTTTTGTTTCAGTCACCCCTATTATGTCGATCTGGTACTTATCCAATTCCCCGAATTATTAGTAAATTTGAATTTACTAATAATTCAAATTTACTTTTGAATAGCACTGTGACTGTAGAAAGTTTCAGTTAGGACTTTTCAGTAGTTTGTTAGAGTGAGCAAGTTTATTTAAAGGCTTAATATAGTGAGAGCAGATGCATAAATAAAAAATAAAAATAAAATAAAGTCTTACTTTTTATCTGAATCATATTTTCTCGTTTCATTTATTACTTGTGAACCATTTTCTAATAATTCAATCTGCCGATTTATTTCATAATCTGAAAATGAAAACAAATATAAAATATAAAATACAGATAAAAATATGTAACACAGATCATGCAGACAAACAAAATTTCTTAGCACCTGAATGGGAAACAAATTTTTATATATATATAATCTGGGTGTTTAAGACAAACTTAAAAAAAACCCAAAAGAATCAATAACTAACTCTTATTTAGAAGTATTGGTTAAGTGTTAATAAACTATTTAATCACCAACTAGTTTCACTGGCTATTGCTGTCAGCATCTTCAGGGTACAAATAAGACAGGCAAAGTAAATTACAAGCTAGATATTATCTGACAATTCTAATTCTCTACAACCAACCACATTCCAGTATTTGTAGGTTTTCTATAAACAGATAAGATGATACTGTTATTTTCTTGTTTCTTTATTATGATGTCCAGGAATGGAAGTTATTTGTCCTTTTCAAGTTTGAGTGTGAATTTGATAGTATGGTGGAACGAATTGATTTTGTTTAGGCAATCCAATAGCTCTTCCTTTTTGTGGTTCCATATGATAAAGATGTCATCTACATATCTAAACCATGCTGTAGGTTTTGGGTTAATCTGAGATAAGATTTTAGTTTCAAGATCTTCCATAAATAGGTCAGCACAAGAGGGTGAGAGGGGACTACCCACGGCCAATCTGGTTAATTGTTTGTAAATGTTTTTCTTCCATATGAAATAGTTAGAAGTTAAACAGCGACTAAACAACGAAGTGATGACTTCAACTACTGAAATGTTGGTAAACAGGGAAGTAACATCAAGGCTAGCAAGTATATCATCTTCAGAGATAGGGATTTTTTAATTTTTCTAAAATGTTGAGAGTTTTTAATATAAGTATCTGAGTTATGGATGTGTTGTTGTAGAATTTTGGCTAGATGTTTAGACAGTAAATAAGTTGGAGAATTGTTTCCATTTACAATGGGCAGTAATGGGGAGCCATCCTTGTGCACTTTTGGAATGCCGTACAGTCTAGGAGTTAGAGGATGCATAGATTTTAACTTTTTAATTAAATCTGTAGGCCAGTTTGTCAAATTTTTGCCAGGATGACAAACTGGCCTACAGATTTCATTAAAAAGTTAAAATCTATGCATCCCCTAACTCCTAGACTGTACAGCATTCCAAAAGTGCACAAGGATGGCTCCCCAGGATGACATCTATACATCCTCTTACTCCTAAACTGTACGGCAAAATTAAAGATGCCGGACTTGATGTTGTATGAGTGCAAATTTTGAAGTGTCCTGGCTCCTCTTCTTTGGGATCGTTTTCGTTCTCCAAGACAACCATAACCTCTTCAAGAAACTTCTTCTTATACAACCTCTTGCAGGCAACAATGACTCCCTGGTCTATCTATAGGCTGTAAAATGGTGTTTGGAGGAAGGAAGATACATTTTATTCTTCCATTCTTACTAACCAACTTCTCAGCATTAGGATGGGCTGATGCATTATCAAGAAGTAAAACAGCTTTTATATCTTTAGGAGAGATTTTCAGGACCTCTTCTTGGTAGTTTTGCACTCCAGGTATGAAGTGATTGAAAAATCGGAAAAAAGTCACTTGTAAACCAGACATTCCTTGAGCTGGAATAGATGGCAGGAAACTGGCTCACAGCATTCTTCAAAATGCGACGCTTTTGTGCTCTTCTGACTACCATCGGCATTAAAGTAGGGCTTTAATGTACTCCTTATTTGCAGCAAGGCGTGCTAATCTGATATTTGTTTGCAAGGTATTTTCAGGAACAGCACAATAGAACAGGCCAGTCTCATCTGTACTGTAAACTTGAGACAAAATAAGACCCTCAGATTCAATGACTTCATTGATGTATTTTCTGAAGGGCTCAACTTGTTCAATATCAGCGCTCGGTGCTTCACCACATGTTTGCCTGTTTGTAGTGCCATGGCGTTTACGAAAGCACCAAAGCCATCCATCACTCACCTGTAACTGTATGCCCATGTGCTGTGCCAGTTTTTCAGCAGCTGACCTTAGTTCAACACCACGAACAACAACACTACTAGACCGCTGCTGAACAAACCACTTGTAAACTCCTCCTTCTAAATTCCTATGCTTGGCCAACTTCACATTTCTTATCTGCCACAGTGAAACCAATTTTGGAGCTCTCAACACTATATTTAGCAAAAACTGAATAAGTTTATCTTTATTCTTGCATATGTTCTAAACTGTTTGGTTTTTCACCCTGTAAAGTTCACAAACATGAGCAACAGATGCACCACTTTCCAACTTACTTATTAACTCAAGCTTCTGTGCTATCGTCAAGTTTACTCGTTTTCTTTTAACCCCAGATATATTACCTGATATTAATAATGATTAACGGTTTAACTAAAAATTACTCTGGCAACAGCCTAAACACCACGTGTTTTGCGCTTCCAATGCTACTGATGCTATGCTACCGAACCAAAGCAAACGCACACAAGTGAACTATTATGAGTATGCACAAAATATCACAAATATATGTGAATGTATCCGAGGACGCAATTTATAAAAACTGCTGATTGCTTCCGATTAACCATCATATTATTTATTTTTTATCAATTATTTCATTATCTTTAATTATTTGTCAAGTTATGTCCATTAAATCCAAAGTCCAGTGAATTGAGGTCCGTTAAATCAAGAGTTTACTGTATATATGAAATATATTTCTATTCATATTCATATAATTTATATGAAAATATAAATTATATATATATATAATTTTAAACCATTTAGCAGAAATTGAATATATAAGACAAACTCAAAAAAACCAAAACAATCTTTGATTCTTCTTGTTACAAGAGGAATAATCTTAATATGGGTTTTTTCAATTGGTGAGTTAGCCGATCTCATACAGAGGTAACAGTTTTTTCTCCCAGAAACTGGTTTATCATCCTGCATACAGACAAATCAACCTCAAAGAACATATGCAATTTACAGACAAAAAATGCTAGTGGTGGAAGTGGGCAGTAAATGGCATCGGTGATGGTAGTGGCAGTTTGCTATAGTTGATAGATTAAGTATGTAGATGGAGAGATGTAAAGTATATGCCCTCCCTTGATGAGTCTTTGATTCCTTGGAGGTGTCACATAATAATAATAATATAATATAATTCAGATCTTTTCAACAAAATGGCAAATGTCACACAATGCTCTTGCAATTGAGCTATAATAAATAATAAAAGTATCTAAAAAAGTTTAAAGCAGTTCTTTTGGTTGCTTACCTTAGTTTTAAAATATGAATAATGTTTATGGATCTGAGAGCTGGGTCAGAAGTAAAACACTTGACCAAAGACTAGAGACCGCAGATATGAGAGTCCTGAGAAAGATTAGAGGCGTGAACAGATGGCATCAATGGCAATATCATATTAAAAATGAGGATATTAGGAAAGAACTTGACATTGTCAGCATCCAGGAATGCGTTAGCAGAGCTAATCTCAGATGGTATGGTCACCTAAATAGAATGGGAGAGGAAAGATTAGCAAAACAAGTGTTCTCTGCCAGGTTGACAGGAAAACGACCCAGAGGAAGACCAAGATATAGGTGGATTGATACGGTACAAAGTGCCTTAGACGATAGAAATATAAGATCTGATAATGTTGGAGTCTTGACAAGTAACAGACTGATTTGGAGGAAAATTGTAGATAGGAAGTTAGTAATGATGTAATTTTTTCATGTAGTACTGTCATATCCTGTACACCCCTTGAGGGTACATGGCAGGAATTTGATGATGAAGATGATGATGAGTTTGATAAGCATATTAATTAATCAAATCAATGAACTTTATGGATTCAAACTGTTTTTAATAAATTCTCATGAAAAATCAATTTAATCTAAATTCAGCTAATTTACTCTAAATTTGAAATAATACTGATATAATGTAGTAATAAGGCCTAAATGTTAGATGGATAGGGCAAATATAAATTTTACACAGAGTAATTATATTATATATATTAATTAGCATAATCACAAATTAAATTGTTATTTTAATATAATACCAATATATCCTGATAATTAAATATTTTAGAGGTGATTGACTTTTTCTAAATACAAAATTTGTCTAGTAGAAAAATCATACAAAAATACAAAACTTCGAAAGCAATTAATCTGTGCAAAAAAAAGTTAACAAAGCCTAACTTAAAAATCACCAAAAAAATGATTTACACTCAAATATCAACTGCACAAGTTGATAATTGAATGTAACAGTATGGTGAAAAATTGTAAGTTCCATTCCAAGATTTTCTGTTAAATACAATTGAACTTGGCTATAATGAGCACACCAGGAGAATGACAAGGTTCCTCATTATAACCATTACTCACTATATCAATGCCATTAAATTTACCGCTTATTTTTTAAATTCTCAATAACTCGATAAAAAAAACAGATAAAAAATGGTTTAGTAAATTTTTCTGCTCAAGTCTTCAAGATCAGGCCATCTATTGAGAATCATGCACTTCCTTGTGTAGTGAACATGATATTTGTAAGCTTGCATTTTTTAAATATTTTTTTTTGTCTCAGTTATTTTGTTTTCCAGTACTAATATGTAATCATCTTTATTCTTCGGCGATTGTTGATACTGTTAAAGAAGACATAGGAATCTTTTTACACACTCCAAAATTTTTTTGTATCACATTCTAACTCACGAATAATTTCAACTTTTTCGCAAACCAAAAGGCATGTTTCCAATGGAAGGATTCGTTTTTAATGGATTTTGCAGTCATGATAGTTTTTGGGTAAAGCAAGGGAGGAGGGCTTGAGGGGAAATGCTACGTCATTTTAAGCTATACAGATTATAATAAAAAAATGATCACCCTTCTTAAAGACAGATCCACCTACTAAATTACGACACCACCTACCCACACACACAGATCACACCCATCCATAGACTGATAAAAAATGTCACTTCCTGACCAGTAGATGTGACTAACAAACTAAAACCCTAGATGTTCTATGAATTGGATTCTGTGAATGATATTTTCAATAGTGGAAAGCAGCAGATGTACACTGATTTGCCTCACATGCTGTTATTTTATCTTTTAAGGTTGCTAAATCAGGAACACGTCCTTCATACAACATGCGTTTCAGATGGCCCACAACCAAAAGTCACAGGGGTTGGGATTAGGCAAACGAGGTGGCTATGCTGTGAGAAATGCATAACTAATCACTCCGTATTCTGTAATGTGTTTTTTTGTAACATTTGCTGTATCAGCAATCCAATGTGAGGTGGTGCTCCATCCTGCATGAATATTGTAAAGTTAAGGCATCTTCACTGCTGCAGTTGTGGAACAACAAAGTTTAGCAGCATCTCTCAATACCTAACAGCAAAGACAGTACAAGTCACTGGTCCTTGTTGAGTGAAGTTCTTCAAAAAAGTACAGAACGATAATAAATGATGAAATGAAACCACACTGCACTGTGACTTGTGGTGAGTGTAAAGGGGCCTGATGGAACACAAGAGTTATTTATAGTCTAAATGTGGTAATTGTGAGAGCTAACACTACTGTTCAGATAAAAATGTGCCTCATCACTCCACGAGATCTTCCATGGCCATGCATCATCCACCTCCATTCAAGCTAAGAACGTCAGGGCAAACTGCAGTGGAGTTTCTGCATCACTATGAAACAAAGTTTGAGTATGGGAGATCTTGTAGAGGAAAAGCCTCAGCATTTGACACAAGATTTTCACACAGTTGGGTATGGCATGTCCAGTTGCCTTGATAATGCCCAAGCACTGTTAGACCCTTGTGAATTATTCATTCCGTGTTCTATGACAGCAGTTGCAACTTCGTCAACTTGTTGAAGAATAATCTATTTGCACCCTTGTCCTGGCCTCACTGTTAAAGATCCACTATTTTCAAATCGTAAAATCATTTTTCTAAGATTTGTTATTGTCATTGGACCTTTTCTCCTATCCTTCAAATGCCGGAATTCTCGAAACAAGGCATTAGTGTTAATGTACTGTTAGTAAAGC
This sequence comes from Typopeltis vanoorti, assembly GCF_054136105.1. NCBI lineage: Eukaryota > Metazoa > Arthropoda > Arachnida > Uropygi > Thelyphonidae > Typopeltis > Typopeltis vanoorti. Next base: position 108,151,705 of record NC_143554.1, read on the forward strand.
TTGACTAGAAACACACATTCTGGTAAGAGATCCATAGCGCTTCAATCTTATCAAAATGATGCAAATCCATTCTGGTCTTCCTTATATCCACCAACTGACAAGTTGGTGGATAAGGAAAACCTACTAATAAACTCAATGTTTAGTGAGATTATGCAAATATCATGGCATTATAGTGCCAAAGTCCCCTGGCGGCAGAATTTTGTACTATTTTTTATCTTCTGTAAATAAAAATCCCATATATGTACCAGAGTGTACTACACCAAGTTTGGTTGAATTTCAAATACATTTTTCACTACAGGGCTCTGAACACCTCCTCTTTAATTATGACCATCCTGTATATTTTACACATAATAGATAAACCATACAAAGAAAATGGAAAATGCTATAATTAAAATTAAAAGCAGTGTGTCAAATAAAAAATGTGAGAGAAATAAAAGCTATACTTACCTACAGCTTTTGCAATAAAGCGCAAACTATTTATATTTTTAACTTCTGTTCTAATTCCCCATGGTTCTCCAGGTTTATTGACTGATACATTGGCATCTACTCTTAAAGCACCTTCTGAAAATTAAACCAAAATAACTTCTATTAAGTAAAATTTCACACACATGCACACACACACACACAGTATATTAAGATTAGAGTAAGTTGAAATTTAAGTTAGAAAAACTACTTTGTCAGAGTAGCTTGCACAAACACTAGAATTCTAAATTTTAAAAGCGAAGATAGGACACACTTCAAAAGTGAAGCACAGGTGCCTCACTTTTGAAGTGCATCCTGTCTTTCTTTTGATACAGAGACTCCAGGTTTTGGTACATTATTATTAGTTGTTTGTAAAACATTAAATTGAAAGAAAAGGGTTGAAGTTTAAAAAGAGATGGTGAAGATTATCATTTACATTTTAAGAAATATGATAGATAGATAGACAGAGAGAGATGAACTAATATACATAACATTTATGACTTATTATTTTGATTCATCTTTTGAATGTAGTTAACGGTCTACCTCCCTCAACGATGTCCATGTAATGTTGGTGAAATATATTTGAATTTTTGCATAAATTCTATATAATTTTTGTTATGCATAAGCCATGAAACTTGCTTTAATAATTTATTTAGTTGTTTACCTTGGTCACTAAGGCATATTCATGAGCACAAACATATTCATTAGGCATATGCATTCAGGAAGGCAAATGCTGACTTAGCACTTGTCTACAGGTGCAGGGATGGGATCTTACTGAAGGTCTCAAGTTGATGATGATAGTCTTCTAGACTTTTGGTAATATGAGACTTGTTTCTTTAGAATTTTTCAAAATCTAAACAAATATAGTTGCTTTGCATGTATTTGCATATGAAGTGATTTGTTCTCAAAGCCTAAACAATACAGCTTAAAGTTAGCAGCAAAGTTAGGGGGGGGGGCACTCTATTCCACACATCTAACTGTCTCTCTTACTACTTAATTCTCCTACTACAGTATTTTTTGTCTGTAAATTAAAGGTGTTCAGAAGACTGATTTGCCTGTATATAGGATGAATATTTATAATATTTATAATATTATTTAACACGTTCGCTGCCAACTACGAGTATACTCGTAGTTCGTATATGAGCTTCACAAGCCAACTACGAGTATACTCGTATGTCGATTTACCGACCTCCTATGCCAAACACGAGTTATCCCTTTGTATAATTACCTTAATTTGGACCCTTGGATTCTGAATAATGCGGAGAGCATGTCTGGGGGCTTGGTAGAAGAGAAATAATTTCAACTAAAATATAGTATATTGTGTATGTGCCTCAGATGCCAACTATGAGTATACTCGTAGTTCGTATATGAGCTTCACAAGCCAACTACGAGTATACTCGTATGTTGATTACCAACCTCGTATGCCAAGCGTGAGTTAATCCGTCGTATAACACGTAATTTGTATATCAATTTAAACTAGTAAAATCAATAAAAATAAAAACCAATCAATGAAATAAAAAAGCACTCAGTAAAATAAAAAAAAAACAATTTATTCAAATTAAGAATGGTACATTTTAAAACACTTTTCCACGCACAATGATGCTTTTTCCTGGCAAACAGACAATAATAACGTGTTTCGCGTCTACGTTTGTTTCTTGTACAGACACGGCATGGCTTTGTCGGTTGATTCTTTTTTCCTGTTGGTGGTAAAATTTCCAAATAATGAAAATCCCGATTCCTCCTGATATTCTCTGATGCTGTAAGTTCATCCATCCCAACAAAAATTGAGATAAATTTATCTCTAAATTTTAATGCAGACATTGCATTTCCAGTAATCATGTTATAAAATTTATGCGCATTTTGAATGTATACCTCAAAAATGCGTATTGCCAATTTCTTTGGCCATCTAATTGTCTTTCGTAAGGTGGAATAGTATGAAAGCATTTGATCAGAAAGATCGGTGCCTGACATACCCAAATTATAATCCCTTCTTCAGAAAAGAAAAGTTCAACTAACCTTTTGATACTGAAATTTCTAGTGTCAATTTTAAAACCTGCAGTTTCAACAAAGTCAAATTGTGGGGGCTCCTCTTCTGAATTTTCCCAATAAGTTGATGTTGATGCATTTGGCTGGTTGCTATCTTCATCTTCAAAAGTTTCTTCATCATCGGAGTCACCGCTAGAGTCGTCTGTAGGATCATCTTCGGAATCGGAACCAAATATTTCATGAAATTCATCATCGCTCATATTAGCATAAGCTTCCACTTCTATATCAGTAAGTTTTCTTTTACTGGTCATGGCGAAATTGAAGGTTCTTAGAGACTAGAAACTAAAACTGAACTAGATGCAATAAACACTGTCATCAGCGCATGAAATATATAGCTGGAAGTGATACGAGATTACTCGTAGTTGGCGTATGAAACAAAATTCTGTCTGATAAGCCGGCTACGAGATTACTCGTAGTGACCTTGAAGACGCGAAAAGCGCTTGGCGTGCGGGAATAAACTATGACTGAGTAGCGTGGCAGCGAACGTGTTAAATATATCCTGTTAACCTTGATTGCATTTACATCATCAAATTCCTGACATGTACCCTTGAGGGTACATTGTTGTGTCCCAATTTACAATTGTTAGGCTTTCAACTATCCTTACATGTGAAACTCTACTTGTCTTTATCCAAATCTTATCTATATACGAGATATCACCAAAATACAAATATTCAAGCTTCTAGTGTCCCTAAATATTTATTTTATACTGCGCCTTTCAGGACGTTTAGTTTAAGATATAAAATTCAAAAACAAGGAACAATTACCAAAATATGTCTGAGTGTGAAACTAATATGCAGTCATGACCTTTATCTCGTAACTTCGCAAATCCCCCCCACCCCCGGCATGCTTAGATTCGTGCATTGTTACAAGTGGTGCATTGAGCGGCAATCTCAGCAACTGTATTTTCAATGAACAAAAGTTTATTGAACTCTTAAACATGGTACAATTCATTCTTTATCAAAAATAAAACTCAATTCAATACTAAGAATATATAATACAAATTTTCACTAGCTAAACACAAGTATTAGGTTAAGATCCTACATGAGAATTGTGATCATATCGCCATAACAGATTCTATACATACAAACATGTATAATCCTAGAACTAGATGATCCATTGTCTAACCTCTTACTGGTTTGATCACACTATAATTCTGTATTTTCTAGGACATATATAATCAGTTCCTCTAATTTTCTCACTAAGACAATATGGATTAAAATTATCCTTTCGCTGAGCTAATACACACTTTTGACCTTTAAAACTCTCTTAATTAAAATACACTGTACATGCATAAATCTCTAGGCACATGAATACGTATTAATTAATAGTAACAAGCTCATTTTTATTCTAGTTTGACATGTACTAAAGTCCTAGTATAATTCTCATTAATCCTTTCAACTGTTCAGTAATTGAACAATGACTACAGTTACATATGATTTGAATTGACACGAGATTTTACATACCTTTTATGCTTGAGTCTTCTACACTGGTCTCTACCTCTTTCCGATATTTTACCTTCCTAGGACGAACTCTTCTATAACTTATCACTCCTAAGTTCCTTTGGCACTAAGATGGGCTTTCATAATCTTTACCTTATATTCTTCAATCAAGGACATATATAGGATCATCTATTCTATGGCTGCGAAATTTACCACGTGGGCACCGACTTCTTTATAGAATTTTCTTTCTCTCGTTATGATCACTGGACAATGAAACACGCTGACATTATCTTCTCTCTTTTTAACTAAACAGCATCCCTCATTTCTTACAATAGGAACACGGAATCGAAATTCCGCACACTTTATTTCCTTATTGTGTCGGACGGAGAAAACTCCTAACTCGTCACTCAGGAAAACCGCGTGAGACCTATACGAAGACTCGTGAAGAAAACTCTCAGGAAAAAAGCCTCGGGGGGGGGGGGGGTGTTCTTAACCCTTTTATACAATGACCTGGCACCTTCTTCAATTTCTTTTCTTCCCACCTTACTGGAGTCGATATCACTGCCCTATTAGAGTGGCGTTTTTCTGCCAAAACATCATGCGGTCCATGTGCACGCGACTGACATGTGACGAAGTCTCAATTCAGAAATTATGACCTTGAGCTTTGGTTTTTGTTTAAGCTAATCTCTATGTCATTTATACTACTAAATTAATCCCCTTTCCAAAATTTTCCAAGAATTAACTCGAATCTTTAATCTCTTATTTCAAGTGTAAAAACTAGCCTCTCACATACAAAATCCTATGACTAATCTTCTTTGCTTTACTTAACCTTATTTTATCATATTATCATACAACTGTAATAAAATTCCTTCTTTTTTTTTTTTTTTTTCAACAAACAATTTCAGCTATATTTTTCACTTGAATGCAAGCATATTTATCTTTCCTTTCATTTTTTGTATTCGTTACTTTCAAAGGATCTTAATGATATCTGCTTAGGGACAAACTTGCTTACTTAATTATCTATACAGGGTTTTTATTTCTTCTCTTGTTACATCATGATAACTGAAATTTTCACATTCTTAGGTTATCAGGGTGTAACAACATGTCAGGAATGATACTACTATATGAAAAATTTACATCATTACTAATTTCCTATATACAATTTTCCTCCAAATCAATCTGTTACCTGTCAAGACTCCAATATTACCCAACAAATAAAAAATTGAAACTTTTTACTGTATCAATCCACCTATATCTTGGTCTTCCTCTGGGTCTTTTTCCTGCCAACCTGGCAGAGAAAACTTGTTTTCTTCATTTCAACTTCTTTCATCTCCAATTCTGTTTAAGTGACCATACCACCTGAGATTAGCTCTACTAACACATTCCTGGATGCTAATAATGTAAAGTTCTTTCCTAATATCCTCGTTTTTAATATGATATCACCATTGATGCCATCGGTTCATACCTTTAAGCTTTCTCAGGACATTCATATCTGCGGTCTCTAGTATTTGGTCAAGTGTTTTATTTCTAACCCAGCTCTCATATCCATAAGTTAAAATTGGTTTGAACACTGTCTTGTATACTGCTAATTTAGTGTTTTGACTAATTTTTCTCTCATTCCATATAAATTTATTCAGTTGACTTCCTACCATACCAGCTTTGTTGATACTGTTGTCTCTTTTCATATTTAATTTACCATCTTCACACTAAAAATTGTACCAAGTAGCTGAAATGTTTTACTTGTTCTATAGGTTCTCCATTCAGAATGCAGTTGATATTTTAAATGCTTCTACCTATTTTCATCATCTTTGCTTGTTATTGCTGACTTTCATACCATATCTATTACAACAGTTATTCAATTTAGTCAGGAATCTTGCAGACTTGTAGCAGATTTATTTAGAAGTATAACATCATCTATATAAAGCAAAGAGCTGAAATTAACATCCCTAATTTTGATATCAGGTTTAATACCAATTTCCTTCATAATGTGATCCATATATTCATAATGAATAACAAAGGGGATATTGCGATCTTTGTTATATTCCCATGATTCCTCAACAATTTGTTGTAAAGTAAAAATCTGATCCTGACAGCCTCTATGTGGCCTGAATCCAGCTTGTTTCTTACCAAGCTTCTCTTCTACAATCCTTCTCAACTATTTCTCAAGTATACTTTTATAAATCTTACCAGGAACACTCAGTAGAGAAATACCTCTGTAATTCTCACATTCAATTTTATTTTCCATTTTATATATATGGGTACTATATGAGAGCTCTACTCCAATCATCTAGAATTCGTCCCTCTGTCCAGGCCTTTTGTATTTCCATTTACAAGCTATTTAATTAAATATTATAGAATATGTTATGTGTGAGTCTACTGTAAAACAGAATGACATATGCTAATTATAAACTAGAATAAACAGAAATTCCTTAAGAAATGAAGGTTTGTTGTAAAAGATTTTATTTTATTTTTTTTATGCAGCTTACTAATTATGAAATATAAATAGAACTCTGGGTAATATAGAATGCCATTTTACACACAAAACGGTAGTCAATATTGCTCGAAGTTCCTCTATCTATTATATAGTTGTTTTAATGCAAGTAAAAAAAATACATATATGAAAATATCTATTTATTTATATAAAATATCTAGCCTGGTTGATAAAATGGACAACAAGGTGACCAATATCTTCAGGTTGTAGATTATTTTGAGACAACCACCATATTTATTGGAGGCCTTAAGTTTGTAAAAAAAAAAGACTGGCATCCAGCAGGAATATCACGATGATCTAGCCTTAGTTTACCAATAAGTGGTATTCACATATTAAAAAAAAAAAAAAAAAACAGATTGAATTTTGTGTTGTGTTCAAACTAGAAATTAAAATAAATAAACTGAAAAGCACACAAATAAATATACTCAACTATACTTAGTGTATTATTGAATATATTGCCATCCCTTCGGAGGATATCACATATTCTGTGGAACATTTCCAGCTATTTTAATTCAACAATCAGCTATCATTCAGTTGACTGTTGAACTAAAATTCACACAGTCAGTTGTCATTTTATGTGAGAAATGACAACTGGCTCTTGAAAGTTATGACTTGGATATTAACCTTTAAAAAGGTCTAAACTGTTTTAGATAAAAATAGAGGAAAATACTTGTTAAATGATAAACAGGGTAGCACAGTATGACTAAATTTGTATTCATATTAAAAATTTTAAATATTTCAAAAGAAATAAACAAAGTTTGTAAAAGCTATACTTTGTAGGTGGGAGAAAGAATTCACTTCAGATTAAATAGGATTATGGAATTATTTGTGATTCAATTACAGAGAATTTACTGCATATATACTGAAATAAACTGGTACAGATCGATATTTATCAAAAATATTATGAGGGGACTTTAACTATGGAGATATAGACTGGAAGAAAGAAAGACAGCATGGCAGGAAGGAAATGCAATTTATAAACCTACTAAGAGATAATTACTCAAGGCAGCATGTGAGAGTATTGGACCTAATCACAGAATCTGAAGAGCTATTCATATCCAAGGTGACCAAATTCCCTCCGATTGGTGAAACTGACTATGCAGTCTTGACTTGGGAGATTGTACAACATGAGGAATATTCTGTCAAGAAGGGCATATATGGAACTTGAAGGCAGGTAATTATGACAAACTTAGAAAGAAACTTAAATCAGTGCCATGGCATAAAACACTGCAGGGTCATGTTAGCAGTGCATGGGATATAGTTAAGGGTCATCTAGAGCAATGCTTCCCAAACTTCTGGATGTCAGGCCCCCCCCCCTTTGCAAAAATTAAAATATTTCATGGCCCCCTCAAAAAAAAATCATAATAGAGAGATATATTATTATAATATTTATTGTATATTCAATACAAAACATACACACCGAATATTGCAAACATCAAATGCATATATTACATTTTTGGCCTCTTACCGTTTGGTTCTGAAGACGATGCGGGCTGTTCTGGATAAAATATGAAATACTGTCCATTTTTTTTTTTTTAGTCTGTTTCTGCTTCTTCTGATTGTTCGCAGGATTTTTTTTTTATATTATTTATCAGCCATTTATCCATCTCAGGGTTAAAATTTTTAACGCAGAATAGATCAAATAATAGTACCACTTACCGATACTGGCACACCACAGACTGATAACATGAAATTAGTGAATATTACCTGAATAAGGGAATCCCGGGACCAGGAACATTTTTCTCTTTTGTGACTTTTCTCCCTTTAAAGGCAGGTTATTAAAACGTGCATATGATTGGTGCGGAATTAACAAAAGATTCGCGCAACCGAACGATAAAAGCATAGCTGACAATTGAGTTGAAATGCTAACTCTCTTCAACCGAATTCCATATGTGAAACTGCCATAACATTCATTATATATATATATATATATATATATATATTAGTTTTAACACTTAAATTTTAACATGTTCGGTTGAATTTTTTTGGTGCCTTGGGAAATCGAACTCACACACACATCTAATTAATAACAATAGTTTTTAGTTAGATACCGTGTTTGCCCATGCAACATATGGTTTTGTTTCAGTCTATACAGTATAGTTTCTGTATGAGGGGACATGTGATTCATTAATTAGTGTGTTTTTATCCCAGTTGTATCTAATTGCACTATTTGTTGAGAAATATATTACACAGACTCCTCATACCTTATTCACTGGCCTAATAAAAGTACTTGTTTTTATTGCCTCTGCAGTAAAGTGGCTGTTAGGGAGGGGTTGTTTACCACTGCAAGCAAGTTACTATCTCTCCACATGAACTTGTTTAAGCTTTTTTTCATGTGTGAAGTATATGCGAAACTTTTATTGGTAACAGAAAACTAGCTCGGATGACAGTGATAATATAAAACGAGTTTTGATATGTATATAAAGTCAATATCAACAGTCCCTGATTACGAATGCATGATGAAAGGGACAGGAAGATTTGGAGCTTCCCTGGAGAGCATTCGAAGTAAATACAATTAACCACTGCTTTGAAATGAAACATGAATAAGCAATATTTACTAATACATCCACGTCTAGATTTCTGTGCTCAAGTCTGATCTCCTGCGTTTCTTGTGGATGAGGAAGCGGTGGAGAAGATTCAGAAGAGGTGACCAAGATGATGACTGGTCTGTGGAATGTTCCCCATGAAGAGAGATTAAGGGTGTGGATTGCAGAAGTTGGTTGATAGAGAAAAAGAGGGGATATGATAGAAACATTCCACAGATCTCCCGTGATGAGTCTTCAGACTACATGGAGGTGCTTGTACAATAACAATAATAATTACTAATTGTGGCGCTACTTATATAATCATCATTATCAATTTCCTAATATGTACTGTGAAAGGGTGCACAGGCTACCAAGACAGTACCACATAATTAAGTTTACATTATTATTAATCTCATATCAATAATCGTCCTATTTCTTGCCAGCACTCCAATATTGTTGTATCTAACATTCTGGTCTTCTAAGGCATTTCTGATGTATCAATCCATCTAATCTTAGTCTTCCTGTGGTTTTTCTTTTCTTTTCTTTTTTCCCTTTGCTATATTAGCAACACCGGTTTTGCTAACTTTTCTTCTATCCTTCTGTTAAAGTCAAACATTCTTGAATGCTAACAATGCAAAGTTCCTTCCTAATATCTACATTTTTAATATGACACTGCCATTGATGCTATTTGCTCCCTCCCCTAATTTTTCTCAGAACTCTCATTTCTGCAGACTCTAGTCTTTGATCGAGTGATTTAATTTTAATTCAACTCTCAGCTCCACAACTTAAAACTGGTTTGAACACTTTCTTGTATACTGCTAGTTTAGTGTTTTGGCTAATTTCCCTCTAATTCCATATAAATTTATTCAGCTGGATCCCCACCATAGTAGCCTTGGTTAATCTGTTAACTATTTCCATATTTAATTTACCATCTTCACTAAAATCTGTGCATAAATACCTGAAATATTTTATTTCTTCCATAGGTTCTCCATTGAGAATGCAGCTGAAATTCTCTACATGAACCTATTTTCATAGTTTTGGCTGATTTTCAAGCCAAATTTGTTACAACTATTATTCAATTTAGTTAGAGAATCCTGGAGACTTGCACTGGATGTGTTCAGGAGTATGTCATCATCTGAATAAAGTAAAGAACTACATCTGACATCTCCCACTCTAAGATCAGGTTTAATGCCACTTTCTTTCATAATGTGATAAGAATGGATGCACCCGTGTCTTACACCTGATTTTACATTAAACCATCTTATATTTCCTTCAATTCTTACAACTAAAATATAGGCTATGTATATTGCTCTGTATAATGTTACAATTATCCCATATAATTGTAACATTTTGAAAGGCTTTTCTCTGGGTGTCTTGTCATATGTATTTTTCAGATCTACAAAATTTAAGCACATATTCCTATGTTATATTTCCATGATTTCTCAACTATTTGTTGTAACTGAAAATGTGATCTTGACAATCTCTATTTGGCTTGCACCCAGCTTGTTCTTCTCCAAGTTTCTCTTCCACAATTTTTCTTAGCCTCTTTTCAAGTATATTTGCATAAATCTTACCTGGAACACTTAGTAGAAAATTTCCCCTGTATTCAGCTTTATTCTGCTTTTAAAGATGGGAACTATGAGAGCTATACTCTGGTCATCTGGAATTCAACCCTCTAACCAGGTCTTCTGAATTATGCAGTGTAGCTACTGAAAACTTTTATGACTCCATTGTTGAAAGTTTATTTTTCACTTGGTTAGACTATAATAAATTCAGTTTAATCCTTTATCCAAGTGAGAGCAAACAAAGTTTGCCCCTGAAAATATCTTCAGGAATGAATATGGTGTTGTACTATCTTACCTGGGTAAGTAGTACAACACCAGGCAACTCGTAGCAAAGGTGGAGCAAGCTACCAACACTCCTATCCCAGTATCTCCCATAATGCAAAACACATCTCCTTGCGGATATGTAATGTTATGCATTAAGGGATTGGCCACTACCCAGACTAGTTTCGACCTTTACTGAGGTCTCTTTAGTGGGAGCCAGGCCCAGAGTTGGAGATACCAGGCAGAAGCAATAGCAAGGTCATCTTTACCTACAGGAGTTGCCAAAAGGTTTGTCATCTTTTTTTTTTATTAAATTACTCTAGATTTAGAGAAAGATGTTGAAAGTTTATTTTTCACTTGGTTAGACTATAATAAATTTAGTTTAATCCTTTATCCAAGTGATAAAGGATTAAAGTGCAAACAAAGTTTGCACCTGAAAATATCTTCAGGACTGAATATGGTGTTGTACTATCTTACTATCATGAGTTGCCTGGTGTTGTACTACTTACCCAGGTAAGATAGTACAACACCATATTCAGTCCTGAAGATATTTTCAGGCACAAACTTTGTTTGCTCTCACTTGGATAAAGGATTAAACTAAATTTATTATTTTATGACTCCATATTTAAGCATTTCTAGTCAAATATCATCAACTCCAGCTACCTTTCCACATTTCATGTTTTTGATTGCTTTTTCTGCCTCAATGTTGATGTGTGCTCTTGATTGCATTCGTCTTGAATGTTTTCTACCATTCTGCTGTCACTGCTTGTTTCATTCAACAGTCTTTCAAAGTAATTACTCCAGACATCTAATACGATCTTATCTCCAGTTTCATGTCCCCTTTATCATCTCTGATTCCTTTTACAGTACTCTTTCCTCCATTTCTAGCTTTCAATTCCAGAACATTTTACTACCTTCCTGATATTTATCTTCTATATTCTTACCAGTGTTCCCAAGACTTCTATTTAGCTACTTCTACACATATTTAGTTCTCTTGCATTTTTCTCTATTATTCTTTCAGGGCATCTACTAACTTATTTATTAGGAATTTTTGGTATGCTTTTCTCTTTTAAAGGACTACTTCATTTAATAAAAGTAATTTATAACTTTCACAACAGCCAAGTCATTCCAACAAAAAAATATATGAACAATGTATATGTGACATCAAGTTTACTTGTCTTTTGTTATACTTGAAGCATTAAAGAAAGACATATATAGTCATTATTATGCAATAATTGGTTACCTTTTTATTATAATGTTTGTCCTTAGATGACATTTAAGTGTTTAAAGCAACTAGAAATGGTTACATATGCACTCTATCCTCCCCTTGTTTTGTTTCCTGAAAAGACTCCTGTTAATTGAAGGTGAGATTCCAGTCTACCTAAGCAAATTATTTTAGCTTATAAGCTAAAATTCTAGAATGCTGCTTTAAGTATGCCGTTTGGAAAGAAGTTGAAAGACATCCCCATGGACAAGGTGTATTGTGTATGTTATGAGTCACATGTTTGAAGCCTGCATAAATTGGAGGAATATGATGCTTCCAAGTCACTGCAACTGTGCCCAGGTGAAATGGCTGCAAGAAGGGAAATAACAGAGTTTGAAAGATGCATTGTAATAGGATGCAATGTTGCAGTCCTACCTGTCTGACAAACTGTTGACAAATTGGGCTATCCCAGTCAAACAATCTGTGATACTATACTGAGATGGAAGTGCAGGGAGTCAACTGCAAGTTGACTACCTGCACTACTTGATGTGTATCTCATCATGCAAACTCTTCCTGCTATTCTGTTCTAACTGTAGTTGTTTTAATCTTGCTTTGTGTTTATAGGTGAATTTATGGATGTTGGGATTATACACAACAAATTCAATTTCTCCACTACACTCACCAAAAGTGAATGTTGGGTGCTATGAACGATAATATGTAAAAACTGCTATTCATCAGCTGGAACATTGAATGTGGAGTTCCAGGCATTGACCAAAATAAGATACTATACACACAACATGGGTTTCCATAGTAGAACTGCAATATGAAAGCCCCAAATTACCTGAATCAACATGCAGTGTCGTCTTCAGTGGTGCAAAGAACATGTACAGTGGGATATGGAAGTTTGGAAAGCTGTATTATGGAGCAATGAATTTCACTACATCCTCTACTGAGAAGATGGATGGGTGTGTGACAGATGCCCAGTGAACATCTCTTACCAGGGTGTGCAACCCCAACTATGAAATTTGGAGATGGTGGTGTGATGGTATGGTCCTGTTTTTCCTGGTTTGGCATTAGGCCTCTGTGCTGCCATGAACACTGAACTTTTGAGAGGCATCTGAACATTTTAGACAATGGAATGCTTCCAACTTTGTGGCATTTCTATTGAGTTAACTATTGTCTCTTTCAGCAAGACAATGCATCATATCATAAGGTTGCTGCTGTAACTGCATGGTTTATGAACATGAATATCATCACGCTTGAGTGGCATCCACAGAATCCTGATCTCAACCCTGTTAAACATCTGTGGAATGAACTGGAGCATCGGATGAGGTCAAGGGACATCCATCCCGCAGTCCAGGACTTTATTTCATGCCCTCAGGAAGAATGGTGCAAAATTCACTTTGATCGTTATAGTATGCTTGTGGAAAGTATGCCTCGTAGGATTACTGCAGTCATCTCGGCAAAAGGACGTCCTACATCTTATTAAGGGAGGCACCATAGCTGTTTGTTCCTCACACTATGGCATCCATTGACTTCTTTCCAAGCACTGTACTGCTGATGAAAAAATTCATTAATGATGTCATTTAGAGTAACTTTCTTTTTAAAGTTATTACTCCTTACCATTCATGTTTCCAGAACATGTATTTATTTTTCTTAATATCAACTGAAGTTCTTTAACTAAAGCTGCAGCTTCTTCTCCATCTGAAAGATCTGCTTCAAATACTAATTCCATCAACCCAATACCTATTGAAATGAAAATTATCATACTTGATTTAAATCACATACACACAAACACAAATTAAATTGACAAGATAATCTTCGACATGCTTATGAAAAATATGCTTAACTAATTTACCTGCTCTGTTTAAATCAACTAAACATGTGTTAGCAATCTCATCATGCAAACTCTTCCCGCTATCCTGTTCTAACTGTAGTTGCTTTAATCTTGCTTTGTGTTTATAGGCAAATTTGTGGATTTCGGGATTAAACACAACAAATTCAATTTCTCCATCTGTAGCTAATGGTGATCGCTGCTGTGTAATCTGATAACCAGCCTATAAAACAACACAAAGGATCATATCTGATCTAAGTGATAAGACAATTTGCAAAAATCTTCAAAATTACACTAAGATATTAATTTTTGAGAAGTGGAGAGGATTTTGCATTTTAGGGGTCACCAGTGAATTGCTAATTCTTCTTTAATTCCCTTATTTGAATTAATTGTTTGCATTCCATGCTTATAAAATATAACAAAAAAATTCTGTCAAGAGCTTATATGTACATATTTGTTTCATAAGGAGCAAAATTTAAAAACCTTAAACTGAGATTAAAGAAATAATGATAGATGACAGGAAGCACCATTTAGAGGAGAGTCATAAAGAGTATGAACTTCTTGGGATGTCACCAAGTAGTGGAAATGAGACTAAATTGTAGTGCTAAGAAAGATGTTCTCAATTATAGATCAGTGTATATATATTATCTGCAGTTGTGATTAAATTATTAGAGAGAAGGAATGGTTAGGAATAGAATAAAATAGGCTAAAAGAATTCTCTTTGATCATCATCATGGTTTTGCCCAAAGTAGTTTTACTTAAGAGAGGAAATTTAGAATTATGAATCTTTTTACAACTGCTTCTGTGCATTAGAAGGTGCTAGGACGTTGAAAGTTGCTGCTTTTTTTTAAAATATTTATCCCCCCACACACAAGAGATACAAAAACGTATAGCAGATCAGTGCTATGTGTGAGATGTAAATGGGAGTTGAGAAACCTATTGACATTCTTCTTAAAGAGCTATAGGTTGAAATTGGGAAATCTATCATCAGGAAAGCTATTCTTGAGAACAGAGGTAGATGGAATAAATGAGGAAGAGGAGAAGCAGGTTTGATGAGTTTGCAGTTGTACTGTAAAGGAATGTTAGAAGTAGCTGCTCATTTTAACAGGCCTAACAACAAGTGCAGAATGATGTTTGCCAATTCACTGGAGCAGTGACTATGGAAGTACCCATAGAAGAGATACAGAGTTGAAACATTGCATGTGATATTGTGAGATAGAGGCTGAAGTGAACCTGTGAGGGAAAGATCATCTATGAGCCAAATTGCTCTCCTCTGGACAGCATCAAAAATTTTTAAGGTTTTAGGTGCACCACCCCAGTATTCTCAGGATGGGCAGATTTGGGATTTGTATAGGGTTAGTAGCTGGGTGGGTGTAAATAGCTTGTTGAGCAGAAAAGAATGCCTAGTTTTTTAATAGCTGAGGAAGTTATGATATGATGTGTTTCTGCTAAAAAAGGTTGGAGGTAAATGTCAGTCCAGGGAGATAGAGAGTTCATCCTGTCTGATAATGTGTGTATTACTGAGAATGAGGGAAGGTGAGCTGAGATTCCTTTTAGAGCAAAAAGGCAGGAAGCCAGCACTGTAGGTGACTAGGTTATCTTTGCCCCAATGAAGGATGGTATGGAGATCAGTGTTTAAGGCACTGGTTACAGATGGGATAAATGTAAAAGATGTCTGGGAACTACATAGTTTGTCAGAGGGGTAGGATGAGTGCTATTATCGGCAAAGGATAGGATTTGTAGTGATTGAGAGTAGATCATTTATGTATAAGAGAAAGAGGGTAGGTGAGAGAACAGAGCTCTGAGGTACTCCTGCATTGGTGGCAAAGCTCAAAGAGAGGATGCCATCCATAATGACAATTATGTTAGAAAAACAAATATTCCTAACACAATGAATGGACAAAGAGAAAATTGGCTACCCAGCTAGACCAAAGGAAGATAGTTTGCAAAACAGGTCTTGATGCCAAACATCACTGAAAGCCCTGGAAATGTCAACTGCAACAGTACACAGTTCTCTGAACCTTTCCATGGCGCATGTCCAGTGGTGAGTGATTATCAGCCATGGATCGGGATTGGTGGAATCCATGCTGGTGGTTGCTGATATACTGGTGAGCTTCTAGATAGTGAAGAATTTGACCACTGATAACTTTCTCCATTATTTTAGAGAGGATTGATACAACATTTTGATACTGTAAACCAAAAAAAGTTAATAGCGATATTAAGAGATATTCAAACTAATACAAAAGACCTAAATAATAATAGAATTATATTGGAATCAGAAGATACAAATTATAAACAAAATTAATAATGAAACAATAGATATCAAAAGATGAGTAAGACAAGGGTGTATAATATCCTGTATACTTTTCAATATATATATAGCAAAATGAAATTGAAAGAATATGAAGAAATTGAAATTGGAATAAAAATAAATGGAAACAGAATTAACAATATTAGATTTTCTGATAATTTTGTGTTCGTAGTGAAATAAAAAAAAAAATTCAAAATATGGTTGAAATACTAATCAAAAAGAGTCAGAATTATGGCTTAGTATTAAATACAGCTAAAACCAGGTATTATGGTAATAAGAAAAAAACAGCAGCAAATTTAAGTCTATCAATGGGATTCATTCAAATTGTAAATGGTTATAATTACTTAGGAATAATGATCACAGAAGATTGAACAACAGTTATGGAAATAAAATCAAGAAGATCTCATGTTGGAGGCTTAATGGATTGTATACAGCACTCGAAAAGGATTAAAACAGAATTTAATCCTTCATATATTTCGTCTCAGTCACTGAGACATCTTCAGGGATTACACAAAAAAAAACTAATGTAACATATACACAAATACCATACAATACTAAGCCCAACCACATGGGTGACTCTCAAGTGCTATCTAGGTAGAGTGCCCTCTAAGGGCAGTTGTAGGTGGCCTGGAATGTAAGGCAGGATCTCTGATGATAAGTGTTTCCCAAATCTTAGGAAGCTTAATGCAACCATATTTATTAAGATTTGGTTGATTTCTGAGGACTGCTGCTGATTCTAAAAATAGTTTCTCTTTTTTGAATTTACTGTGGTGGAGCATGGTGGTTTTTTTCCCATGAGATCCTGTGGGTTGTATCCAAGACCAGCTTATAGGAGCGGGGTACTTTATAAACTCCAGGCACTGAGAGAGGAGGGAATTTTAAAATCTTGGCTATTTTTTCTGATGTGCCATGGATGTAGGGTATGGTGATGGCATTTCTAAACTCTTTCTAAAGAGAAGACCAGCGAATGGGGGAAGAATTGATTATTTTTTTAATACTGTGATCGCTGTAGCCATTGGAGAGGAAAGTGTTGTGCATGTGGTCAAGCTTGACCACATACACATGTCTGGAAGGAGATGTGCTTTGCATTATGGGAGATACTAAGGAAAGCGATCAGCACTTATTCCACTTTTATCATGAGTTGCCTCAGACCTGAAAATACTTCAGGCGCAAACTTGACTTACCTGTTTTTGCTTACTTGGGAAAAGGTTTTAAACAAGTTTATAAAATTGCTTGATATCTTTAACGTATAGTATACCAAAGGTAAAAAACTTTCTACAAACATCATATTCAGTGAGTTTGAAAAAGTATTTTGTATAACATAATACAAGAAAAACAAATAGCATTCTAAGAGTTATTATACACATATATGAAGATAATGAAATACAGATACTGAATTCTGAATTACCATTTTGGAGAGATGATAATTTAGAGTAATTCTGATGGGAGGGTTACAAAAAAACACTGCAGACATAAATATTTCAAACATAATAATAATGAACACTGCGCTCACTGGAATGTTCTCTGTGAATTAGAAAAATAACACAAACCATATCTGATCTAAGAGCATTTGCTATCAAAGAATAAATAAATAATAATAATAATAATAAATGCATTATATATATAAAGTATGTACCAATTCATACAATAAGTTAATTCCAATAAACAAAAATAAGACAAAGCGAATCCTCTACTATTTAGTCTGACATCTTTATATGTATGTATGTGCATGTTCTTCACTTGGCAGAGAGTTTATCAAAAGTAGAGTCGTTATTTTTTTCCTGTTTATCTCTTGTTGTTTCTCTTTTTTCCTTTTGATAAACTCTATGCCCAATGAAGAAGTCAAACTAAACAGTAGAGGAAATTAACTTGTCTTAAGTTTTTTCACAATCTATTGGGGTTCTTTAGCTGTAGACTTCACAACTGCAACTGTCTTGGAAAAGGTGGTTGGCCCTATGCCTCCCGGTTTGTCCATTCAAAAGTAGAGTCATGTTATTTTTTTCCTGTTTCCCGAGTTTGAGTGAAAAAATCCCCTACCTTCGTATGAGATTGGCTAACTCACCTTTAGTCGAAAGAGACCAGATAAAGATTCCTCACGTCTTGGATGGGAATCGAACCCAGGTTTTTCTGACCAAAGGGCTTCGTCTATACCGACTGAGATACAAAGGCTCTAGAGGAAATTAATTACATTTTAAAAAAAAAAGGGTAAAATGTCATTATTTCCGTCTTTATAAAAGTTAATCTCAACAGCTATACAAAGTGTTATATAATCACTTTGTAAATTAACATGTAATATGAGTCTTGCTGTTTTACACTGATGATGTGCGCTTAATTCTGTTATGAAATATTCAGCTTCTAATTTTTTTCAATAAAATTATATACTGTAGGTAGTTTTCGGTATTGAGACCACATATAATATAAAGAGTTTATTAAAAATAAATAATTAAAAAAACCTGACAAGTTTCGTTCATCATAAGACTTACATCATTAGGGGTAATGGTATATAAAAGTTTAACACAATTATTGACAATTAATTACACATATTAGATGTTTTTTTATAGCTTCACAACTGTTAAATATAATTGATAAACCAGAATACAAATTATGCATGTTGGAACACTGCTAGTTGATGCCACGTTCTGTGGCTCATGCGTCTGAGGCAGTTAAATTTTTGATGAAGGCAGACCACACTTGATGTAAAATCAAGCCTTGATTTTTATTGCACTGTGTAGGGATCTTAATCATTTGTGCAGCTTCTTTAAATTTTCAATTATAAAATTCAATATATGACATGTTTGCCTGTTGCCAGAGTACTTGATGGCCAGTGGTGGCTATGTGGAATGCTAAACCTGATTTGTGCTCCCTTCTTTAATCGACGTCTTTTACATGTTCAGACATGCAGATCTCTCTCTCTCTCTCTCTCCCCCCGACCTTCCCATCTGGCCACAAGAGCAATGAATCTCATAGACACCTGGTTTTTTCATAGAGTGATGTGGCAGTTTTGGTGGATGTAGGAATCTTGATATTTTTTGTAAAGTTAGAAAAGCCACTTTTATGTTGTACTTGCGGAGCAAGATAGCCAAATTTATCCACGATGACATTTCTGATGTATGGCAGCATGACTGCATTCTTGAACTCTTGTTTACGTAAGGGAGTTGCAGGAGCTGTATTAAGAATTTTTTTGATTGTCTTGGGTTCAAAATCATTAAGTGTGAGGTTCTGTGCCAGGTAGTGTAATTCGTTTCTCTTCATCGGTGTGCTAGATATATTGTATGCTCTGTCTCTCAAAGTTTTAATCATGCCTATTTTTCTGCAATGGATGGTGGTGTGAAGCAGCATTTAAAAATCTTCTCATTGTGGTGGGTTTTCTGTATGTGGAGAAGAATAACCTTTTTTTCCCCTCTTCATTTCAATAAGGATATCAAGGAAAGGTCATTTTTTGTGCTGTTCTAGTTCAATAGTGAATATACAAAGTTATATACTATGTCTAACAATGTTTCACTCTTCACCACACTTGTTATTCATGTTCCAAAACTGCAACAATGGAGAGTACAATATAGAACAAGATTACATATGTATGAAATGAATATTTTTTATTTTATTATTATTTACTTATTTATTTTTATGAGATGAATTAAAAGCTTTTCAGGGATAACTTACTGGCAAATCAGCATAAAAATAGTGCTTTCTATCAAACATTGAAAATTTATGAACAGTACAATTAAGGGCTAATGCTGTAAGTACTCCAGCCTCTACACATCTGCGATTCAGAACCTGAAAAAAGTAAATCACAAAGGTAAGCTCAAACCTATTCTGCAAGGTTTATTCTCATAAACATGAATTAAATAACATTCTTAACCATGAGACAGTTAGCTAATAAGATTCATTTACCATCCAATAAGATTATTATTCTGGGTAAAAAAAACAATTTTAAATCTTGACTACTGATATTCATGGGAAGAAGAGACATAACATTAAATGCAATCAGCAATCTATGCAATATTCCAGATTACTCTTCACAAAAATTTGTGAACCCTTTCTTGGAAAATCACAGAGCTTATATATGTAACTAATGAATATAACTTCACTGTCAATAGTTATGACAAAATACAGGTACCCCCCCCCCGTACAATGCAGTACTCATACAACGCGGTTTCAATAAAAACACGGTCTACAAATTGTAGAAACCCTTTATCTTTTCGTATATTTTTCACCCGCGAATTAAAAATCAAATTTTATCTTCGTTAAATTTGCATCTTCCTGTATCGCGCATGTAATTATAAGTAGCAAATTTATATCAGGGGAAATATCCTTTAGCAGGTATGTACGTCAATTGTTTACCATATAAAGTGTTTATTGTTGAAATTTATCTTCGTTTTCTGCCAGGAAAGCGCATTAAAATCATAAGTGTGTTAATCTCAAAGCTGAGCACTTTATTTTCTGGTGAGTTGCATACAATATGTAATGCTCTTTTATGTAAAAAATTTTATTTTTATAATAATGGCCACTTAGAGGGCTTTTGCGATTTGGTTGAAAATGAAATTAGTGAATTAATTGATGGGGAAATAGATTTAAATGAGGAGAAACTGGTACAATTAATAGATGACATCAAAGCAAAGGCAGAGACAGTTCTGTCGAAGATTCTGATTGATGAATCTGTTAAAGAATTCAGTTTAAAGAAATTAGCAGAAAGATTGGACTGGCTAGGAAGTTAGGACGTTATTTTAAAGATAATGATCCCTCAATGGAGCGCTCCGGAAAATTCATAAGACAATTGGATATTTGTTTAGCTAAATATCATGAACTTAATAAAAAAATTGCAGCATAGTGGTAAGCAAGGTCTTATTACTAACTTCTTGATAACTAAACTAGCCGAAGTATGCAATGAGAATTATACAAATGATGTCCAAGAGATTTCAAGTGACGAAGATGTCAGGCCACTCGTAAATAAAGAACATCTACGAAATGTTCGTTTTGAAGAGAGTGATGACGATTAAAATATGCACTATATTTTATTTTGCCTAAAACATTTATGCATTATGTGCAATGAAGTTTACGTACAATTTGTATTTTTATAAGTTTATACTACATATTTTGTTTCATAATTTATACGTTTTCTTAACTAATATGAATTACCTGAATTAAATAAAAATATTTTTTGTTGGATATGTCACTGTTGTTTATATCATAATAATAAATAAAAAAGTCTTTGGCTTTTCATTCATATATTTAGTAAAAAAAAAAAACGATTTCAGAACATAACCCTACTTTATCTGTGTGATCTGAGTCTCGTATAACGCGATTTATATAACACGCCATTTCTGTGGAACCTAACATCCTCGTTATACGAGGGTTGCCTGCCTGTACTTGATTTAAACAATTT
Organism: Typopeltis vanoorti; assembly: GCF_054136105.1. Lineage (NCBI taxonomy): Eukaryota > Metazoa > Arthropoda > Arachnida > Uropygi > Thelyphonidae > Typopeltis > Typopeltis vanoorti. The sequence goes on from NC_143554.1 coordinate 108,173,226, forward strand.
AACAATATCATCATTATTTAAACTGTATTACTAAATTGAGTGTTCTTGTGTGACCTCATGGTAACTTTTATGATACTCAATAGGCAAACCATAATAGGCTTAATGCTAGTTGACAACTACAGGAACTTTTCTAAGCTCATTCTTAAATGATTTCCAAATTAGTATTAATCAATTGATCTTTAGTGCAGTTAAGTAGGTGCAGTTAATTGATGTTTATATGGCATTCTTATTAGCACATAATAAGCAGATAGTTAATAATTACTGAATATATATTAACTCAGTTAAAGATAATGTAATAATTTTTTTATAATGGGATTGTATTTAAAATTAATACTAGGAGAGTCAAAAGCAGTAGACAAGATTAGTATTATTGTCAATTAGAGTGGAAAAGATGCCTTAAATCAGCAATATGAAAATCATACTAACTTCATTCAGTTTATAACAGAAACATGATAAATGCGTTGTATCTTTCAGGCACCGGCCACGTTCGCCAGTATCGCACATGCTGTGAACAAGCACTGACGTGTTTCACGCGGTCTCTTGATATGCCTTAGTTGTTTCCTACTCACAACTCTGATTTATTTAGGAACAGTGCATTGTAATTTAAAGAATCAGGCAGCACTCTATTGACATATAAATAAAACACATTTATTTACATTAATATCAAAGTACATTAATTAAACGATAGGGAGGTTACTCTCTCTACCTATCCATTAGGCCTTCAGCATGAAGAAACAAACTTTCCCTTTTCAATATTAAATAACTATACAATATAATCACTCAATTACTTCTCTGCTTATTAAATCAAATTATTTAATTTGATTTAATTATCGTTACCATTCCAAATGACTCTCTTACGAACACTTCTTATTACTATTAAGCTAATTCTTATCAGACCATCTATAACATATCTCCTAGATTATAAAAGGAAATGTACAAAAAAATTAGAACAAACTTACAGAGGCTCTGTATCGCACATTCAATCAAAAATCTTGCACTAAAGTCTCTATGGTCTTTCTTTCATCTCAGGTCTTAGGCTTCCTTCAGGAGTGTCTTGCATCAGCAGTATCTCGTCGGGAATTGGCAGGCTGTGGAATGCAACCTGCGATGCTCGAATAGCTCAGGCAAAAGGTTTCAGCATACAGGGAAAATTCTCCGGTGCTTGAAGTTTGCTTCTGCGGCTACTGGCATCGGCTGATCTCCGCGGCAAAAAGAAAAACTTCCAAGCGAAACTGCTTCTGGTATTTACATTTGCTGTTCTCTCGTCATTCCCATTTTTCTCCTCTGCCGTGGGCTCACCATAACGTCTGGTCCTCTGGATCCTACTCCTGGTACTTCTGCCACTAACTGCTGATGACGATAACTCTGATTGCCGACAATGAAAACTCCCACTCTCGATGTCTGGCTCAGTCCCTTTTTATTTCATGTTCTCTGGAATCTTGCACGAAGAGTTGTAACCCCCTAAGAATTCAGCACGTCTCCTTGATCTTCTTTTAAGACCGACCCGTTCTTTCTTCCATGCATTCCTTTGATCGTATCTTGTTGTGCAGCGGAAACTTGTCTAAACTTTTCAGATCTCTCAGGCGCTGACTTTGAAGGTGTTTATGAGCAGAGCTCATAAGCAACTTTCTCATACACCAAAATCGTAAACAACTTTCTTATGCCCTCATATAGAGCTATTATACAAAGTTCCAGTGGCAAAGCATTGCCCTTGTTTTTGACATTCTAAAATATTCTTGTTCAAGGAGTAAATACAGTTAATTCCCATAGGGTTATTTACAATAATATCTAGCATAAAATATACAGAGACAAACAAGGTTATTTTTGTAACATTCTCATGGGACTTGACATCTGTAAAAATCAATGTAAAGCGCTTTAGTACTTCCAAGCTACATCAAGTTTTACACCACCTTATACAATCCTGATCAATAGTATAATAATGATTTTCCAGCCTGCTCCTCACTGTAACACACACACACACACACACACACACACACACACACACACACACACACACACACACACACACACACACACCTGACAATAGCAAACGATGCTATTTTATCTCAGATTTCTGAATGGAGATGTGAGGAAGAAGAAAGTTGCTCCAATCATTGCATATTAAGTTTCATCATCAGTAACAAAAATTTAAACTGAATACATAAAACAAACTATTGTATTAAGATCAAGTACTTCAGTAACAAAACCAAGCTAGACACATTTGTAAAAGCATTAAAAAGAGAATTTGCCTACCTAATCTCAGAACATCACTGTACTGAGATCAGCGAACAAGCTTACCTTAGATAAGAACTTAGTCATCTAGGCATCAGTACAGGTCGATATAGACTTACATGCTTTTGTGCTTTCATCAGGTCTCAAAAAATCCTGCAACCAAACACTCAGAACAACCAAGAAGCTAAACGTCGATGGGAGGAAATCAGTACGTTGGTGGAAAGACGAACTAACAGGTCTAAGAAAATGTGCAAATGCACTCAGGTGACTATATCAAAAACAATAATCAAGATTTAAGACAGAGGAGAAGATAGAACTGCTATAAAGCCAAATACAAATATGAAGGCAGAATTGTGGAAAAAATTCTGTACTGTTTCAACCATATCGAATCCTTGGAACTGTATATATAAATTAGCAGCAAAAAAGAATAAGGCAACACCTATATTATCAACTACAGAAAATGCAGCTATTATGATAAACAAGTTTATTCTTGATGACAACGCATCAACAGATGAAGAAATCCACAAAACTTACAGATAAATAATGGAAACAGACATAAACACTCCTAATGATGATTTATTCACATCTAATGAAATTGAGTCAATATTAAGATCAATGGATCCAAGAAAAACTCCTGGAGAGGACAGAAAAACCAGCAATATACTTCTAAGAATGTTTCGAATTTTCCACAAATCCATAACAACAGTTTACAATGAATGCCTAAAAAGAGAGTGATTTCCTTTATTATGAAAATGCTCTAAAATTATACCCATAATCAAACCAGAAAAAGAGACATCCAACGAAATTAGCAAATACAGGCCAATTAGTCTCATAAACCTGGTAAGGTACTAGAAAAACTTCTGATAAACTGAACTTAGTCTATTCAAGAGACCTATTAAGCAGCAATCAGTATGCATTTAGACCTCAGTCAAGCACAGTAGATGCAATTATGGAGGTTAAGACAGTCTACAGCAAAAAAAAAACAAAACAAACTTACTACTGATCTCACTTGATGTACAAGGAGCCTTTGATGCTGCATGGTGGCCAACCATAATTAATCTATTAAAAGATTTCAAATGTTCAAAAAAACCTACTCTATCTTACAAAAAATTATTTTACAGACAGAAGAGCAACCATGAGATTAAAAACCACGGCTGTAACGAAAGAAGTCAAATGAGGTTGTCTGCAAGGTTCCTACTGTGGGCCAACTTTCTGGAACATCCAGTACAACTCATTATTAAGACTTCCTTTCACTACTGAAACAAAAGTCATAGCTTTTGTGATAATGCAATGATAATGATTAAGGGACGCGATGGCTCACACTTAGAAGTAACAGTCAATGAAGAACTCTTTAAAACTGCAGAGTGGACACATGAGAAGAAAGTTACCTTCAGTAGTCCTTTCTTTTAGTGTTGCACAGTGATCAGCATTCATTTTAGAAATTATAGACTTTGCAACCGTGTTATAAATAACTCTTTTAATTTCCCGACGTTTCGATCTTCATATTAAGATCATCATCTGGAGCATATACAAATATAAGGACAAGCTGAGTTACTTTACATACAGTAAGCTAGAGAAACAATGATTTGATCACAGGTTATTCTACTGGCATGACCTCTAGTGAAAAAAAAAAAATATTTAGAAACTACATCAAGCTAAATTCTATTTATGATAACACGAGCAAACATTCTTTCTTATAGTTTTCTTTCAGTAACAATGATGTCCTATTTTTAGCATTACAATTGTTATTTTTGATTCAGGATCCTAGATTTATCTACAGTTCTGTTTATAGTTACTCTTAGAGAGGAAGGTTCCGTGGGTCGAATATGTGCATTCCATATGTTTGGGATTTTTAGACAATCATTATTGTTCAGATTGGGGTGGTTGATAAAAATCTCACAGGCTTCTTTAAATTTGCATTCATACCATGTTTTGGTGTGATGTAAACCAGTGGTGCTTTTCCAGTCAATTCTATGTAAGGTGTTCAGGGCATGATCAGAAAGGCCAGCTTCAGCACAGTTATTATATTTAATGTGTCGCTTATGTTCTTTTTGTCTGATAGGAATTGTGCATCCTGTTTCCCCTATATATGGTATGTTACAGGTGCAATAAATACAGCATACTTCAGGGTGGGCCAGCGGAGAGAGTGGGTCTTTGGATGAGTTGAGCAAGCTTTTTAATTTTGAAGGAGGTTTAAAGGTGGCTTTGAGGTTGTATTTTTGTAGTATTCTGTTTATTTTATCTGATGTCCCTTTAATGTAAGGAATGGTTACGGTTTTACTGTAGTCAGGTTTATCTTTGTTTTTTATTGAGGTCTTGTAGAGAATTATGTTAGTAGTGTTTTGGCTATAACCATTTTTCAGAAAAGCATTGCTAATAACTTTAAATTCATCTTTCAGTGCATGTTCATTGGAGCAGATCTTCAAAGCCCTGTTTATTATGGCGGTAGGAGTTTATGTGTATAAATTGGTCAGTGTGTGTCGATTTCCGGTAAACAGTGAAAGAAAGATTGCCAGAAGGAAGACGTGTGACAAGTGTATCTAGAAACAGAAGTGTGTTCTGTATTTCAATCTCAATTGTGAACTGTATGCATTTGTGTTGTTTGTTTAGATGGCTAAGGAAAGTGTTTAGTGTCTGGCAGCCATGGGACCAGATCGCGAAAACATCTTCAACGTATCTAAGCCAAACTTTGGGTTTTAAAGGAGAGGAATCTAAAGCATGTTGCTCAAAATGTTCCATATAAAAGTTAGCAATAGGGGGGGGATAATGGTGAGTTCATTGTTGTGTCTTCTTTTTGTAGGTAGAAAGCGTTTTGCCATACAAAATAACCAGAACATAATACATGCGCAAAGAGTGGCGTGATATCTGGAGGGAATTTGTTCTGTAAGAGAAGGATTGTGTCATTGATTGGGACATTCGTAAAGAGGGCAGAGATGTCAAAACTGACTAATAAATCATCTTTTTCAAATGTAATGTCTTTGATAATGTTTATGAAGTGTTGTGTGTTTCTGATATAGGAGTGGGAATGACCTACCAACTCCTTGAGTGTTGTTGCTAATTTCTTGGCTAGGTGATAATTCAGGCTATCTATCCCTTTGACTACCGATCAGAGTGGTGTGTTTTGTTTGTGTATTTTTGGTAGCCCGTAAATTCTCGGGGAACGAGCGTAGTGCGTTAGTAGTTTTTTGACCATATCTTCGGGTCATGTAGTAATTGATTTAAGTGGTTTCTCTGTTTTCTTTTTTATTCTATTGGTTGGGTCGTAGTTAATGAGTTGCTATGTATTACCTTCAATAGCAGCTAGTCTAATGTGCTCCATATCTCATGTAAAAAAATCAAAACAAGAACTCTTTAAAACTGCAGACTGAGCACGTCAGAAGAAAGTTACCTTCAATAGCACCAAGTCAACAACAACGCTATTGTTGTTATTATTATTACATGTAGCATGTTTTCCATTTACATGTAACATGTTTTTCTGAAAAACTCCACATAAATTAATTGCTATTAGAAATACATTGAAAGGTGGGGAAAGATTGCATGGAAGGGCAAAGTCAATGCAACATAAGGAAACAAATAAACCAAAGTAAAATTTTAATAAATTAAAATGAATTACAAATATTTTGTTTTATGACTTGTTAAACACACCTTCATGTGAAGAACAGCCAGTACTTGACAGCTTATGCCAAACCCTACTTGTCAAATGAAAGTTTACTCCCCCCCCACTTGTTTTAATGAGTGGAGTCAATAAGAGTTTCACAAAATGTCTAATAGCTTTACCATAATTGATTTTTTTTCCAAATAAAAAATATTCAATTTTGTCCAATCTGAAGCTACTCACCAGCTGATAAAATCCACTCATCACAGGTGAGTGGGCGAGCCTATTTCTCGAGCTTTGACAACAGCAATAGAAATCTCTTCATTTGCCATCACATATATGCTGGATTTAAACCAATAACCCTATTCAAAATTTAAAAAACAACCAACAAAAACAACAAAAAAATATATATACACACACAGTGTAATAAACCACCTTACAATGCTATGCTTTATAACAATCTGTTCATACAACACCAAAGGTTTTCACTTTTCAATTATGACCAAGCCTATTTATACAATATTACATTTGCTCATACAACAGTTTCAGAAACATGATGCATCCATGAATCAACTGGCATACAGTTTTTGTGAACTGTGTATATGACGTTATTGTTCACTGTAACTTTGTTTCGCTATGAATATAAGCTTTTTATAACTACATATTTTTTATAATTAAGGGCCAAAGAGAAAAATCACAACTCAAAAACTCTATAACAAATTTTTACAATTCAGCAAAAAAGCAGTGTGATAGCAGATGTGAAAGAAATGCCAACAAAAATTGTAAATAGTTTAATTCAGTAACAAATGGGTATATGAAGAAAATGGTCAAAAAAGAGGTCAAAATGAGATTGTCAAAGTGTCTCAATAAAGAATGTGGTCACCCCTCACAGCAATGCAACACTTGCAATGATGTAACGATGTTTCATATTGTTTATAATCCAGAAGAGCTCATTTGGTAATAACAACCACTGCTCCCACAAAGCAACCCTCTCTCAAGGTTTTGTGGAGTTGTTGAGAACAGCAACATGTCTACCTAGGGCATCCTAAACATGCTCAATAGGATTACAGTCAGGAAAGCTGGCTGGTCAGTTCATATGTACAGTAATCTCTTCTTAAAGATATTAGTCTATGAGTTTGCTTGATGAGGATGAGCATTATTGTCTCGTAGGATAAATGTCTCCGCTACCTGCATACAAATGACCATGGGTGGGGGTTCTAAGATCTCATCTCCATAAGTTGAAACATTTTTGCTAGGAAGTACATACAGGTCAGTGTATTCACCTAGCAAGATGTTTCCCCCAAACCATTACATTACCTCCAACACGTGTCCCTTTCACAGATGGGATGATAATGTGTTCCTGGTTCTCTTCAATCGGGGCTTGCCTGTAAACATTGAGCCTGACCCATTTCAAATGTTACATCCTGTGGAGTGTAGATAGGACATACAGACCACCTTCATGAAGCCTTTTGTGTATAGTGGAAGCAGATACCAATGCTCCTGTAGGTGACACAAGGTCAAATCATAGTTAATTCAGGATCGCACTTCTGTTTCAAGCAGATAATCAGAGATATCAGTCACTTACTATGGTTGTAGCCCATGGCCTTCCTTCACTTTATCATTGGGACCACAGAACATCTTAAGTGCAACCATCTAGCTATCTCTGCCTGACTTTGGTGAGCCTTCAGTCTTATGATGGCTGGCCAGCTGAATTCATCAGTTAAATAATATCTTACAGCTATATCCAAGAATTTTGCTATTGTGAAATATCTTGCTCTCATTCCAGACACATGGGAAACCACTCCAAAATGTCTACCTTTATGCGTGGCTCATTTGCATATACCACTGACAGTGCCACTCATTTGTATACAGTAACCAGACTCAGCATCGCTTTCTAGATAATCTACCTGATTTTATGCCACCCCCCAGCCACTGCATATTTTCTCTTTGTTCTTTAATTTATTGAACCCAGTGTATTATATTTTATTTTATTGTCACAGATAAAATTCAAGGCATTGGACACTTGAAAAGAAGAAGAGAAATAAACCTGTAACACCACATACTAAGATTAAAATTATTAAGTTTAGTGTTGCTGGTGTATCAAACAGTCAGAGAGGCCACAAGCTAAACTTACCTAGCACTACCATTGTTAAAATTTGTTTAAAAAAAAAAAAAAAAAAGATACTAACTTCTTAGTGAAGCAAAAAGTGCTACACTTATTAATAGTACAGTTATCCATAAATGTAATCTTATTGCCAAAATGGAAAACCGTTTAACATGTACTTTAACATACCGTTTAAGCCAAACTATTCAGAATAACCTGTTTGCAAAAATTATTCTAAATTTGTTTGCATATCTGACATAAATGAATGCTTTTTTTATGTCATTTACACACACACACGACTGCTTAAGAACGTTATTAGACCATTACATGCATCTACAGGGAGAGAAGAAGGGCAGAGATTTGCTACAAAACAAAATTTGTACTGGGGTATGCCTGTATACATATAACTTAATGCAGTTACAAATCAAAAATTCCCAAATTCGGACTGGTTAAACCATCACTGTAGTTGAGATTTGAACATTCAACACTTTCTTTGAATTAATCTTTGCTCTTATAAACTTCATATGAGCAGATGAACTGAAAAACATTTCTGAACATTCAAGTTATATTTATCTGATTAAACTTCATAAATTTAGAATAACCCAACATGGGAATGACACTAGTCATTGAATCTACTAGAGCAGCATTTCTCAACTTTTCTAAGCCCAAGGACCAGTAAAATGCCTAAAACAATTCTACGGACCACTAAGTCATGTATTTTTTTTAAATGTATGTGGGGATTATCAACATTTACATATACAACATATACATATTATATTTACATACAACATTTGCATATTACATATACATATACAACATTTTACATATACATAAATATTTACAAATACATATGGAAACATAATTAAGTTGGAAGTAAACAATTAAAAGTGTATCATCACTGAACAAAGTTTTAATTTTTATTAAACAAATAAAGGTATCAGTTTCCGATTTGCTGTGAGTAAATGAACGGGTATGCCAGAACCATCCTGCTGAAACTCCCATTCATCTGTCCACAGCAACTTTTATATTTTATGTTACCCCCATCCATCTACCCACACTCATAAGCTCACCCCCCCACAAAAATATTTTTAGCACTGTTGGTACCATGGGAAAATGTATGGAGAATGTCAATGCTGTCCCGCTGATACCTTCATTCATCTGCTCACAACATTTATCTTTAATTGCCATTCGTCTACCAACAGCAACTTTTATATTTTATATGTTATCCCCATTCATCTTCCCATACTCATGACACTAGCCCCACAACAACTTTTAACTTCATGCACTCTCTGATTTGACCTGCGACATGTAAACTGTTTCATTCACTAAGTGCGTTGTGACACGAGGGAAAAATGTTGTTCTTATCTTACTCCATCATAATACTGAATATGAACTTGACATTCATGGATTCATTATGGATGACATCCCTTATCCTGTCGAAACCATTCCCTGCATATACCAAAATTTCACTCAGAACATTCCAAAGCCATTAATACCCTTCCCCATCCATGCACACACACAACACTTTGTGCCATTACGAATCGCCTTATTTCCTTGAGGAGTTTTCCATGACCAGCAAAAAAATTTAAGACATCCTGTTATGTGAGGTCCTTCCCGATATCTATAAACAGTCCAACCCACGATGTCAGTCGCAAAGTGTCATCCACGTGGTCGGGCGCATTTTCCCGCCAGCGACCGTATGCCATATATACCGTACAGATGTGATTTGTACTAATTGTGTTATGATGGTGGTTTTAATTATATCCGTCCTGTTTTATCCAGGGGCACAACAGTGGTCATCATATAAGCCTCACTGTAACATCACTTTGCGTAACTTTCGTTTCATCCTCGATTTTGTCCGATTTTGGAAATGGATTAATTCCAAAACCAGTAACGAGATTAATCGGAAACTGTAGTCGAAATAAATAATATGATATAATTATGTTATTACTTACTTTTAATGAGATGTTTCAGCTTCTTGGCCTTTGCAGAGTTGCTGGATATCTGGCTCAATATTGGTCAACTTCAGTCGAAGATCGGCACACACAATAAGGCAATTTCTGTATTTTTTTTTTTTTTTTTGAAGGAGCGATGAAAATCCTTTCTCCAAAGATAGGTTGTATAAAACTGCATGACGATTTTCAGTGCTTCTTCAGATAATTCGAGATATTCACTTCTCACTGAAGGCGAGATCCAGAATCGAGCCAAACCAAGATCACGGAATTACATTTTAAGCCCACTGTCACTTGAAAGCTCGATTAACTGTTCTTTTTTCGATAACAAAAGGTCATTCTCATGACCTCCTGAAATTGATCTTGAACCCACAGAAATTTCTTATAAAAGTTATTCGGAAAATATGTTTCAAAATTCTGTTTCAGAGTTTTGAGGTGGTTACAAACCCTTTCCAGAAACTCAGAATCAACAAAATTATCTTTTTCCACCAAAAAGAATTCCAATGTTGTAAATGGTGCAAATTGTCTGTCTTTTACATAATTAATCCATAAAACCAGTTTTTTCTCGAATGCCTTTATTTTGTTGTAGGCATCAAGAACAGTTAAAGAATTTCTCCGAAGGGAGTGATTTAGTTCATTTAATTTAAAAAAAAATGTCTGAAAGATAGGATAGTGTTGATAACCATGCTTCGTCAACAAAGAGTGATGCAAAATTAGAATTACGTTCATTTACAACCAATAAAACTTCATGCCTTAATTGAAATAAGCTTGTTAGTACTTTGCCCATGGAAATCTAGAGAATTTCAGAATGAAGCAAAAGTTGTATATATTCACTGTCCATTTCATTGCAGAATACTGAAAAGAACCTGTTATTTAGCGGTCGAGCCTTAATGAAATTAACTAGCTTTACAGCGTTGTATAGCATAGTTTTAAATTCTTGTGTCATTCCTTTGGAGGCCAACCTTTCCCTATGTATGAAACAATATACACGATTCATATCCGGAGCAACTTCATTGACAATAGAAACAAATGTCTGCCTGTAAGGGTGCGAGCTCCATCCAAACAGAAGCCCATGCATTTATCCCACTGGATCCCTTTGTGTATTATGTAATTATCGAGAGTGTGAAATATTTGTTCTCCAGTTGTTCAGGATGACAAAGTTCTACAAAACAGAATATTGTCATGAATGTTTTTATCATGCGCATACCTTACGTAGCATATGAACTGCACATCATCTGTAACATCAGGAGTCTCATCTATTTGTAATGCATAATAAGGGCTTTTCTTAACTCTTTCGATTAACTGAGATTCTACATTACCTGCCATTTCATTAATTCTGCGACCTACAGTGTCACTGAAACAGTGAAATCAACATCTTTTAGTAATTTGCCAAACATAGTTTTTATACATCTTTTATAGCTGGAAGTAGTAAATTTTCCCCAATAGAATGAGCTTTCCCTGTTTTTGCTATGTGCAAACTTAAGAGATAGATGTTTCCAGTGCCTTGCTATTAATCAAACCCATGGCTGAAACTACATCTTTCCCATGATTTAATGTCGATAAGCATCGCTGAAATTGGCTTCTTTTTTTTTCAATTTGTTTATTTTTCACATCACAATGTTTAGTTTCTAAATGTCGGAGTTTCACAGGTTTCATGCACTCGTTCGACAACACTTCATAACAAAAAACACATTGAGGTTTTTGTTCACTTTCGTCTCCACACCAAGTAAACCCGAATTCCAAATATGAACTGTTATATTTCTTACTGTATTTTTTCTTTGAACTGCTTGTTCTTCTATTTTACTAGTATCAGATTTACTCGCCGTTACAACATGTTATCACAATTAGGGTTAGCATCACCTGTTTCATTTGCTCTTCTTTTCAAAGTCCTAGTTCTAAGCCATTTTTCCATTATTAAAAAACGTTTCCGAAAAATATATAAATACTCAGGTTAACTCACGATACGCTTTGTCCGAGAATCATTTAGCACTTTTGAAAGTATACTGCACCTTGGTTGAAGGAAGAAAACCTTCAGTAATAAAAATCAATAAACAACAAGCAATTGGTTGGATAACACATGTTCACTTCAAATCTCTCTGGGCGGTTAGCCTAGCGGCTTTGCGCTTCGCAACCATATGCCTGGGGAAAGAGTGCCTTGGGTTCGATTCCCATCGCCGACGTGAGGAGCTTAAGGATATTCCTCAGCCATAGCCAAGTTAGCCGGTCTTGGGCATGGACAGCAGGGTTCCCCCCCCCCCAGTTTATCTGGGGTTTTTCATCCCGCAAGCAGGCAAACTGGACCCGTGAACACACACGGATCTACAGCCATAAATACTTAATCCTCTCATGAGAGGGCTCATGGGGGGGGGAGTTTAAGTATTTAATTAATTTAAGTCTGCCTGCAGACCACCTATCCCATCATCACGGACCACAGATTGAGAAACACTGTATTAGAGCAATATAGATATTTATTTCACAGAAACATTTATAAATATGAATGTTTATTCAAAGAAATTACTACTGCGGTCCTGTTAAATCATCAGAATCTTAATCACAATGATGACTGAAACTATTTCCAAAAGTTGGGAAATTGCAATCTGTAACTGTGTATAAATATATATATGTATATATTAAAGTTTTACTAAGGCTTGTCATTATAAATTATTATTATAATTATCATCCCAAGAGTTGCATCAGTGAGATCCCTTCGTCATACACACAGCTCATCATACTGTGCTTTAAATACATTAAAATTCTCTGTAGACACCACACTCTTTGGCAATGTATTCCTCTTGCTCTCTGCCATCTCCACTTTTTTATGAAAAATTTCTTCAACGTTAATCCTATAAAAACCCCTTACCAACTTCGTCTCTATCATATCACCTGTCTTTCTCCTATCCAATAGACTGTAAACTGCATCTTTTCAACCTTTCTTCATACTCAACATTCCAGAGACCAGGAACTACCTTGTTCAATTGCCTCTGGACCCTTCCCAATATCTCTTCATCCTTTTGAAAACCAGGTGACTAAATTTATGCATAGTAGTCCATAAGTGACCTAATCAAGACTTTATACAACTTTATACAATGGAACCAGAATCTCTTTACTTCTACAAGTCAGTGTCCTCCGTATCATTGCCAGAATTCGTTGTATTGTCTTCATAATTTTAGCAATATGTCCTCTAAATTTTAGATCCTTATCCACTATCACTAAAATATTTGTTATTTTCTGACCAAGTGTAAACTCTACATCCCATTTTTAAAATCTTATATTTTGCAACGTCAAACTGACATCCCCACTCCTGTTTGTTCAAGTCTTCTTGTAAGCCACATCTGCTCTACTCCTCATAATTCTTCCCAACTGTGGATCATGTTCAAACAACTGAATATCCCCATTCAAATCTAAGCCAATATCATTAACATACAGCTTAAACAGCAATGCCGCTAAAGCAGACCCCCGAGGCATACCACCAGTGACTTTCCTCTTCCAGAGATATTGCTTCTGCACACACAACTGGCTGATGTCTATCAGATAGCCAATCTAATGCAATAATCTGATATCCAACACTATCTGTTCTAGTTTCACTATCAACTTATGTTGTAATCTATCATTAGCCTTTGCAAAAATCTAAGTACACTACTGTGCATCCATGTCCATCTCTCTCTCATCCAATGCTGCTGTCACCTTATTGTAATAAGTAAGTACATTACTAAAATGTGACCCCCCCCCTTTAACAGATCCATGCTGCCTATCAAAGATAATACTACTGTTGTCAACTCAATTCTGAATACTAGTTCTCTCTAGCACTTTAACCACAAAACCTGATACCCAGATTGGCCAAGAATTTGATACTCCAGTTCTGGCACCTCCTTTATGAAGTAGTATAATCTTGCATTCCTTCCACTCCTTTGGAACTTAGGCCCAATGTAAGTCTCATATGAAACATATATGCCAAGGCAGTGTCAATTACCTGTTGACATTTTTCAAAATACATGGTGATATATCATCAAGTCCCACAGTCTTATTAATATCTAGTTTACTCATTTCCACATATACCTCTTGCTCACTCACAGTCAGTCTTTCCTCCTCATCATCATCCACTGCTCTGAAACTCTCCATGATGTCACATTCACAAGTATGAAAGACCTTTATGAACTGCTCATTAAATATGTTGACTATATCCTCTGCAGCAGATGCTCTTATACTATTTTCTCCAATTAATGTCATCGTATAATAATATCTTTTCTGCTAGCTACATTCAAAAAAACTCACTACATTTTTATTTATTTACTTTTTTTTTTTAACTTCATTAGCTAAGCTGTTTATACTGCACTTTTGCTTTCCTTACCAATCTAGTCACCCTCCTTATCTGTTCTTTTTACTCCTCATGGAATTGATTATTACCACTCATCTTATGTTGCCTCCATAATGCCTTCTTTCTCTGTACTGTACTGCATGCTTAATCTCCTAATTCATCCATTTCACACCCATCTTATTTAACCTCCTAACTCTTGTAATATATTTAGCCCCTTGTTTCTACTAAATAGTTCTTGAACAGCACTGATCTCCTTTCCACTCAACTCTTCATTCCATGCTACACCTGCAGGCCGTCTTCTGAGCTTCTCATAATCACCAGCCTTGCAGTTCCACATATACCCTTTCTTCACAGAAGTCCTCGTATGGCTGGCAACCACCCAGGTAATTACTTCATAGTCACTCTCTCACCAAATGGAGGGAAATTTGACACCTTTTTTATATTGCATATTTGATCATCTTGTCCTCTGATGAGATGATCAAATCCAAGACCCACAATCCTTGCATACCCTCTGCTGCATACTGTCTGAGATAGTTGTCCATCAAAAACTCGAGAAAGCTGTTTTCTTTACTTCCAGTTGCTATCTTGTCATCCTAATCTATACCGCCATAATTAAAATCACCCATAATGATCATCCTTTTCCTATTTGCTTGGCTAATTTACTTATACATTTCATGGTCACTACCTTCATGTTGCCATGCCCATAGCAACATTTGAAAAAGCCTTTCATTCTGCTCATCACTATCTTGCACCAAACTCCCCTCAAAAATCATTGTCACTATTTCCTGCCCTTGCATCTTTATCTTGTATGGACATAACTCCTTTTCTACAGCACTTCACCTCCCTTTTTATTTTTTCCATCTTCACAAAAAACATCATACTCTTCCATCTCTATTCTTGTCAGGATGTTATCCTCATCCAACCATATCTCATTTATTGCAACAATTTTTGGGTGAATGAGCTGAATCAATGCAACCATTTCCCTTGTTTCTGATAATTCTAGTATTCGTATCCAGACATAACAGCTCATTTCTGAATCTATAATTTCATTAGTACCACTTATTATATGTAGGTTCTCCATACCTTCCTCAAGCCATCCCTCCCCACCTCTCTGATTACCCATCCCAGTATCCTTTCCAAGCCCAACTGTTCCCCTTATATCCAAGGCCATCCCATTCCTGACTTGCTAACGCACCCCTTCACTTACTCTTTGAACACCGACTTTTCTCATGCTGTGTTCCCCTGTCTTCCCTGAGTTTCCCCCATTTCCCTGTATGTATTGCAAACTTGTTTTCTCATTCTCTACAATCATGCTACCCACCTCTCCATTCATATGCACCACTTCAATCTTTCCTTACTTCTTTAGTCTTCTGCTCTTCCACATTGTTTCTTACTTGCTCAGATCCATTCTTTGCACTCATTACTCTCCCTTCCAGAAGGTCTTTCCAAATGACTCACACCAAAATCATTCAAATGCAGTCCATCACTTTTATACAGCTCAATTCTTCCTTCAAACTCATTCCACACATTAACAAACAGCACTCCTTTCTCTTTGCACATTTCCACTAACATATCATTCATAATCCTTGCTCTCCGCCTCATCTCGTCACTGTTATACCTTTGCAACACACTACCTTTCCTATCATGCTAATATCTCTTATCCTTCTCAACAGTCCCTCCTGGCACCTGGTTTACATTCTCCTTGTTCCCAGTCAAGTCATTTGTTCCCATTACCATCTCTTTTACTTGTTTATTTCTCATATCCAATGCCTCAATCACTCTATACATTTTACCTCCTGGAAAACAAACCCTGTGCATCTTCTCGTTCAACATACATCTAATAATAGAATCTCCATACGACACCACTCATGAGTCTTTCGTTACTTCTTAAATACCAACATCATTCATTTTACTCTTCCATGTATATCCACAATTCTCTTCATTTCAATCTGCATTTGCTTCATCTCTCACCTCATCCTCACCAACTCATCTCTCAAATCTTCCATCCTTTGTGTACTATCATTCACTCTCACTATCTTATCGTGAGTCACATGCTTGTTCAGCATCAACCCCATTTGCCATTTTATCTGTTTTTTAATGTCCTTATTACATACTTTATCTTCAGTTTCCCTCTTTTTTTCACTATCAGTCTCACACACCTTCTTAACATATGTGAAATCTTCCTCCAAAGCAACCATTTCAGTTATGAAATGCGTGACGGCATGTTCTCTACTCCGATTTAAACAAGCCTTGCAGTCCATCAGAATATCACCTTATGTGCT
Organism: Typopeltis vanoorti; assembly: GCF_054136105.1. NCBI lineage: Eukaryota > Metazoa > Arthropoda > Arachnida > Uropygi > Thelyphonidae > Typopeltis > Typopeltis vanoorti. Next base: position 108,189,706 of record NC_143554.1, read on the forward strand.
TCCTTATAGAGATTCCGAACTGAAAGATAATTACTCTCTTTTCTTTATTTGTAGAATGTGTCTAGTAATAGTATTCAAGTTATACACTGAGTGTTTTTAAATATGTGTTATGTTCCATCGAGTTGTTTTCGACTCCTGGTGATTCTCATCTATGAACATACGCTCTCCATTCAGATCTGTCCCTGGCCATATCTTTCAGAATTTCCAAGCGCATTCCAGTTGCTTCTTTAACTCCATCCACCTATATAATTCTTGGTCTTCCTCTTCTCCTGCTTCCATCAACTTTAGCAAGCATCATCATCTTCTCCAGACTACCATTTGCATAATATATCCAAAGAAAGAAAACAATGACAAATTTAAGCAAGATCTTTAAAGATAAAGATATTAGCCTCGCAACAAAAATCAGAATCGTGAAAGTAATGATATTCCCTGTGGTATTGTAGGGATGTGAAAGTTAGATCCTGAGAAAGAGTGAAAGAAGGAAGATAGATGCATTTGAATTATGGGTTTGGAGATGCTAAGAATACCATGGACTGCAAAGCAAATCAACAAATCAGTGATATACAGAATAAAGCCAGACTGTTCCCTCGAAGCTATGATCATCAAGCAAAAATTGCCATACTTTGTTTTTAAATATATATATATATATATATATATATATATATTGGTATTTACAATAAAAAAAGTAAAGTTGTAAATACTATTAGCTGTAAATACATGTCATTGGTGGATGAAAACACGATCTATCTGGACATGAATATCTCTCCCTTCTTGCACATACTGTGAGGCAATTCCTCAGTTCCAGACAATGAACCTGAACCCAGTACTCCCCTCCTTACTTCCATCATGATACTTTCATTTTGCAATCATTTAAATACACAGGCATATATTCAAGGCATTCAGGGTGCACACCTATGGAACAGCAATTTCACAAATGTTACATTTTTGCAGTTATTCCTGTTAAAGACTCCCCTAATTGTTTGCTGGCTTTGTGCAATTCCTAAAATTAAACACAATATCTAATGCTCATGAAGAGGAAACATTTCGATGCGTAGACATTGTTTCACATTTGTGTTGATAGCCTGGGCATGGTCACAAATGCGGACACTTTGAGGCCTTTAAACAGACATGCAGCATGTCAAGTTCTTAGCATTCCAGTGCTTTTAAACAGCCAAAAAGGAGAAGCAGGGCGTGTGCTGAGACAATAGCACCCAGAAATCAGTGGCTGTGATTGGTTATTGTGTCAACCAATCCAACCGAACGTTGTCATTTGTCATGCGTTGTATTTGTTTTCTGAGTTTCATCTATTTTGATTGTGTGAAGTGTGAACTGATGTGTTTAGGACCCTGACATAGCCAAATAATTTACTATAAATAATTTATAACTTTTTACCCATATTTGCAATGGGAAACAGTGTTGACAATCTACTGAATGTCCTGTTTTCTGCTAGAGCGTTTGCAGATTGTATGACTACGATTACAATCGAAGTAGAATGGAACTCATGTAAAAATAAGTAGGTAAAATGAGTGTTATTTCAGCCTTTCTTTGGCTCAATCCAGAAAAATAATAATTTCCAAAGTGATTACTTTTTTCCCTGATTTCTGTGTGTATTATATGACTGTATTTAAAAATCGTACCAAAATTCAAATTATCTGTCTCACTCTAGTATTTGCCAATGATAACTTTTATGCTTCTTTTAAGCATAGCTATTGTTCATTTGATCTTTATGTTTTCCAGATTTAAAATTATATTAATTGATAAATTAAAGTATTCAGAGTTATCCTACAATTAATTACACTGGACCAATTAAGATGAGTGCTGATGCGCTATGTACTCTTAAAACTTTCATACATCAATAAAAATGCAATCATACAGTCAAATTGACATGAATAAGTTTCACGACAGCACATTTAACCTAAATGGGCATGCGACATCACTGTTTAAACGCCTTTTAGGCTATGTACAGCTTTGTGATTTTTCTCCCTCACATCCTAATTTGTGGCATGCTACCTCATCGATCATGTGGTTAGCTATAATGTATTTTGTTGCAAGTACATAAAAGTAAAAACTAAGCAGCCTCTATTAACAAATATATTGTTCAGACAACGTAAACCAAAATGCATAAATAATAACTGTACAAGTGGTTTTCTGAATGCAAGAGAAATTCAAATATTAGCTTTGAAAAAATGAACCTAATTTATGAAGCATAATAAACTCAACTCACTAAGTACTAAAGAAGTATATATACACATCACCATGCTTCTATCCCAAAACAGTACTGATGCGTGCATGCACACACATGTGTGTGCATGCACATTCATCAAATTTTAAGTACTGTAATAAAGGTGTAAATTTATTTTTATTATTATTATTATTATTATATGACACCTCTAGGGAGTTAGTTCCAAGACTCATCGAGAGAGGACACCCACTATACAACTCTGCCTAACTCTACAGCTCATTCCACCAGCTACAACTTACCACAACTACACCAACGCCATCTACTGTCCACCACCACCACTAGGATTTTCATAGACAATCACAAACATCTGTGTCCAGGGCAGGATTCGAACCCACAGGGTTTAGGTTGGAGAGCGGATATGCTAACCACTTGGTCAACCAGGCCACCATGTGAGTTATGTATTTATCTGCCATAGAAAGTGAGATATATATATATTTTAATTACTAGTTATACATTTGTATGAGTTTTTGTAGGGAGGTGCTGCAATCCCTTATTGATTTCTAATTTTTTTTTCATGTATTTATCTGCCATAGAAAGTGAGATATATATATTTTTTAATTATTAGTTATACATTTGTATGCTTACAGGTAATGTTCCAGGAAGGGCGACATCAAAAAATGATACCAGCTGGTTTGGTGAGGCAAGATATGACACTCCTGAGCCAGAGAACAATTTGGAATCAGCAGTAATCTGAGCATGTATTTCTAACCCAACTACAGTTTGCCAGTCAGTTTTAGGCAATATTTTCAGTGCTGCAAGTCTAGGAGAAAGTCTAGATCCAGAAAAAACAAAAAACAAATATATATATATATATATATATATATATATATATATATATAATAAACTACATTCTGTGCTTGTTTTAGTAGAAAATTTTATTCCAAGAAGAGAGCACACATCCATAAAAAACAAAACGTACTAGGATACGGACCAAATCACTTGCTGGTATGAACATCCTCCATTGCACTCAAAATTCTTGCCTGTTATCCATGCCTTGATTTTCTAACAAGTGTAATTAGTCCAAGATGAAAATTTAGTATATTACAATAGCTTGAGAAAAAAATAAAATCAACAAGTCAAATGTGACTTTCAAGAATCACATGAAAAATGCCTATAATTCAAACATCAGATATACCTTCTACCTCTTAGCAAAAGCAACTCATTAGATACAACTCTGCCCTGCACTTCTACTTTCCACATTCTGATGGTACAATCAAGACATCACCCAAAGACAAAGCTGATCAGCTAGCACATTCTTTTCCTTACCATCTGCATATATGACTCAAGGAAATCACTTCCTGCTATAATAAGACATTCTGGTATTTAAGCTTATATGTTGATTATTACTCATAATGTTAAGGTAAATTAACAATATAGATGACAGAATCTAAATAAATTTACTTATTGATTCCAATATTTCAGCAAAGTTCAACCAGCATCATCAGGGGAATAATACACTAGTATCAATACATGCACGCAAGCACTACATCAGTAAGTGAGAATGAACAGGATATACAGAGGTAGGCCTTAATAATAAATTTAGTTTAATTCTTTATCCAAGTGTGTGCAAACAAAGTTTGCGCCTAAAAGTATCTTCAGGACTGGGGTAAAGTGGTACAACACGGGGCAACTCTTTGCAAAGGTGGAGCAAGCTACCAACACTCCTATCCCAGTATCTCCCATAATGCAAAACACATCTCCTTGTGGATATGTATAATGTTATGTATTAAGGGAGGGGCCACTACTCAGACTAGTTTCGACCTTTATTGAAGTCTCTTCAGTGGGAGCCAGGCCAAAGTGGAGATACCCAGGCAGAAGCATTAGCAAGGTCATCTCCTCCTATAGGAGCTGCCAAATGGTGTGCCACCTTTTTATTAAATTACTCTGGATTTAGAGAAAGATGTTGAAAGTTTATTTTTCACTTCGTTAGACTATAATAAATTTAGTTTAATCCTTTATCCGAGCGTGTGCAAACAAAGTTTGTGCCTGAAAGTATCTTCATGACTGGAGTAAAGTGGTACAACACCAGGCGACTCCTTGCAAAGGTGGAGCAAGCTACCAACACTCCTATCTCAGTATCTCCCATAATGCAAAACACATCTCCTTGCGGATATGTATAATGTTATGCATTCTTGCTTCTGATTTGGTATCTCCACTTGGGCTTGGCTCCCACTGAAGAGACCTCAATAAAGGTCGAAACTAGTCTGGGTAGTGGCCCCTCCCTTAATGCATAACATTATACATATCCGCAAGGAGATGTGTTTTGCATTATGGGAGATACTGAGATAGGAGTGTTGGCAGCTTGCTCCACCTTTGCAAGGAGTTGCCCAGTGTTGTACCACTTTACGGGAGTTGTACCGGTGTTGTACCATTAAGGGAGGATAGTGGCCCCTCCCTTAATGCATAACATTATACATATCCACAAGGAGATGTGTTTTGCATTATGGGAGATACTGAGATATCAGTGTTGGTAGCTTGCTCCACCTTTGCAAGGAGTCGCCCAGTGTTGTACCACTTTACCCCAGTCCTGAAGATACTTTCAGGCACAAACTTTGTTTACACACACTTGGATAAAGGATTAAACTAAATTTATTATAGTCTGACCAAGTGAAAAATAAACTTTCAAGAGGTAGGCCTATAGTCCTAAATTATGTCACTTACTGGTTTTGATTCAACACAAATTAAACAAAAGTTTAACACAAAAGTCAATTGCAGCTCTCTGTTTGAAACTCATTTTCTGATCATTTGTCAAAACATACTGTCACTCTTGTCACTGTAACTTGGCTTCTAATGAAACAAATGTCATAAACAGCTGACACAACACTAATGAAGGTTGTTGTTTTCGACAACAAAATGATACAACAGGTGGCACCACTAGTTTCTTCTATTTTCAAAAAGTTCAGTTTCTTTTTGTTCAGAGGATGTATATGGCTATTAAATATATTATTCGCTCTTTTCCTTGTTTATCATGTTAATTTGTGAAACCTTATGGCACAAGCATTACTGAAATAACTTGTGTGTTATATCTGTAAATTGTGTGTGTTCTTTTGGCTGGTTTTGCCTGTTTTGCATATGAAAACCCATGTTTGGGAACAAAAAAAAAAAAAAGAAAGAAACGCTCATGGCCACTGAGCTGACTGTATGCAGATGAGAGTTTCCTAGATGAGAGGCAGTTTAATCCTGCAGAGGTCACACTAGAAAAAATTACAGCATAGGTTGCATGTATCTGAGAGATACATTCATTACTATTATGTGCTAAAATGCAATAAAATTTAAAAAAAACACTGCAAATATAATACATGATGGTTTATTTATTTTCAGTTACAATCTAGAAATTATTGAACAAAGAACACAAAAAAAAAAAACTAAACCAATACTATACTGACATTGGAATTCGCAGTATCTCTCAGATACAACTTACTATCAAATATCACTTTCATTTTCAGACTCGAGTAACATTTGCTGAATCTCTTCAACATCTGATGGATTATCCAATCAAAATATTTTTCCAGCCATTTTCAACGATAGATAAAAAAAAAAAAAAAAAAAAAAGCAACTAAACCAATACTATACTGACATCGGAAGTCACGGTATCTCTCAGATACAATTTACTATGAAATATCAAAAATCTTTACATAACACGTGCTAAACCAAAACTGACTGCACAAACAGTGTAGAATATCACTCATAATATATGAATGCACAGCTACTCATGGCCTCCAAGCTATACATTGGATATGTGTAAGAACATTCATATAAACAATTTGCAAGTATCTGTCAGATCAGCTGCGACCTCCACAGGATTAATGCAACTATATTTCTAAAGGTTAGGATAGTTAATGAGGGCAAAAACATATTCAAAGAAAGGCACCACTGAATGTTTGACCAGGCAGAATGAATTCTTTGGGGATAATGCCCTTGGAATCGTAGAAACAAATCAACTTTTGACTTATCGAAGTTATTTGGGATGCCCCTCTTCTGGTGGTCTCCACTCAGCACTCTGGCGCTTTGTTTTGAGTTCATACTCAAAACACCACATTTCGTCACCAGTAACGATCATTTCAAGGAAGTTTCAGTCCTTACAAGCAGTTTTAATGAGGTCCTTGCAGTGTTCAATTCGATACATTTTTTGGTCATTGGTCAACTTGTGGGGAACAAATCACAAATTCAATTTATGAAGGCCCAAACTCTTGGTCAAAATGTTGTGCACAGTTGATTTTGGAATCTCCAATTCATCTTCAATCAATCTCATGGACGATTTCGGGTTTTCTTTGATGAAATCACGCACTTTTTGGATGTTAACTTCACTCAGTCCAGTTTTTGGACAGCTTGGCTTTTCATCATCCTCAAGCATCTCACGACACTTTGAAATCGCTTAAACCACTCATAAACTTGAGTACGGGATAAGCATTCATCACCGTATGCTTTTTGAAGCATTTGATGCGTTTCGGTAAAACTTTTACCAAGTTTAACACAAAAGTCAATTGCAGCTCTCTGTTTGAAACTCATTTTCTGACCATTTGTCAAAACATACTGTCACTCTTGTCACTATAACTTGGCTTCTAATGAAACAAATGTCATAAACAGTTGACACAACACTAATGGTTGCTGTTTTCGACGACAAAATGATACAACAGGTGGCACCACTAGTTTCTTCTATTTTCGAAAAGTTCGGTTTCTTTTTGTTCAGAGGATGTATATGGCTATTAAATATATTATTCGCTCTTTTCCTTGTTTATCATGTTAATTTGTGAAACCTTATTGGCACAAGCATTACTGAAATACAAATTGTGTGTCATATCTGTAAATTGTGTGTGTTCTTTTGGCTGGTTTTGCCTGTTTTGCATATGAAAACCCATGTTTGGGAACAAAAAAAAAAAAAAAAAAAAAAAAAAAAAAAAAAAAAAATCCATACAAGACTGGCAAACTCATCTTCAGTTGAAAAGCCCTATTAAAGGTTTTTTTTTTTTTTTTTTTTTTTTTTAATATCCTGGAAGGGATTTGAATCAATCTAGTTCTCCCTACCTGAAGAACACATCACTGCTAATTGAGCTACAGAGACCCCCCCCCCAATATCCCACATCTCCATTCTCTCAAAAATAATGAAGAATGCAATAAATAATCAACTTCTTCACTAAATAAGATCCTGCCATTCTCAATCTGAATCTTTTAGTTTTTAGTGTGCACAGCTTACCTCTGAACACAAGTAATGGAACATTAAAAGTTTTTTCACTTGGATATACTATAAATTAAAGATGTCAAGAAGTTTCATCCTTTATGCAAGTGTAAGCAAACAAAGTTTGCATGTGAAGTCACTTCACAACTGGGTTACTTATATATAGAAGCTAATGACTTCACATCAACTGCCTTAGTATCCCATAATGAATTGCACATACCCTTACAGACATGTATAATGCTATGCATTATGAGAAGTGCCACTGCACGTACCAGTTTTGACCTTTCTAAAACTTTTGACATCCCTCTCTAATTTGGAGTGTTTTTTTATTTATTTTTTATGTTGAGCCCATGCACAGGCGGTTGGTTGGCCAACCTATAGTACATTAGTACCGTGTATGGATAGTGGGTTGAGAAAAGAGGAATTTGTTTACATTTGATTTGAATGACTTTAAAATGTATTCCTTGGGAAACACAGCAAGTGGGAGACTGTTCCACAGTGCAGCAGTTGCAGGGATGAAGGAAGAGGAAAAGAAACTTGTTCTGTTTGTTTCTAGGTGTACTGTGAAGGGATGTTATGCAGCAGCTGCACGTGTTCCAATGAGCTTAGTACTGAGCAGAGGAATTATTGATGTTATTTCAGATAAGCATTTACCATGAAAATATTTGTAGAATATACATACTGCAGAGACCATACGTCTGTGTGAAAGTGGGGGGGGGGAGTTGGTAAGGGATGGATCATTGATTAGTCTAATTGCTCTCTTCTGTATTAAGTCAAGCATTTTGAGAGAGCTTTTAGGGGCCCCACCCTATATGCGGGAGCAGTATTCAATAGCTGGGATTTTAGTAATAAGGTGTGACACCTTTTGACTACTTGAAAATATGACTTCTGCATTACTTCAACCTTGGTATCACTTCAGGGTCTGGCTCCCAATGATGAGACTTCAATAAAGGTCGAAACCGGTGTGGGTAGTGGGCCTTCCTATAATGCACAGCATTATACATATGTCTGTAAGCATTGCATTATGGGATACTAAGGCAGCTGATGTGAGGTCATTAGCCTCTATATACAAGTTGCCCAGTCATGAAGTGACTTCAAGCTCAAACTTTGTTTGCTAACACTTGGATAAAAGGATGAAACCAAGAATAAAACTTCTTGGCATCTTTAATTTAAAGTCATGAAACATATTGTTTTCCCATTTGGGATGCTGCTGCTGGAGTAAAATCAGAAAACTTGCATGATTACTCTTGACATTTCCAATGTATACCACAGAGCACTACTTGGCACACATCCCACAACTGTGTACCCTTCTTCCTATACATAAATAAACTTCCCTACTGACTTCAAAACTTATACATACCATACTTCTGCTAATGAGATTATAAACTTTGAGGTGATCAACTATTCCAAACTTCATAATCTTCCATAATAAATAGTTTAAACAATGATCTCTCTGCCAATCTTCAGTGACAAGATGATAACCTAGTGAACTTCAGTTCTACCCAAAGTCCTGTCTTTTTTCTTGCAAGCAAGAAAAATCCTACATTACATCCCTTTACTAATGAGAATGTCCAAATGCCCACATGTGATCGCATTTCACTTCTCTGTTGATATATGCCTCTGGTCTCCATGGGCACAAATACATTATGTCACACTGTAGCCCACCCAGCTTTCAAATAACTTGATATCTTGATCTGCTCAAAACAATACAATTAACCTGAAAAACTACTAACCCTAAAATCTTGAATCTTCCAAACCTTAAATATTGTTTTCACATTTGGGATGCTGCTGCCTAAACATTTTAGATCTATTCAGAAGAGACCAATCTAGTTAATCAATGATCCCTCTCTCACAGACTCACTCCAATTTTTTTTAAGAGACATTCTGTTTCTACCTTATACGTATTTTATATTTACATGAGTGCGCTTATAATGAACTGGTTATAATCACTCCTCCTCCGTTCCCATAAAAACATGAGTAACTGCTGGTCAAAATGCATTTACATTCCATTCAAATACACCAATTTCTCCTTATCCTATTTCATACTTTGTGCCTTGTTCTGCTAGAACAGTTTTCATCATGCTGAACTACAACGTCCTGCTGTTCAAGAAAAAATATCAATAGAGTACTTATTTTTTCTTAACATATGGGATGTGTTCTTTCTGCACATATTATTATTATTATTATTATTAGACACCTCCAGGGAATCCAAAGACTCATTGAGGGAGGGCACCTACTCTACAGCTCTGTCTCCACCACTCAATCCACCAACGCTATCTACCGCTGACCACCACCACTAGTTTTTCCACAGACAATCACAAACATCCATGCCCACGGCGGGATTCGAACCCGCAGCCTTTTGGTTGGCGACCGGATATGCTAACCACTCGGCCAGATATGACCCTCATCTGTTAAAGATTTTGCAACAATTTTTTGTGTGGGTGGAGTGGGGGAAATTAATATAAAAAAATTGTAGGAATCAATATAAAAAAAAGAGCCATTAACCAGATATACAGTTTAAGAAGGATGTATTATTATGCCTTGCTCTCTATATAAATTCATATAGAAGAAAACAACTATTATTGACAGAAGCAGATAATAAATCTGATTTTTTCCCCCTCTGAGTCAGCATGAGTACTGAAATTTCACTTCCTTAACAATCTCAACAAGTATGATGACATTAAGTTGTTCAAAATCTGAGAGACTAGGCAGTGCTCCCAATCAACAGCATAGACATCTCATACTAAAGCCTTAGTTAGCACTTACTGAGTAATTTAGCCCACAAATTGAATTTATTTGCTATGGGACTTGCAGCCTCTCATGTGTGCGAGAGTAATATAAAAAAAAAAAAAAAATTAAAAAATACTGACCCAAGTGGCTGAGGGGATAGTATTTCTGACTTTGCCACCAACAGGCTGTTGGTTCAAATCCTATTGTAATATGGATGCATAGGCAACTCTGCTTTTCAATTTTTGTGTAAAACAACCATTCTGCTTGATGGGCCATGAGTACCAAGTTTGGTTTCTAGAGCAGGATTCCCACATTATTTAATATTTAGTCCATCCAAGGTACCAATGTGCTGTAGGTTTATGAACCTCTCATGGATAGGACTGTCATAAAAAAAAAAATGTTCTTTTACCATTTTCAGTTACCATTCTGTGCAGCTTATCCATTGTGGTGCCCTCCATGCTTAGCAACTGTATTTATGCTCTCAAGATGTCAGCATAACTTCGAAAATATCACTAATATCTTACCAACTTCTTCAAAAGGTATTGTATTATTTTTCTGAAAATTTTTTAAACATTAATACTCTACCGATAACAATCATCTCTCTAAACAAATCAAACCTCTAAATTCTGGTAGAGCCTCTGCTACTAATGGCTGGCAAAAAGTTAAGCAAGTTTGAGTGCAGTTAGTAGTTGGAAGGGGTTCAATCATTCGATGCTGTTGGCACACTCTCCCTCGATGAGTCTTTCGACTCCCTGGAGGTGTCAAATAATAATTAATAATAATAATAAATAAATAAATAAACATTCTAAATAATTCTTCATATTAGCAATGTTCAATTCTAGTTGCTGACTACAGGAATACTTTACTCACACTATTACCCATAACAACATGAATGTTTGGGTTTGGAATTATAACACAGTGGCAACTGTTTGCCATATTCTTGTCCGAATATCTCTAAAATCATTGACGACGATGATTTATGGTTTTAATAGTCTTTCATTAACGATATAGGAAAGGATCTGAGAGGAAGCGTTCACTTGTTTGCTGATGATGCAAAGCTGGGTAGGGCAATTGTGAGCACACAGGATGTCAATATTTTGCAGGATGATTTGGATAGTTTGCAGGACTGGACTAGGGAAAATAGATGTCAATTTAATGTGGCAAAGTATCCAAATCATCCTGCAAAATATTGACATCCTGCCTCCTAAACTTCAACTCCCTATCCACCAACACTCCCAAATCCCTGGCCTCATTAATCTCCTGGAGTACGGTTCCACCATTGTGAAAAGATTAGAAGCAGTATATCACAATGGTGGAACCGTACTCCAGGAGATTAATGAGGCCAGGGATTTGGGAGTGTTGGTGGATAGGGAGTTGAAGTTTAGGGGGCACATTGCAAAAGTGGCCAAAACAGCTCATCAAATCACTTGGTTCCTGAAAAATACTTTAACAAGCAGAGACAAACAAGTTATTGTTCCTCTATATCGAGAAACCCTGGTGCCCAGATATGGGTGCCAGGGTTTCTTCTTGATGGGGAGGAGGTGGAGAGGATCCAGAGACGAGTGACCAAGATGATAGCAGGTCTGTGGAATGAACTTTATGAGAACAGGTTGAAGATTTGTGGGTTACAAAAATTGGTTGATAGGCGGAAAAGGGCTGATATGATTGAGACATTCAAATTACTGAAGGGTTTCTATAGGATTAATCCAGAAGATATTTTTGAGAAGGTGGTGGGAGGACTAGGGGCCATACATGGAAGCTCGGCAAGAGTATGGTTAGCAGGGATGTTAGAACTAGGTTTTTTACTTGGAGAGTGGTGAATGAGTGGAATAAGTTGCCAGTCAGTTGTGGGTGCTATGACTGTGAATGAGTTCAAGGCGAGGTATGACAGATACTGTGTGAATGTCGAATAGTTGCTCTTGACATGATGTTAGGGCCTTCCTCGATCGGTCTGTTGACTCCTTGGAGATGCGAGATGATAATAATAATAATAATAATAATAATAATAGTGCAAGATGGTAAAAGTCATAATGCACCATATCAAAGGTTATATCAGTACAGATATGACAATCACAAACATCCATGCCCACAGCAAGATTCAAACCCATGATCTGTTGATTGAACATTGGGTATGCTAACCACTCGGGCAATCTAAAATCGACAGCGATATGTTTAACTTCTGACGGCTAAGAGCGGAAACTGGCTGTCTCCCAATTTCCAAAAAAGTTGGTTGTGGTTGAAAGAATTCTGCCTACCTTTGTTGGGAAACAAAATGGCATTAGAGGATCATTTACCAAATGAGGGGTGCTTAAGGGTCGAAGCCATATAAATGAGAGGAGACCTCCACATAGCCTTTAAAGGAACGGAAAACCGACCAGGGCTTCTGACCTAATGTCCAATCCTCATTTTCTCGTGGTGCACCCTGTTGGGTATCTACCTGGATACTGAACGAACGAGGATGGGCTGGCAATTTGGGATTTAGCCGACCAAATTGTATTCTTATTGGCTTAAACAAATATAGAAAATGATGGTACAAGATGACAAATTTTCATGCTGCCTGGGACGTCGCCCGGTAAACAAGGCCCCCGTTGTTTTTGCCAGGGAACCAGGGCGAACAGCGAAAAGTCAGCTACTGGAACAAATCTGAAAACAAACCCCAACTCAACATCACCAGAGTTAAAGATCGGTACTAGCAACATAAGAAGCCTGAATGGCAAAGAAATGGAGCTAGCTGAGGAATTAGATAAGTACCAGATCGACATAATAGGGGTGACTGAAACAAAAAAGACCAAAAATGGTGAGATCTTTCAGAGCAATAAATACAAAATGTTATATTCAGGCAATGACAATCAAGGAAAAGAAGGAGTAGCCATAGTATTCAACACAAAATACGAGGCTAATCTTCTTGAATGGCAGTCAGTCTCAAGCAGAGTAATGTGGGCAAATATGAGAATGGGGAACTGGACAATGAGACTTATTTGTGCCTATGGTCCCACAGAAGGTTCTACTAGGGTAGAAGTGGAGGAATATTTTGAGGCTTTAGAAAAAGCAACTGACACAATGAAAAAGGAAAAGTTGGTCCTTGTTGGGGATCTAAATGGCAGAGTAGGAAATGAATGTCAGACATACAAAAATATTTTGGGAAAATTTGGAGAAAAGAGAAAAGCTAATAATAATGACAATACCTGTTGGATGTACCAGGGGTGCTTAAGGGTCAAAGCTGTATAACTGACAGGAGACCTCCACATAGCCTTTAAAGGAATGCGGAGAACCGACCAGGGCTTCTGACCTAATGTCCAATCCTCACCTTCTCGTGGTGCACCCTGTTGGGTATTTATTTTGATACTGAACGAACGAGGATGGGCTAGCAATTTGGGATTTAGCCGACCAAATTGTATTCTTAATGGTTAAACCAAAATAAAAAATGATGGTATAACATGACAAAACTTCATGCAGGCTGGGGCGTCGTCCGGTTAAACAAGGCCCCCATTGTTTTCGCCAGGGAACCAGGGCGAACAGCTAAAAGTCAGCTACTGGAACAAATCTGAAAACAAACCCCAACTCAACATCACCAGAGTTAAAGATCGGTACTATCAACGTAAGAAGCCTGAATGGCAAAGAAATGGAGCTAGCTGAGGAATTAGATAAGTACCAGATCGACATAATAGGGGTGACTGAAACAAAAAAGACCAAAAATGGTGAGATCTTTCAGAGCAATAAATACAAAATGTTATATTCAGGCAATGACAATCAAGGAAAAGAAGGAGTAGCCATAGTATTCAACACAAAATACGAGGCTAATCTTCTTGAATGGCAGTCAGTCTCAAGTAGAGTAATGTGGGCAAATATGAGAATGGGGGACTGGACAATGAGACTTATTTGTGCCTATGGTCCCACAGAAGGTTCTACTAGGGTAGAAGTGGAGGAATTTTTTGAGGCTTTAGAAAAAGCAACTGACACAATGAAAAAGGAAAAGTTGGTCCTTGTTGGGGATCTAAATAGCAGAGTAGGAAATGATTGTGAGACATACAAAAATATTTTGGGAAAATTTGGAGAAAAGAGCAAAGCTAATAATAATGGCAAATATCTGTTGGATTTCTGCTCAGGACATGGACTGGTTATTACTAACACCATGTTCCAACATAAAAATGTGCAAAAATTCACATGGAGAGAAGAGGCTAGGAATAAGAAAAGTCTCATTGACTATGTTATTGTTGATAGTGATGTTTTCTCCTTGGTGCAGGACACCAGAGTGTACAGAGGATTTGAAATTGGAAGTGATCACTATTTAGTCTTGAGCAGGATAAAATTGAATTTCATACTGAAAAGAATAACATGTAAGAAAGTTTTAAAGCGAATAAAAGTTGAGCAGCTCTCAGATGTGAACGGTAGACTAAAATACAGAAATATTATTGAAAAGAAAATGAAAGAGTTTGAGAACAGGAATCAAACCTTTGAGATTCAGTGGCAAACTCTGAAGGAAACATTGATTGATTCTGCCAGAGAGGCATGTGGTGAGGTTGTGTGCAAAGATAAAAAAATCAGAACTCCCTGGTGGACACAGGAAGTTAAAGAGGCAGTGAAGGAAAAGAAGAAAGCATATCAAAAGTTCCTGGCAAATAAGTCAGCTTTTACTCTTACAGAATACAGAGACAAATGTAAGAAAGCTAAACAGTGTGTAAAACTAGCTAAACAAAAGTCATGGGAGGACTTTGGCAAGAATATAGAAAATAAATATCAAGAAGGTGGCAAAATATTCTGGAGGTTGTTGAACAAGCTTAGGAATGGAGGAAAGAGTGCTGTAAAAGGAATTAGAGATGATAAAGGTGAAATGAAAACAGGAGAAAAAGATATCCATGAAGTATGGAGTAATTACTTTGAAAAACTGCTAAATGAAACAAGCAGTGATGACAGCACAGTGATAAAAAACACTGACCACGCATGCAGTCAGGAATACATATCCATACTTGAAGTCAAAAAAGCCATCAAAGGCTTGAAATGTGGAAAGGCAGCAGGAGTAGATGATATTCGACCAGAAATGCTGAAGTATGGTGGTATAAGAGTCTTACAGTGGCTGCACTGCATAGTTCAGAAAGCCTGGACAGAGGGACGAATTCTCGATGATTGGAGTAGAGCTCTCATAGTACCCATATATAAAAAGGGAAATAAAACTGAATGTGAGAATTACAGAGGTATTTCCCTACTGAGTGTTCCTGGCAAGATCTATGCAAGTATACTTGAGAAACGGTTGAGAAGAATTGTGGAAGAAAAGCTTGGTGAAGAACAAGCTGGATTCAGGCCAAATAGAGGCTGTCAGGATCAGATCTTCACTTTACGACAAATAGTCGAGAAAGCATGGGAATATAACAAAGATCTGCATTTAAGTTTTGTCGATTTGGAAAAGGCATATGACAAGGTGCCAAGAGAGAAGCTATTCAATACGCTGCAGTTATATGGTGTCAATGTGGCATTATATCAAGCAATACTTAGTCTTTATTTGAGTTGTGAGTCAGCATTTAGAATTGAAGGAAGTACAGGAAGATGGTTTAATGTTAAATCTAGTGTGAGACAAGGATGTACATTATCCCCTCTGTTATTCATTATCTATATGGATCACATTATGAAGGAATGTGGTATTAAACCTGATATCAAAATTGGAGATGTTAATGTCAGCTCTTTGATTTATGCGGATGATGTTATATTTCTAAATAAATCCTCTACAAGTCTGCAAGATTCTCTGACTAAATTGAATAGCTGTTGTAATAGATATGGTATGAAGGTCAGCAATAAAAAGACAAAGACAATGAAAATAGGCAGAATCACTGAAAATGTCAACTGTGTTGTGAATGGAGAACCTGTGGAACAAGTAAAACATTTCAGCTACTTAGGCACAATTTTTACTGAAGATGGTAAACTAAATATAGAAATAGACAACAGAATCAGCAAAGCTGGTATTGTGGGAAGTCAATTGAATAAATTCATATGGAATAAGAAAGAAATTAGTCGGAACACTAAATTAGCTGTATACAAGACAGTGTTCAAACCAATTTTAACTTATGGATCTCAGAGCTGGGTCAGAAGTAAAACACTTGACCAAAGACTAGAGACCGCAGATATGAGAGTCCTGAGAAAGATCAGAGGCATGAACAGATGGCATCAATGGCAATAGCATATTAAAAATGAGGATATTAGGAAAGAAATTGACATTGTCAGCATCCAGGAATGCGTTAGCAGAGCTAATCTCAGATGGTATGGTCACTTAAATAGAATGGGAGAGGAAAGATTAGAAAAACAAGTGTTCTCTGCCAGGTTGGCAGGAAAACGACCCAGAGGAAGACCAAGATATAGGTGGATTGATACGGTACAAAGTGCCTTAGACAATAGAAATATAAGATCTGATAATGTTGGAGTCTTGACAAGTAACAGACTGATGTGGAGGAAGATTGTAGATAGGAAGTTAGTAATGATGTAATTTTTTCATGTAGTACTGTCATATCCTGTACACCCCTTGAGGGTACATGGCAGGAATTTGATGATGATGTTGATGATGATACCTGTTGGATTTCTGCTCAGGACATGGACTGGTTATTACTAACACCATGTTCCAACATAAAAATGTGCACAAATTCAAATGGAGAGAAGAGGCAAGGAATAAGAAAAGTCTCATTGACTATGTTATTGTTAGTGATGTTTTTTCCCCTAGTGCAGGACACCAGAGTGTACAGAGGATTTGAAATTGGAAGCGATCACTATTTAGACTTGAGCAGGATAAAACTGAATTTCATATTGAAACATGTATGAAAGTTTTAAAGCGAATAAAAGTTGAGCAGCTCTCAGAAGTGAACTGTAGACTAAAATACACAAAGGTTATTGAAGAAAAAATTAAAGAGTTTCAGAACAAGGACCAAACCTTGGGGATTCACTGGCAAGCCTTGAAGAAAACCCTGATTGATTCAGCCAGAGAGGCATGTGGTGAGGTTGTCTGCAAGGATAGAAAAATCAGAACTCCATGGTGGACACAGGAAGTTCAAGAGGCAGTGAAGGAAAAGAAGAAAGCATATCAAAAGTTCCTAGCAAATAAGTCAGCTTTTTTGAGAATACAGAGACAAATGTAAGAAAGTGAAACACTGTGTAAAACTAGCTAAACAAAAGTCATGGGAGGATTTTGGCAAGAACATAGAAAATAAATATCAAGAAGGTGGTAAGATATTCTGGAGATTGTTGAAGAAGCTTAGAAATGGGGGAAAGAGTGCTGTAAAAGGAGTTAGAGATGATAAAGGTAACATGAAAATAGCAGTGAAAAAGATATTGTTTGAAGTATGGAGTGATTACTTAGAAAAAATTGCTAAAAGAAACAAGCAGTGATAGCATAGTGGTAAAAAACACTCAGCAGGCAGGAATACATATCCATACTTGAAGTAGAAAAAGCCATCAAAGGCTTAAAATGTGGAAAGGCAGCAGGAGTAGATGATATTCGACCAGAAATGCTGAAGTAAGGTGGTAAAAAAGTCTTACAGTGGCTGCACTGTATAGTTCAGAAAGCCTGGACAGGGGGATGAATTCCCAATGATTGGAGTAGAGCTCTAATAGTACCCATATATAAAAAGGGAAATAAAACTGAATGTGAGAATTACAGAGATATATTTCCCTACTGAGTGTTCCTGGCAAGATCTATGCAAGTATACCTGAGAAATGGTTGAGAAGAATCGTGGAAGAAAAGGTTGGTGAACAACAAGCTGGATTCAGGCCAAATAGAAGCTGTCAGGATCAGATATTCACGTAAAGTGAATGACAAATAGTTGAGGAAAGCATGGGAATATAACAAAGATCTGTATTTAAGTTTTGTCAATCTGGAAAAGGCATATGACAAGGTGCCAAGAGAGAAGCTATTCAATATGCTACAATTATATGGTCAATGGGGCATTATATCAAGCAATACTTAGTCTGTATTTGAGTTGTAAGTCGGCAGTTAGAATTGAAGGAAGTACAGGAAGATGGTTTAATGTTAAATCTGGTGTGAGACAAGATGTACATTATCCCCTCTGTTATTCATTATCTATATGGATCACATTATGAAGGAAAGTGGTATTAAACATGGTATCAAAATTGGAGATGTTAATGTCAGCACTTTGCTTTATGCGGACGATGTTATACTTCTAAATAAATCCCCTACAAGTTTGCAAGATTCTCTGACTAAATTGAATAACTGTTGTAATAGAAATGGTATGAAGGTCAGCATTAAAAAGACAAAGACAATGAAAATAGGTAGAATTGTTGAAAATGTCAACTGTGTTGTGAACGGGGAACCTGTGGAACAAGTAAAACATTTCAGCAACTTAGGCACGATTTTTAGTGAAGATGGAAAATTAAATACAGAAATAGACAGAATCAACAAAACTGGAATGGTGGGAAATCAATTGAATAAATTCATATGGAATAAGAGAGAAATTAGTCGGAACACTAAATTAGTTGTATACAAGACAGTGTTCAAAACCAGTTTTAATTTATGGATCTCAGAGCTGGGTCAGAAGTAAAACACTTGACCAAAGACTAGACACCGCAGATATGAAAGTTCTGAGAAAGATTAGAGGTGTGAACAGATGGCATCAATGGCAATATCATATTAAAAACGGAGATATTAAGAAAGAACCTAGCATTGTCGGCATCCAGGAATGCGTTAGCAGAGCTAATCTCAGGTGGTATGGTCACTTAAGCAGAATGGTCGAGGAAAGATTAGCAAAAGAAGTGTTCTCTGCCAGGTTGGCAGGAAAACGACCCAGAGGAAGACCAAGATATAGGTGGATTGATATGGGAAAATTATAGATAGGAAATTAGTAATGATGTAAATTTTTCATGTAGTACTATCATATCCTGTACACCCCTTGAGGGTACATGTCAGGAATTTGATGATGATGATGATGATGATTTACCAAATGATGTGAATTCAACTATCCCTAGAATCAAAACATGACAACTAATGAAATTCACAGCATATCACAAACACAAGCATTGCATTTGCTGCACCTAATTGCCTATTTGTTATTTCTGCTACTAAAAGATAATATCCATTTTATTCTAAAGGGTTCTCCACTTTTGTAATGGATGAAATAAATCATATGACACGTAGGTAGAATGACATTTAAGTGTGAGACACAGTACAACTCTGACAAGTACAAACACAAAATTAGCTGGATGCGTGATGAGGAGAAATGGACCTAAATAAGAATGTTTTTTCTTATTGCTATTCATTTATAAAATATGGCAAACAGAGTCTAATTTTCTGATGATATAAGAATGATAACTGAAGCTGTAAGAAAAGAACATGAGCAGGCGAAATAATATAAAGATTAAGGATAAATGTAGTTAAGAATATAATGTGATGGTTATATATTATGATGCTGTTATACATAAGATCCACAAGCAAGTTCTCATAGAGAATCCTTTAATCCCGACTGGCTATGAAGCATGTTTCTGTCAACCAAAACATAGATGAAAACTGCAAGATGGTTGATATATTTGATCCACCACAAATGATGGGATGGTTAATGGCACAGATTCAAATTATACGACACCACGTTTTTTTTCTTTTTAGGAAAACTATTACTGAATACTTATATTAAAAAATGCCCACATTTCCATCAATCAATATTTAATACTGTTAGCAGAACATGCCAATGCATTTTTTTTTTTTTTTTTGGTGTGGAGGGGATGAATACAGTATATCTATCTATTTATATACATACATAATGCATTGCCACTCTCCATTCAACTGACTGTGGATTTTGAATTCCCCCATGACACTAATGTTTGTGAACGTCTTTAAGTGGTATATGAATATAACTGTATGAGGAAACCTGACACGGATTGAAAAAAGAGTAATGTTTGACTTAGAGTGGAGCTTACAGATTACTTAACCTTCGACATATCCATGGATTGAGTAGTATGTAAGTTATTACCAGCCTTTCATATGTAGGATATATATATCCTACCTATGGAAAGGCTGGTATGTGTGTGTATTCAACACTTACCAAACAACAAATATTTTATTCAAGTAAGAACTCCAAAAGCTTAAAAACTGCCTCTGTGTGTGTTAGTATTAAATCTGATGCAAGAAAGCAAAACTTATACGATATTAACAGATATTCAGATGCTTGGATATACTCAAGCTTTACGTTATCCATAACCTATGATGTATGCTAGTTACCACGTTATTTAACATGTAACTTTGTCAATGCTCTCTTCAATGCTTCTCTTTAAAGTGCTCCGCCTTGACATCACAAAAGAAATCATGCAAGTAAACTATATCAGAAGAAAGATGTATGCTAATTTCTGCATACAATGTTTCTTTTGCAAAGTTATTAATATACAATTAGTAATCACTAGCATTGCAGTTACTTGCTAGCTTTTTTTTTTTTTTTTCATAAACAGAACCAGCGCCAATTGGTTCGACGAAAAAGCACTCTTTACCTATTATCAGTTTTGGTTTCAGTTAAAGCGGACAAACTTCGCTTAGTAATAAATATTTCTGCACTCCCGAAACATCTAGTCACGCCAAAAAGGATAGAACAACACTTCTGGAAATAAATCATGATTCATAACAATGCGACAACGCCATATAATCATTAAGCACGTGGATACATCAACAGAGGCTCTCCATGTTGACAGAACATAATTCCCTTTTTAAAAGTTGTATATTCCCTATACCGTATTACGTTTGCCTTAAAAATAGCATTTGTAATATCATAGAGAAAATCGATTTTTTTTTTTATTTTAGGAAGAAAGTATAAAAAAAAGGCGTTAGCTGATTTTTTTTTTTTTAGAAAGTATTTTACGTAAATATTGGCTAATTCAGGCTGGCTTAAGAGAGGAAAAAATTGCGTAAAAGGTAGGCTATACATGAACTCGACGGTGTTGATAGTTGCGTGGTTAGAGCATCAACTCTCCAACCGGCTGCGGATTCAAATCCAGCCCTAGGAGTGGATGTATTGTGATTGTGTTTAGGTGATAGATGAATTTCATCGCCCTGTGTAAGATGACCTCCCCGCTTATTGTAGGCCTAAAGTGGCTTGAGACAATTTTGTGTTTGATCTGTAGAGCAAGGTTGGTTTCTGAACTAAGCAAAAATGAATAAAAATGCAAAAATAAAAAATTAATAAATGATAAAATAAAATAAAATAAATAATAGTAATTAAAATTAGAGAAAATATACAAAAATTAATGAAAATAAAAATGCTACATAAGACTTATTTAGCGCAATGAAATAAAGACTGTTGTAAGTTTTCGATTCTAGTTGCTCACTAGAGTAACCTTCTTTGGTCTTTCTTCGACCGGTTCTTGAGTTAATCGGTCTGGAACATGAGCAAGTAATTTTTTCCTCCTGGAAACTCAGGTTTCTAATCTCGCAACTCAATGAAATCGATCATAGAACTCATCATATTTCAGACAATAATAATAATAAAATTAAAAAGGCCTCGCCTACTCTCTGTAAGGGAGTAAAAGGCTTTAGCTGATTTATTATTATTATTATTATTATTATTATTATTATTATTATTATTATTATTATTATTATGTGACACCTCCAAGGAGTCCTAGAACTCATCACAGGGCATCACGCTACTCCGTTACAACTCACAATCTCCCTTACACCATCCTCCGACTCCAACACTACCACCATCAATTGAGGTGCAATGTTGACAATGCAGTAACAAAATTAATATTGGTGATCCCTGATTCAATAGTGAATTTCAATGTGGGGGGAGGAACTAACTGTTAATGGTTTTGTTTTCTCCGTTATTTTAAATCGAAACTATAAGTGCAATGAGACAATAGTTTTGATGGCTAGCTAAATTCAACATAACTCCTTCTCGGCCCACAGAAACATGTGTTGAATATTGGTTTCTTTCCAAGCTAAAAACACAATTTGGGCATGAAAGCTCTTCAAGACAATACACAATGACATTAATTCTAGAGCAGTTATTTGGCTAGTTATTATATATGGCATTATATATATATATTATAATATATTATATATGTTTTAATGACTTAAAACACCAAGATAATTAAGAATAAAAGTTTAATAAGGACACAACTAGTTTCGTTGGTAAGCAAACTTCATCAGGTGTTAAAGCACAAAGGTATAATACAAAAAGACCAATAGAAACATTGCACACTAACAACAACAATAACAGAGCTATCAAAAACGCAGTTAAGTTTGAATAGAGTTCGTGTTCAGTTCTAGCTACATTTATACGAGCGCGTGTGATCTCGTGAGAATGTTAGTACTGAATAGTAGAGCTATGCGAGGCTGGTAAATTGTTGCTAAGATTGCTATTCATGTGGGTAGATTCGATGGCGATTTCTTTTGACTCCAGGATACGTCTTTCAAGTTCATCGTAACATTTGTGAATATTAGAAGTTTGATTCCAGTCTATTTGGTATTAGCAGTCTTCATCAGAGTTTACACAGAAGAAGATGGTGAGGGCTCTGGCTCAGATTCTATTATAAGAGGGAATGGTGTAACTAGAGCTTTTGCCGCCAGGGGAGATGCCTGAGTTTGCTGCCCTCTCAATACATGCCAAAAATACTACAAAAAGAAAGTCAAAACGACGCATTGGGAAATCCAGGGAGTCCAAAGACTCATCGAGGGAGAGTGTGCCAACAGCATCGAACGATTGTACCCCTTCCAACTACTAACCGCCCTGAAACTTACTTAACTGAGCCATTAGTAGCAGAGGCTCTACCAATTGACAAACCTTTGACGGCTATGTTTATTTTCGAAGTAGAACTTTAATTTCAACATTCTAAAATGTTATTTTTTCTTGTTTTTCTGTTAGCAAAATCGTCGATGACATTGGCGAAGTCTATCTCATAGTAATGTAGGTAATTCTTAATAAATTTTATTTAGAAAATCTCTTACAACTAGCAACACTTACAGCAATTGTGAGAAAAACTCCCAGCAGCATTACAATATTTGGAACTGAGTTCTTGAGATTATATTTTAGTATTAACTGAAAATGTTCAAAAAGGCTCAAAGTGACGCTCGGGGAAGACCGCCCCATCCGTTCCCCTCATCCAGCTACACCTCTGATAAGAGATCTCTCTCTTCTGGCTCTTCAAGATGGAGAAAGATTGATTTATCAGTTGTCCATAATAAGGTTTACAACAACTACAAATAATGTTGTATATTCCCTGGGAGCTGAAGATGTGATTTTTTCTTTAGGCTGACTAAGGATAGATCGGGGTTTGGTAAAGTAGAGAAGCACGTTTTGATGTTGAAGAAATAGAAGTTTCTCAAAACGTTTTGGAGAGAAACCATTATTGATAAAGGGCCTTTTGAGGAAATTAAGTTCGTTTTGCAACTCTACGTCATCTGATAATAAGGATGTCCAATGCGCAAGAGTAGATATAATGCTATATTTCTGTGAAGGGTAGTGGTGAGAAGACGCGTGAAGGTATCTATCTGTGTGTGTGTGTGTGTATGTGTGTGTGTGTGTGTGGTTTTCTGAAAATTGAAATTTTAATATTATTCATTACTTCTGGTTAGCTTTATGTCTAAAAAAAGAAAGACAATTGTTAACTTCTAGCTCAGAAGTGCATTTGATGTTGTGATGAAAATTATTTAAATGATTCAAGAAAACTTTGAGGTTATCTGGGCCGTGCTCCCATATAAGAAAAACATCGTCAATATAACGGAACCAGACTTTAGGTTTTAGCGTGGCCGAAGAAATTGCTTTTCTTCCAAGTCTTGGAGACTTGGAAGAAATATGTTTGCGAACACCGGGGAAAGCGGACTACCTATAGCTAGTCCGGTGTTTTGTTTTTAGGTCTTGTCTTCAAATCTGAAGTAGCCTGAGTTGACACAATGAGTAGGTAGAGGGAAGAATTTCTTTGATTATTTGTTCTTGAGAAGAGTGAGAACCTCCTGAGTTGGTACATTGGTAAAAAGTGAAACTTCGTCGAAGCTTGCCATCAGTACAGTCGACAAGGCGTAGCATAGAGGCAGCCTGCCTCACCGCGTCACTTATAAGGGTGCTCGTTCAGCCATATTGCGGTAGGCGCCGTATTACGGCAACGAGATATTTTACAAATATATATATATACGACGTTTAGTTTAGCAAACAAAAAGGCGCCATTTCCCATTAACAGTTAAATATGTGCTAACTATATTTTAATAATAAAAAATTATAGTCATACAACTAAAACTAAATATTTCACAATCCACTTATTAGATACTAAAGGAAGCTACCCATAAAGTTTCATACGAAGTGAATTTTATCATCTTTTATAGTCTATCCAAATATTTAGTCTGAAACATTTAATTAATATTATTATATAATTGTTTTGCATTAATGTTTCTCTTGTAATAAAAACAAAATAACAATTAGAGATTTTCTTATTTTTGTGTATTGTAATGCAATCAGAAGCAATATTTAATTGTTTACCTCAGGACGCCATCTAATCTGGCGACGCCTCTGCTTACCATCATATCTGATTTGTTCAGTTTGAGGTTTTTGATCTTGTAAACAAAGTCAGCTGAATTCTTAATGTAAGAAGAGGATTTACCTCTGAAGTGTTTTAAAGAAGAGGTGAGATATTTATATAAATGTATGTGGGCGAGTCGATGCCTTCAACTATGGATCTTAAGGGAGTATTTATTTTGTGAATCTCAGGAAGGCCGTACAACCGTGGAATAAGAGGATGAAAGGATCTGAGCGAAAGGCGAATTTTTCTTGGCAATTCCGAAGTTGATTTTAGAGGATTGTTGGTCCTATTATGTAACTCTCTCTTGTGGACAAATTGATAAATCAAGCTTTCTCCGTCTTGAAGAGCACAAAAGAGACATATCTTATAATAGAATTCGAGGCAGCGCTTTCGCCAGTCACGTCTTGTTCTCTGTAAATTCTGATGAAGGCTGCTAACACCAAATAGATTAGAATCAAACTTCTAATATTCACAAATGTTACGATGATCTTGAAAGACCTATCCTGGAGTCAAAATAAATCGCCCTCGATTCTACCCATGTGAATTCTACCCACCTTAACTGCAATTTACTAGACTCGCATGGCTCTGCTATTCAGTACTGGCGTTCTCGCAAGATAATATGCACGCGTATAAATGCAGCTAGAACTGAAGCTCGGACTCCAATTCAAACTCAACTACAGTTTTTGATAGCTTTGTTGTTGTTGTTGTTGTTGTTTTTGTCAGTGTGTAATGTTTCTGTCGGTCTTTTTCTATATACCTTTGTGCTTTGACACTTGATGAAGTTGGCTTATCAACGAAACTAGTTGTGTCCTTATTAAACTTTTATTCTTTATTATCTCGGTGTTTTAAGTCATTAAAATTATTGAACATGTTCAAAAACCGAGTCAATCTCCATACAAATATATTGTACTATATATATATATATATATATATATATATATATACATACAGTATATGGTTCATACAGTGGGTAGGTCACGCGATTGGATGGAAGGTGTTCTGCAAACAATGGAGAAGATAGGGTCAGAGAAATGGTGAAATAGCGATCAATGTTGTTAAGAGACTGGAGAGAGAGAGAGTACAAGATGAGATATAAATGTCATAGTCAAGTTGACTATTTCCTATAAATTGTTGTTGAATAAATATCTTTAAGTCCCACCCAGTTTGATAGATGGAACTAGAGCGGATAATCGTCTCCGTTGAAACCAGTGATGTCCCCAAGGTAAACGCTCTCATTATTTAGATACTTGGAATATATATTCAAGCTTAGAAGAAAATAGTGAAAAGGTTTAGATTTGTTATCAGCATTTGTAGAGTGATATAGACAGTAAGAATGTATTGACATGAAATTTTGAAGTAAAGCAGATTTTAAAGAGAGGATTCATGATTTAATATTCCCTGATTGAATGTCACACATGACAGATCCAATTCTTGCAGTTGAAAAAAAAAATATATATATAATTTTAATTTTAAATAATTTTAGATAAATTTAATTAAAAATAATTTTAGAATTCCTTTCTGCTGTTTTTATAATTTTTGTATTTTTGTATTATGTTTTAAAGTTTTTTTAATCTACAATGTAATTCATATTATACATTTCTTTCACGATTTCTGTTGAGAAGATGGGAAGTAAAGTTTAGATATCTGTAGTGGAATGATCCCTGCAGAGAGAGAGAGAGAGAGAGAGAGAGAGAGAGAGAACTATTTAGTCTTTGATTAGCTTTATCCATTTCCCCAGCATTTTACTAAATGAGAACTACTTACAAGTCCCACTTTGAAAGGTAAGTGGCAACTGAATTATTTACTAGCTTGTAGGAAATCCTTTCAATGCATTAAAATCAGTTTCCGTTAGGTGTACTTATCCAGTTTCGGACTAAAGGTAACTTTCTACCGCTATTCTCTCGAAATTGGGATAACTACAGTCGGTTAACACAAAGCTACCATGTAACTACCACCGACACTACACAGAAGGGAAAGTTGTTCATGGCAATTTATATCAAAAGATCCTCAAAGACCGTTTATTGTCCAAATAGTATAGGCGTAGCTCCTATTGACGAAATTAACTTTTTGAAGACAAGTAGTCTTCATCCTTCAAGTTTTCATTGATAGTGAACACAAGGTATAAATAATTCAAATCTTTTCAGGAGAGATAGATTTTTTTTATTAAACGTTAAAACATATACATTGAGAGCCTGTGTAGCTCAGTGGAAGCGGTTTTTATACTCCTCAACGCTAAACAGACCTCCCGAAGAAAGAGCGTCACGAGTCACAAGAAGACTTACAAAAAGTTTCTCTAATTGCCGACTAGAGGAAGTTTTTCTAAGCCTTCTTTCGATCGGTTCCCGGTAGTCGGTCTCTGGCACGGGTAATGGAGTTTTTTCTCCCAGAATCTCGGGTGTTTCGTCCTCTCAAACTCGGAAAATCGATCGTAGAACCTACACTAATTTCAGACATTAAAAATATGGTGTTAGGGTTAGGTAACACTACGTGGCGGTATTTGTAAGCCGTCTCTTCTCTGCGTCCTGCTTAATTAATGATAGCCATGAGCCAGCTATCTCTGATTGGCTACCAGTGGATATGGAACTTCACACTCAGTCTCCTAAAGTTTGATAGGGCTTAAATGGCCTACTCCCTACTGGAATAAAAGGCGTTAACTGATTTTTTTAACATATACTCGTACATTTGATTGACAGGGCAGAACGAACTGATTACATTTTGAAAATAAATATAGAAAATTAAATGTTGTTTTTAAATTGCATAAAAATAAAAATCAACAAAGAAAGGAGGGTCATGTATCATAACAATGAGAACATACTGCATATCTGGGTGGCTTCGTGTTTATACAGGAAAGATAGCGTTCGTCACAAAAGAGATGCTGTTATATTGCACTTGGTGGGGAAGACGTTTGCATTGCCGTTGGTGGTGACCATTTGGAGTGGACACTCTACAAGAATATTGACACCGCCTTCTTCGATGTTGTACAGGATGCCAGTTATGTTCCATTCTTCTGCGAAATGGGAAAAAAATCCGTGTCCCTATGGTGGTGTTGGTATTCTAGGAGTTGTATGCTGTACAATTTCTTTGTAGGCACCCCATTGAGGTTTTCCCTGGATTGAGTGAGTGATGGATGATCGTTGTTTCTTGTGCATTTTAGGTGGAAAATGTAGATGATGGCTTTTACAGACTATCCAACTATCCATATCTGTAAAAGCCATTATCTACATTTTTCACCTAAACTACACAATAAACAACGATCATCTATCACTCACTCAATCCAGGGAAAAACTTCAAGGGGGCGTCTACAAAGAAAATGTACACCATACTGTTCCATACAGTCTGTGTAGGGTAGATGCCAGTAATCGTCCAAGTAATGTGTTGATTGCAAGTAGCAAAGGCAATGTCATAGGCATTTATAATCATATTGTAATCACGGGTGAGAAGACGTGTGTGTGTGTGTGTGTTCCAGTCCCCTCTGGTATGTTGCAAGTAAATACAAAGATATAAGATATGAGCCGATAGTTTGAAAATGCCATTATAACTTCATCATTCATGGAATTCATAATGAGATCTTTCCAAGGGCATTGTTTACTGACTGACCTAAAGGGGTGTCCTCTATCATTTACACTTAAATATTCTGTCCTTTTTGACCAGCGGCCTGTGTCCCTATATAGGAAAATGGCGTTGACATCCATAGTAATAGGCCACTCCAAGAAAGTTCCAAGTATGATTCGTTGCCGATTAGAGGACTTTGCCTCTCCAATTAGCCGATCTTCGGCAGGGACGGTTTTTTCCCCGAAAATTCGGGTGTTTCGTAGAGTACAGCGAAAAAATCGACTGTAGAATTTGCGTTATTTCGGACAACAATATATAGTATTAGAGTTAAGAACTATAGGTGTTTATAATTGGCTAAGGATGGAGATTAGCTTCCCACTAGACTTAAAACATTTCAAACTAGGCTTCCGTGCTTACTTCCTTTGAGAAATAAAAGATGTTAGGGGATTGTTTTGCGATCTGCTTATATAATGATTTTTTTTTTTTGCATATTTAAACATTATTCGCTTTTGGTGAACTACTTATCTCGCTTCCTTTATCGTAGACTAGCCAAGAGAAACTTTTTGATGTCTTTACACTTTCCATACACAGAGATTATTTTCGCATTTTCTTATGCGAACACAAACTTCATTATACTGAGGTGGCTGTTGCCATCTAGTCTCCAGAGATTGCTGACCAATTCTTCTTCCTCCTTCCCCAATTTGCAGGATCGTATGACACTTCGGTAGGCTGGACAATACACAATACACATAATTGAACATGGTGGCAATAAATCAGAAGTTTCCACAACCAATTAGTGAATAATCTGCTGTCCCTTACATAGGAAGACCATGCTGGAGGCGATTTGGTTCTCTAGATGTAGATAGCATGATCGAACGTCTTTCACTTCGCACTGCGTGCCCTTCTTCTTTATCGATTCGATTATTCGATTCACTACGAAATACAACATAAAGAAACACAATTTCTCTGCAGATCAGAAAATTTCCTGCAAAATCATTAAAACATGGTAAATATTTTGACATCAGAATTGGACCTGTTGTTTGTTATGGAATCTCAAATAGTGAACACAATAACGACTAACCATCTAAACTATTCAAATTCCACTTGATTTCTTCCAGCAGAAGTGTGATATATATTTGCAATAGATCTGACTTCAATGCCAGAATTGCTAACACTTGAATCCTGCTTTTTTATTTTATTATAATTTTATATATTTTCTTACTGTTCTTGCAATTGAATACTAGAATGTGTCGAAGAAACCTTGTTTCTTCAACACATTCTAGCATTCAAATGCTGTCTTTAATTTTTTTTTCAAATTTTGATAAATACTCCAGCCTCTTCGATAATTTATCTCACAAGCTCGATTTTCTTCAGTCAAAACATCCATTGTAGTGAGGTTATATTCCTTGAGGATTTTAATGTCTACAATTGAATCTACTTGCCATCTCCATTTGAACTGAAAAACTGGCTCAAAGAATGCCAGGTTATTACTGTTGCAATGATCCAACACAAAATAAACATTTGGTCACCAGAATAGGATGTTCGCGAATTTCTGCAGAGCCTCCATAGCCGAGTCAATTTCCACAAAGCACTTTGGCTGGATAGACTTTGGTTCGAGTCGCATCTAAGAGGAAAGAACCTTCTTCAAGGCTAACCTTCGTTTGAACGTTAGCTGGTCTCAATCGAAGGTTAGCTGGTCTCATAAATGGTGGTGGAAAACGTTTTCCTACCACTCCACTGTGACTCGTTTTTTTTTTATTTCACAGCCAAGTAACAAGCTAGGAAAACACAGCAAATTACACAAGAATATATATTTACACATGACTGAACACTTTATCCTAAAATACAGTTACTAAAACGAATTTTCGGTTTTGCGCCTAGGATCCTTTAAGTGCACTCTCTTTATATTAAGTGTATATCTCTAGGTGGCAGACAATTTCCATCATCGGTGTGGGACTACCACTCTGCTTGCTGGAGGCCTGAAGTGGATTCAAAAAAGAATGATGTTCGTTCTCTATGACAGCATTTTAGGTTCGGAGTGTCAAAAATTCGGAAAATGCCTAACTTGACTCTGCTGGAGTGTTCCCTCCACCGAACAAAAGAGAAACAATTCTTTACATATTCATTTATTTAAAAAAAAATACAGTCCAATTATTTGTGGTGTCATGCATTATATATTGGAACGTCAAATAATTACAAAAATGAAATACGACTAAAACAAACTCAACACGTAAAATAATAATAATGAAAAATCAGTGATTTACAATAGAGAAAATGATATGCACACTGGAAATTTGGCTTAAAATAGTGCATTAAAAATTACGCACTTTTAATAGTAATTTTGAATTGAAATGAAAAAAGTATGGAACGCATTGCATTTGATTTGGTTAACATCAACTAATGACTTTTTTGTTGCTCAGTCTTAATGGAGTCTGAAATTGAAGGTAGGTACTTTTTACACTTCAACCCTAAGTAAGCAGCACTTACTTCGTCTGTCAATCGTTTCTTTTTGTCCCTTTTAATGTTGTTAAATATACAGAATAAGGCCTCGTAAGCGTGTATGTTGAGGGAAAAATTGTGAGTAAAGCCATTGCTAAATATTTAAGGGTGCTAAAAGTTTCCAGTATTTGGATCCAAGCATTCAAAATTTCTTCAAGTTGAGACCTCAAGTCGACAAACACTTAAGTCCAGATGCCAGTCTGGAACTAAGCTAACTGCAGCTCTAATCCTTCAATTTGTAGCCATTGAAAATAATTTAATTCCATAGCAGTGTATACTACTATATCCGGATGCTTTATTATTTTAATTGTCTGTTCTAAACTTCTAAATTGATTGAATCTTCTGCCAAATTGATTATTCATTAAAATTTATTGTTGTGGCGTGTGAGTAAACGCTGCAGTGTCACCCAAAACATCGTGGAGTGTTACTGTTGACTCGTGTTATAGATTCGCCATCACTGCTCTAGAGTAGGACAACCCATTTACCTAACCAATTACTTCACCCATAGTGCTAAATGTGCTAATTGGCACATTTATCACTAGGTGGTAAATGTGCCATTTAGCACATTTGCAAAGCTGTATAGGTGAAATTCACGTAAATAATATTTTAAGCATTTTTCTAAAATGCATCGAAAATGAATTTAAAATATTTTTGTAGTTAATATACCGAAACAATATTTCCTCTGTTTCTATATGAAAAATCTGTCTCATTTTATGTAACTAAAAATTTGCATGAAATATTTTGCATATAATAACCAGTTTCTATCTCTTTTTCTACCTAAAAGGAGACTGAAAACATATTTCTGGTCAGAACAAAATAGATTGCATAATTACAGTGTAGACTCGAAAAGACTTAACCTCAGAAGTCTAAAAACATGATGGAACTGCAGACCAACCTGAGCACGTCGAATGTCAGTTAAGTACAGTCGATCTGTAGTGACCAGATCTCTTGTCTACACCTTCATATGAGGGGATCGGTTCATAGCCATTCATGTCTCCTGACTAATAGTTATTTGATTATCAACCAATTCTTCCGCGATCATGGCTTCAGTTGTCCCATCCTCTACACATATCGTTACTCGGACTCCATCTCCAGTCACATCAGAAGGAATAGAAGTAACATGATTACTCGTTAGCTGATCTTGAAATCTGCTAAAGTGTGTTGCCATTAAGCTTGGTCCAGTATATTATCTGGCGATCGGTTTGAAGAATAACAGATTAAAAGTTTATTTATTAAAAGAGAATGGGCTCTATATCCTTGGGATATAGAGCCCGTTCTCTTCTGAATGACCCAAATGAACTTCTTACAGAAATAAACCATCTGAAAACTTCTTTCGAAGTTAATGGATATTCCAAGAGAATCATTGAAAAATTCCTTCTTAATCCTCCCAGACATCACTCAGAAGAAACAAATAGATTCAAAAGCAATATATCTATTCCTTACATAAATAGTAAAGTTTCACATAAATTAGCAAAAGTTCTAAGAAAGTACAATATCAGAACCTTGTTCACTCCACTTCCAAAGATCCGTTTCTTAATAAGCCACCCAAAACCTTGTCATCATCAACTCAAATACCCTGGTGTATATAAAATGTTGTGTGATTGTGATATTCCTTATTTTGGGCAGACAGACAAATCTATCGAATTGCGTATGGGAGAACACATGAGGGACATTACTTACAAGAGACAGCGAGCCAGTGCATTATCAAGTCATATCCTTTTCTTGGCTAATCCTAATGATGAAAACCAAAGTCACAAAGTCTGCTGGGAAAAATCTACTAACATCTTCCGTTGCAGTGACGAAATAGAGAGAAAAATTGTGGAATCTAGAGAAATCATCTTCAATCCTGTTCATCTAAATAATAACTTGAGCTACAACCTCCCAGATAGTCATTCAGCTGTAATCATATACTGGCGTTCACGTGATGCTGCAAGCATGCACTCTCCCAACAATGGAACAAACGAAAGAACAGCTTTAAATACAACTACAACGTTTTCATGCTAATTATGCATAGAGACTCTGTATGTTGTTCATAGTCTTTTAACCTTCAGTGTTTAGTGTTTTTTCTTTTTTCTGTCTTTTATAATGTCACCTGATGAAGGTTATTGCAGGCCGAAACTAGTAGTGTTTTTATATTAAAACCTTTTTACTTAAATCTCTATTCTAGTCATTCAATTCTTCATAAATAAATAAATAAAATATATATATATATATATATATATATATATATATATATATATATATATATATATATATATATATATGAAAGAATGATCATTAACTCGGTTAACATATACATTTTTTAAAAAGAATTGCATGACTAGAACCGAGATTTAAGTAAAAAGGTTTTAATATAAAAACACGAATAGTTTCGGCTTGTAAGAGCCTTCATCATAAATACATCCACAACGGTTTAATGTCAATTATGTATAGAGACTTTCTATGATGTTCATAGTTTATTTAAGCTTCAGTGTTTTTTTTTCTTTTATAATGTCAATAATGTCACCTGATGAAGGCTGTTACAAGCTGAAACTAGTCGTGTTTTTATATTAAAATTTTTTTACTTAAATCTCGGTTCAATTCTTTTAAAAAATATATGATATTCATCACGCATATATATATATATATATATGCGATGAATACCATTTATCACCTAAAGCTATTTACAAATATATCGGCAATGAGATTTGAGTGAAAGGCCTATAGCTTAATAGTAGACACTATCAGCATTGTATCCAGGCTAGCTATAAGGATACATAAATTAATAAATAAATCCGTTAACGCCTTTAATTTACCCGATGGGATAGGCAAGGCCGTTTTAATCTAAATTAACTTCTTTTTTTTTTTTTTTTTTTTTTGAAAATTGATGGTCAGTTAATCTCCAACGTTGTCATTGATAGCTGGCCCAAGACTATCAATGATTCAAGTACCCAAGAAAAAGAGTACAAGAGACAACTGCTGCCATCTGGTAGTTTATAATCCTAAGAATGAGGCAAGTGGTCGACTTTCTTGAGCTAAAGGCATGAGCTTTAGGGAGAAAATCCCTATTTTATCGTGAAAAATTTCACTTGCTGGAGAATAACCTGAAAAAAAGAACCTAAAAAAAGTTTCTATAGTCAGCGACTAGAACTGAACTTATGTCTTTCCATAAGCAGTCGAGTTTCGTGAACGAAACACAATTTCCAGAGCTACAGGTATAATCCATTTCTGCTAAAATCAAAGAAAGCTATTTTTATACACAAAATCGAATCAATGTAGAGGTCAGTAATAGTAGTTTTGAGATTAGATTCACCGAGTTATTACTGTTTATTGCTGATTTCTTGAGTTTACAGGACGAAAAACCTAATTTTCCGGAAGAAAAACTCCTCTTGAACTACTTTGAACATAATAAACATCCTGTTAGAATTAGTACTACTACATGACGGCAGTTGTTTGCCATGATATCTACACTGAAAGTCTCGATTTATTAAAACCTCAAGTTCAGCTATCATTGATTGCTGAGAGCTGTAGACCAGCTTTTGAATGATCTTTATAGAGTTAGAGCTAACGGAATTCTCTGAAATCCTTTCGGAAAATGAAAGTGTCAGAAAATTATATACTAAGCAAATATTTGGGTCCATTTTTTATCTTCGTATTTATGATCGAACTGCCTATAATATAAATTATTATTTTTGCTGATTAATTTTGTTGGAATAATTTAAATGGCAGCCACTGACAAGTAGTTACAGTATTATGCCACTATTGCAAGTATTGCATGGGAAAGAAAATCAACCTTACTCGATAAGTTATTATAGAATAAAAAATAAAAATAAATAAATCACCTAACACCTTTTATTCCCTAATAGGAAGTAGAGGAGGCCTTTATACCCTATCCAGCTTTTGGAGAATGAACGGGCAGTTCAATCTCCACTGGTAGACAATCAGAGATAGCTGATTGGCTACCAGTGGAGTTTGTCACTAATTATAGGCAGCTACTGATGAAGAGACCAGCAAACAAGTGCTGGCATCTCTTGGTGCCTAACCCTAACACGATATATTATGGTCTGAAATAATATGGGTACTACGGTGAATTTTCTTGAATTTAAGAACGAAAAACCCGAGTTTCCTGGAAAAACCCACTTGCCCGTGACAGAAATCGAATAATTCGGGAACCAGTCGAAGATAGGCTTAGAAAAAGTTCCTCCAGTTGGCGACTAGACTTGAACCTAGGTCTAACTTCGAGTGGCCAAGCACAGAGTATACAAGCGCCACTTCCACTGAGCTACACAGACATAAATTATTATAGTCGTACATTAATTAAATATTACTACTGAATAAAGTGCTT
This sequence comes from Typopeltis vanoorti, assembly GCF_054136105.1. Classification (NCBI taxonomy): domain Eukaryota; kingdom Metazoa; phylum Arthropoda; class Arachnida; order Uropygi; family Thelyphonidae; genus Typopeltis; species Typopeltis vanoorti. Next base: position 108,224,710 of record NC_143554.1, read on the forward strand.
TCTTTAGTCTAGTCTTACTGTTAATATTTTCATATTTGTGGGGAAAAAAAGATCACCGTTTTTTGAAAATTTCTATTCAAGAAAAAAAATTGTATCAGTTCAAAACAACCTTTCTTTAAGTCCAAAAATTTTTAAGAGTGAACTCTTGTATACATATCTAATAGAGCCTAGTAGTCATTCTCCATGCATTGTTTTACATAGAAGAATATCAGAATATCAATGCATAGGTGATGTAATGTATTGGCTACATGATTCAAAAAAGAAGTAAAATATAATTATCCGACAACTTTTTTCTTGTGATTTGCTATCAGAATGTAAGCTGTACGAAAATTATGTACTAGTTTTCGTAAATCAGCATATTGGTGGAATAAATCAGTTTGATGAGTCAAAGAATTGTGAGAGTCCTTTTAAATCAGACTTGTCGACAACATTTTCATTAATTGTTAATCCTAACTTTTTCAGAAACTGTTAGGAAGCCAGCCTTCATCTTGTTGAGGGCTTTATCCTGAGTAGTATTTATTTATCTGTAGTCTTACGAGTTCTACAGTATATTCTGCTGAGTCTCAGGGTTAAAAATATCTTCTAGAAGGGGGAAAAAAACTAACTTTACTTATCTGCACCACTGATCGACGAACTCTGTGATAAACTGAAAAAAGAACTAAAAACGTCCCTATTCCAGAGAATTGAACCTATAATAGCATTATTTTAAAAAGCCTACATCACACATACAAAAACGAGGGTATGTTGACATATTTTAAAATTATATATTTAAGATGTTTTAAAAATTAATGCAAACATTAATTTTTAAAATAAATCGTGGAGCTGGGTGTGTTTTTCTTTTTCATGTTTTATATTCGGAATTATTCTGTGAATATTGCTAAACTATTTAATGTGAATAATCTCATTTAACCGCCAATATTACTGTTTATGTCTAACCTTTATGTCTAAAAAGAAAACAGTTTAATATTATGTATTTTCCCAGTGTTTAACGGTACAACACATACACAGCGCTACCTCGTGGCGAATATGAATAGACTGTAAAGTGAGATTGCTACTAACACATAAGCTGTTCAAATAGCTTTTTGATATTTAAGCTACTTTCATTAGCTATTTTTAATTTTTTTTAAAAATGCAAACATTTTATGCAATAAAATTACTTTTCTATCTCTATTCTGAGTGTTCGAAAAATAAGTTAACAAGTGAAAGACGTTGTAACGTAGAAGCATATATAACACAGTCGCCAGAGAATTGCTAATTCTATTGCAAAAGTAGTTAGACACAAGACCACCAGTTGTATTTTTGCTCTTCTCCCTCCAGCCCTTTCATAATTATAATGATTAAGGTTGCAAAAATAAAAATGTGTCTGAAACTATAAAAAGTGTTAATAATTTATATTAGCATTTATATTTACATTTGAACAATTTACATAGCTAGGTTTTTTCATACTTCATACAAGCAAATCGGCCATGAGAAATACACATTTTACCGACAAAAATACTATTGTTGTTGTCGATGATGGTAGGCGGTAAATGGCGTTATGTGTAATTAGAAAATGAAGTAGCGAGACGGAGCTGATAATAATAATAATAATTTTATTTTTATAATTATAATTATGAGTGACTCTTTGGCCCTGGCAATTTTAATTTCTCAATTTGGTATATTAATTGATCGCAGTCTCTCACTTATCTTCTTGCCTTTTGCTCAAGTATTTGTAACTCATCGCAATACCACAAACGCACTTCAGTGACGGGTGCGGGGGTGGGGGGGGTATTGGCATATAAAGTTCTGTACAACGCTTTATGACAAGGAGAATTCATTAAAACTAGAAAGAAAAAAAACTTTGATATCATTTAAGAATTACCCCTTACAATAAATCTATTATAAATTATTATACGGAAGTCTGAACATCCTAAAAATATCATTAGTAGAGTACATTTGTTCAATGATTAAATTGCGAAGTTTCGAAAGTTATTAAAAGTGCATCTAATCCCTAAGTAAAGAAAAAAATACTATTGGGGGAAAAAATGAAATGGTCTAGCCCAAGCCTAGATCAAGGAAGTTCTCATTATTTTTAATCGATCATAGGTGTGTGATAAACTTTAAAATAGGTGACGCATTGCAGTTTTTCTTCTTGGAGATTTCAAAAAAGTTGAACGAGGCAAAAACCAAACGCTTTAGTTGGCACCTGAAACGTGAGAGTTCTACGCGTGAAGTGAAAGCAACAGTCAGTTTTTGCTCACATCTTCAACAAAACATGCCTAAGGCTGAACAATTTTTTATCGCTTCTCCTTTATTTCACTTTTTTCCCCTCTCCATTCTCCTCCTTTTGGGAGGCGAGATAAAATTTTCTTTAATTAATCTTCCACACATCTTTTTGATCTGGCTTTTGTTGGCAGTATGAGTCCGAAGCCATCTGAAATGACAACGCCATTTGGTGGAAAGAGAGTTCTTTCCGTTCACTATTAAAAGGAAACACCATCTCGATCCGATTACAACTTTTCTGACAACATGATGAATGAGTGCGAACGGACTGTTGTGGTAAAATCGCTGTACACTTCACTTGGATTATTTTTGAGGATCTTTCGGACAACCTACTGAGTCAGAGATAAGGGTTGGTGTTCTGTATCAGAAATACAAACCTGATTCGTGCTGTCTGATTTGTTTGTGATTAATGTGTCACCATGTAGTAAGCCTTTCTTCTTTTTTTCTTCAATGCCAATAAAAGATAATTGCCTTTCTCTTATTACATCGACCCCCCTCCCCCACCCCTTTTTTTCGGGCAAATAAAAAAAAAAAAAAGATTCTCTTGTTCATTAGTTCATGTACCAAAAACGAAGTTAAAAAAATATGCGTTCTGAACTATCATATAAAACATGTCATTTATGAATAACGAATTGACATTTACAATGCGTTAAAATAATAAAAGGAATCAATAAGTAAATATGACGAATTGAAAATAATAATAATTTATAATTATAATTAATAATATAAAATTATATTTTGTATAAAATAAAATTTTGTAAACTTCATTTCCGTTCGATAGGTTACCAATAGTGGTCATCAGAATTGTCTTGTGATCATCTGCCCCTGCATTTAAAAAAAAAAAAAAATGCTAATTGGTGATCGAAAGTATTTCGAGTGGATGCAGATGAACTCTATTCAAAAATATTTTTTCCCAAGTTGTTCACGACTCGTAAATATAATTCGAGTTTTTAAAAGCAGAAGATTACAGTACTTAGGTTCCTATTATATGCAATATAGCTCATACATATGAATATATCGGAAGCGAGTTATTCAGGCAACATCAAAGCAGCAGGTGTTCAGTGGCGAATTCTCCATGCTTGCTGCGCAAGCAAAGCAAGAATTTTTCTCATAAATATTACTTCTTTCTCATTACTCGAGAAAGAAGTAATATTTATTTGTTAATAAATGCATGCATTTATGAGCATTCCATTCAGGTTTTTATTTTTGTAGACAGAAGACGTCTTAAGCTTGCGCGGCAATAATTGAGCTTTGCGTTGTGTATCGAATGCCGATGCTTGCTCGTCTAGTCAAAGCTACCTTGGCTTGCTCGGTTGTCGGAGCTTCCAGGTCCTCGCTGCGGCACTGTGATTTTCATGCGAGCGCATAGCCATTTCGCTCCCTTCACGTCGTCTTAAGCACAGGCCATATGCAGTCAAAGTAGCTCTAGCCAGTAAGCTTCAGCCAGCCTTTACAAGTGTGCGTGTTGGGAAAATTAAGTTACAGCCAACTTTTTATGACGATGTTATTGACCAATTCATAAAGAAGAACCGTAAGGTAGAATTTGTATTCAAGTAGCTAAATTGAAAAAGACAGAATATCATTTGTAAAATAAATGTTGTATTTGTAGGATTAAATTTACATACTTTTCTAAATATATTTTTAAATGATCAGTAATTCATTATTCCGCTAATCAGACTTCAATCACGCCTCTCACTCCCTGAATAATAACAAGAGTAAGCGTGAATTTCAAGACCAGCATTCGCCCCTGCAGGTGTTTGACACTTAAAAATAGCATTTATTATTTCGAAGCCCTTCTGCTGTAGCTCTAAGAGAATAGCGAAAAGTGCAATAACCTCAAAATTTAAGAAATTTGTTTACGGCTTAATAAAAAAATCTGACGAAAGAAGTTCAGCGCGAGATAATCCTTGTAAGCAGACGACTAAATATTACAAACAACCAATCGTTATTGTTGGTTTATTTACGGTTAGTAGAAGCAAAATATCGAGTGGGAAATCGTATGTTGCGTTCTCCGAGCTGATTGGTCCGTTTTATTGCATGAAAAATCTTTCCTGGAGAAAATGTTCTCAGTCTCAAACAAGCTAATTCAATCTTTTGCTAATAAATGAATATAAATAAATGGCGGCTCACCGACAGAAACATATAAATACTATCAATAATAGAGATCTTCTTGTTATGAATTATTTTTAATTATTTCCTGCTATTAACTACTCGGATAAGGACCGTTTGAAAATAAATTTTGAGTTTCATATCTCCGAATATATTTTAGAATAAGTAAACGGGGAAGAACATTCATTTAATAGACTGTTGATATTTGGAATATTGATATTTTGTTGATATCTATTGATATATGTTGATATTTGAAATGTTAAAAAAAGCTTTCGTTTGCTATTAATTGAAACTGCAGATTCGTCTGCATTTTATTTTCTTTTTTTTGGTAATTTAGAAAATGTAACACACAGATCCATAACTAGAAGGGATGTTGATGAATGCATATTATATACAACCAATTCAAAAAATACTTATTATCTTTAATGTCTGAGATAATGACAGTGTTTTCATTGTGTTAGTAGCCGGAACTGTGGAGAAAAATATTTCATATTCAGGAAAGCGAAAAGCGAAGACATTTTTTTTTTTTTTTGTGTCACATCGTGTGACTAATTACAGCTATTAAAATTACATATATTATCCGTGTGCTACTTCTTAGCAGCTTCTCAAAACTGACACTTGGAGCTATTTAAGCATAACTCATTCACCCACTTGTGTTAATAACTGTCTTCTGTCAGAAACAGGAACGTAGGCGTTGCCAACCATTTTAATTTATAGCCTGGAGAACATAAGCTGTGTGTAGCTTTCAAACATATTTTTATTCTTTGAAGATATATTTTTAGTTATGTTGCGATTTAATGCTTAATAATTGGAAATTATTACCAATATACTTCTTAGCCGCATCGTTCCTTTTAATCGCCTTGGCGGCACCACAGATTATAATTTGAAGGCAGCATTAAGGATAAAATATAACCTTGAGACTGCGTTAAAACTAGAGTTCACTTAAAATGAAGTCATAATTTTTTTTGTCTTTATTTGAAAAAAAAAAATTCTTGTCACAGCAGATTTAAAATAAATCCTGGATTTTAAATAATTGTAAGAATATATGTTTTTTTTTTTTTTTAATTTAGTTAAATGGTACAGTTAACAATAAATTATGTTCCTATTATCATCTGTACTATACGAGGATATCCAAATCGCGATGATAATATTACAGATAATAATAAGAATTTTACATGAGTTTTTAGGCGAATACGTTCTGTTACAAAAATTAACCGGGCATCCACATTTTTTTCGAATATTGTGTATCAATGAAAAATGATGTGGCAGAAACAAGGAATAAAGATAACAGGGTGCACGCACAATAAATGACTACTTCTGTAGAATAATTGAAATTGGATCTGGTTTGGAGTTAGCTGAATTTTAGCAATTTGTTATTATTGGCTTTCACGTGATTTCAACGCAATTACAGCACTTCAGATCAATTAAGGCTTACGTTCTTAAAGAATGGTAACGTGATGATCAAAACAATCTAAGAAACAGTCAACTACTCACATAAATGGACAAAAAGGCTTAAAATAATGCTACAAATTGTTGCCTGTTTCTTCCATCGTGCATGTGGACGCCTTCAACCAGAAGTTCAGACAGTGAATAACACAAAACGATTTAAATTTTGTGTTTGTAGAGAGAAGAGAAATTAGCTATCATCAGCTATATAACGAAAGATTCATTTGTACAAGTATTATCATCATCATCATCATCATCATCAGGGCCATTTCTACATTTTGCGGGGCCCTTTGAGAAGTGGAAAAGCGGGGCACCTGAAAGTTAGTAACTTTTATGGAAATTTTAAATGAATATCTTGTTAATTAATTAATTAAATCAAATATGAAAAAATATTTATGCACATAAATAAACAAGTATGCTCTTTAGCATCAATTTAAGTAAAGGGAAAAAATTAGTTAAAAAATAAATGTGTTTGTATGTTCATGTTTTATTATGTAAGTACACATTATCATATAAATACGCCAGAACAATGATTTATTTAATAATATAAATAATAATATAAAATATGAAAAAATATCCATTTTTACTATAAATAATGAAATATATGTATAATTACTTATAAGATTTAAAAGAAATCTTAATATATTAAATTTTATTTAACCTAATGCGATTATCAATAAAATCATTTATAACGCTATCAAAATTCAATTTATTTGCAATTTCATGCTCTATAGATATTATTGCCAGGGACGACAAACGTTCTTGAGACATAGAAGATCGCAAATAGGTTTTTATTAATTTTAATTTGGAAAATGACCTTTCTGCTGATGCGACCGTAATTGGACTGGTCAATAATATTTTAAATCTCGTAGTAATATTTGGATAAATATCCGACAAATTATTGCAATTATGAATTTTAAAATATTAATGGGTGCATCTTCTGGAACAATATTTCTAAAAATAATTAATTCATTGTAAAATTCAGATTCATCAATATCTGTATTTAATTTTTGATACAGCTGTTTGCAGCAAAATTTTAATTCATTTTCTGTCATTTTTCTTGTTAATTTCATATCATAAAGAAATCCAAATGATTTTTCTTGAATATCATACAATTCAAATCTTTTTTTGACAGACTGTAGAGCAGTATCTAAAATTACAAAAAAGAAATTTATCCTAAAATTATCTTTGTTATCACCTATGTGTGATTCATCAGGCGTTTCATAATCAAAAAATACTTTTCTTCGACGTACTCGATTTTCTTTAAATTTAATTTCCATTTCTAATAGATTTGACAGTTCTTTAGCAATCTCAAAACAGCTATCCTGATATTCTCCTCTTCAAAGTACTGCACTAACTCTTTAATATGCTTAGTTGCTACGTCTATGGGAATTTTTGCATTTTGTAATACTTTACTTACTAAATTAACTTTTGACAAAAGCTCATACCAAATTACAAGACTTGGTATAAACTCAAATGAATCTATTAGTTCATATATTGAAACCACTTCTACTTTGATAGTATTATCAGATGCAGTTTTAAATAATTCTTTTAGTGCATTTAAAAATTCTGGAATTTGAAAACGTACAGCTCTAATTGATTCTATTCTACATTCCCATCTTGTATCACATAACGGTTTTGTAGTTAATTGTTTAACAAATTTCTTTAATATGTCCCAACGTGAAGTTGAGGCAACAAATAATGTATATATTTTTTGTATAACATTAAAAAAAATTATTGCTATAATTTATGATTTTGCGACATCCCCTAAAATCAAATTTAAATTATGACAGGTGCAAGGAGTATAAAATGCCTTTTCGTTTTCATTTAAAATGCAAGCACGGACTCTTCGCTCCGTTATCATACCCTTGCTCTCTACAACCTGACAATTTAAGATTTAATTTATTCAAAAGTGATTTTATATTTTCATATATACCTTTACCAGTAGTGTCATTAGTTGTTAAAAACGTCAAAAAGTGTTCACGAATTTCAATATGTGCTTCAAATATATGTAAAAATCTAAAAACCGAAATTTATTCCTGATGACTAACATCAAGAGTACAATCGAGAATTATTGAATAGTACTTTGCCTGTCGTATCATATTTACAATATTTTGTTGAATTTTGGTTCCCATATCAACAATTAATTCATTTTGCACAATGGGTGATAGATACGAATTTTGTTTCTTACCTATAATTTTTTTTCCGAACATCGCATTAAATGATGTTTTAAAAGTGGATCAAAGTCTGCAATTAATTCTATGATGCCAAAAAAAAAAAAAAATACCATTATGGGCTGTGTACAAAGTATCAAAATTACCTCTAAAAGCTAAATTATGTTCGGATAAATAAAGAATTGCTGCTACTATTCGTCTTAAAACATTTCTTAACTGTTCTACTTCAAATTTTGTGACATTTTGATTTGCCTGATCAATTGTATTGTGATTTTTAAATTACATTCCATTTGTGTCCACGAATACATGCATTTCATGTGCACTGGATTTCGTTCGTGCGACTTTAATCTTTCACTTACATGTCGCCAGTCAGAAAAGCCATTATTAGATAAAACATTATCATCAGAAGAAAATAATTTGCAACAAAAACAAAAAATAGAGTTGGAAGAGTTGGAATATACATCTGTTTTGCTTCTCTCCGTTTGCAATTGTCCTAACTTGGTGAACATGACAACAAGAGGTGGAAAAACACCTCTTGTTGTCATCTTTTGGAAAATCATTTTCGGTCGAAGGAGACGGTGGACCACGTTGTACAATTTGTGGTAGTGTTGGTTTGTTCAAAATTTTGGGCCATGTTGCTGGATCATTACAAAATATATATTTTTAAGATGCTTTGCAAGTAATGTCACGTAAAAAATTGCCATGACAGTACGTGTATATACTTGTTCATAAAATCATAAACTAAAATCAAAAAACGCCTTAAAATGATTAAAAACACGTGTTTTTAAATGCACTTTTCCCTATTCAACACTATGTTGTACGACAGTGGTGGCGAACCTTTTTATGTGCGTGTGCCAAAAGTTTACAAATCAAGTTGCTGACGTGCCGTCAAGTTTTTAATAGGGGAAAAATTAATACAAAATTAATTGCAGAATTTTATTGAGACAAGTTTAAAAATTAACATAGAATTTCATAAAAATGAACTCATAATTTGGCATACACATTGTCGTATACAAATCAATATCAACCTATTATCAATTTATTAATTTATCAATATAAATATATCAATTTATGAATGAGATTTTTTGCTGTTGTACATTAGATGCCAAATGCTTTATATCAGGTTCATATTTTGTCACTGTTAGTAATACACAGGCCGAATGAGATTCATCAGTCATTCTATTTCTTAAACTGTCTTTTATAAAATTCATTTCGAAAAATAATGACTCACAAGCATATGTCGAGGAGAAAATTGATAATATAGCCATCGCTAGTTTTTTTTATATTTATTCTTACTGTATTAGAGGGCCCAGTCCCAACAAACTTACTCGTAAATACCGTTCCCATTTTTTTAAAGTTCATACATTCAACTAACGTTTAATGTTGGATTTAATATCCACTTAATTTATATAATTTTGTATCGCCGATGTGAAGCCTTTGGCTATTTATTTTAGTAAATAAGTATTAATAATTAATTATGGAATAATCATAAAGAGTATTAGTACACTCATGTATACGGTGTAGCATGTTGAGAAATATAAAAGTACGCATTTAAATTAGCTATCAATCACAGGACTAATGCTACAATATTGTAGTTTTCTCAGGCCAACATCATTAAATTAACTTGTGGTAAATTTCATTGACATATCCCATTCTGATCACCAAAAATTTATAATATTATTCAGGATAAAATTGATTATTGTATTATTAAGTTGATTTTAATGATGTTGGTTTGAAAAAAAAAAAAAAAAAACGGTAGTGAGAAAAATATTTATGCATTGCAACTCACCATTAGAAGTCAGCGGAGCAGGGGAAGCAGCAGAAGGATGTCGGCTTGTCGGCGAACACTTACCGTCGAATATAACTGGCCCCCCTGATTTCACTTTACGAAAAAATACATTAAAACGTTTTGCATATATACCTCCCACACAAAAACAACACGCCTTCTCCAACAGCCATTATATACTGTAGATGCAAGAAAAAAAAAGCTTTATTGTATCCCTGAATAAGGTACGGAGGCTTTTGCAGTCTGTGTAATATATTTCTCAACAAATAGTGCAATTAGAGACAGCTGGAATAAAAAGGTGCTAACTAATGAATCACATGTACCCCTCTCACAGACACTAGGCTGTATAGATGCAAGCAAAACCATATATTGCACCAGAAACACAGTATCTAACTAACTCTTGTCTAATTTTTCAATTACATGAAATAAGTGTTTGTTTTATTGCATTTGAAATTCTCGATGTCGTTATGACAGATCACAAAGGCGTACTTCAAATAAAATTCTACCACGAATTGAAACATGCCATATAATGCTTGTGTGAGTTCCCCTTCTAGCTCAAACGCAAACAAGACAATAAAAATCAGCCAAGGGTTGAAACTTTGTGTGAGTAGAGCCCGCCGGTAATGAGAAGTTCTGTCGGAACGATAAACGACACTCCGTCGTGAATGTCTTAAAAACTAAGAAATATATAGTGAATGTTGTTATGACAGATGCTATGGAATTCAGTTGAAGAGAATTAGCATTTCAACTCAAAAATTGTCTGTTCCATTTGTCTTTAAAGGATCGCGTGATCTTTTATTAATACCACACCAATAGAATTCATGTCTTCATAGCTGCTCTCTCCTGTAAAACAAAATTTAACTTGTACGTATTGTAATAATTAAAAAAAAAAGGTTGAATAATTTATAAGCGTATAAAAGGATACCATATGTAAATCGTTGACGTGCCAGCAAAATTATCGGGCGTGCCATAGATTCGCCACCCGTGTTGTACGATATTGTTATATAACTTAGAGTAGTTTCAAATACTATCGCTCTAGCGCTACGATCTTATTTCGCTTACTATAACAACAATAGTTGGTTGTAAAATTATATACATATATTTTTCTATATAATAATATTTTTTATATAATATTTATAATATTAATTTATATAATAATTTTTTTTAATTAATTTTCTTTTTTCAATTTTTTGCGCTTTGCGGGGACCCTCTGCCACAGCACAGTTCGCACACCCATGAATACGGCCCTGATCATCATCATCATCATGCGTATCAAGGATTTAGCCCTAGCATGGCCTGTTCCGGCCTTAGCATTTATCGTTGAATCGTTTAAGAGGACGTCCTGGTTTTCTTTTTCCTAATGGTTTGTACGTTAAGGCTTGTTTTGGTAATCTTTCTGTTTCATTCTTTGAACGTGTTCCATCCATTTATGTTTAAATTGTTTAATTTTTTCAATTCCTGGTTTTCTTGGTTTAATTTCTTTCATAATTTCTTCGTTTCTTTTGTGATCAAATAGGGTATAGTTTGCAGTTTTTCTCATAAACTTCATTTCTGCTGTTGTTAATCTTTGTTTGTCTTGTTTGTTTTATTGTCCAGACTTCGCTTCCATACATTAAGACTGGTAGGGCTAATGTATTGTATACTTTTAGTCTGGTTTGTTTTTGAACTAGGTTTGGTTTAAATATAGAGTTAATTACACCTGTTATTTTTAAATATTTTGCAATTTTTACGTTTATATCTTTTTCATTTTCAATTATCATACCATAATCTTTGGCTATCTCATTTAGATCTAAAATAGCTTTCTGTAAGTTATCTTCAGAATTTGTAATTATTATTTGGTCGTCGGCAAAAAGGAGAGTGTTGAAGTTCACTGTAGGAGAAAGTTTAATTCCTTGATGTAAATTTTTATTTCATTTTATTATTATTTCATTTAAGTAGATATTAAAAAGAGTTGCTGAGAAGGGACATCCCTGTTGGACCCCTTGGTTTATCTCTCTCGTATATGATAGCTCGTGATTATTATCAATGCTGTAATGTTATTATACGAATATTTTCGATGATAAGGGGGAAATGATTTCGTCATAACAATCACTTTTGATCGATTTCGACAATTACCTGAATAAACACATCTGCTAGTGTGAAGTAGTCGTTTATCGCGGACAGCAAAGCACTGTTGATTGACATTGGAGTTCACATGACGTAACTGTAACGCATCACATTTACCGTAACTTCGTTTTGGTTTATTCATTTCGTTTGTTCATTCTGCGCTACTGAATGAATACTCAGTAGTCTTCGTTTCGATGGACTGATTTTCTGTTCTTTCTTAAAGTGACGTGCTCTGAAAAATAAAGTTTATTGTTTAACATAACGTGTCAAAAAAATGTCAGAATAATATAGAAGAACCTAACGGAAATAAAGGCAAGTTGTGCATGATAAACAGAAATGTCACTTTTCTTCGTTTATATTGTGTAGAACACATGCCTGTTATATTTATAAATTCTCATAGTTATTAAATTCGCGTAATTTTTTTCTCTTTTTTTAAAGAAAACAAACTATATTTTCGTTCTATATATCTTGTACTTTTTGATTTAGTTCCCTTTTATGATAATAGATGGCACTAAGATCCATGTTCTGGTTTGTATTTTAATCGAGAATCAGTAAATATAATAACTGAATAAATGCAGTCGATAAATAAAAATGTTGATTTATAACCACACACAAGATTTATATGTACACATAAACTTTTAAATAACCTAGTAATAAAACATGAAATTCTCTTGAGATGTGTTTTCCTTATCTCAAAGTGTAAAATTTGATACATTAATTTTCTATGTGCGATTTTTGTGCCGTTAGTTCGCGGTAGTTATAGTTGGCGAAAGAAATTCTAGTAGCCCAAAACACTGTTAATAAATTATAATAAATTACTTTTTACCATGCCATGAAAAAAACTCACTGGCTTCAATTCTTTGTCTACGTGTTACAAAAAAAAAAAAAAAAAAAAAAAGCGAATAATTTTAGAATCATTAAATGACAAAATTTACATATAATGAATTTGTAAGCAATGCTTGCAACTTCTTTTCCATTTTCTCATCGCAAATCCTAAAACTCAGTGCCGTAGATCTGTTGATACTGATAGGGAAGTTATTTTCCATATTTCATATGGCTGCATACTCTATAATATAAACTGATAAGCCTTTTTTTTGTCACGCTATTTTTTGTCAAGTTATTTGAAAGGTTTTGAAACTCAGGAGTTACCCTGAGTGTCGAGTCTTTAAAGTTCTAGTCATCAGAATTCAAGGCGAACTGGTCTACCAGTCCGGAACTCGGGGCGGTTGGACGCCGTATGCGTCGGGGGGGGGGGGCCCTCCCTAGTATATATATATATATATATATATATATATGAAGTTATTATTTCAACGTTACACTTGAAAGATATGAAACATAGAGAGTATGAACCATCATTCGAAAGGTAAAAAAATTACCTTTTATGGATGTAGTTATCGTGAGGAAGAAGGCCACGGAGCCAGCGAAGCTAGTAAACATAAATAAATTAATTTTGACTTTATTGTGTAATCTCATATAGCATCACGTCTTATTGTGTTGCTACGCTTTTTCTAGTCAGTGTTGTGAATCCGTCTGTTGCTAAAGCGTCGTGTTTCTTCATATCTGAGAATTAGGATTCAGTTGGCTAAAATAACGACCGAAGCGAGATTAAAGTTATAAGATTTTATAAGAGCAGTGTTCTGATTATCAGTTTCGTGTTCTTCGGGCTTTAGCCTGTTTTGCGGATGATAAGCTGAGTTATAAGATAAGATAACTGAACTTGAATTCCCCCCCCACACACACACACACGTGTGACAATTTCTGTAAGTTGTAGCACAATAGTCATGGTATCTCGATTGTGGGCCCTTCAGGCTCTTCAATTACAACTCTGCCCACACTATGGACCAAAACTTCAAGACCAGTAATGAATGGAAAAATTAGTTATTTAAGATTTCCACTGTTATCGATAACGGTATTAACCAGATATTTGACTGCACTAATTCTTTTATTGTTGTTTTTATTAGATTGTCATTTTAAACTTCATTTGTTTAATCTTATCATAATCCCATTATAATCTGATGTCATTCGATTATCCGAATTCGCAATGCAATCTGATTCGAATTCGTGGGAAAAGTGTGTATATCCGTACTGACAAGAAATATAGTGAATGAAAGATAATGGTCATCTTCTTTAAATTAGAATATAGGAGGCACTTGCTAGCCGCCTTCTTCACTGTGTGCCGATTAATAAGTGATCGCCTTGGGCTGATTTTTTGATAATATTCTCTGAACATTCAATTAGCAATGATAATTGCTAATTGTAGATAAGCAGGGGAACCTGATTTATTATTTATTTTTATTTTTTTCAGGCATTCGGGTTTTCATCAGTCATCAAGATAGTCTTAACGAGCAATAAAATTATTTACTAACTAAACAAATATTACTACAATAGTAAGATCCGAACCCGTAGTCTTTAGTGAAAACTCAAAGGCTTGACCAACTCGGTCACCAAGGTCGAGCTGACTCTTGGAGCTAAAATATGTTTCAGAAAAAGGTTAATAAATCAAAGAACTAAACTGTATTATCTTAATTAAATAAGTACTTCATATTTTACTTTACAGTAATGAATAGGAACGCTTGATACATTGCAATGAAAAGTCTTCAAAGGAGGACATTTTCTCATCATTCACATTTCATCATTTGTGTGCAGAAACACAAGTCATTGCATCGTTTCTTGAACCATTTAGTTGTTATCCTATTTTCAGGCAGTATCTCGAACCTTAATGTGATACTCAACGATTATGTTAAATATTCGATTACCGTTTAATAGAAGAATAAGCAATCAGCGAACGAACTCTTGGTAGGATTCCCTATGGAATAAGAAATTGTGTGCATCTTTATAGAGTTTTGACCTGGATTTGAGCAGTCCAATTTTCACCGTATAAAGGGTGTACCAAAAATTTTTTTAATGATGTATTTGTTTTCTGGGACTGCAATGCATTTTAATAAGAAATATTAAGAAATAACTCAATAAAAGTAGTTTAGCATGCTAAAACTTTCAATTTTTCTCGAATTTCTTCTTTTTCTTCTTCAAGTTCGAGCCTTTGACTTCCTAAATCAAATCTGGGACTCTTGGATTTCTCATCTCCATCCCTGCCTATCCAAATCCTTAGTTCTCCACTTTGGACACTTCAATACAGTTCAACAATATTATTCAAGATAGACATTCGCTAATAGTATTACTATCTTGACTAATAGTACTACCTATCCACTTTGGTTTTGGATATCCTTTTGATCTTTTAGTAAAAAATTTACTATTTGTAGTCTTTTTAAGAATACAACAGTTTTCCATTCAAAATACATGTCCTGTCCAATGCAACTTTTTTGAACTTGATTAAACTAGGCATTGTAGGTTCTTTATAGAGTTCATATAACTCGTATTGTATGAAATCATCCAGAGACCATTATCATTTACTAGACTAAATATTTTTTTTAAGGATTTTGCTTTCAAAAGCTGAAATGAAATTACCCTCGCGTGGACAAATTATCGATTTGCATACGCATATCTTAGTTTTCTAATGAATATCTTTCGACTTGTACACAGATGAGAGAGAGAGAGAGAGAGAGAGAGAGAGAGAAAATAAAGGCCTGATTACTCGAAATATTTACTCGAGACTAATTATCTTAGGTTAGGTTTCTTTTTTTCAACTTGGAAGGAGCGTTCACATCAAAGCAAAGTATTTACAAACAGGGATAGCAAGGTCTCCCTATACGAATACCGGTTTTTTCATACCCAGGCACACGCACGCGTACAAGGCAAAGTTCACAGACCTAATGCATTCATCTCATGGCCTTAACTGCCTTGATGATCATTTTAAAACACTCATTATTTGAACTTATGTTATAGTAATCAATAACAATTTTTTTAATCTAGTCATTGAAATAGTATCCTTTTTTTACCCTCTAGAACAGCGCTTCCCAAACTGTGGACCGCGGCCCCCTTGGGGGCCGTAGGTTTTGTTGAGAGGGGCCGTAAAATAATGAAAACAAATTTAAAGTGTTTTAAGACTAAGTAGATTTTTTTAATTTTAAAAGAAACGTATTTAACTTTTATTATTTATTATTTCTTTTTTGTTATTTTTTATATTTTAATGGAAAAATTCACACATTGGTGTTGGTTCAAAAACTTTGCTTCCTGCGTGTTTCGGCGCTTAATGAATATTAGTAAATATTGCTTATTCATATGTTTCATTTCAAAGCAGTGGTTAATTGTATTTACTTCGAATGCTCTCCAGGGAAGCTCCAAATCTTCCTGTCCCTTCCATCAGGAATTCGTAATCAGGGACTGTTGATATTGACTTTATATACATATCAAAACTCGTTTTATATTATCACTGTCATCCGAGCTAGTTTTCTGTTACCAATAAAAGTTTCGCATATACTTCACACATGAAAAAAAGCTTAAACAAGTTCATGTGGAGAGATAGTAACTCGCTTGCAGTGGTAAACAACACGACCTCCCTAACAGCCACTATACTGTAGAGGCAATAAAAACAAGTACTTTTATTATGCCAGTGAATAAGGTATGAGGAGTCTGTGTGATATATTTCTCAACAAATAGTGCAATTAGAGACAACTGGGATAAAAACACACTAATTAATGAATCACATGTCTATGCTGTATAGACTGAAACAAAACCATATGTTGCATGGGCAAACACAGTATCTAACTAAAAACTATTGTTATTAATTAGATGTGTGTGAGTTCGATTTCCTAAGGCAGCAATAAAATTCAACCGAACGTGTTAAAATTCGTAAAAGTGTTACAACTAAGTAATATATATATATATATATATATATATATATATATATACAGTATATAATGAATGTTATGGCAATTTCACATATGGAATTCGGTTGAAGAGTGTTAGCATTTCAACTCAATTGTCAGCTATGCTTTTACCTTTCGGTTGCGCGATCTTTTGTTAATACCGCACCAATCATATGCACGTTTTAATAACCTGCCTTTGCTGTCTGTTTCGCGTTAGGCTTAATAACCTTAAAGGGAGAAAAGTCACAAAAGAGAAAAATGTTCCTGCTCCAGGGATTCCCTTATTCAGGTAATATTCACTAATTTCATGTTATCAGTATGTGGTGTGCCAGTATCCGTAAGTGGTGATATTATTTGATCTATTCTACGTTAAAAAATTTAACTCTGAGATGGATAAGTGGCTGATAAAAAATAAAAAAAAATCTCTCGAACAATCAGAAGAAGCAGAAACAGACTAAAAAAAAGGACAGTATTTCATATTTTACCGAACAGCCCTCATCGTCTTCAGAACCAAACGGTAAGAGGCAAAAAATGTAATATATGCATTTGATTTTTGCAATATGCGCTGTGTATGTTTTGTATTGAATATAAATACAATAAATGTTATAATAATATATTTCTCTATTACGATTTTTTTTCGATGGGGGGGCCGTGAAATATTTTAATTTTTGCAAAGGGAACCCTGACATCCAGAAGTTTGGGAAGCACTGCTCTAGAAAATAAGTAGTAAAAAAGTATTTACTTTCTAACTATTGTAACTGCAACAGATCAATAAATGCATTCTTAAGAACTCCAATTCGCCGACTGTCATCTCAGTGAGTGCATTTAAAGATAACGCGAGGATAATACAGATTTGTGCGTCTATCTTGTCGAGGGTGAGAGAGATTTATAGGGCAATAGTTCGGACGTGTGGGAAGGTATTGGAGAGTTGTTTCTTCGGCCTCTGATTGGTGGGAAGTGAAATAATTGGAAGGGTTACGACAGCATTGTACAAGTACACAGTGATCCAAAAGATTTAAGAAGACCATAAAATGAAATTATGATCCAGGTTCGACTAAAGACGATGGTTTATAAATGATAAAAAAAAAAGGACAAATCATTGGAGGGAGACAATTTGGGACCTTTCACGTAGATCTTACTTGACATGATCAATCCTGGTGAGAATAGCAGTGCTGGAGAATCGATCACTTTGCTGTTGGATAGACGGCTGCACACAGAAAGGCTTTCCTGTGACATTGCTGTCTGCGGTCACCTGAAGTGATTACGCTTGCTAGCCGTGTGGAGAACGCAACAGATAAGATTCTCTTCGCAGAGGGAGAGGGGGGAAGCTTGTCAGCTGCAATAATGGTAGCTGTCGGGAAGAATTACTCTTGGTGACGACAGGACGAAGGTTTACCGGAACCTCCGTTTGCTCATTAGTTCAAAGGATTGTGTGTGACAGAAGTAGAAGACGATCGGCGCGTTTAGTTTGCTTTAGAAAAAATCCTCCCGAGAAATTGTGAGATATTTGAAGAACTGTTGTTGTGTTCTTTTTTTTTTTTTTTTTTTCTTGAGAAAAAAATAACTATAGTAATTGCATACGTGTCTTTGGACGTCATATTTAGGTTGATATAAACAAGCAAAAATAAATGAAATAAATATAATGACGCCATCTAGTGAATCACCGTAAGCAAAAAAAAAAAAGAAAAAAAAGTATATCTCCGTTATGAAATTACAAAAATGCATTGATGTTTGTTATTTTAAATTATTACATATAATGTATTTTACTTTCAAATGTTATATTTAAAATACTATATTGATTATTCCGAATAAGATACATATAAAATGTAACATTTAAAAAAAAACGAATAGTTTTTTTGGGACGTCATATATAGATTGATATAAACAAGCAAAAATAAATGAAATAAATATAATGACGCCATCTAGTGAATCACCGTAAGCAAAAAAAAAAAAAAAAAGTATATTTCAGTTTAGGTGACAGCCACAAAAATGCATTGATGTTTGTTATTTTAAATTATTACATATAATGTATTTTACTTTCAAATGTTATATTTAAAATACTATATTGATTATTCCGAATAAGATACATATAAAATGTAACATTTAAAAAAAACGAATGGTTTTTTTGGGACGTCATATATAGATTGATATAAACAAGCAAAAATAAATGAAATAAATATAATGACGCCATCTAGTGAATCACCGTAAGCAAAAAAAAAAAAAAAAAAAGTATATTTCAGTTTAGGTGACAGCCACAAAAATGCATTGATGTTTGTTATTTTAAATTATTACACATAACGCATTTTACTTTCAAATGTTATATTTAAAATACTATATTGATTATTCCGAATAAGATACATATAAAATGTAACATTTAAAAAAAAAACGAATGTTTTTTTGGGACGTCATATTTAGATTGATATAAACAAGCAAAAATAAATGAAATAAATATAATGACGCCATCTAGTGGATCACCATAAACAAAAAAAAAAGTATATTTCAATTAAGGTGACAACCACAAAAATGCATCGATGCTTGTTATTTTAAATTATTACATATAACACATTTTATTTTGAAATATTATATTTAAAATTTGTATTGGTTATTCCAAATAAGATACATATAAAATGTAATATGTAAAAAAAGATGATTTTAAAATTATAAATTAATTAAAACGAATTTAATTATTTAAATTTAAATTAAATAATTAAATTAATTTACTTAATAAGTAATTAAGAATTATTCGTTAGTAGTTATAATTATAGTATAATTATTTAATTATTAATGAATTCTTAAATTAAATCTCAAATTTTTATTTAGAAATCTTTAGTTTAAAATTTATAATTAACAATCTGTTCTCAGTTAACAAAGCAATGTTTTTCTGCCTTCGAATGACGCCTTTGACTATAAGATAATTAAGCCCTAGAGGAAGTTGACATAATGCAAAGAATAGTACAATCACAGTGTCATCGTTTACGAATAACAACGCGTCTGTAATAAGCTCAGAACAATGATCGAAAGTAGACTGAACTGTTGCGAAATGAATTGGAATTACGTGTGAGGAATCATTCCTGTAATCCAACGTCGTCAGTAGAATTGAAGACAGGTTTGTGTGAGGAATGGAGGATAGTTTCTTATTAAATTATTGGTAATATATGGAGAGTACTATATTGGAAGTACTGTAAGTACTGTATTACCACGTAGACTAAAGTGAACCTCCATCATACTAAAAAGGTGATATTTTGATGTTCGCGTGTATTTCTCAGGTATTTCCATATTTTTTGGCAACATCGTGTATATCATGATGGAATATAAGATATAATATAATATAATATTTGTATACATCCGAATTTCCTTGTGTTATTCGGGTACTTCACACAGTTAAGTTTTTTTTTTTTTTTTTTAATGAAAATGCATTTGCAGTTCTAGTTCTTTCATTATTATTATGCCTAATTTTGTAGTTTCTACTGCATATGTTAGCATTGGTCTGATAACTCCTTTGTAGATTCTTATGTTTGTTTCTTTATTTGTGTTTCCATTCTTTATAATGAGATTATTGTGACATCCAAGATATCCTTCGATTCTACTTGCAATTTTTTTGTTTCCAAATATCATTTGAAATATTTTTAAAATCTATGTTTAAAATGAAAATACATTTTCATCTTTTCATCATCATCATCATCAATTTTCATCATCAATTTCATCACAGTATTCCAAAATGGAATACTGTCCTCATTGGAATCATACTTTAAGAGACAGTGCAGCTAAGAGATTCCCCTAACATTTCTGAGACGCGACCAAATTTGCCTTACGATATAATATGAAACTTTTAATTAATTATAGCTATTTTTATGAAGATTTTAATTAATTAATTAATTATTATCCTTATATAAAAATTATTATGATTATGTGACACCTCCAGGGAGGGCACTCACTCTACTTCGCTAAATACATCTCACCCACTATTACTTAATTCTCCTACTACGACAGTACTACCATCAACGCCATCTACCGCCCATCATCATCAACAACAGTATTTGTTGTCTGTAAATTGCATATCATAATTATTTCACACCTCTAGGGAGGGCATCAACTCTACAACTCTTCATCTCACTACTCCATCAACCTTCATCATCTAACACCAACGCCATCTACCGCCGACTACCATCACTAGTGCTTTCATAGACAATCACAAACATCCATGCCCATGGCGGGATTCGAACCCGCAGCCTTTTGGCGGATGCGTTAACCACTCGGCCAACCAGGCCAGAATAATTTCATCCATGAAATGTTGTCAACTTTTGCTTGTGTGGGAATCACATTTTCCTTATCTCAGTCCACTTTGAATTTTTTTTTCATTATGAAAATAACAATACTAGAAACGTCTCCAAGTTTTGATGATGTTATATACACCTTGCAAGTATATTTTCTCCTTCCATTATAAATACAAGACTGCACTACTAGTTTTCGTTGTTTATGTAGCAGGCGGAGTTTGACGTAGTGAGGTGGGACAGTGGCGTACCCAGAGGAGGAGGGCGAGGGGGGGCGCCCTGGGCACCAAGATGATGGGTGCCAAAGGCATGGAATGTCATTACTCTTCACCAGATATTTGTATAAAATTTTTTGCATCATTTTCAGTTCTTAAAAATTATTTAATATTATTGATTTTCTTAAATAATTTTTTAAAAAAAATTTGATGCTAAATACGACATACATATACAATATGTAGATAGTTAATTCGAATTCAAATCAAAACGCGCGCATTTTGTTTAGTTACTTTTGTATTATTGCAACATCAAAGCTAGAGGGCGTATAACATTCTAATTTACAGTTAGTGGGGATGAAGTGGTGTGGTGTTAAGACGCAAACACGCGTGACCTTGATTGAAAACAACCAATAAACTTGACTGTTTTAAAATTTAAAATTTTATTGTTTTAAAGTGAAAAAGGCTAAAAAGAAAAATACCGGGAGAATTATTTTACGATGTTGGTCTTACACTTCAAGAGAAGGTGAGAAGATCGATGTTTGTGTGCCTCGATCGCTTTTTTCTAGAATTATGTAGCCGTAACAAAGCAATGGATGAAATAATGACGATTTTTAGGATCTACAGCCCAATATTTTAATACATGGCACAGAAAAAGATTTCGAAAATTGCACCCACAATTTAACAAATGTCTATGATGAATTTCAAAGCGATGATATAATTCCTGAAATAAAAAGACTCCAGCGACATCTAACAGCTGTTAATATCAGCAAACTTGAAGCAGAAAAATGGACAGCTCTTCAATTATTACAGTTCATTGTAGAGTGGGATTTTGTAGAATCTCTTCCAAATATTTCACTGTGTTTAAGATTTTTTTTTAACTCTTGTGAAAGAAATTTTTCTAAATTAAAATTAATAAAAAGTTTCCTACGGTCCAATATGACAGATGAGAGACCAAGTAATTTATCCATACTGTCTATAGAAAATAATTATGCCAGCAAGATAAACTTTGACAAAGTTATTGAACATTACGTAAATATTAAGTGCCGCAGAATGTAAAATAAAATGTGTGTTGAAAGTTAAAACAGATTTTTTTGGGGGGAGCGGGGCAGGAGAAAATACCAGCAATATATATACAATCATATATATTCCTAGTATTTTGTCCAAATATTTACAATATCAAAAACGTTTTGTAAGAATTAAAACTTATCGGTTTAATACTATCATATATTTGATTATTAAATGTAATAATTTGATAATTTGCATTTTATGTATTATAAAGAAATAAAGCGGGTTAAAATAATGAACTCCTTGAAGTTTGATTTTATTGTTATTAGTCGCTTTTTGATCAATTTTTGTTAACGAAATACAATCATATTAAGCAAAGTTATTCTACTTTGTAGCACTGCCACCTAGCGGCTGTTTTTCTGTCTAAAGTGCGTTACTACTACCGGAAGTGTAATTTTCAAGCGGCTGCTCTCGAAATGTAAGAATGGTTTATATCTGCCTATAAAGTTTCAGAAACTGCGATACACGGACAGAGAATATTTTTCTTAATCTGGAAACATATGATACAAGTCTCTCTCTATAGATAAAAAATAAAACGAAATAAAAATATGATTGAAACTAACTTTTAAAGTTTAAAAATTGTATTTTATTTCTCTAAAAGAATTATATAAAAGAATTATATATCTATATAACAAACGACACTGTAGCTTTACATCATAAGTAAGTCAAAAACATTCGAAATTTATTACGCACTACACACTAAAATTAACATGGCATGAAGAAATATGCACAAATTTATGCATGAATAATCTCAGGAATCTCGCTCTGTTTTTAACGTGTTTCCATGGCAGCAATGAAATTTCCATGACAGCAATGAACATGTTTACTTGCAGAATAATCTATTTTTAGATATATGCACCTAACGAAAAAAGGAATTTCATAAATTTTATACTTAAAATTGCTTTCAGACTGCAAATTATTCCTCAAAATCATAGTTTCCTTTTCTCAAAGGAAAAAACTTAAGAAATGAAAATACTAATATTCACATAAACCCCTTCACGCACCTGTTTTTAAAATGTCAGAACATCCTATATTCCATAGCATTCTCTTAATGTATCAGCAGAAATTGTTAATATATGAGATCTCTGTCTTTTAAAATTTCAAGAAAATTGATTCTGTTTCAATTTTAGTATCTTCAGATTATCTTGCAAATATATCTGTATTATATTTTTAATTGTCTTTCGAAAATGTTTCATATATTTTTATTATGACTATTTGTGTTTTTGAAATAATCAGATTTCATTGGTAGTAGTCCATAGCTAAAAAAGAAGTTGAAATAGGCATAGAATCAGATAAAGTTGTACCTTGTAATAATCCAGGTATTTTCCAAAAATAAATAAATAGATAACTGAATAAAATAAAATAATTTAGTGCATTGCATGATGAAAGAAAAAAAAATTTTTTTGAAGCAATGCACCAGCACTCTTAAACATGTTAGTCTTTTTTTTGTTGTTGTTGCTTTCATACTTGCGTGAAAATATATTTTAAAAATAAAAACGCTAAAATTGTAAGAAAAGGAGAAGTTTAGATATAAGTAAGAATGCACGCAAGGCGAGATGGAAACTCTTATTAGGCATATTCATGGTTGTAAGCTTATTATTATTTTATTCACATAATTGATACACAGTCAAAACAAGATATCATTTAAACAACAATTTGACTGGTGATACAGAACAATTCAAATTCTACCCAAGAATCTAAGAATAGTCCGTCAGGTAGCGTAGTAACATATGGACTGTTCCAAGTAATGCTGTTTTTTGTAGGTCATATGGGGATCATTTTGTTGGTGTTTAATTGCTGTAAATAGATTATTATATTATAGATTATTATAATAATAGATTATTATAATAATAGATTATTATTATTATAATAGATTATGCCAGCGTACCAAAAATTATAAATAATAAATAAAATAAATCGTTCGATGCTGTTGGCACACTCTCTCTCGATGAGTCTTTGGACTCCCTGGAAGTGTCACATAATGATTTCTAAAAATAGAAATCATTATGTGACATCATTATGTGAAATCATTATGTGACACAATTACAATAACCGTCTTTAGTGACATTCCATCTTGTAATTTTTACAAATTTCAGCACTAAGTGCTGCATATGTGATTAATTTTCTACTTTGCATTTCAATTAAAATTTTGATAATAATACTATTTTGCATCTATATTTACAACACGTGTTCTTCTAATATTAACAATGAAGATTACGCGGAATTGCTAAAAAAACATTGCTAAAATATTTATACATACAATAAACATCTTGTGTGACATTGCATCTTATAATTTTATAGAGTTCAGCACTAAGTGCTGCAATTTCTACATTGGATTCCAATTAAAAATTTTAATAATACTTTTTTTGCCTTTATATTATGTATTTACAACACATGTTCTTCTAATATTAACAATGAAGATTATACAGAATTTTTTGTATAATTTTTTATTTTATTTTTATTTTATTTATTTATTTATTTATTTTTTAAGTTTGAGAAAGAATGATTATACATTTGCATTTGCTTATAAGGGTTACTTATAGATGAGTGAGGCAAGTTAATCCCACCTACTTCGAAATAATAATAATAATAATAATAATAATGATGATAATAATAATAATAATAATAATAATAATAATAATAATAATAATAATAATAATAATAATAATAATAATTTATAAAGGTGCCGGTTTACAATTCACGCACACGCACGTACTCATACCTTGTTAACGTTAAAAATTCCACGCAGAAATTAAAAATCGAAGATACTTTAACAGTTCTCGACAAAACCTTACTTGTCTAAGACACCCTCCTATCATTGTTTAGTATTATGCCAATAGGAGTTCCATAAAGGGAGTGATTGGGCTGCATCTGTGTTGTCTTAAAGTTAAAAAGATTTTGTTTATTTTAATATAATAAAAAATATTCTCTCTCATTTTTTCCCCAGTCTATAGTTACTCGCCATGGGGCGAGTAGATGATCATATTTGTCGAGCTCTGCCTTAATAAAATATATATTAAAAAAAAAAAAGATTTATCGCTTTCTTATCCCTGACAGGAGGAGCTCTTTTAGCCCTAACTTTTGTCAAACAGTAAGCAGCAGGTCTTCACCCTTAGCTAGAATCAATAGCTTACCTATGTAGTCTAAATAATTTTCAAGGCATCAAGATAAAAGTATGGCAAACAACTACCGCCATACAGTAATTTAATAAAAATGAAATCATATAATTTTCATGACAATACAGATTAGATAACGAACTGGCACTTGCTTATGAAGCTATGTTATGAAACTCAATTTTCTCTTTCGCTTAACCCTGCGGAGGTCGCGGCTGATCTGACAGATACAAACAAATTGTTTAATATAAATATTCTTACACATATCCAGTGTATAGCTTGGAGGTCATGAGTAGCTGCGCATGCACATATATTACGAGTGATATTCCACACTATTTATGGGGTCAGTTTTGGCTTAGCACGTGTTATGTAAAGATGTGTGATATGTCGTAGTAAATTGTATCTGAGAGATACCGCGACCTCCAATGTCAGTGTAGTATTGGTTTAGTTTTTTTTTTTTAATTTTTTTAAAAATTTATTACCGTTCAAAAATGGCTGGAAAAATATGTCGATTGGACAATCCATCAGATGTCGAAGAGATTCAGCTATTTTGTCACTCGAATCCGATGATGAGAATGATAGAGTCGAATACGAAAGTGAAAGTGATATTACTGTATCTGAGAGATACCACGAACTCCGATGTCAGTATAGTATTGGTTCAGTTGTTTTTTTCTTTGTTTCTTTGTTCAATAATTTCCAGGTTGTAACTGAAAATAAATCAACCATCATGTATTATATTTGCAGTGTTTTTTTATTTATTTTTTTATTGCATTTTAGCACATACTAGTAACGAATGTATCGCTCAGATGCACGCGACCTACGCTGCAATTTTTTACCGCGACCTCTGCATGGTTAAATATTAGATGCTGAGCAGAATAATATAATCTACAATTTGACTTATTATATACCATTTATAAATTAAATATTTAGCATTTCAAAATCATTATGATATATAATAACGTTAAACAAAATGAGTTTTATTGCCTATTAAATCAAATCTATTGCATGCTTGAATTCCCTATATAGAATGTAGGTAATTTAATATAGATGTTTAATGCATTTAAGCATCAAAGTACTATATGTAGATGGAGGATCAAGAAATGTACAAGATGTGTTTTGTGATGTGTAGCGCCCTCCCTCGATGAGTCTTTGAAGGTGTCACGTAATAAATAATAATAATGAAATTGCCATTTCCTATTTTATCTAGTGTAGTTCATATTTGTTAATTCAATGCATTTTTTTTTTTTTTGTATTTTTAACATTTTCGTGTGTCACAATACTTCTACATGTTTTCCATGCAAAGTTATTCATTAAACTGCACTCATTTTAATTTCCCAATTTGCTCTCAGTTTTTTTTCGCTCGTTTAATTGAAAATTTTCCTAAATTGACGCTCTCTCTCTCTCTCTCTCTCTCTCTCTCTCTCTCTCTATATATATATATATATATATATATATATATATATATATACTTTCGATACTTTCAACCAGCGTTCATTCCAAACGTAACAAATAATTTTTCAAAGAGAGAATTATTTATTACATTCAGAACTTTTTCTGATATCTTCCTTTTACATGTGGCAAAATGACAGCAACTGAATAAATATGTCTTTTAATTACAAAAAAAAAAAAAACCACACTGATCTTGCAACTACATAGCACAATTCTCAGTTGTCTAACATTAAAAGTAATCATTTTTCCATCCCAGTTTATTTTTTCACTCAGTTAAAAATGAAGGCATTTTTAAAGTAATTCAATCATCCATATGCGTGCATGTATGTGCATCTGAATGTTTTGCATATATAAAGATAAGTATTAAAAAAATAAAAGACACTTTCACAGAATTTTGCAATCTACTATCTAGTTTATTTTTTATTATTTTTTGTTTAACACCGTCGCTATGGTTACAAGATCGAGTAAAGATCTGTGATCTTACTTCATTTATAGGGATAAAAAAAATTGCTTTTTTTATTAAATCTCATAAGGGAATTATCACCTTTATCCTATTACACGTAGTTGACACTATGATAAACGAGGACTTGGACAATTCAGCTATGTTACTGGGAAGAAAAGTAATTCTAGAAGTACATTTTTTCCCTCCTTCCTTCTCTTGAACAGCAAGCTCCACACAGGGAGATCAAAAGCGCTAACAATCTCTCGTGATGGAATCAAGTTCCGGCGTAGCAGTGTTATAAATCAAGCTACATTTCATACCCCCCAAAGGGATTATGGGGGTATCTTTTAACATGTTCCCCCCTCTCCTGCAGGCTTCGACCACATTATCATTGATTAGGCCTCTCTTTTTCTAGACCGTTACAAAGACTTTCAATTGGTAAAGTTATCGATTATTGTAAAGCATCATCTCCACATTAAGGAACGTCTCCTGGAAGAAACGAAAATAAATCCCTGTAAGAATTAGATATAGGAGCATTTACCTTGTTGCCTATCATATGGCCAGTGTTTTTTTTTTTTTTTTTTTTTTTAAATATCATCAATTATATATTTGGAACGCTGTAGTTAGATGTCGTGTTTACAGTCGTAAATAAATGCAACTAAATGCAATATGGAAGAAGAAGAAGAAAGAATGAGTACAGCACCACTTAAGATTGATATTTCCGCTTCAAATCGTGGTAATTCAGTGTTGTCCTTTATTTGTATTCGGCGTCTTTTATCTTTGGACTGATAAGGATTATATATGAATTTTAATTAACAATTTGATCTGTCTAGAACTAAATCATTTAGAGAACTTGAAATGGTACTGAAGAATCCTTTTATTTCGCAATGTTTTTTAACTAGAGAAGAGATGGCGACGTAGGATTCACTAATTTCACTCAATCTACTGCCAGTGATCTATTTTTAATAACTAATATGTCTCTAAATTTGAAACATTTTCTACATGGTTTATAGTTCATAGTTTTTAAAATAGACCTAAAATTGTCTAGAATTAGGGATGATATAAATCATCTTCCTGTTAGCCAACAAGAAAAAGAAAACTAAATGAAGGCAATAAATATTGATTTCATATATTATGGAATTTTCAGGAAGTACCTGTTTTATTATTATTACCTAACCTCCAAGGAGTCCAAAGACTCATAGGGAGGGCACCCACTCTACGACACTCCACCAACTACTGCACACCACATCATCTACGCTGACGCCATCTACTGTCCACCACCACCACTAGGATTTTCACAGACAATCACAAATATCCATGCCCACGGCGGGAATAGAACCTACAGCCTTTGGGGTGGAGAACAAATACGCTAACTACTCGGCCAACAAGGACGGGATCTATCTTTTCTGTATAATTTTAGCATACATTTTGCTGTTTCATTAGTTATGGTAAACTACAGTATAATTTAAAATTATCTGTTCATCAATCCATATATGCATCACTGAGTCAACTGCCTAATTTTATTTTTATTTTATTTTATTTTTTAGCTTTAGTTTCTTGAAAGGGATAAGAAGCAGCTCGTCCTGGGTCTGATACCAAACATGTAATTTTTCAAAGCTCCCTCAAGTCCTGCAGTAAGGAAAATGGCAGCCTTACAGCAGGCAATGAAAGTCAGCTATCAACAAACATTTCTTAATCAACAGATAATTTTTTTAGAAACATTCGAGTGCCGTCTTACTTTCTTAGTAATAATTTCAAGTTAGAAACTGTCGCCGTCTGCAAATTTTTAAAGTTTAATATACACTGCTTGGAAAGAAGTCAACGGACACTATCGTACGCTTGTCGAAACTTTCAAGAATCGTACGATAGCGATCGATGGGAATTTTGGACCATTCTTCCTGTATGCGTGTAGCGAGGCCCTGGACTGTTGTGAGGCAGACGATCCTTGACCTCACCCGAAGCTCCACTTAGTTCATCCCACAGATGTTTACTAGAGTTGAGATCAGAGCTCTGTGGAGGCCAATCAAGTGTTGTGACGTTCATGTCCACAAACCACGCAGTTACAGCAGCAGCCTTATGACAAGGTGCATTGTCTTGCTGAAAGAGACGATGATCAGTTCCGTAGAAACGTCACAAAGTACGAAGCATTGCATTGTCCAGAATGCTCGTTTTGCCACAAACAGAGGTCCGAAACGAAACCAGGAAAAATAGGACTATACATCACACTCCCACCTCCGAATTTCAGAGTTGGGGTTGCGCACTCTGGTAAGAGATGTTCACCTGTCATTCCGCAACACTGCACCTCCATCTGCTCGGAAGAGGGTGAAGCGTGATTCGTCGCTCTATAAAACAGCTTTCCAAGTTTCCTCGTCCCACTGTACGTGCTCTTTGCTCCACTGAAGGCGACTGCAAGTTGGTTCGGATAATGCGCGGCTTGCATATTATGACCCTACCATGGAAACTCATGTTGTGATCTTCGGTTCTGAATGTTTTTTGGAGATTCCTAGTTTAGTCGATGCCCGCAACTCCGCATTCACAGTTTTGTCAGACGAGTAGCGGTTTTCACACGTTTGGTGAGTGTGATGGGTCGTCCACCGTGGGGTAGCACTTGCAGTTGACTCCGTACGCTTCCATCTTGGTGTGATATCAGTGACTGTTGATCTGGTATGGCCCGATCTGTCAACAATTTGCTGAACGGATAGGCTTGCAACCTGACATCTTATCGCAATGCTTGTTTGAAACTCCGAAAGTTCCCTTCTCCAGCTATTTCACCTAGACATAGCTGCCCTGATTTGGGAGCATCATATTCCTCTAATTTATACCTACTACAATACGTGACCCGTTACATGATACGATGCACTTTGCCCATGTGGGGGGGGGGGTGTCCGTCGACTTCTTTCCAAGCAGTGTGTGATGGTTTGATTATTATTTCCTACATTAGTTTAATTCCCACCCAAGAAAAGTTGTAAAAATTCATATATGTTGTGGTGAGTGAGGTTTTAAAATTTATTTTATTGTTTAATTTTTCCCAAAGCTTTCGTAACTCAGTCAGTATAAACGAAGCCCTTTGGTCGAAAAGACCTGGATTGGATTCCCGTCAGTAAAGCGAGGAAATTTTATCTGGTCTCCTTCGACTAAAGGTGAGTTAACCAGTCTCATATGGAGGTAAGGGTTTTTTCACCCGGAAACTCGGGTTTTTCGTCCTCCAGAACAGGCAAACAGGACCCAAGAACACGCGAATCTACTTAGGACATGTCGGGAATCATAAGGCCAACCACCTTATCCTCGAGTTACGGTTGCGGTTGCGAAGTCCAAGAATACATGGAAAAGTGCCTGTTAGGAACACTGATAGAATAGAATAGAATTTTTACTAAATTGAAAAACTCTGCTCTGGAGAGAGCAAACATAGAGAGTAAACAGTCTCCTCAGTCCTCCAATAACCATAGTCTCACACTGGAATTCATCTACCACCTAATGACATTTATAAATCCTCAGTGTCCGCTGTGGGATTCGAACCATAGCATGCTAGTTGAAGAGTGGGTGCACAATCCAACCGATCAGATCGATGAATGTGTTACGATAATTCTGTCAGATAAATTACTTAATTTAATTTATACTTCGTGTAAATAATAACAACACAGCATCTTATTTCGTAGCAATATCCATAGCATATTGGTTGAGGAACGGAAATAATATCCACTCTATCAACTAAATATGCATCATTTGCAGTAAATCGTTTGATATCTTAATTTGCAAAAAAAGTAGTCTATTTACACAAAATTGTTGTTTAGATTACGGGGGAATCATCTGAATTGCTTATTATCATCTCAACTGCATATTACCTGATCGGCGCGCTTGTTTTGAGGTAGGAAAAACCCGTGTCCTAAAATTGGACACTGAGCTCCGGAGACTCCCTCTATTTACAACATATATTTACAAATATATGTTGTAAGTAGAGGGATTATTATTATTATTATTATTATTATTATTATTATTATTATTATTTACAACCTTTCTTCGAGAGTCCTAACAATAGAAGAGAATAACCTTTTACTTAAGGGTTTTAACTTTGCCTTAACCCCACGTTTCCTACCAAAAATTGATATCATAGCAAAAATAGAAAAAGGAATTAGAAATCGACCGGACAACACGGCAGATCTTATCCGTATAGAAAGTACAGCTTTACTATTAAAAAGCAGATTACCTCGTAGGAATCTACCATACAATGCATACGCTTGCCATAAAAAGTTAAAGGATGACAAAAATATTGTCCTAATCAAAGCGGATAAAGGCAACGCAACTGTCGTTTTAAATGCTACAGAATATGATAACAAAATCAAAAGTCTCCTGGAGGATACAAACACCTACAAACTCTTAGACAGAGACCCGACTTGGCATACACACAAAAAAGCAAATGATCTAATTAAAAAAGTTCTTCCGTCCTCTCTGGACGGAAGAACTTAAAAAATGTTTACAATCAAAATATCCTTTGATACCAAGAATATACGGTATTCCAAAGATCCATAAGACAGATATACCTTTAAGACCAATAGAAGATGGAAGAGATTCACCGACTTCCAACTTGGCGAAATACCTCACCAACATGATCTCACAACATATTGGAAAAACATTTTCCTTCATAAAAAATAGTAAACATTTCATAGAAAAAGTGAAAGATATACATGTTGGTCCAACAGACATTTTAACAAGTCTAGACATTATCAGCTTGTTTACAAACGTCCCGAGACAAGAAAGTTTGAATCTCCTAGAAGACTTCTTCCCTCCGGACATCTTAAATCTTTTTAAACATTGTATAAACAATACTTTTTTCACCTATCAAGACAGAATCTGGGAACAAAAAGAAGGTTTGACCATGGGTTCATCATTATCACCGGTATTAGCAAACCTATTTATGGAAAAATTTGAAAACAATGCTCTTAAGAATTACCATACAAACCAAAAATATGGCTACGCTATGTGGACGATATTTTCATCATATTCAATGGAACAACAGATGAACTTATCAATTTCAAAGATTATCTCAATAATTTGCACAACACCATAAAATTCACCTTAGAACAAGAAGAAAATAAAGAACTTTCTTTTCTGGATATTCTTGGAAGATTTCTAAATGCAACCTCACACCACCATCCTTCACAAAAAATAAGCTTAATTAAAATTTTTCGAGATAGAGCATACAATATCTCCAGCACACAAGAAAGATGTAATGAAGAACTAAAATACTTAACACAAATCCTCCAACAGAATGGATATGAAACAAAAACCATCAGGAGAATCCTTAAAATTCCTCCAACTAACAACGCAATAAAACCAAATTACAAAAACGCAATCTCGCTTCCTTATATCAAAAATGTTACAGATAAGTTAGACAAATTAATGAACAAACACAACATAAAAGTAACCTTCCTTCCTATGGAAATAATCTCAAGATTCCTACATCCACCAAAACCACCTCATCATCCCCTTAAAAACCAGGCGTCTACAAAATCCATTTGTAGACTTGGATTTTATACGTAGGACAGACAGGAAGATCTTGAGAAATACGCATGGCTGAACACCAAAAAGACGTACAATAAAAAAGAGAAGAATAAACGGGTTTTGCTTTCCATACCACTTCCACTGGACACGATGTACTCTGGCAAAAAACGATGTCATACATAGAAAACAACAGTTATATAAGAAAATTTATAGAAGCTGCTAATATGCTAAAAAACCCAACCCAATAAAAAATCTACCTCAATTTGAGCTCGGACTGTATGAACGAGAACAAGAACACGTGACATCGTCCAGTATCGTTCAACGTCAACAAAGTTTTATATCTGCATCCTGTTATTTGAGTTTATGAATAGCCAGACTGTTATGATTTGTATTTATTAATTCTCTTGTTTAAACTTTAAGTTATACTATTTACCCCCTGAAGATGTAAATCCTACGATTTACGAAACTTGTCGGGAATTATTATTTCAGTATTTTGTATAACTGAATAATAAAAAATGTGGTGTAATCACGGAAATATATCTTTTGAGCCAATTAGCCACAGACGTCTACGCCTGCAAATACTGTATATTTTTTCATTTTACTATGTTGTAGATTTCCCTTCCTTTTTTTTCATTTTGACTAAATGGGCGAAGCAAGAATGATTTTCATATTCCACGTTATCTGCAGAGGACAATGTAAAGATAGGGTGTTATTGAGCTGTGAACTCTGATCATGACAGGAGGGTAACAGAAATAGCCGAGCCTCAGCTAGAACTTCATTGGCTACACCATTGCCATCAATTACTTTCCCTGGGTACCCATATTAGTCGCCTCATACTACATGCATGGACTGCAGTGGAGCTACTCTTATCCTGGCCACCACACGAGGAATTTTTCCCCGATTAACATTTCTGACATAAAGGGTGAAGCAAAACGCTTTTCATACTCCCCACTATCTGCTAGGGAAACAGTAAGTGGAAAGCTTTATGAGCCAATTGTTCGCCCTGAGCGGGCTTGAAGATTTAACATCAGGATTGGAGTTTAAGATGGCGTTTGGTCTTTTATGTTTGAAGTAATCTATTGCTTCATAGTTTGCAGCTAGTTGAACCAATTTGTTGGGGTGTACAGATGCTTGTTGCTTTTGAAAAGAACTTTGTTGTTATAGTTTGCAGGAAAGTGTAAATATATGGGAATCTGTGTCTCGATGGAGTTGCACATTTCTTCCGAATCAAGGCGAATTTAGAATCATTCGTAGACATTTATTTTGCACGCGTTGAAACTTGAGAACATTAGTATCAGCGGTATAGCTCCAAGCCGGAGAAGCATAAGTGAGTATAGGACGAACTATCACTTTGTAGATAAGTAATTTGATTCTGGTGTTTAGCTTACTGTTCCTGTTGATTAGAGGATAGAGTTGAGCGATGGCTTTTGATATCTTTACACAGAGAGCCTTGATAGGGCAGCTGAAAGTTAGCGTTCTGTCCCATAGTACACCAAGGTATTTGACTTCTCTTTGCCACGGGAGTTTTGTGTTAAACAGGAAGATGTTCCCTTTAGGAAGCCATGCTATTCTTCTGGTGAATAGCATGGCTATGCTCTTCTGAGGATTCACTTGCAGTCTCCATTTGGCGAACCATTTATTCGATTAGTATAGGTTTTCTTGCAGTATTTTGATGGCAAGTTGTGGCTGTAGAGATCTGGCTAATATTGCTGCATCATCCGTGTAAAGGGCCATGATGGGTGACAATGGATTGTGCGGAATATCACATATGCATATGGAAATTGAATCGGTGTTAGTAAGGATCGTTGTGGGACTCCAGCCAAGATACGTTTCTGTGCTGATGCCGCACCGTTGATCATGATTTGCATCCGCCTGTCAAAAAGGTATGATTTAATTAGGTAAACCATTACCAATGTTATTCTAGTTGAGATCAGTTTATGCAGTAATCCGAAATGCCAAATTTTATCGAATGCACTGGCTATGTCAAGGAAAACAGCCCCATCGCATGGATGCCAAATGTATCCTATGGAGATGTATTCTACTAGTATATGTATCTGTTGTGTGGTACTATGGAATTGACGGAACCCAAACTGCTCTTTAGGAAGAATGTTTAACTTGTTTACGGAGGCTTGGAGTCTGGTAAGAATAACTTTCTCTGCAATTTTACTCAAATTTGAGATGAGGCTGATTGGTCTATAATTTTGAGGCAGGTGCGGGTCTTTTCTGGTCTTATGGATTGGAATTATATCCGCCATTTTCCAGCAGGAAGGGAAATTTGAAACGGAGGGTAGAATTAATTATGTTGGTCAGATGTACAATAGCTATTCGAGGCAGCACCTTTATCACCTTGTTGGTGATTATGTCATGTCCAGGAGCCTTTCTGTTTTTTTTAATTTCTTGATTATATCATATATTTCTGCTGGTGATGTGGTGCAATTTGATTGGAGCAGGTTACAGAAGATTTTAATGAACATCTGACATGTCGATGGATCTTGTAGATGTGATTGAAGTCTAGATGTTCATATGAAGGTTTACATTGCTTTTCTAAGTTCTCTGCTATTGCTTCGGCTTTATCTGCATCAGTGTGAATGATGCCTAGATCAGTTTGGAGAGTGGGGGGAAGAGATTTGTTTTTGATCTTTTTGATTAGATTTCAAATGGAGTGATTGTCAGGAGAAATAGAAGTCAATCTTTCTTCCCAAAGTTGACTTCTATGTGCTTTAAGGATATCTCTCACTGAAGAATCGAGCCTATTCAGGATTCGTTTGTCTTGTGGTGCACGAGTATTATGAATCCTTTTTCTAGCCTTATTTTTCTCCTTGATCATGTTCATGATCTCTTCTGGCAAGTGGTTGGGCATGAGGGCAGTTGTGGAAGTAGTGACTGCTGTAAAAGCTGTCACTACTTCCACAATTTGTTGAGTCAGGTCTTTTAACAGCTGTCCCAATTTCTTCTTTGGATTTTATAAGCAGAACAGGATCAATATATTTCGGGAGTAATTTGATCAACCTTTCCCATGATATGAATGAGTGTGTTGGGGGAGACAGTTTTTCTTGGTTTCCCAACTGTAGCAGTATTGAATTGCGATCAGATGAAAGATCATTTAGTATTTAAACTGTACTGGAGTCTCACATTCTGCATTATGACTATGTCCAAGACATCAGCAGTGCCATACTATTATGACGGGTAGGTTCAGTGGGACCTGCCAATACCGATTGGATCTTATATAGTTAGCAAGTATGTGGCCTTTGTGTATTGGTAGTTCGGCTGTTCCAGGCGGGATGCTTGGCATTTAAGTCACCGGCAATGATGACAGGCTCTCTGATTCCCAAGACGGCGTCCAAATCCGAGGACAGTAGTGATTTTAATGGAGTATTGTATAGTGATTTTAATGGAGTATTGTATACCGCATTGATTTTTAGTCTACCAGCTGAGCTTGTGAGAACCTCTATACCTGTAACCTCTAGATTAGTAGTAGGTGGGAAATTTATAGAGTGATGAACTAATGTAATTCTTGATCCAAATGGCAGTGCTGCTGCCTTTGTAGGTCAGTCTGTCAGTTCTGTACAGATGACATCCTCTGATTTGGGGTTGTCCGATGACCTCATATGCGTTTCACTTATCAAACCTACATCCGGCTGATGTCGTTGAGTGAACTCTTGGATCTCCAAGACCTTATTTCTGACGCCGTTCGCGTTCCACGCGATAATCTGCAGTGAGTCTGGATTTAGTTATTCCTGTTCATGAGTGAGCGCTGTGAGAATGGTTTGTGTATTCTTTAGGAATCTTTTAGAAGAGGATGGAATAGGGTTGGATCTGCTGAAGTCTAGTAGCATATTTGCCAGAGAAGAGGTGATGATAGCTGACAGGTTTGTGTGTGGTGTTAGCTGATCCTGTTCATGAGTTATCTGTTTAGAACGGACTACATCCGCACATGTCCTTGTCTGCGTTGCTGAGTTGTTCTTTTAAAGGCCTCGGACTGCGGTAGATGTGGTTCTGACAATTTGTGCTGGTCTTTGAGAGGCTGTAAAGCTGAAGCGTCTGACGTGGATCTACTGGGGGAGGAAGGGTGTCTGTCTGTCTCCGATTTTCTATTTTTTGGGTTTTGAATACATCCCTTGTAGTTGGCTGTGTGTGGGCCACCGCATTTAGCACAATTAGCCGGAGTGGTTTTCAGCTTTGTGCAGATATTAGTTGGGTGGCTGTCCCCACATTTTAGACATATAAACTCAGCCTTATTTTCGGTCCAGAGAAACATATATATATATATATATATATATATGTTTGTAAGCTTGACTGATCTCAACTAATACTAGTGGCATCGGAGTCTTGTATTTTTTGGTCAATCTGCTGACCTTGATGGGTGGTATGTCCTGATGGTCTAGTTCAGTAGCCACTTCTTCTGTGGATACGTCTTCAGACACTCCACTGAGCACTACCTTCAGAATTTTCTCTGAACCAAGTGAGAAGGTGATGAATGCCTCTGGCATTCATTTCTCTTGTGAGTTTTCGGCAGTCCTTCACTGTGGTGGGCTGAATCTTGATGCTGTCAGTGACATTTTTTGCGTAGTTATCTGTAGTCTAATCTGTAGGTTAGACATTGTAGCCCTTAGAGGCATCTTTGTTTTTCGCGCAGTGTAATCGGAGGTATTTTTTCTCTAGTGGAGGTAGAGAAGTTCGAAACGGGACCATCTTCTTTCATTCAATCCTCTTTTGGTGGTTCGGAGGCCGTGGGTTTGCGCTTCTTACGCGCGCGCGGACCTCCGTGAAGTCTGAGGGGGCGGAGATCACCAAGTTCCACTCATCTGCTGGAGCATTGTGATCGTCATCCCCCGACATGGAGTATAAATTAAGTTTAATTTTTTGAGAATCTTTTTCAGTATATTTATGGCTAGTCCTCTGTCCAGCGACTCTACCATGGCGTCAGCATCAAACCCCACACTTATACCGAGAAAACGAGGTTCAAAATCACTGTTTAAGATCGTGGGTCCTTGAGTACGCGTAGATGTCTCGTCGAGCCATCTATCTCGTCCCGCAGTCGCAAAAGACTTCCAGCAAAACCAAGCGTTGGAAACATACGCGAAGTAACAGCAATTTTTAGTTTTATAGTGTCCTAATAAAATGGGAAAAGGAGTGTCAAGAACTTACTTGGCTACAGAGTGAAAACCTACTTCCCTAAAATACCATACATCCACCAATGGTCCTCATAGCGGGTGGGGATTACACGGCCATCAGACATCGTGCATGTTTCATGCAGAGGGGGAGACAGTAGGTTTCAAACTGTGTTAACTCCAGTGCAATGTGAGTTCCCGAAAAACTGTAAATTCAATCAGATAAAGCCTAAAATAACACGTCCGATCACATCAAAAGTCAATAGCCAAATCTTCACAATTCCACAATCTCCTCGACTCGGAATTTTTCCCCAATTGACAATTGACATTTATGACTTAAGGGGTGAAGCGAAAAGCTTTTCATATTCCCCGTTGTCTGTTACGGTCACAGTGAGGAAAAATATTATGAGCAGTATGCTCGCCCAGAATGGGCATGGAGATTATACATCACTGAAGGAGGTTAAAATGGCTTTTGGTCTTTTGTGTTTGAATGTATCCGTAGGCTCATAGGCTACAGCTTGCTGAACTAGATCATTGGGATGAGTGGACGTCTTTAGGAAGAACTTTGCAGCTAAAGTTTGTAGGAAGGAGAAGATATAAAGAATATTTGTATCTCGGTGAAGTTTATGATTGCTGACGAACTATGGGGCGTTTAGGATCATTCTCAAGCATTTGTTCTGAACACGTTGCAATTTGATAGTATTTGTAGTGGAGGTGTGGCTCCAGGCTGGAGAAGCATAAGTAACTATAGGACGAATCGTCAGCTGGTATAAAAGCAATTTGATTCTGATGTTTAGCTTGCTGCTTCTGTTTATTAGGTGGTAGATCTGAGCGATGGCTTTAGATGCCTTTGTACATGTATCCTTGATGTGTTGGTTGAAAGTTAATTTTTTGTTGAGGACGACACCTAAGTATTTTGTTTCCGTCTGCCAGGGAATTTTGGTGTTGAATAATAAGATGCCTCCTACAGGAGATATCGACCTTTTTGTGAAGAGAATAGCTGAACCTTTTAGGGGATTTACTTGCAGTCTCCATTTGGAGAACCATCTTTCTAATTTTAGAAGGTTTTCTTGAAGTTTTCTAGTAACGAAATGTGGTCGGAGAGATCTGACTAATAATGCTGTGTCATCTGCATACAGGGCCATGATGGATGACATTGGGTTGTGCGGGATATCAGACATGTATAGAGAGAACAGCAATGGAGCCAGTAGTGATCCACGTGGCACTCCAGCCAAGATGGGTCGCTGAGGTTATGCCGTTAATCTTGACTTGCATGGTCCTGTTTTGCAGATATGATCTAACTAAATGTGTCAATTTCATTGAGATACCAGCTGAGATAAATTTATGTAGCAATTCAAAATGCCATATTTTGTCAAATGCTTTGGATAGGTCAAGGAAAACAGCTCCCGGGTATTGACGCCAGTTGTAGCTGGTAGTAATATATTTCACTATTCTGTGGATTTGGTGAGTAGTACTGTGGTATTGCCGAAAACCGAACTGCTCTTTAGGAAGGATGTATAGTTCATTTATTGAGGCGTGAAGATGTGCGGGGATGACCTTCTCCGCAATCTTGCTTAGGTTGGAGACAAGACTGATTGGACGATAATTTTGAGGCAGGTGAGGATCCTTGCCTGGCTTATGTATAGGAATTACATCGGCCAATTTCCAGGTGGAAGGAAAATAGTGAAGACGTAGGATTGCATTTATTATTATGGTCAGGTGCACTACTTCTTTTCGGGGCAGAAGTTTGATCACCCGATTAGTAATGCCGTCTTTCCCAGGAGCTTTTTTGTTCTTTAATTTTTTAATAATGTCGTATATCTCAGCAGGTGATTTTTTCCCACGCAAGACGCAAGACGTTGCTGACTATAAGGGTGAAGCAAAATGCTTTTTTAATCCCTGCTATCTGATAAGGATTGCTGTGTGAGGAAAAGTTTATGAGCTAAATGCTCTGCCTGAGTGAGTGTGATTTAGAGATCTTCATTTGGAAGTAGGATGGCCTTCGGTCTCCTGTATTTTGAAAAGTCTGTTTCATTATAATTGGCTGCTTGTTGCACTAATTCATTTGGATGTGAAGAGGATACTGAGAAGAATTTTACTGCTGAAGACTGCAGGAAAGAGTAGATGTAGGGGATATTTGTATCCCAATGGAGTTGGACATTTCTGACATACCATGGTGCGTTCAAGATCATGCGGAGACATTTGTTTTGCACTTTCTGTAGTTTGAGGATATTTGTACTTGAGGTGTGGCTCCAGGCTGGGGAAGCATAAGTAATAATGGGTCGAATCATCAATTGATAAAGGAGCAGTTTTATTTTGGTATCCAGCTTGCTATTCCTAGTGATAAGAGGGTAAAGCTGTGCAATGACTCTTGATGCTTTCGAACATGAGGCTTTTATATGTGAACTGAAAGTTAGTTTTCTGTCCAGCAGTACACCCAGATATTTAGCTTCTGGTTTCCAGGGAATCTTGGTATTAAATAGGAAGATGTCATCTTTGGGAGATATTGTGTTTTTAGTGAAGAGCATGGCGATACTCTTCTGAGGGTTTACTTGCAGTCTCCATTCCGAGAACCAGTGCTCTAATCTCTGCAGGTTTTCTTGCAGTTTCTTGGTGACAAGGTGCGGTTTAATAGATCTGGCTAGTATATCTGTGTCGTCTGCGCATAGGGCAATAATGGATGACATTAGATTGTGCGGAATGTCCGCCATGTAAATCGAGAAAAGTATCGGTGCCAGAAGGGACCCTTGAGGTACTCCTGCCAAGATGCGTCGCTGGGTAGATAATATATCATTTAGTTTGACTTGCATTCGTCTGTCACTAAGAAATGACTTTATGATTTGGACTAGATCTAATGGAATGCCAGCCAAAATCAACTTGTATAGCAGTTCAAAGTGCCATAATTTGTCGAACGCCTTTTCTAAATCAAGAAAAACTGCTCCGGTGTATTGATGCCAATTATAACTTGTGATAATGAATTCTATTAGTCTATGAATTTGTTGGGTGGTACTGTGAAATTGGCGAAAACCAAACTGTTCTGAAGGAAGGATGTTTAATTTTTTTACTGAAAGTTGAATTCTGGAAAGGATAGCTTTTTCTGCTATTTTGCCCAAATTAGATATCAGACTTATGGGACGATAACTTTGAGGCTGCTGAGGATCCTTGCCTGGTTTGTATATAGGAACTACGTCTGCCAACTTCCATGCAGAGGGGAAGTACTTAAACCTGAACATAGCATTTATTATTGTTGTGAGATATACGAAGGCCTTTCGGGGTAGCAGTTTAATAACTTTGTTGGAGATGTCGTCAGGCCCTGGAGCTTTTTTATTCTTTAAATTCTTTATAATGTCATAAATTTCAGCTGGGGAAGTAAGTGTGAGTTGGCTGGCACAGGTATCAGGCCGTTTTAACACGTGTCTGACTTGGCGGTGGACTTTGTAAATATGATTGAAATTTAGATTATTGTATGAAGGGCTACACTGTTTTTTTAAATTTTCAGCTATAGTTTCGGCTTTTTCTGCATCTGTGTAAACAATGTTCAGGTCAGATTTGAGAGGAGGAAGAGATTTGTTTTTGTTTTTGATGTTTCTCAGGAACTTCCAAACGGATTGATCCCCAGGTGATATGGAGGCTAATTTATCTTCCCATAGTTTGTTTCTATGGACTTTAAGTGCATCTCTCACTGCACTGTTCATTTTGTTGAGATATTTCTTGTCTTGGGGTGCTCTGGTGTTGTGGTATCTTTTTCTTGCTTTATTTTTCTCCCTGATTAAGTTCATTATGTCATCTGGTAGTCGTTTAGGCTTGAAGGCAACTGAATTTGAGGTGATAGATGTTATGGCTGTGTTGATTTGATCAGTAAGTTTATTGACTGCAGAATCAATTTCTTCCTTGGAATTAATATGAGGGATGGGATCAATGTAGTTTGGAAGCATTTTGGATAGTTTTTCCCAGGGAATGAAGGTATGAGGCGAATGGGGAAGATCCCTCTGATAACCCAGTTGGAGCAGAATAGGATTGTGGTCTGATGATAACTCATTCAATGATTCCAGGGAGTACTGTAGGTTGACATTCTGAAGGACAGCTATATCCAAGACGTCGGATGAGCCAGTAGGATTGTGGTGAGTTGGCACTGAGGGACCAGCCACAGTTGCGCAATTTGAGCTTGTGTAGTTAAAGAGGATGCGGCCATTCCTATTTATAGACCTACTGCTCCAGGCATGATGTTTTGCGTTAAAATCTCCGGCAATAATAACCGGCAGTTTAATGCCGAGGATAGCATCCAGATCTGTGGTCAGCAATGTTTTTGATGGTGGGTAATAAGCAGAATATATTTTAATGTTTCCGATAGAGTTTGTGATGACATTGATACCTGTAAGTTCGAGATTGGTGGTTGTAGGAATGGCTACAGCATGATGATTGATGTGATTTTTAATGAGGATGGCTGTGCCACCACCTCTGTAATCCAGTCTGTCATTCCTGTAGAGTTGATATCCTTTGAATTTAGGATTGTCAGCAGGTCTTAGATGAGTCTCATTAATTAATAATATATCCGGATTATATCTGTCATTGAATTCCTGCACTTCTAGTATTTTATTTTTAAGGCCGTTGGCATTCCATGAGATAATCATTAGAGAATCTTGGGTAAATTTTTTCCTATGCATTGGGGAGTGCAGATAAAATAAACT
Source organism: Typopeltis vanoorti (assembly GCF_054136105.1). Classification (NCBI taxonomy): domain Eukaryota; kingdom Metazoa; phylum Arthropoda; class Arachnida; order Uropygi; family Thelyphonidae; genus Typopeltis; species Typopeltis vanoorti. Next base: position 108,267,212 of record NC_143554.1, read on the forward strand.
GTGTTTGCTGCAAGAAACGTTTTGTAGTGCTCAGTGATGGATTTGCGTTACTGAAATCCTGTAACATATTTACAAGAGAAGAGATGATGATGGCTGTTATATTTGAATGTGGATTTGTCATATTCTGGTCATGGATTGCTTTTTGGGGGCGGGCCACATCAGCATATGTTCTTCTTTGGTGTTGAAGATTTATTTTCTTAGGGGGTTCAGTTGATGGTGGGTGAACACCTGTCATCTTGTTCAAGCTAATAGGAGCCTGATGAAACTCACAGAAACGAAAGCTTCTGGGGCTTTCGTTTCTGTGAGTGAGGTAGACTGACTAGGTTGACTGAACTAGGGGGTTCAGTTGATGGTGGATGAACACCTGTCATCTTGTTCAAGCTAATAGGAGCCTGATGAAACTCACAGAAACGAAAGCTTCTGGGGCTTTCGTTTCTGTGAGTGAGGTAGACTGACTGATTAACTCAGTTTGTCTGTTTTTTGGGTGGCAAAATGCACCCTCTGTAATTTGCAGGGTGGGGGCCACCACAATTAGCACACTTAGCCGGGGTGGTTTTTGGCTTGGAGCAGGATATGTGGGGTGGGTGTCACCACATTCCAGACATCTGCATTGAGCTTTGCACAACTTCTGGGCATGACCAAATTTTTGGCATCTATGGCACTGCCCAGAAGAGGCCCTCTTCCTAAGTGGCTCTGGTGAGACCTTAAGCCCACAGTTTGTCTTCCAGTTATAAATATCTTTATAGATGTTGTGTATTTCCACCAATACTATAGGCATAGGGGTCTTGTTAGATCTGTACATTCTACTGACTTTGATGGGAGGCAGATCTTGCATGTTGAGGTCAGCAGCTATTTTAGCTGTTTCAATGTCTTCAGATACTCCTCGGAGTACGACTTTAAATTTTTTCTCCGAGGTAAGTGTGAAGGTATGATATTGTATACCTCTTGTGTCCAACACCTTGGTTAGATTTCTGCAGTCAGACACTGTAGTGGGCTGAATTTTGATGCCCTCCTCTGTGTTCTTGGCAGTGGAGTAATTTATCTGCAGGTTGGCCATGGTGGTTTTTAAGGCTGTCCATCTCTGCTTTTCCCTAAGAATCACTGGAGGCACCTTTTCATTGGTGAAGGCAGAGGAATCTGTGTTGGGGGCATCTTCATCCATGCCATTTTCATTTACTGACTCCGAGGCGAGAGTTTTGCGTTTTTTACGCGGGTGCCTCTCTTCTTGATCTGAATGAGTAGAGTGAGAGATAATTGGACTTAGTTTTTCCTCCATTTGAGGAACGTCTTCATTTTGATCTTCATAAGTCTCTGGTAAAGATTCAGGAAGCCGGGCCATTCAAGCTCGAACTTCTTAAGGAGTTTCTTTACGAAGCTGAAAGCCAGTCCTTTATCTAGAGAGTCTATAATGATATCAGGATCTATCAAATTTGATGGCCATTTGAGCTTAAATTTCCTTTGCAGTTTATTTACAAGTATGAGTGCTGGCTCTTCATCCAGCGAATCTGTGAGGGCGTCCAAATCTAACACATTCATCACTGACAGTTTGCGTATAAACGCAAGTAAATGGATCTGAAATAGATACGCTAACAATGGCGATTCTAACGGCTGTTAGGCCTAACGAATCGCCCTCGTTGCAATTAGAGTCCACTTACCTTCGCTGATGTTCTTGAATACAGTATAATCCGCAATTTAATGACCTTAAACACGTCTCAGCTATTTAATCTAGCAACTAAACTACAAAACCAAAGTTTCTCATATTTGATTAACCAAAACTCAAAACTCGCAAAATCTGTGATTTTATTAATAGTTTGCTATTGCTCCCGAGAAATCCATGATATGAATCGCCATTACGCACCAGCGCCCTCTTCGATTTTTTCTCGCAGTAACAACATAACATAACATAACATCATTGGCCAGAAGGGTGAAGCAAGATGCTTTTATTCCCCATTGTCTGATAAGGAGGATGAATTGAAGGAAAGATTTATGAGCTGAGAGCTCGCCCTGGGGGGCACGGAGATCAGTCATTGTTGCAAGTATTTAGGATGGCTTTTGGCCTCTTGTATTTGAAGAGGTCAGTGTCTTCATAGTTTGCTGCTTGTTTAACTAGATCGTTGGGGTGTGTAGAGATCTTTGAGAAAAAATTTTCTGCTGTAGTTAATAGGAAGGAGTAGATGTAAGGGATGTTTGTATCTCTATGCAGTTGCACGTTCCTTACAAACCACGGTGCGTCCAATATCATGCGTAAACACCTATTTTGCACTCTCTGCAGTCTGAGGATGTTGGAGTTGGATGTGTGGCTCCAGGCTGGAGAGGCATATGTCAACATTGGGCGGATCGTCAACAGGTAGAGGAGCACTTTGATTCTGGTATTCAGTCTACTTTTTCTATTTATTAGAGGGTAAAGTTGTGCGATGGTTTTAGATGCTTTCGTACATAAGGCTTTGGTGTGTGGGTTGAACGTTAATCTTTTGTCCAGAATTACTCCAAGATGTTTTGTTTCTGTTTGCCAGGGGATTTTGGTGTTGAAAGGATAAAGGTCCCCCATGGGAGTTGCCATTCTTCTGGTGAAAAGTATTGCTACACTCTTCTGGGGGTTCACTTGTAATCTCCATTTGGAGAACCAATTTTCTAGTTGTAGCAGGTTTTCTTGCAACTTTTTAGTGACAAGATGAGGTCGTAGAGATCTGGCAAGAACTGCTGTGTCGTCCGCATAAAGTGCTAAGATGGATGACATTGGGTTGTGTGGGATGTCTGCCATATATATTGAGAAGAAGATCGGAGCCAATAGGGAACCTTGAGGAACTCAAGCAGAGATCCGTCGCTGAGTTGAAACTGTACCATTTGTTTTGACTTGTATGTGTCTGTCCTGGAGGTAAGATTTAATTAGGCGGACGATACTTGATGGTATACCTGCTGAAATGAGTTTGTGTAGTAATCCCAAGTGCCATATTTTGTCAAAAGCTTTCGCTATGTCAAGGAAGACTGCTCCGGTGTGCTGGTGCCAATTGTATCCGGTGGTGATATACTCAATTATCCTATAAATTTGTTGAGTAGTACTGTGATGTTGTCTGAATCCAAATTGTTCCTTAGGAATGATATTTAACTTATTTACTGAGGCGTGGAGTTTAGAGAGAATGATTTTTTCAGCAATTTTGCCTAAGTTTGAGATTAGGTTGATGGGTCGATAGCTTTCAGGCAGTGTGGATCTTTACCTGGTTTATGCACTGGGACTATATCTGCGACTTTCCAATAGCTGGGGAAATAGTTAAATCGGAACATGGCGTTGATTATGTGGTGAGATGTACAACAGCTCTTCGGGGCAGCAGTTTTATTACTCTATTTGTTATGCCATCTGGGCCGGGGGCTTTTTTATTCTTTAGCTTCTTTAGAATTTCATAGATTTCTGCTGGTGAGGTGTTTGGAGGTATGTTGTTGCAGGTATCGGTGACTTTCAGTGCATGTCTGACATGGAGGTGGATTTTATAGACATGTTTGAAGTCCAAGTTGTCATATGTAGGGCTACATTGTTTTTCTAGGTGCTTTGCTATCTCTTCAGCTTTTTCTGCGTCCGTGTGTACTAGTCCCTTGTCTGACTTGAGTGGAGGAAGAGATTTGCTTTAGTTTCTGAGACTTCTTAATATGTTCCAGATGGAGTGATTGCCGGGTGTTACAGAGGCTAGTTTGGCTTATCAAGTTTTGTTCCTATAAGGTTTAAGTGCTTCTCTAACTTCATTGTTCAGTTTGTTGAGAATCCCCTTATCCTGAGGTGCACAGGTGTTGTGATACCTTTTCCTTGCTTTGTTTTTGTTCCTAATTAGATCCATGATGTCTTCTGGAAGTCGGTTTGGCTTAAAAGTGGTTTTGGTAGAGGTGACAACCTTTATGGCTGAGGTGATTTGCTGAGTCAGACGTTTGACAGCATTTTCAATTTCTTTTATGGAGCTGATGTGAGGGACAGGTCCAATATGTTCTGATAGTACTTCTGGAAGTTTTTTCCATAAGATAAAGGAGTGGGGAGGAGGCAGCAGTTTTTCTTGCTTACCCAGCTGGAGCAGGATTGGATTATAGTCAGATGTAAGCTCGTTTAAAGAGACTAGGCTATACTGTAACTTAATATTTTGTAATATAGCAATATCAAGTATGTCAGCTGTGCCATACGTACTGTGATGGGTTGGTTCTGCAGGGCCTGCCACCACTGCATAATTTGAACTGGAGTAGCTAAAGAGTGTGTAGCCATTTCTGTTTGTGGTTTTACTGTTCCATGACGGATGTTTCGCTTTTAGATCACCGGCAATGATGACTTGATCATTATTGCCTAGGACGGCATCTAGATCTGAATATAATAGATTCTTTGATGGAGGGTTGTAAGCTGCATAAAGTGTTAGTTTCCCAGTTGAGGTAGTGGCTACTACTATTCCTGTGAGCTCAAGATTTTTGGTTAAGGGGCTAGTTACAGAGTGGTGATCGATGTGGTTTTTTATGAAAATGGCGGTGCCTCCTCCTCTGTAGTTTATTCTGTCATTTCTGTGGAGAAGGTATCCTCTAACTTTGGGGTTGTCTGCTGGTCTTAAGTGGGATTCGTTTATTAAGATGATGTCTGGGTTGTATCTTTGTGCAAACTCTTGGAGTTTCAGAATCTTGTTTTTAAGTCCATTAGCATTCCAAGCAATGATCTGTAGGGAAGCTGGAGTGCTTTTATTTTTATGCATTTATGAGAGCTACTATAATGGATTGGGTTTCTTGCAGAAATCTTTTTCTGGAGTCCGGTGTGGGGTTAGATTTACTGAAATCTTGCAGCATATTTGCAAGGGAGTTTGTGATGACTGCTGCTAAATTTGGGTTGTATTGCTCCTGAGTGGTCTTTGTTGAGCAGACTACCTCTGCATAGGACTTTGTCTGCCGATTGAGGTTTGCTTCGATCCGGGCTTCTGGTTCCGGCATTTGGTTTTGTATCGTGTTTTGCCGACCTGTGGAGGGTTGAGGAGTTGGAGCTACTGCTGCTGGTTTTTGTAGATAAGTAGAGGAAGCAGACCGTCTGTTTTTTGGGTGTTGTATAGATCCTTTGTAGTTTGCTGGATGCGGGCCCCCACAGTTTGCACATTTAGCCTGGGTGGATTTTGGCTTAGTGCAGGTATATGTGGGGTGGCTCTCTCCGCATTTTAAACATTTGTATTCCGCTTTACACAATCTCTGAGCATGACCATATTTTTGGCACCTGTGGCACTGTCCTGATGAGGTTCTTTTCCTTAGCGGTTCTGGGCTGATTTTTAGCCCACAAATTGAAGTTAGGTCATATATGTTTTTATATGCCTGGTGAATCTCTACTAAGACGAGAGGCATCGGACTTTTGTCTGTTCTGGTCATTCTACTGACCTTGATGGGGGGTAGGTCTTGGTAGCAAAGATCAGCAGATATGTCTTCTGTTTGTATGTGCTCTGATACTCCACGGAGAACCACCTTCAGGTTCCTCTCGGAGTCGAGGGTGAAGGTATGATATTGTACACCTTTACACTCTAGCTCCTTTGTGAGTCTACGGAAGTCCATTATAGTGGCAGGTTGGATTTTAATACCATCGTCTAAATTCTTTGCAGTAGAGTATGCTATCTGTTGACTAGTCATAGTGGCCCGTAGTTCTGTCCACCTATTCTTTTCTCTTAAGATAATTAGAGGCAATTTCTCTTTAGTGGAGTTAGGAGGGTCAGAGTTGTGTCCATCTTCCTCCATACCTTCATCTGTATGTGGTTCTGTCGACTGAGTTTTGCGTTTTTTCCGCGGGTGGGACTCTCCTTGATCCAGGGGGGGATTGGAGACCACCAAATTCAATTTTTCCTCTGTTTTTGCAGAATCCTCACTTTCCTCATCATCTCTCGTTGTGGAGGACAGGTTCAAATAACCTGGCCATTCCACTTCAAATTTTTTTAGTAATTTTTTGAGTAGGCTTAGAGCCAGACCCTTGTCTAGTGTTTCTATCAGGGCGTCGGTATCTATGTCAGTCATAGTTATGACTAGTCGGTTTTGATTCGGGGTTGGTCGATTACTAAAACTGAAAATTTAGTAGCGAAACCTCACTTATCGCTCCGTGAATTTCAATCAAAATGCACTCCTTTGTATCGAATGCAACTGGAAAAGTTTTCCACAAGTTAGCTTTTCTGCGATAGCTACCGTTAAAGTTCAATAACGTATTTTCTTTTAAGAAATCAGGACAATTTCTAAATTGCAACTAAATCAAAGTCTTACCTCTGTATACTGTATCAATCAAATCACATCACCGAATTCACTCGCGTTCGTAGCAAAGAAGAAGTAGAATAATAATAATAATTATTCTCATCTCGCAGTAACAACAATTATTCCCGCGATATTATATTTGCAGTAAATATAATTTTCTTATTGGTGTTTTAAGTTACTTAAAATTTCTGAAAGAATTTCAAAAAATGAGAAACAAATTTTAAAGTTTTTAAATATTATTTTAGTTCATGTTTATATTTATATAAAAATTTAATTTAAATTTAATTTAAAATATCAATGTGTCAAAACAGACAAGGTCTTCTTTGCATGCTGTTTCCTCTTTCATTAAATCAATGAGATTTATATCTTCATATTAGTAATTTGTTGTATTGTATTAATAAAATATATTATTAATATGAAATTAATAGGATAATATAGAAATCAATGAAATTAATAGATTTAATATTAATAAACAATAAATGTAGCTTTAAAATAAATATGACAAACACATTCCTGAAAAAGCGTTAAACAAAATATTTCCTAATTCTCTTTTTGTTTTTATTTTTGAGTTTTTAATGTTATTTAAATCTTAAACTCCATGTTTTGGTATTTAGTTTGTGAATTTTTTTTTTTTTTTTTTTAAATTTATGATATGTAGTAAGGACATGAAATGTTTTGTGAAACTTTTGTTTTTGAACACAAATATTTTTCATTTATTCCCAATAGAAAGCTGACCTTTCAGCTAGTGCAACACAAGGACAGTTCGTACAAAAGATGGCGTAAGCTACAAGTACTCTGCATAATTCCAAATATCAGTTTATCTTCTTTCTAGTATCATATTAAACACATATCACTTTAACCGTAACATATATATATATACTAGGGGAGCTCCGCCCCCCCTGGCGCCTACGGCGCCCAATTCCCCGAGTTCCGGGCTGGTAAGCCGGAGACAAAAAATGTGACATAAAAATGTTTCAAATTTCTGCTTACCTTTATATATATATATATATATATATCCATTTTTAGGACAATGTCTTTAATATATATTATTTTTTTATTTATTTTATTATTTTTTTTTGTTATCATCGCTAGATATTGCAATGGTGGGGTGATGTTGCTTTTTGATAACGTCCAGCATTAAACTTTTCTCAATATCAGATTTTCTTTCTCCGCATACTTGGTATGCTATTGTTTTTTTTTTTTTTTGTTGTTGTTTTGTTTTTTCTGCCCTAGTTATCCAGATCAATAGGCACATATATCAGAACTGGCATTTCAAATGATATAAAACAACAACCAGTAAATTGGCAATTCACAAAATGCCACGTAGAGAATTCAACAGTTATGCACGTAGATTTAAAGAAGGGGGAGGGTGTGAAATGATACGATGTTCTACTCAAAGTAATAAAAACCAAGGGCATCTTAAATCAGCTCTGGGTAGCATATATAATGAACTACATATTAATAGACTAGACTAGGAGAGAGAACATACAGCGCACTGCAACAATGAGCCACGCCTGTGACATCTCGCAACAATTGTCAACGTTTAGATCAAGTTTCATTTGAATTGTACCAACAGTTGTCAACTCTGAAATCTCGGTGCATCAGCCTTTTTTGCTCTTTGTTTTATAATATGAGGAAGTACACCAAAATTGTGTGAGAAACTATAATTAAATAATAATTTCTGAAAAACAGTTGCACGTGGTTTAGTTTACTTGGAATTACGGACGAAGCAACTCAGGCCATGAGGCCAGTGCATTCTATCTGCGCGTGCTCTATGGCTGGTTTGCCTGCTTTGTGAGACGAGTTTTCGTACTGAAATTTCGCACGATATTCAGAGATAATAATATTATCTTTAATTTCTAAGAATAAAAAACCGTTTTATAACTAAAAAATCTTACATTATCTATAATAAATCGCAACGCAAAAAATCATCTAAAAGAAAAACATATCATTCCCCGGTGCAAAAACAAAGCAACAAAGCTTTTAAGCTCAGGGTCATTAAATATCTAGTGACGATCACAAAAAAGAAAAAGAAATAACATATCTTAAAGACGTTTTCCTAAAAATGGGTATAATCTCAAAACTATCAATACCCCAGTTATCAATATCAATTACCAGATATCCTAAATAGCCCAGAGCATATACAACAACAACAACAACAACAAACCAACTACAAAAGTCCTGTTTCTTTACCTCACATTAAAAATGTTTCAAAATTAGAGAAAGGACTACCAAAAAAAAAAAAAAAATTGCACGATGTTGAGATCGCAGAAACCATCCTCTTAAACGACCGAGCTTGCACAAAATCTTCTGTGCTTTGGGCATCCGCTACATTGGATAGACAGGTCGATCTGTAGAAGTTGGTCAAAAAGAACATGTGAAGGATGTGGAGAAACAATGGGAACATAAAGCAGACATTCGCCAGACCCAAAAGCATCGAAACACTTTTAACATTGCTGTGTGAGTTTTGCGGGTATAATTACTTTATTGTGGTGTCCCGATTTAAATGAAATTTCATACATCGGGGTTCTTTAAGATATTTACGAGATGGGGTCTGATGCAATATTTTAAATTTAAGTGAACCGTAATGATTTTAGTCGAACAGTTTAAAAACATCAATATAATGACAGTATTAAACCCCTTTTTGCTTGCGTGGAATTTCATGAAACTGATTATTTAGAATCGTTACAGAAATTTGATTTTAATTGTGGAATCGAAACATTTTAGTGCCAACATATGACAGAACAATACAAAACGATATTCTTCAATTATCTTACACCACAAAATCGGCATTGAATTGATTACGTGAAGGCAAGGTTATTTTCTCCCGGAAACTTGTTAGACATAATTCAAGGCCTCATCGCCTTAGCTGCTTCCTCTTTAATCGAAAACATCCTAACGGTAATCAAATTTATGCTAGTGAAAAATAATCATGTCATACAGCAAGATATCAAGGAAAAGTAGCACTTACTAAATTCTTATATATGTTCATAAGATAGGCGACTTCGTCGTGTTATGTTCTCATAATGTTTAGTAGCAAACTACGATGCATTTAATCGGACAAAACGGAACTTGTTGATATGATGCTGCACATCTTCATTAGCTGCGATATAAATGGCACATGTATTGAGAACACTGTAAAGCGAAGCATTTATTTGAGTAATTTTACACTGCAGAGAACTCACGAAACGACATGACAGAGCCTAAGTAATGAAAAGCAAAATTACAACTATTTTGTTTCTTCCTTTGCTGCTTCTTTCTGTGTTTCTACGTTCAGTTCGTCTTGCACCTCGGGTTCCTGTTTCTGTGTTTCTAGATTTTTTCTGTGCTGCTTGGATTCCTTTAAATTCTCCAGAGGAATTTGGTTCAAGGATTGGTAGAAAGGAAGCTGCAGCTTCAAATCTTCCATCCACGCCTGAATTTTCGGGTAGGGACTGAAGTCATAGTCGATTAGCTGCAAGGGAAAATGAAACCACTTAGTGTGACTGATACGGAAACAACCTGGAACTTCCCTCTCCCATCACTCAATAAAGGACGTTAGAGTCCGGTCTCCTTTGAAAACAAAATCGCATCTTTCAGAACTATCTTCGCATAAAAAAAGAAAGCAATGCACAATACTTCTCAGGAAGAAAATAACGACCTACCTCCATCGTTGTAAGCTCCGCAAGAACAGAGAAGTCGACCAGAGTCAACACTGATCCAGCAACAAATGCGTTCGTTGTCAAGAAATCTTCCAGCTGGTTTAGAGCATCTTTGAATTCGTTGTGTTCGTCTTCCAATCCCAGTATTTTGCCCTCGGTGATCTGCGGCACCTGAAAATGGTAAAAATAATCATCCAGTTAGTAGAACAAAAAATCTGAGAGTCGTATTGCATCACGATCCTCTATCAAAAGGTTTCTTACCAGATATTTTTCTTGGGCCTTCCAAAGCACGGAACAATCGAAGAATAACATGGCATCCACCAGTGCCCTCTGCTGGTAATCTCTGGGATAGACAGAGTTATTCGGCGCGTACTTGTCGGCCAGGTACTTCATGATCGCGCGACTACCAATAAAAAAATAAATTAATTATATTTTCACAAAGTATCTGAATTATTTTGTTGATAAGTGAGAAGCTTTCAATGAGAGACTCACTGCAGTGAAGTCATGAAAAGCCAAATAACTAAAAATCATAAGAACAGAATTAGCGCGTATTAATGTGAGTGAACGTCGATAAAGTATTGGAAGTTTATTTTGCACTTGGTTAGACTATAATAAATTTAGTTTAATCCTTTATCCAAATGTAAGCAAACAAAGTTTGCGCCTGAAAATATCTTCAGGACTGAGATAAGGTGGTGCAACACCAGGAGACTGAGCAAAGGTGGACCAAGCTTTCATCACTCCATGTCTCAGTATCTCCCATAATGCAAAACACATCTCCTTGCAGACATGTATACTTTATCCAAGTGTAAGCAAACTTTGTTTGCTTACACTTGGATAAAGGATTAAACTAAATTTATTATAGTCTATAAAGTATAATAGAACCATCGATATTCTATCATGGATTGAATTATCCACGCATCACGGGTGGCTTCATCCATGGATCAAGGTCATTTAACCTTGCTTTTTCGACTGCAAAATTATACAATTTGAAATATGCGATATTTAATCGATGCTTTCGCTTCTCAATTAACTAACACCTAAGTTGTATTCATTGTTTGCATTTTACTTCTATTTGGAATTCATGTAAAAACTCACCTTTCCCATAAACAGAATCCGTTGTCATAGATTGTGGGTAGCATGTACACTGGGTTCATCTGAAATGAAAATTTGGGCTTCCAAATTATACAGCACAACAAAAGAAAATAATGTTAATTACTTAAATTAAGGGGATATTAAGTCCCGCATAGTTTTAAAACCGAATAAGAAACTCAAAGATCAGAATCAGAGAGTTTCTTGCCGAATATAGTAAACTATAAAGTATCGGCGACACTAGCGTTAGCCAATGCAAGTGATCCTAGTACGTAGTACAATACCGGGCAGCTCGTTGCAAAGGTGGTAAAGTTCAGATCGCTATTCTTAGGTCTTTTCCATAATGTAAAAACACATTTCCTAGGAAATGTATGCTGTTATTACATTATGGAGGGTCACTACCCAGACCGGTTTCAGCCTTTTTTGAGGCTTCATCAGTGAGTAGCTAGACCTAATACCGAAGTGTATAGCGAAAAGAACCTAGGCCTAATACACTTCGGTATTAGGTCTAGCTACTCACTGATGAAGCCTCAAAAAAGGCTGAAACCGGTCTGGGTAGTGACCTCCCTCCATAATGTAATAACAGCATACATTTCCTAGGAAATGTGTTTTTACATTATGGAAAAGACCTAAGAATAGCGATCTGAACTTTACCACCTTTGCAACAAGCTGCCCGGTATTGTACTACGTACTAGGATCACTTGCATTGGCTAACGCTAGTGTCGCCGATACTTTATAGTTTACTATATTCGGCAAGAAACTCTCTGATTCTGATCTTTGAGTTTCTTATTCGGTTTTAAAACTATGCGGGATTTAATATCCCCTTAATTTAAGTAATGTTTTCATTGCCGAAATGAAGCTTATTAGCTCTTTATTCTTAAGTAATATTAATTAATTTTTTCATCCTACATATAGGCAAAGTGGATCGGATAACACAAACAATTTACATATAGAATATAGACATAAGGCTAACCACCTGATCCCGGAATCATTGTTACGAAATCCAAAGAAACCCTGGACGGTTTAGAGGCTTAAGGGCCACTTAAGAACTGTAAGGAAAGAAAAATGGTAACCGTAATTTATTTATGTTAGTTTTTATGCCTGCATTCCGATATTTTTAAACTTTTAACCACATTTCTCATTTATATTCCTGTGAGTTTCAGCAGTTCATGTTAGTTTTTATTTCTTCTGCTTCTGCTTTAATTTCTCTGTTAGATCTGAACGTGGAAAGAGTGTTACACAATATTTGTTCATTTCAGTTTGTGATCGTATTTTGTTGCGTGTTCAGGAAGTCCAGATTTTTGAGATCACTCAATTTAAATAACTATTGTGCTCCTTCATTCCGATCAGAAAAATATATATAATTAAATGACATTTTAATTAATTGTTAAGTAAATGACATTCTGTGAGTGACTTACCATGAAAAGCGCCAATTTCATTTCTTTAGAGGGCGCTTTTTTCAAGTCCTGCGTGATCAGTTGGACTCCCAGATATTTCGCTGCCATGACAACAGCCCTGCAAGCTGGAGAAGCCTCGACTTGATACAAAAAAATCGGCATCTAAAATGCGAAATGTATAATACACATAAACTGAAAACGTCACAGCAGACGAGATGATTATTAAATTATTTGAACGTTAGTGGATTAAGAATGAGGCTTCGTCAACTGATATCATCACATCCGAAAGAAACGTGTACTAAAGTTATGCAAATTCTAATAGAGAAAAAAACATCACATGTCTGAAAGCTTGTGATATTGACATTTTTATATGAGAAGTAATCTACCTTCAGAACTACAAGCAACGAATTGATCAGAAGAGACAACAATAATCAGAAGAGACAACAAACCAAAAACTCTCTTCATTGTTATGCATGCAGTGAGATTTTTGAGTTCACAATCACACTATCTGCATTGTTCTTAATCCAACTCGATTGTTAATGCAGAAATCAGCTTACTATGCTGCAGAACATCTTGGATTTTTTTTTAACTTACAGTACATTGACAGGGAAAGATTATGAAGATGATCACAAGAAAAGCCGTAATAATTGGTATTCTGGAGAAAAAAAAATTCAATTTGTTTATTGAGTTATATTTTTCTAATTACACTTTTATGCTCTGAGTGACTTTTTATACATCCGACGTTTGGCTTTCAAGCTTCCTATCTTTAATATTATGCGCTATTAATTACATATTATGGGAAATTTTGTTTTTAAGAATTTATTTAAACGAAGGAAAAGCATTCGACCTTTTGAAGTATTTCGTAAAAAATGATTTATATAAGTTGCTTTTCCGCTAAAAAAAACTGCTGAAGCCTTTTTTATTCCCTATAGGGAGTAGGCGAGTTCTATCTGACTTTTTGGAGACAGTTTAATCTCCAACGGCAGCCACAGATAGCTAGTTCAAGATTTTAAGTAGGGAATAAATTTCATAGTAGGTGTGAGACACCTCCCCGCTTATTGGAGGCCTAAAGTGGCTGAAAAAAATTCCATGTTTGGTCTTTACAACAGGGTTTCTGGACCATGTAAAAATAAATTTAAGAAATACAAAAATATATATAAAAGTGATTAAAATAAAATATAAAAAATCCTTATCCCGCCCACTGTACAAACAAATGTGCTATACATTGTGCAAAGTGTAGGTTTGCATTTGACCTTTCATGGGTGGAAGCTACATACGAAAAAAAAAAAGTGGCATCTAATGAACAGAGGTAGACAAGTGGCGCCATCTCGTATCCTCTAAATCTAGGTTGATTTTTATATACTGTAAATTATAGAATAAAACCTTCTAAAATTAAGATGTGAAAATAGATCTTTCAGAAATCAAATCGTGATGTAATAATGAAACTGATCATTTTGTTGTCGTTTGTCTTTTTTTTTTTTTTTTTTTTTTTTTTTTTTCAGGGTTGACCGAGTTGTTAGCGTATCCGCTCTCCAGCCAAAAGGCTGCGGGTTCGAATCCCGCCGTGGACATGGATGTCTGTGAAAGTACTAGTGGTGGTATTTGGCGGTCATTGGTGTTAGACGATGAAGGTTGTTGGAGTAGTGAGACGCAGAGTTGATGCCCTCCATCGATGAGTCTTTGAACTCCCTGGAGGTGCCACGTAATAATAATAATAATAATAATAATAATAATAATAATAATAATAAAAATAAATCGGGAAGCGCATGGGGCATTTTGGTCAAAGTATTTCTTCCATGAAAAGAAGTAGAAGCCGTGAACAGACTAATATTGAAAAGGAATGCTGATTAAAATATTAAAAATAAATCAGTATTCGTGACAGTTAAAAATAAAAGCATGAATTAAAACGAAAATATTTTCTCTTATTTATTAATAATAAGTTTATAATAACACTTATAAGTCCAAGCTCCTTCTTGTTTCAAATACATTTTAAATTAAACCCTACATATTGTTAGTTTCGAATTTTAATATGTTTCTGTAAATATGTTGTCGTTGTTGATATTTTTTACAAGATAAATTGGTTTATTTTTGCTTTATCGCTCTCCCACACACGGCGCTGTAGTCGTAGAGGTTTAGCGACGTCTACAATTATTATTATTACAACTTTTCGTGAATTTACGAGTGATCTGTTTTGGTTTGCATGTTGCCGCTTACTGCATATTTTATTTTTATTTTCCCATTTTAACTTCATAATTAAATGCTGTAATTCATTAATTCATTGATGAAACCAATTCATTAATAAATTTTCATTTTCAGTAATGAAGCTTTTTCAAGATAAATCAGAGAATCGGAGATAATAAAAACGAATAATGCAACATTTCATTTATGCCCTTGTAATATATCGATTTCAGGCAAGAATACGATAGACAACTGCTGCCATCTGGTGGAATACCTCTAAATATGAAGGATTTTACATTTTCTTGGATTATTGTTGCATTCCTTCATTTTAAATTATACACTATAAGAAATTAAATTCTTACATTCATATTTAACCTAGAATAATAAAAGAATAAACTTCAGAAAACACATATATACAAGAAGAATTCCTATAAGTGGTTATTTAATCAAACAAAAAGCTCTTCAGTTTTATGAACAGATGAAGCAATTGGAGCCGTCTACTTCCTCTTCCCAGGCTGATAAAGAATTTTCGGCTAGCAAAGGATGGTAAACCGGGTTTTTAAAACGGAATGCGCTTCATAACGTGAAGATTACAGGCGAGGATGCAGCAGCAGATGAAGAAGCAGACAAACATTTTCAAGAGAAGTTAGCCAAAATTATTGAAGATGGTGGATATTGTCCCGATCAAGTGTTTAACGCTGACGAAACAGGATTGTTTTGGAAGAAAATGCCTAGTCGAACTTACATCGCAAAGTC